>NW_028124006.1:2400000-3053832 GCF_965194805.1 Balaenoptera borealis
TATACCCCCATGAGTGGAAGTGCCCTATGCTCTCTAAGCTGTGTTTTTCAGATGTTTCAGGACACACCGTACACTTCTCCAGAGTGGCTGTTGGCAATTTACATCCCGCCCATCAGTGTAGCAAGGCTCCCATTTCTCCATGGCCTGTCCTGCATTTCTGGTTTTGACACTTTTTTCAGCATGGCCCTTTTGACCGATGGGAAGCGAGACTTCTTTGTAGCGCTGATTTGCCTTTCCAGGTTGCTTGGTTGGCCAAAAAGGGCGTATGCGTTTTTTCCTGAATATATTCAGGAAAAAACGCATACGCCCTTTTTGGCCAAGGGCATCATTGTCAACATTTTGCTGCTTTTCATGTGCTTTAAAGGCGATTCGAATCTACCTCCTGAAATCTGTTTCCTGCAATTCTGCCTTGATTTCAAATCCTCTTCTTTGTCTTCCCTCAATATATTTGTGGACGAGAGTTATCATTTATAACTCTGCAGGTTTGTGAATTGCAGTGCCCTGAACCTCCATTTTACAACTCGCTTTTTTGGGAGCTGGCCGCAAAAGCGCAGGATGGCTTCAGGCCCTGTTCTGGTTCCGGGGGGCAGGCTGAGCCTGTGGTTAATTCTTCTTCCTGATGGGAAAATAGAGTGACCTGTGCCTGTCCCAACACCAAGAGCTAGTCTCTCGTTGGTTCCCCGTCTTCCCGTTCAACCTCAGGACAAATTGCAACCTGTACGGAACAGGAGGTTAAAGGTGCTGATGCTCCAAGTAGGGAGATTGCTAGTAAAGTGGCTGGAATGGCGAACCCGGGCACAAGGAGATGAGAAATGAGGTGCGTTTTAGAAACCTTTCCCCATCACACGGTGTACCATCTTCTGGGTTTCTCATGCATGTTTTCGATGTAGGAAGATGGCCTTGAACCTGGAGATTTGGGACCCATGCGATGGGTACCACGCCGTATTACTTTAAAGGGTCTGTGTTTGCTCACCCAACCTCACCAAACCTCTCAGCCCCAAGAGTGTCCACCCTTATGTCTCATCCAGCTGTGGGTCTAGATATGGTCAATCCAGGTTGCATCACAGCCCCTGAACTCATTGTGTAAGAATTTCTATCTCTTTCACTGTCGTTGTTTCATGGGTTTTTCAAAGTAATTTATTTTCATAATGGGGTTTAGCTGCTTTTCACGGCTGTGTTTATGCCGCTTTACACCCACTTGACACACTAACAGAGAGATATCAATACATAGGTTTTAAGATTATTACTAGTCAGATATATTCTTGTGCGGTGAATAGGGCGTGTTGAGTCCAGTTCTCTGAGCAAGGAGTAGGTCTTGTCTACTACATATTGGGTTTATGGAACGGTATCTGAGCTAATTTGATACCCTTGTTTTATGTATCACCCCACCTCACCTTTCCCGTTAAGCAGCCATAGTGTGTTTTCTGCATGTGTGACTCTGTTCTGTTTTGTAATTCAGTTCCAGTGTAACGGTTTTTACATTCCCTCTAAAAGTGATACCTTATGAGAAGTGTCCTTTTCTGTGTGACTTATTTCAGTTAGAATCGTCGTACCTAAATCCACTCATCATGCTGCTACTAACCTTATGACATTGATTTCATGGCTGAGTGATATTCCATTGTACATAAGGACCACAACTTCTTTATCCATTTTTCTCTTTCCTTGGATATTTAAGGTGGAATGAAGTGGACGTCCTTGTCAACAGAGCAGCCCTCAACTTTGGGGTGCTTGTGTCTTGCTGATTTTTCATTTTCCCAATTTATACCCCCATGAGTGGAAGTGCCCTATGCTCTCTAAGCTGTGTTTTTCAGATGTTTCAGGACACACCGTACACTTCTCCAGAGTGGCTGTTGGCAATTTACATCCCGCCCATCAGTGTAGCAAGGCTCCCATTTCTCCATGGCCTGTCCTGCATTTCTGGTTTTGACACTTTTTTCAGCATGGCCCTTTTGACCGATGGGAAGCGAGACTTCTCTGTAGCGCTGATTTGCCTTTCCAGGTTGCTTGGTTGGCCAAAAAGGGCGTATGCGTTTTTTCCTGAATATATTCAGGAAAAAACGCATACGCCCTTTTTGGCCAAGGGCATCATTGTCAACGTTTTGCCGCTTTTCATGTGCTTTAAAGGCGATTCGTATCTACCTCCTGAAATCTGTTTCGTGCAATTCTGCCTTGATTTCAAATCCTCTTCTTTGCCTTCCCTCAATATATTTGTGGACGAGAGTTATCATTTATAACTAGGCAGGTTTGTGAATTGCAGTGCCCTGAACCTCCATTTTACAACTCGCTTTTTTGGGAGCTGGCCGCAAAAGCGCAGGATGGCTTCAGGCCCTGTTCTGGTTCCGGGGGGCAGGCTGAGCCTGTGGTTAATTCTTTTCCTGATGGGAAAATAGAGTGACCTGTGCCTGTCCCGACACCAAGATCTAGTCTCTCGTTGGTTCCCCGTCTTCCCGTTCATCCTCAGGACAAATTGCAACCTGTACGGAACAGGAGGTTAAAGGTGCTGATGCTCCAAGTAGGGAGATTGCTAGTAAAGCGGCTGGAAAGGCGAACCCGGGCACAAGGAGATGAGAAATGAGGTGCGTTTTAGAAACCTTTCCCCATCACACGGTGTACCACCTTCTGGGTTTCTCATGCATGTTTTCGATGTAGGAAGATGCCCTTGAACCTGGAGATTTGGGACCCATGCGATGGGTACCACGCAGTATTACTTTAAAGGGTCTGCGTTTGCTCACCCAACCTCACCAAACCTCTCAGCCCCAAGAGTGTCCACCCTTATGTCTCATCCAGCTGTGGGTCTAGATATGGTCAATCCAGGTTGCATCACAGCCCCTGAACGCATTGTGTAAGAATTTCTCTCTCTTTCACTGTCGTTGTTTCATGGGTTTTTCAAAGTAATTTATTTTCATAATGGGGTTTAGCTGCTTTTCATTGCTGTGTTTATGTCGCTTTACACCCACTTGACACACTAACAGAGAGATATCATTACATAGGTTTTAAGATTATTACTAGTCAGATATATTCTTGTGCGGTGAATAGGGCGTGTTGAGTCCAGTTCTCTGAGCAAGGAGTAGGTCTTGTCTATTACATATTGGGTTTATGGAACGGTATCTGAGCTAATTTGATACCCTTGTTTTATGTATCACCCCACCTCACCTTTCCCGTTAAGCAGCCATAGTGTGTTTTCTGCATGTGTGACTCTGTTCTGTTTTGTAATTCAGTTCCAGTGTAACGGTTTTTACATTCCCTCTATCAGTGATACCTTATGAGAAGTGTCCTTTTCTGTGTGACTTATTTCAGTTAGAATCGTCGTACCTAAATCCACTCATCATGCTGCTACTAACCTTATGACATTGATTTCATGGCTGAGTGATATTCCATTGTACATAAGGACCACAACTTCTTTATCCATTTTTCTCTTTCCTGGGATATTTAAGGTGGAATGAAGTGGAGGTCCTTGTCAACAGAGCAGCCCTCAACTTTGGGGTGCTTGTGTCTTGCTGATTTTTCATTTTCCCAATTTATACCCCCATGAGTGGAAGTGCCCTATGCTCTCTAAGCTGTGTTTTTCAGATGTTTCAGGACACACCGTACACTTCTCCAGAGTGGCTGTTGGCAATTTACATCCCGCCCATCAGTGTAGCAAGGCTCCCATTTCTCCATGGCCTGTCCTGCATTTCTGGTTTTGACACTTTTTTCAGCATGGCCCTTTTGACCGATGGGAAGCGAGACTTCTTTGTAGCGCTGATTTGCCTTTCCAGGTTGCTTAGTTGGCCAAAAAGGGCGTATGCGTTTTTTCCTGAATATATTCAGGAAAAAACGCATACGCCCTTTTTGGCCAAGGGCATCATTGTCAACATTTTGCTGCTTTTCATGTGCTTTAAAGGCGATTCGAATCTACCTCCTGAAATCTGTTTCCTGCAATTCTGCCTTGATTTCAAATCCTCTTCTTTGTCTTCCCTCAATATATTTGTGGACGAGAGTTATCATTTATAACTCTGCAGGTTTGTGAATTGCAGTGCCCTGAACCTCCATTTTACAACTCGCTTTTTTGGGAGCTGGCCGCAAAAGCGCAGGATGGCTTCAGGCCCTGTTCTGGTTCCGGGGGGCAGGCTGAGCCTGTGGTTAATTCTTCTTCCTGATGGGAAAATAGAGTGACCTGTGCCTGTCCCAACACCAAGAGCTAGTCTCTCGTTGGTTCCCCGTCTTCCCGTTCAACCTCAGGACAAATTGCAACCTGTACGGAACAGGAGGTTAAAGGTGCTGATGCTCCAAGTAGGGAGATTGCTAGTAAAGTGGCTGGAATGGCGAACCCGGGCACAAGGAGATGAGAAATGAGGTGCGTTTTAGAAACCTTTCCCCATCACACGGTGTACCATCTTCTGGGTTTCTCATGCATGTTTTCGATGTAGGAAGATGGCCTTGAACCTGGAGATTTGGGACCCATGCGATGGGTACCACGCCGTATTACTTTAAAGGGTCTGCGTTTGCTCACCCAACCTCACCAAACCTCTCAGCCCCAAGAGTGTCCACCCTTATGTCTCATCCAGCTGTGGGTCTAGATATGGTCAATCCAGGTTGCATCACAGCCCCTGAACTCATTGTGTAAGAATTTCTCTCTCTTTCACTGTCGTTGTTTCATGGGTTTTTCAAAGTAATTTATTTTCATAATGGGGTTTAGCTGCTTTTCACGGCTGTGTTTATGCCGCTTTACACCCACTTGACACACTAACAGAGAGATATCAATACATAGGTTTTAAGATTATTACTAGTCAGATATATTCTTGTGCGGTGAATAGGGCGTGTTGAGTCCAGTTCTCTGAGCAAGGAGTAGGTCTTGTCTACTACATATTGGGTTTATGGAACGGTATCTGAGCTAATTTGATACCCTTGTTTTATGTATCACCCCACCTCACCTTTCCCGTTAAGCAGCCATAGTGTGTTTTCTGCATGTGTGACTCTGTTCTGTTTTGTAATTCAGTTCCAGTGTAACGGTTTTTACATTCCCTCTAAAAGTGATACCTTATGAGAAGTGTCCTTTTCTGTGTGACTTATTTCAGTTAGAATCTTCGTACCTAAATCCACTCATCATGCTGCTACTAACCTTATGACATTGATTTCATGGCTGAGTGATATTCCATTGTACATAAGGACCACAACTTCTTTATCCATTTTTCTCTTTCCTTGGATATTTAAGGTGGAATGAAGTGGACGTCCTTGTCAACAGAGCAGCCCTAAACTTTGGGGTGCTTGTGTCTTGCTGATTTTTCATTTTCCCAATTTATACCCCCATGAGTGGAAGTGCCCTATGCTCTCTAAGCTGTGTTTTTCAGATGTTTCAGGACACACCGTACACTTCTCCAGAGTGGCTGTTGGCAATTTACATCCCGCCCATCAGTGTAGCAAGGCTCCCATTTCTCCATGGCCTGTCCTGCATTTCTGGTTTTGACACTTTTTTCAGCATGGCCCTTTTGACCGATGGGAAGCGAGACTTCTCTGTAGCGCTGATTTGCCTTTCCAGGTTGCTTGGTTGGCCAAAAAGGGCGTATGCGTTTTTTCCTGAATATATTCAGGAAAAAACGCATACGCCCTTTTTGGCCAAGGGCATCATTGTCAACGTTTTGCCGCTTTTCATGTGCTTTAAAGGCGATTCGTATCTACCTCCTGAAATCTGTTTCGTGCAATTCTGCCTTGATTTCAAATCCTCTTCTTTGCCTTCCCTCAATATATTTGTGGACGAGAGTTATCATTTATAACTAGGCAGGTTTGTGAATTGCAGTGCCCTGAACCTCCATTTTACAACTCGCTTTTTTGGGAGCTGGCCGCAAAAGTGCAGGATGGCTTCAGGCCCTGTTCTGGTTCCGGGGGGCAGGCTGAGCCTGTGGTTAATTCTTTTCCTGATGGGAAAATAGAGTGACCTGTGCCTGTCCCGACACCAAGAGCTAGTCTCTCGTTGGTTCCCCGTCTTCCCGTTCATCCTCAGGACAAATTGCAACCTGTACGGAACAGGAGGTTAAAGGTGCTGATGCTCCAAGTAGGGAGATTGCTAGTAAAGCGGCTGGAAAGGCGAACCCGGGCACAAGGAGATGAGAAATGAGGTGCGTTTTAGAAACCTTTCCCCATCACACGGTGTACCATCTTCTGGGTTTCTCATGCATGTTTTCGATGTAGGAAGATGCCCTTGAACCTGGAGATTTGGGACCCATGCGATGGGTACCACGCAGTATTACTTTAAAGGGTCTGCGTTTGCTCACCCAACCTCACCAAACCTCTCAGCCCCAAGAGTGTCCACCCTTATGTCTCATCCAGCTGTGGGTCTAGATATGGTCAATCCAGGTTGCATCACAGCCCCTGAACGCATTGTGTAAGAATTTCTCTCTCTTTCACTGTCGTTGTTTCATGGGTTTTTCAAAGTAATTTATTTTCATAATGGGGTTTAGCTGCTTTTCATTGTTGTGTTTATGTCGCTTTACACCCACTTGACACACTAACAGAGAGATATCATTACATAGGTTTTAAGATTATTACTAGTCAGATATATTCTTGTGCGGTGAATAGGGCGTGTTGAGTCCAGTTCTCTGAGCAAGGAGTAGGTCTTGTCTATTACATATTGGGTTTATGGAACGGTATCTGAGCTAATTTGAAACCCTTGTTTTATGTATCACCCCACCTCACCTTTCCCGTTAAGCAGCCATAGTGTGTTTTCTGCATGTGTGACTCTGTTCTGTTTTGTAATTCAGTTCAAGTGTAACGGTTTTTACATTCCCTCTAAAAGTGATACCTTATGAGAAGTGTCCTTTTCTGTGTGACTTATTTCACTTAGAATCGTCGTACCTAAATCCACTCATCATGCTGCTACTAACCTTATGACATTGATTTCATGGCTGAGTGATATTCCATTGTACATAAGGACCACAACTTCTTTATCCATTGTTCTCTTTCCTGGGATATTTAAGGTGGAATGAAGTGGAAGTCCTTGTCAACAGAGCAGCCCTCAACTTTGGGGTGCTTGTGTCTTGCTGATTTTTCATTTTACCAATTTATACCTCCATGAGTGGAAGTGCCCTATGCTCTCTAAGCTGTGTTTTTCAGATGTTTCAGGACACACCGTACACTTCTCCAGAGTGGCTGTTGGCAATTTACATCCCGCCCATCAGTGTAGCAAGGCTCTCATTTCTCCATGGCCTGTCCTGCATTTCTGGTTTTGACACTTTTTTCAGCATGGCCCTTTTGACCGATGGGAAGCGAGACTTCTCTGTAGCGCTGATTTGCCTTTCCAGGTTGCTTGGTTGGCCAAAAAGGGCGTATGCGTTTTTTCCTGAATATATTCAGGAAAAAACGCATACGCCCTTTTTGGCCAAGGGCATCATTGTCAACGTTTTTCCGCTTTTCATGTGCTTTAAAGGCGATTCGAATATACCTCCTGAAATCTGTTTCGTGCAATTCTGCCTTGATTTCAAATCCTCTTCTTTGCCTTCCCTCAATATATTTGTGGACGAGAGTTATCATTTATAACTCTGCAGGTTTGTGAATTGCAGTGCCCTGAACCTCCATTTTACAACTCGCTTTTTTGGGAGCTGGCCGCAAAAGCGCAGGATGGCTTCAGGCCCTGTTCTGGTTCCGGGGTTCAGGCTGAGCCTGTGGTTATTTCTTTTCCTGATGGGAAAATAGAGTGACCTGTGCCTGTCCCGACACCAAGAGCTAGTCTCTCGTTGGTTCCCCATCTTCCCGTTCATCCTCAGGACAAATTGCAAGCTGTACGGAACAGGAGGTTAAAGGTGCTGATGCTCCAAGTAGGGAGATTGCTAGTAAAGCGGCTGGAAAGGCGAACCCGGGCACAAGGAGATGAGAAATGAGGTGCGTTTTAGAAACCTTTCCCCATCACACGGTGTACCATCTTCTGGGTTTCTCATGCATGTTTTCGATGTAGGAAGATGCCCTTGAACCTGGAGATTTGGGACCCATGCGATGGGTACCACGCAGTATTACTTTAAAGGGTCTGCGTTTGCTCACCCAACCTCACCAAACCTCTCAGCCCCAAGAGTGTCCACCCTTATGTCTCATCCAGCTGTGGGTCTAGATATGGTCAATCCAGGTTGCATCACAGCCCCTGAACGCATTGTGTAAGAATTTCTCTCTCTTTCACTGTCGTTGTTTCATGGGTTTTTCAAAGTAATTTATTTTCATAATGGGGTTTAGCTGCTTTTCACTGCTGTGTTTATGTCGCTTTACACCCACTTGACACACTAACAGAGAGATATCATTACATAGGTTTTAAGATTATTACTAGTCAGATATATTCTTGTGCGGTGAATAGGGCGTGTTGAGTCCAGTTCTCTGAGCAAGGAGTAGGTCTTGTCTATTACATATTGGGTTTATGGAACGGTATCTGAGCTAATTTGATACCCTTGTTTTATGTATCACCCCACCTCACCTTTCCCGTTAAGCAGCCATAGTGTGTTTTCTGCATGTGTGACTCTGTTCTGTTTTGTAATTCAGTTCAAGTGTAACGGTTTTTACATTCCCTCTATCAGTGATACCTTATGAGAAGTGTCCTTTTCTGTGTGACTTATTTCAGTTAGAATCGTCGTACCTAAATCCACTCATCATGCTGCTACTAACCTTATGACATTGATTTCATGGCTGAGTGATATTCCATTGTACATAAGGACCACAACTTCTTTATCCATTTTTCTCTTTCCTGGGATATTTAAGGTGGAATGAAGTGGAGGTCCTTGTCAACAGAGCAGCCCTCAACTTTGGGGTGCTTGTGTCTTGCTGATTTTTCATTTTCCCAATTTATACCCCCATGAGTGGAAGTGCCCTATGCTCTCTAAGCTGTGTTTTTCAGATGTTTCAGGACACACCGTACACTTCTCCAGAGTGGCTGTTGGCAATTTACATCCCGCCCATCAGTGTAGCAAGGCTCCCATTTCTCCATGGCCTGTCCTGCATTTCTGGTTTTGACACTTTTTTCAGCATGGCCCTTTTGACCGATGGGAAGCGAGACTTCTTTGTAGCGCTGATTTGCCTTTCCAGGTTGCTTGGTTGGCCAAAAAGGGCGTATGCGTTTTTTCCTGAATATATTCAGGAAAAAACGCATACGCCCTTTTTGGCCAAGGGCATCATTGTCAACATTTTGCTGCTTTTCATGTGCTTTAAAGGCGATTCGAATCTACCTCCTGAAATCTGTTTCCTGCAATTCTGCCTTGATTTCAAATCCTCTTCTTTGTCTTCCCTCAATATATTTGTGGACGAGAGTTATCATTTATAACTCTGCAGGTTTGTGAATTGCAGTGCCCTGAACCTCCATTTTACAACTCGCTTTTTTGGGAGCTGGCCGCAAAAGCGCAGGATGGCTTCAGGCCCTGTTCTGGTTCCGGGGGGCAGGCTGAGCCTGTGGTTAATTCTTCTTCCTGATGGGAAAATAGAGTGACCTGTGCCTGTCCCAACACCAAGAGCTAGTCTCTCGTTCGTTCCCCATCTTCCCGTTCATCCTCAGGACAAATTGCAACCTGTACGGAACAGGAGGTTAAAGGTGCTGATGCTCCAAGTAGGGAGATTGCTAGTAAAGCGGCTGGAATGGCGAACCCGGGAACAAGGAGATGAGAAATGAGGTGCGTTTTAGAAACCTTTCCCCATCACACGGTGTACTATCTTCTGGGTTTCTCATGCATGTTTTCGATGTAGGAAGATGCCCTTGAAGCTGGAGATTTGGGACCCATTCGATGGGTACCACGAAGTATTACTTTAAAGGGTCTGCGTTTGCTCACCCAACCTCACCAAACCTCTCAGCCCCAAGAGTGTCCACCCTTATGTCTCATCCAGCTGTGGGTCTAGATATGGTCAATCCAGGTTGCATCACAGCCCCTGAACGCATTGTGTAAGAATTTCTCTCTCTTTCACTGTCGTTGTTTCATGGGTTTTTCAAAGTAATTTATTTTCATAATGGGGTTTAGCTGCTTTTCACTGCTGTGTTTATGCCGCTTTACACCCACTTGACACACTAACAGAGAGATATCAATACATAGGTTTTAAGATTATTACTAGTCAGATATATTCTTGTGCGGTGAATAGGGCGTGTTGAGTCCAGTTCTCTGAGCAAGGAGTAGGTCTTGTCTATTACATATTGGGTTTATGGAACGGTATCTGAGCTAATTTGATACCCTTGTTTTATGTATCACCCCACCTCACCTTTCCCGTTAAGCAGCCATAGTGTGTTTTCTGCATGTGTGACTCTGTTCTGTTTTGTAATTCAGTTCAAGTGTAACGGTTTTTACATTCCCTCTATCAGTGATACCTTATGAGAAGTGTCCTTTTCTGTGTGACTTATTTCACTTAGAATCTTCGTACCTAAATCCACTCATCATGCTGCTAGTAACCTTACGACATTGATTTCATGGCTGAGTGATATTCCATTGTACATAAGGACCACAACTTCTTTATCCATTTTTCTCTTTCCTGGGATATTTAAGGTGGAATGAAGTGGAGGTCCTTGTCAACAGAGCAGCCCTCAACTTTGGGGTGCTTGTGTCTTGCTGATTTTTCATTTTCCCAATTTATACCCCCATGAGTGGAAGTGCCCTATGCTCTCTAAGCTGTGTTTTTCAGATGTTTCAGGACACACCGTACACTTCTCCAGAGTGGCTGTTGGCAATTTACATCCCGCCCATCAGTGTAGCAAGGCTCCCATTTCTCCATGGCCTGTCCTGCATTTCTGGTTTTGACACTTTTTTCAGCATGGCCCTTTTGACCGATGGGAAGCGAGACTTCTCTGTAGCGCTGATTTGCCTTTCCAGGTTGCTTGGTTGGCCAAAAAGGGCGTATGCGTTTTTTCCTGAATATATTCAGGAAAAAACGCATACGCCCTTTTTGGCCAAGGGCATCATTGTCAACGTTTTGCCGCTTTTCATGTGCTTTAAAGGCGATTCGTATCTACCTCCTGAAATCTGTTTCGTGCAATTCTGCCTTGATTTCAAATCCTCTTCTTTGCCTTCCCTCAATATATTTGTGGACGAGAGTTATCATTTATAACTAGGCAGGTTCGTGAATTGCAGTGCCCTGAACCTCCATTTTACAACTCGCTTTTTTGGGAGCTGGCCGCAAAAGCGCAGGATGGCTTCAGGCCCTGTTCTGGTTCCGGGGGGCAGGCTGAGCCTGTGGTTAATTCTTTTCCTGATGGGAAAATAGAGTGACCTGTGCCTGTCCCGACACCAAGAGCTAGTCTCTCGTTGGTTCCCCGTCTTCCCGTTCATCCTCAGGACAAATTGCAACCTGTACGGAACAGGAGGTTAAAGGTGCTGATGCTCCAAGTAGGGAGATTGCTAGTAAAGCGGCTGGAAAGGCGAACCCGGGCACAAGGAGATGAGAAATGAGGTGCGTTTTAGAAACCTTTCCCCATCACACGGTGTACCACCTTCTGGGTTTCTCATGCATGTTTTCGATGTAGGAAGATGCCCTTGAACCTGGAGATTTGGGACCCATGCGATGGGTACCACGCAGTATTACTTTAAAGGGTCTGCGTTTGCTCACCCAACCTCACCAAACCTCTCAGCCCCAAGAGTGTCCACCCTTATGTCTCATCCAGCTGTGGGTCTAGATATGGTCAATCCAGGTTGCATCACAGCCCCTGAACGCATTGTGTAAGAATTTCTCTCTCTTTCACTGTCGTTGTTTCATGGGTTTTTCAAAGTAATTTATTTTCATAATGGGGTTTAGCTGCTTTTCATTGCTGTGTTTATGTCGCTTTACACCCACTTGACACACTAACAGAGAGATATCATTACATAGGTTTTAAGATTATTACTAGTCAGATATATTCTTGTGCGGTGAATAGGGCGTGTTGAGTCCAGTTCTCTGAGCAAGGAGTAGGTCTTGTCTATTACATATTGGGTTTATGGAACGGTATCTGAGCTAATTTGATACCCTTGTTTTATGTATCACCCCACCTCACCTTTCCCGTTAAGCAGCCATAGTGTGTTTTCTGCATGTGTGACTCTGTTCTGTTTTGTAATTCAGTTCCAGTGTAACGGTTTTTACATTCCCTCTATCAGTGATACCTTATGAGAAGTGTCCTTTTCTGTGTGACTTATTTCAGTTAGAATCGTCGTACCTAAATCCACTCATCATGCTGCTACTAACCTTATGACATTGATTTCATGGCTGAGTGATATTCCATTGTACATAAGGACCACAACTTCTTTATCCATTTTTCTCTTTCCTGGGATATTTAAGGTGGAATGAAGTGGAGGTCCTTGTCAACAGAGCAGCCCTCAACTTTGGGGTGCTTGTGTCTTGCTGATTTTTCATTTTCCCAATTTATACCCCCATGAGTGGAAGTGCCCTATGCTCTCTAAGCTGTGTTTTTCAGATGTTTCAGGACACACCGTACACTTCTCCAGAGTGGCTGTTGGCAATTTACATCCCGCCCATCAGTGTAGCAAGGCTCCCATTTCTCCATGGCCTGTCCTGCATTTCTGGTTTTGACACTTTTTTCAGCATGGCCCTTTTGACCGATGGGAAGCGAGACTTCTTTGTAGCGCTGATTTGCCTTTCCAGGTTGCTTAGTTGGCCAAAAAGGGCGTATGCGTTTTTTCCTGAATATATTCAGGAAAAAACGCATACGCCCTTTTTGGCCAAGGGCATCATTGTCAACATTTTGCTGCTTTTCATGTGCTTTAAAGGCGATTCGAATCTACCTCCTGAAATCTGTTTCCTGCAATTCTGCCTTGATTTCAAATCCTCTTCTTTGTCTTCCCTCAATATATTTGTGGACGAGAGTTATCATTTATAACTCTGCAGGTTTGTGAATTGCAGTGCCCTGAACCTCCATTTTACAACTCGCTTTTTTGGGAGCTGGCCGCAAAAGCGCAGGATGGCTTCAGGCCCTGTTCTGGTTCCGGGGGGCAGGCTGAGCCTGTGGTTAATTCTTCTTCCTGATGGGAAAATAGAGTGACCTGTGCCTGTCCCAACACCAAGAGCTAGTCTCTCGTTGGTTCCCCGTCTTCCCGTTCAACCTCAGGACAAATTGCAACCTGTACGGAACAGGAGGTTAAAGGTGCTGATGCTCCAAGTAGGGAGATTGCTAGTAAAGTGGCTGGAATGGCGAACCCGGGCACAAGGAGATGAGAAATGAGGTGCGTTTTAGAAACCTTTCCCCATCACACGGTGTACCATCTTCTGGGTTTCTCATGCATGTTTTCGATGTAGGAAGATGGCCTTGAACCTGGAGATTTGGGACCCATGCGATGGGTACCACGCCGTATTACTTTAAAGGGTCTGCGTTTGCTCACCCAACCTCACCAAACCTCTCAGCCCCAAGAGTGTCCACCCTTATGTCTCATCCAGCTGTGGGTCTAGATATGGTCAATCCAGGTTGCATCACAGCCCCTGAACTCATTGTGTAAGAATTTCTATCTCTTTCACTGTCGTTGTTTCATGGGTTTTTCAAAGTAATTTATTTTCATAATGGGGTTTAGCTGCTTTTCACGGCTGTGTTTATGCCGCTTTACACCCACTTGACACACTAACAGAGAGATATCAATACATAGGTTTTAAGATTATTACTAGTCAGATATATTCTTGTGCGGTGAATAGGGCGTGTTGAGTCCAGTTCTCTGAGCAAGGAGTAGGTCTTGTCTACTACATATTGGGTTTATGGAACGGTATCTGAGCTAATTTGATACCCTTGTTTTATGTATCACCCCACCTCACCTTTCCCGTTAAGCAGCCATAGTGTGTTTTCTGCATGTGTGACTCTGTTCTGTTTTGTAATTCAGTTCCAGTGTAACGGTTTTTACATTCCCTCTAAAAGTGATACCTTATGAGAAGTGTCCTTTTCTGTGTGACTTATTTCAGTTAGAATCTTCGTACCTAAATCCACTCATCATGCTGCTACTAACCTTATGACATTGATTTCATGGCTGAGTGATATTCCATTGTACATAAGGACCACAACTTCTTTATCCATTTTTCTCTTTCCTTGGATATTTAAGGTGGAATGAAGTGGACGTCCTTGTCAACAGAGCAGCCCTCAACTTTGGGGTGCTTGTGTCTTGCTGATTTTTCATTTTCCCAATTTATACCCCCATGAGTGGAAGTGCCCTATGCTCTCTAAGCTGTGTTTTTCAGATGTTTCAGGACACACCGTACACTTCTCCAGAGTGGCTGTTGGCAATTTACATCCCGCCCATCAGTGTAGCAAGGCTCCCATTTCTCCATGGCCTGTCCTGCATTTCTGGTTTTGACACTTTTTTCAGCATGGCCCTTTTGACCGATGGGAAGCGAGACTTCTCTGTAGCGCTGATTTGCCTTTCCAGGTTGCTTGGTTGGCCAAAAAGGGCGTATGCGTTTTTTCCTGAATATATTCAGGAAAAAACGCATACGCCCTTTTTGGCCAAGGGCATCATTGTCAACGTTTTGCCGCTTTTCATGTGCTTTAAAGGCGATTCGTATCTACCTCCTGAAATCTGTTTCGTGCAATTCTGCCTTGATTTCAAATCCTCTTCTTTGCCTTCCCTCAATATATTTGTGGACGAGAGTTATCATTTATAACTAGGCAGGTTTGTGAATTGCAGTGCCCTGAACCTCCATTTTACAACTCGCTTTTTTGGGAGCTGGCCGCAAAAGCGCAGGATGGCTTCAGGCCCTGTTCTGGTTCCGGGGGGCAGGCTGAGCCTGTGGTTAATTCTTTTCCTGATGGGAAAATAGAGTGACCTGTGCCTGTCCCAACACCAAGAGCTAGTCTCTCGTTGGTTCCCCGTCTTCCCGTTCATCCTCAGGACAAATTGCAACCTGTACGGAACAGGAGGTTAAAGGTGCTGATGCTCCAAGTAGGGAGCTTGCTAGTAAAGCGGCTGGAAAGGCGAACCCGGGCACAAGGAGATGAGAAATGAGGTGCGTTTTAGAAACCTTTCCCCATCACACGGTGTACCACCTTCTGGGTTTCTCATGCATGTTTTCGATGTAGGAAGATGCCCTTGAACCTGGAGATTTGGGACCCATGCGATGGGTACCACGCAGTATTACTTTAAAGGGTCTGCGTTTGCTCACCCAACCTCACCAAACCTCTCAGCCCCAAGAGTGTCCACCCTTATGTCTCATCCAGCTGTGGGTCTAGATATGGTCAATCCAGGTTGCATCACAGCCCCTGAACGCATTGTGTAAGAATTTCTCTCTCTTTCACTGTCGTTGTTTCATGGGTTTTTCAAAGTAATTTATTTTCATAATGGGGTTTAGCTGCTTTTCATTGCTGTGTTTATGTCGCTTTACACCCACTTGACACACTAACAGAGAGATATCATTACATAGGTTTTAAGATTATTACTAGTCAGATATATTCTTGTGCGGTGAATAGGGCGTGTTGAGTCCAGTTCTCTGAGCAAGGAGTAGGTCTTGTCTATTACATATTGGGTTTATGGAACGGTATCTGAGCTAATTTGATACCCTTGTTTTATGTATCACCCCACCTCACCTTTCCCGTTAAGCAGCCATAGTGTGTTTTCTGCATGTGTGACTCTGTTCTGTTTTGTAATTCAGTTCCAGTGTAACGGTTTTTACATTCCCTCTATCAGTGATACCTTATGAGAAGTGTCCTTTTCTGTGTGACTTATTTCAGTTAGAATCGTCGTACCTAAATCCACTCATCATGCTGCTACTAACCTTATGACATTGATTTCATGGCTGAGTGATATTCCATTGTACATAAGGACCACAACTTCTTTATCCATTTTTCTCTTTCCTGGGATATTTAAGGTGGAATGAAGTGGAGGTCCTTGTCAACAGAGCAGCCCTAAACTTTGGGGTGCTTGTGTCTTGCTGATTTTTCATTTTCCCAATTTATACCCCCATGAGTGGAAGTGCCCTATGCTCTCTAAGCTGTGTTTTTCAGATGTTTCAGGACACACCGTACACTTCTCCAGAGTGGCTGTTGGCAATTTACATCCCGCCCATCAGTGTAGCAAGGCTCCCATTTCTCCATGGCCTGTCCTGCATTTCTGGTTTTGACACTTTTTTCAGCATGGCCCTTTTGACCGATGGGAAGCGAGACTTCTCTGTAGCGCTGATTTGCCTTTCCAGGTTGCTTGGTTGGCCAAAAAGGGCGTATGCGTTTTTTCCTGAATATATTCAGGAAAAAACGCATACGCCCTTTTTGGCCAAGGGCATCATTGTCAACGTTTTGCCGCTTTTCATGTGCTTTAAAGGCGATTCGTATCTACCTCCTGAAATCTGTTTCGTGCAATTCTGCCTTGATTTCAAATCCTCTTCTTTGCCTTCCCTCAATATATTTGTGGACGAGAGTTATCATTTATAACTAGGCAGGTTCGTGAATTGCAGTGCCCTGAACCTCCATTTTACAACTCGCTTTTTTGGGAGCTGGCCGCAAAAGCGCAGGATGGCTTCAGGCCCTGTTCTGGTTCCGGGGGGCAGGCTGAGCCTGTGGTTATTTCTTTTCCTGATGGGAAAATAGAGTGACCTGTGCCTGTCCCGACACCAAGAGCTAGTCTCTCGTTGGTTCCCCGTCTTCCCGTTCAACCTCAGGACAAATTGCAACCTGTACGGAACAGGAGGTTAAAGGTGCTGATGCTCCAAGTAGGGAGATTGCTAGTAAAGCGGCTGGAAAGGCGAACCCGGGCACAAGGAGATGAGAAATGAGGTGCGTTTTAGAAACCTTTCCCCATCACACGGTGTACCATCTTCTGGGTTTCTCATGCATGTTTTCGATGTAGGAAGATGCCCTTGAACCTGGAGATTTGGGACCCATGCGATGGGTACCACGCCGTATTACTTTAAAGGGTCTGCGTTTGCTCACCCAACCTCACCAAACCTCTCAGCCCCAAGAGTGTCCACCCTTATGTCTCATCCAGCTGTGGGTCTAGATATGGTCAATCCAGGTTGCATCACAGCCCCTGAACGCATTGTGTAAGAATTTCTCTCTCTTTCACTGTCGTTGTTTCATAGGTTTTTCAAAGTAATTTATTTTCATAATGGGGTTTAGCTGCTTTTCATTGCTGTGTTTATGTCGCTTTACACCCACTTGACACACTAACAGAGAGATATCATTACATAGGTTTTAAGATTATTACTAGTCAGATATATTCTTGTGCGGTGAATAGGGCGTGTTGAGTCCAGTTCTCTGAGCAAGGAGTAGGTCTTGTCTATTACATATTGGGTTTATGGAACGGTATCTGAGCTAATTTGATACCCTTGTTTTATGTATCACCCCACCTCACCTTTCCCGTTAAGCAGCCATAGTGTGTTTTCTGCATGTGTGACTCTGTTCTGTTTTGTAATTCAGTTCAAGTGTAACGGTTTTTACATTCCCTCTATCAGTGATACCTTATGAGAAGTGTCCTTTTCTGTGTGACTTATTTCACTTAGAATCGTCGTACCTAAATCCACTCATCATGCTGCTACTAACCTTATGACATTGATTTCATGGCTGAGTGATATTCCATTGTACATAAGGACCACAACTTCTTTATCCATTTTTCTCTTTCCTGGGATATTTAAGGTGGAATGAAGTGGAGGTCCTTGTCAACAGAGCAGCCCTCAACTTTGGGGTGCTTGTGTCTTGCTGATTTTTCATTTTCCCAATTTATACCCCCATGAGTGGAAGTGCCCTATGCTCTCTAAGCTGTGTTTTTCAGATGTTTCAGGACACACCGTACACTTCTCCAGAGTGGCTGTTGGCAATTTACATCCCGCCCATCAGTGTAGCAAGGCTCCCATTTCTCCATGGCCTGTCCCGCATTTCTGGTTTTGACACTTTTTTCAGCATGGCCCTTTTGACCGATGGGAAGCGAGACTTCTCTGTAGCGCTGATTTGCCTTTCCAGGTTGCTTGGTTGGCCAAAAAGGGCGTATGCGTTTTTTCCTGAATATATTCAGGAAAAAACGCATACGCCCTTTTTGGCCAAGGGCATCATTGTCAACGTTTTGCCGCTTTTCATGTGCTTTAAAGGCGATTCGTATCTACCTCCTGAAATCTGTTTCGTGCAATTCTGCCTTGATTTCAAATCCTCTTCTTTGCCTTCCCTCAATATATTTGTGGACGAGAGTTATCATTTATAACTAGGCAGGTTCGTGAATTGCAGTAACCTGAACCTCCATTTTACAACTCGCTTTTTTGGGAGCTGGCCGCAAAAGCGCAGGATGGCTTCAGGCCCTGTTCTGGTTCCGGGGGGCAGGCTGAGCCTGTGGTTATTTCTTTTCCTGATGGGAAAATAGAGTGACCTGTGCCTGTCCCGACACCAAGAGCTAGTCTCTCGTTGGTTCCCCGTCTTCCCGTTCATCCTCAGGACAAATTGCAACCTGTACGGAACAGGAGGTTAAAGGTGCTGATGCTCCAAGTAGGGAGATTGCTAGTAAAGCGGCTGGAAAGGCGAACCCGGGCACAAGGAGATGAGAAATGAGGTGCGTTTTAGAAACCTTTCCCCATCACACGGTGTACCATCTTCTGGGTTTCTCATGCATGTTTTCGATGTAGGAAGATGCCCTTGAACCTGGAGATTTGGGACCCATGCGATGGGTACCACGCCGTATTACTTTAAAGGGTCTGCGTTTGCTCACCCAACCTCACCAAACCTCTCAGCCCCAAGAGTGTCCACCCTTATGTCTCATCCAGCTGTGGGTCTAGATATGGTCAATCCAGGTTGCATCACAGCCCCTGAACGCATTGTGTAAGAATTTCTCTCTCTTTCACTGTCGTTGTTTCATAGGTTTTTCAAAGTAATTTATTTTCATAATGGGGTTTAGCTGCTTTTCATTGCTGTGTTTATGTCGCTTTACACCCACTTGACACACTAACAGAGAGATATCATTACATAGGTTTTAAGATTATTACTAGTCAGATATATTCTTGTGCGGTGAATAGGGCGTGTTGAGTCCAGTTCTCTGAGCAAGGAGTAGGTCTTGTCTATTACATATTGGGTTTATGGAACGGTATCTGAGCTAATTTGATACCCTTGTTTTATGTATCACCCCACCTCACCTTTCCCGTTAAGCAGCCATAGTGTGTTTTCTGCATGTGTGACTCTGTTCTGTTTTGTAATTCAGTTCAAGTGTAACGGTTTTTACATTCCCTCTATCAGTGATACCTTATGAGAAGTGTCCTTTTCTGTGTGACTTATTTCACTTAGAATCGTCGTACCTAAATCCACTCATCATGCTGCTACTAACCTTATGACATTGATTTCATGGCTGAGTGATATTCCATTGTACATAAGGACCACAACTTCTTTATCCATTTTTCTCTTTCCTGGGATATTTAAGGTGGAATGAAGTGGAGGTCCTTGTCAACAGAGCAGCCCTCAACTTTGGGGTGCTTGTGTCTTGCTGATTTTTCATTTTCCCAATTTATACCCCCATGAGTGGAAGTGCCCTATGCTCTCTAAGCTGTGTTTTTCAGATGTTTCAGGACACACCGTACACTTCTCCAGAGTGGCTGTTGGCAATTTACATCCCGCCCATCAGTGTAGCAAGGCTCCCATTTCTCCATGGCCTGTCCCGCATTTCTGGTTTTGACACTTTTTTCAGCATGGCCCTTTTGACCGATGGGAAGCGAGACTTCTCTGTAGCGCTGATTTGCCTTTCCAGGTTGCTTGGTTGGCCAAAAAGGGCGTATGCGTTTTTTCCTGAATATATTCAGGAAAAAACGCATGCGCCCTTTTTGGCCAAGGGCATCATTGTCAACGTTTTGCCGCTTTTCATGTGCTTTAAAGGCGATTCGTATCTACCTCCTGAAATCTGTTTCGTGCAATTCTGCCTTGATTTCAAATCCTCTTCTTTGCCTTCCCTCAATATATTTGTGGACGAGAGTTATCATTTATAACTAGGCAGGTTTGTGAATTGCAGTGCCCTGAACCTCCATTTTACAACTCGCTTTTTTGGGAGCTGGCCGCAAAAGCGCAGGATGGCTTCAGGCCCTGTTCTGGTTCCGGGGGGCAGGCTGAGCCTGTGGTTATTTCTTTTCCTGATGGGAAAATAGAGTGACCTGTGCCTGTCCCGACACCAAGAGCTAGTCTCTCGTTGGTTCCCCGTCTTCCCGTTCATCCTCAGGACAAATTGCAACCTGTACGGAACAGGAGGTTAAAGGTGCTGATGCTCCAAGTAGGGAGATTGCTAGTAAAGTGGCTGGAATGGCGAACCCGGGCACAAGGAGATGAGAAATGAGGTGCGTTTTAGAAACCTTTCCCCATCACACGGTGTACCATCTTCTGGGTTTCTCATGCATGTTTTCGATGTAGGAAGATGCCCTTGAACCTGGAGATTTGGGACCCATGCGATGGGTACCACGCAGTATTACTTTAAAGGGTCTGCGTTTGCTCACCCAACCTCACCAAACCTCTCAGCCCCAAGAGTGTCCACCCTTATGTCTCATCCAGCTGTGGGTCTAGATATGGTCAATCCAGGTTGCATCACAGCCCCTGAACGCATTGTGTAAGAATTTCTCTCTCTTTCACTGTCGTTGTTTCATGGGTTTTTCAAAGTAATTTATTTTCATAATGGGGTTTAGCTGCTTTTCATTGCTGTGTTTATGTCGCTTTACACCCACTTGACACACTAACAGAGAGATATCATTACATAGGTTTTAAGATTATTACTAGTCAGATATATTCTTGTGCGGTGAATAGGGCGTGTTGAGTCCAGTTCTCTGAGCAAGGAGTAGGTCTTGTCTATTACATATTGGGTTTATGGAACGGTATCTGAGCTAATTTGATACCCTTGTTTTATGTATCACCCCACCTCACCTTTCCCGTTAAGCAGCCATAGTGTGTTTTCTGCATGTGTGACTCTGTTCTGTTTTGTAATTCAGTTCAAGTGTAACGGTTTTTACATTCCCTCTATCAGTGATACCTTATGAGAAGTGTCCTTTTCTGTGTGACTTATTTCACTTAGAATCGTCGTACCTAAATCCACTCATCATGCTGCTACTAACCTTATGACATTGATTTCATGGCTGAGTGATATTCCATTGTACATAAGGACCACAACTTCTTTATCCATTTTTCTCTTTCCTGGGATATTTAAGGTGGAATGAAGTGGAGGTCCTTGTCAACAGAGCAGCCCTCAACTTTGGGGTGCTTGTGTCTTGCTGATTTTTCATTTTCCCAATTTATACCCCCATGAGTGGAAGTGCCCTATGCTCTCTAAGCTGTGTTTTTCAGATGTTTCAGGACACACCGTACACTTCTCCAGAGTGGCTGTTGGCAATTTACATCCCGCCCATCAGTGTAGCAAGGCTCCCATTTCTCCATGGCCTGTCCTGCATTTCTGGTTTTGACACTTTTTTCAGCATGGCCCTTTTGACCGATGGGAAGCGAGACTTCTTTGTAGCGCTGATTTGCCTTTCCAGGTTGCTTGGTTGGCCAAAAAGGGCGTATGCGTTTTTTCCTGAATATATTCAGGAAAAAACGCATACGCCCTTTTTGGCCAAGGGCATCATTGTCAACATTTTGCTGCTTTTCATGTGCTTTAAAGGCGATTCGAATCTACCTCCTGAAATCTGTTTCCTGCAATTCTGCCTTGATTTCAAATCCTCTTCTTTGTCTTCCCTCAATATATTTGTGGACGAGAGTTATCATTTATAACTCTGCAGGTTTGTGAATTGCAGTGCCCTGAACCTCCATTTTACAACTCGCTTTTTTGGGAGCTGGCCGCAAAAGCGCAGGATGGCTTCAGGCCCTGTTCTGGTTCCGGGGGGCAGGCTGAGCCTGTGGTTAATTCTTCTTCCTGATGGGAAAATAGAGTGACCTGTGCCTGTCCCAACACCAAGAGCTAGTCTCTCGTTGGTTCCCCGTCTTCCCGTTCAACCTCAGGACAAATTGCAACCTGTACGGAACAGGAGGTTAAAGGTGCGGATGCTCCAAGTAGGGAGATTGCTAGTAAAGTGGCTGGAATGGCGAACCCGGGCACAAGGAGATGAGAAATGAGGTGCGTTTTAGAAACCTTTCCCCATCACACGGTGTACCATCTTCTGGGTTTCTCATGCATGTTTTCGATGTAGGAAGATGGCCTTGAACCTGGAGATTTGGGACCCATGCGATGGGTACCACGCCGTATTACTTTAAAGGGTCTGCGTTTGCTCACCCAACCTCACCAAACCTCTCAGCCCCAAGAGTGTCCACCCTTATGTCTCATCCAGCTGTGGGTCTAGATATGGTCAATCCAGGTTGCATCACAGCCCCTGAACTCATTGTGTAAGAATTTCTATCTCTTTCACTGTCATTGTTTCATGGGTTTTTCAAAGTAATTTATTTTCATAATGGGGTTTAGCTGCTTTTCACGGCTGTGTTTATGCCGCTTTACACCCACTTGACACACTAACAGAGAGATATCAATACATAGGTTTTAAGATTATTACTAGTCAGATATATTCTTGTGCGGTGAATAGGGCGTGTTGAGTCCAGTTCTCTGAGCAAGGAGTAGGTCTTGTCTACTACATATTGGGTTTATGGAACGGTATCTGAGCTAATTTGATACCCTTGTTTTATGTATCACCCCACCTCACCTTTCCCGTTAAGCAGCCATAGTGTGTTTTCTGCATGTGTGACTCTGTTCTGTTTTGTAATTCAGTTCAAGTGTAACGGTTTTTACATTCCCTCTAAAAGTGATACCTTATGAGAAGTGTCCTTTTCTGTGTGACTTATTTCAGTTAGAATCGTCGTACCTAAATCCACTCATCATGCTGCTACTAACCTTATGACATTGATTTCATGGCTGAGTGATATTCCATTGTACATAAGGACCACAACTTCTTTATCCATTTTTCTCTTTCCTGGGATATTTAAGGTGGAATGAAGTGGAGGTCCTTGTCAACAGAGCAGCCCTAAACTTTGGGGTGCTTGTGTCTTGCTGATTTTTCATTTTCCCAATTTATACCCCCATGAGTGGAAGTGCCCTATGCTCTCTAAGCTGTGTTTTTCAGATGTTTCAGGACACACCGTACACTTCTCCACAGTGGCTGTTGGCAATTTACATCCCGCCCATCAGTGTAGCAAGGCTCCCATTTCTCCATGGCCTGTCCTGCATTTCTGGTTTTGACACTTTTTTCAGCATGGCCCTTTTGACCGATGGGAAGCGAGACTTCTCTGTAGCGCTGATTTGCCTTTCCAGGTTGCTTGGTTGGCCAAAAAGGGCGTATGCGTTTTTTCCTGAATATATTCAGGAAAAAACGCATACGCCCTTTTTGGCCAAGGGCATCATTGTCAACATTTTGCTGCTTTTCATGTGCTTTAAAGGCGATTCGAATCTACCTCCTGAAATCTGTTTCCTGCAATTCTGCCTTGATTTCAAATCCTCTTCTTTGTCTTCCCTCAATATATTTGTGGACGAGAGTTATCATTTATAACTCTGCAGGTTTGTGAATTGCAGTGCCCTGAACCTCCATTTTACAACTCGCTTTTTTGGGAGCTGGCCGCAAAAGCGCAGGATGGCTTCAGGCCCTGTTCTGGTTCCGGGGGGCAGGCTGAGCCTGTGGTTAATTCTTCTTCCTGATGGGAAAATAGAGTGACCTGTGCCTGTCCCAACACCAAGAGCTAGTCTCTCGTTGGTTCCCCGTCTTCCCGTTCAACCTCAGGACAAATTGCAACCTGTACGGAACAGGAGGTTAAAGGTGCGGATGCTCCAAGTAGGGAGATTGCTAGTAAAGTGGCTGGAATGGCGAACCCGGGCACAAGGAGATGAGAAATGAGGTGCGTTTTAGAAACCTTTCCCCATCACACGGTGTACCATCTTCTGGGTTTCTCATGCATGTTTTCGATGTAGGAAGATGGCCTTGAACCTGGAGATTTGGGACCCATGCGATGGGTACCACGCCGTATTACTTTAAAGGGTCTGCGTTTGCTCACCCAACCTCACCAAACCTCTCAGCCCCAAGAGTGTCCACCCTTATGTCTCATCCAGCTGTGGGTCTAGATATGGTCAATCCAGGTTGCATCACAGCCCCTGAACTCATTGTGTAAGAATTTCTATCTCTTTCACTGTCATTGTTTCATGGGTTTTTCAAAGTAATTTATTTTCATAATGGGGTTTAGCTGCTTTTCACGGCTGTGTTTATGCCGCTTTACACCCACTTGACACACTAACAGAGAGATATCAATACATAGGTTTTAAGATTATTACTAGTCAGATATATTCTTGTGCGGTGAATAGGGCGTGTTGAGTCCAGTTCTCTGAGCAAGGAGTAGGTCTTGTCTACTACATATTGGGTTTATGGAACGGTATCTGAGCTAATTTGATACCCTTGTTTTATGTATCACCCCACCTCACCTTTCCCGTTAAGCAGCCATAGTCTGTTTTCTGCATGTGTGACTCTGTTCTGTTTTGTAATTCAGTTCAAGTGTAACGGTTTTTACATTCCCTCTAAAAGTGATACCTTATGAGAAGTGTCCTTTTCTGTGTGACTTATTTCAGTTAGAATCGTCGTACCTAAATCCACTCATCATGCTGCTACTAACCTTATGACATTGATTTCATGGCTGAGTGATATTCCATTGTACATAAGGACCACAACTTCTTTATCCATTTTTCTCTTTCCTGGGATATTTAAGGTGGAATGAAGTGGAGGTCCTTGTCAACAGAGCAGCCCTAAACTTTGGGGTGCTTGTGTCTTGCTGATTTTTCATTTTCCCAATTTATACCCCCATGAGTGGAAGTGCCCTATGCTCTCTAAGCTGTGTTTTTCAGATGTTTCAGGACACACCGTACACTTCTCCAGAGTGGCTGTTGGCAATTTACATCCCGCCCATCAGTGTAGCAAGGCTCCCATTTCTCCATGGCCTGTCCTGCATTTCTGGTTTTGACACTTTTTTCAGCATGGCCCTTTTGACCGATGGGAAGCGAGACTTCTCTGTAGCGCTGATTTGCCTTTCCAGGTTGCTTGGTTGGCCAAAAAGGGCGTATGCGTTTTTTCCTGAATATATTCAGGAAAAAACGCATACGCCCTTTTTGGCCAAGGGCATCATTGTCAACGTTTTGCCGCTTTTCATGTGCTTTAAAGGCGATTCGTATCTACCTCCTGAAATCTGTTTCGTGCAATTCTGCCTTGATTTCAAATCCTCTTCTTTGCCTTCCCTCAATATATTTGTGGACGAGAGTTATCATTTATAACTAGGCAGGTTTGTGAATTGCAGTGCCCTGAACCTCCATTTTACAACTCGCTTTTTTGGGAGCTGGCCGCAAAAGCGCAGGATGGCTTCAGGCCCTGTTCTGGTTCCGGGGGGCAGGCTGAGCCTGTGGTTAATTCTTTTCCTGATGGGAAAATAGAGTGACCTGTGCCTGTCCCAACACCAAGAGCTAGTCTCTCGTTGGTTCCCCGTCTTCCCGTTCATCCTCAGGACAAATTGCAACCTGTACGGAACAGGAGGTTAAAGGTGCTGATGCTCCAAGTAGGGAGCTTGCTAGTAAAGCGGCTGGAAAGGCGAACCCGGGCACAAGGAGATGAGAAATGAGGTGCGTTTTAGAAACCTTTCCCCATCACACGGTGTACCACCTTCTGGGTTTCTCATGCATGTTTTCGATGTAGGAAGATGCCCTTGAACCTGGAGATTTGGGACCCATGCGATGGGTACCACGCAGTATTACTTTAAAGGGTCTGCGTTTGCTCACCCAACCTCACCAAACCTCTCAGCCCCAAGAGTGTCCACCCTTATGTCTCATCCAGCTGTGGGTCTAGATATGGTCAATCCAGGTTGCATCACAGCCCCTGAACGCATTGTGTAAGAATTTCTCTCTCTTTCACTGTCGTTGTTTCATGGGTTTTTCAAAGTAATTTATTTTCATAATGGGGTTTAGCTGCTTTTCATTGCTGTGTTTATGTCGCTTTACACCCACTTGACACACTAACAGAGAGATATCATTACATAGGTTTTAAGATTATTACTAGTCAGATATATTCTTGTGCGGTGAATAGGGCGTGTTGAGTCCAGTTCTCTGAGCAAGGAGTAGGTCTTGTCTATTACATATTGGGTTTATGGAACGGTATCTGAGCTAATTTGATACCCTTGTTTTATGTATCACCCCACCTCACCTTTCCCGTTAAGCAGCCATAGTGTGTTTTCTGCATGTGTGACTCTGTTCTGTTTTGTAATTCAGTTCAAGTGTAACGGTTTTTACATTCCCTCTATCAGTGATACCTTATGAGAAGTGTCCTTTTCTGTGTGACTTATTTCAGTTAGAATCGTCGTACCTAAATCCACTCATCATGCTGCTACTAACCTTATGACATTGATTTCATGGCTGAGTGATATTCCATTGTACATAAGGACCACAACTTCTTTATCCATTTTTCTCTTTCCTGGGATATTTAAGGTGGAATGAAGTGGAGGTCCTTGTCAACAGAGCAGCCCTAAACTTTGGGGTGCTTGTGTCTTGCTGATTTTTCATTTTCCCAATTTATACCCCCATGAGTGGAAGTGCCCTATGCTCTCTAAGCTGTGTTTTTCAGATGTTTCAGGACACACCGTACACTTCTCCAGAGTGGCTGTTGGCAATTTACATCCCGCCCATCAGTGTAGCAAGGCTCCCATTTCTCCATGGCCTGTCCTGCATTTCTGGTTTTGACACTTTTTTCAGCATGGCCCTTTTGACCGATGGGAAGCGAGACTTCTCTGTAGCGCTGATTTGCCTTTCCAGGTTGCTTGGTTGGCCAAAAAGGGCGTATGCGTTTTTTCCTGAATATATTCAGGAAAAAACGCATACGCCCTTTTTGGCCAAGGGCATCATTGTCAACGTTTTGCCGCTTTTCATGTGCTTTAAAGGCGATTCGTATCTACCTCCTGAAATCTGTTTCGTGCAATTCTGCCTTGATTTCAAATCCTCTTCTTTGCCTTCCCTCAATATATTTGTGGACGAGAGTTATCATTTATAACTAGGCAGGTTCGTGAATTGCAGTGCCCTGAACCTCCATTTTACAACTCGCTTTTTTGGGAGCTGGCCGCAAAAGCGCAGGATGGCTTCAGGCCCTGTTCTGGTTCCGGGGGGCAGGCTGAGCCTGTGGTTATTTCTTTTCCTGATGGGAAAATAGAGTGACCTGTGCCTGTCCCGACACCAAGAGCTAGTCTCTCGTTGGTTCCCCGTCTTCCCGTTCAACCTCAGGACAAATTGCAACCTGTACGGAACAGGAGGTTAAAGGTGCTGATGCTCCAAGTAGGGAGATTGCTAGTAAAGCGGCTGGAAAGGCGAACCCGGGCACAAGGAGATGAGAAATGAGGTGCGTTTTAGAAACCTTTCCCCATCACACGGTGTACCATCTTCTGGGTTTCTCATGCATGTTTTCGATGTAGGAAGATGCCCTTGAACCTGGAGATTTGGGACCCATGCGATGGGTACCACGCCGTATTACTTTAAAGGGTCTGCGTTTGCTCACCCAACCTCACCAAACCTCTCAGCCCCAAGAGTGTCCACCCTTATGTCTCATCCAGCTGTGGGTCTAGATATGGTCAATCCAGGTTGCATCACAGCCCCTGAACGCATTGTGTAAGAATTTCTCTCTCTTTCACTGTCGTTGTTTCATAGGTTTTTCAAAGTAATTTATTTTCATAATGGGGTTTAGCTGCTTTTCATTGCTGTGTTTATGTCGCTTTACACCCACTTGACACACTAACAGAGAGATATCATTACATAGGTTTTAAGATTATTACTAGTCAGATATATTCTTGTGCGGTGAATAGGGCGTGTTGAGTCCAGTTCTCTGAGCAAGGAGTAGGTCTTGTCTATTACATATTGGGTTTATGGAACGGTATCTGAGCTAATTTGATACCCTTGTTTTATGTATCACCCCACCTCACCTTTCCCGTTAAGCAGCCATAGTGTGTTTTCTGCATGTGTGACTCTGTTCTGTTTTGTAATTCAGTTCAAGTGTAACGGTTTTTACATTCCCTCTATCAGTGATACCTTATGAGAAGTGTCCTTTTCTGTGTGACTTATTTCACTTAGAATCGTCGTACCTAAATCCACTCATCATGCTGCTACTAACCTTATGACATTGATTTCATGGCTGAGTGATATTCCATTGTACATAAGGACCACAACTTCTTTATCCATTTTTCTCTTTCCTGGGATATTTAAGGTGGAATGAAGTGGAGGTCCTTGTCAACAGAGCAGCCCTCAACTTTGGGGTGCTTGTGTCTTGCTGATTTTTCATTTTCCCAATTTATACCCCCATGAGTGGAAGTGCCCTATGCTCTCTAAGCTGTGTTTTTCAGATGTTTCAGGACACACCGTACACTTCTCCAGAGTGGCTGTTGGCAATTTACATCCCGCCCATCAGTGTAGCAAGGCTCCCATTTCTCCATGGCCTGTCCCGCATTTCTGGTTTTGACACTTTTTTCAGCATGGCCCTTTTGACCGATGGGAAGCGAGACTTCTCTGTAGCGCTGATTTGCCTTTCCAGGTTGCTTGGTTGGCCAAAAAGGGCGTATGCGTTTTTTCCTGAATATATTCAGGAAAAAACGCATACGCCCTTTTTGGCCAAGGGCATCATTGTCAACGTTTTGCCGCTTTTCATGTGCTTTAAAGGCGATTCGTATCTACCTCCTGAAATCTGTTTCGTGCAATTCTGCCTTGATTTCAAATCCTCTTCTTTGCCTTCCCTCAATATATTTGTGGACGAGAGTTATCATTTATAACTAGGCAGGTTCGTGAATTGCAGTAACCTGAACCTCCATTTTACAACTCGCTTTTTTGGGAGCTGGCCGCAAAAGCGCAGGATGGCTTCAGGCCCTGTTCTGGTTCCGGGGGGCAGGCTGAGCCTGTGGTTATTTCTTTTCCTGATGGGAAAATAGAGTGACCTGTGCCTGTCCCGACACCAAGAGCTAGTCTCTCGTTGGTTCCCCGTCTTCCCGTTCATCCTCAGGACAAATTGCAACCTGTACGGAACAGGAGGTTAAAGGTGCTGATGCTCCAAGTAGGGAGATTGCTAGTAAAGCGGCTGGAAAGGCGAACCCGGGCACAAGGAGATGAGAAATGAGGTGCGTTTTAGAAACCTTTCCCCATCACACGGTGTACCATCTTCTGGGTTTCTCATGCATGTTTTCGATGTAGGAAGATGCCCTTGAACCTGGAGATTTGGGACCCATGCGATGGGTACCACGCCATATTACTTTAAAGGGTCTGCGTTTGCTCACCCAACCTCACCAAACCTCTCAGCCCCAAGAGTGTCCACCCTTATGTCTCATCCAGCTGTGGGTCTAGATATGGTCAATCCAGGTTGCATCACAGCCCCTGAACGCATTGTGTAAGAATTTCTCTCTCTTTCACTGTCGTTGTTTCATAGGTTTTTCAAAGTAATTTATTTTCATAATGGGGTTTAGCTGCTTTTCATTGCTGTGTTTATGTCGCTTTACACCCACTTGACACACTAACAGAGAGATATCATTACATAGGTTTTAAGATTATTACTAGTCAGATATATTCTTGTGCGGTGAATAGGGCGTGTTGAGTCCAGTTCTCTGAGCAAGGAGTAGGTCTTGTCTATTACATATTGGGTTTATGGAACGGTATCTGAGCTAATTTGATACCCTTGTTTTATGTATCACCCCACCTCACCTTTCCCGTTAAGCAGCCATAGTGTGTTTTCTGCATGTGTGACTCTGTTCTGTTTTGTAATTCAGTTCAAGTGTAACGGTTTTTACATTCCCTCTATCAGTGATACCTTATGAGAAGTGTCCTTTTCTGTGTGACTTATTTCACTTAGAATCGTCGTACCTAAATCCACTCATCATGCTGCTACTAACCTTATGACATTGATTTCATGGCTGAGTGATATTCCATTGTACATAAGGACCACAACTTCTTTATCCATTTTTCTCTTTCCTGGGATATTTAAGGTGGAATGAAGTGGAGGTCCTTGTCAACAGAGCAGCCCTCAACTTTGGGGTGCTTGTGTCTTGCTGATTTTTCATTTTCCCAATTTATACCCCCATGAGTGGAAGTGCCCTATGCTCTCTAAGCTGTGTTTTTCAGATGTTTCAGGACACACCGTACACTTCTCCAGAGTGGCTGTTGGCAATTTACATCCCGCCCATCAGTGTAGCAAGGCTCCCATTTCTCCATGGCCTGTCCCGCATTTCTGGTTTTGACACTTTTTTCAGCATGGCCCTTTTGACCGATGGGAAGCGAGACTTCTCTGTAGCGCTGATTTGCCTTTCCAGGTTGCTTGGTTGGCCAAAAAGGGCGTATGCGTTTTTTCCTGAATATATTCAGGAAAAAACGCATACGCCCTTTTTGGCCAAGGGCATCATTGTCAACATTTTGCTGCTTTTCATGTGCTTTAAAGGCGATTCGAATCTACCTCCTGAAATCTGTTTCCTGCAATTCTGCCTTGATTTCAAATCCTCTTCTTTGTCTTCCCTCAATATATTTGTGGACGAGAGTTATCATTTATAACTCTGCAGGTTTGTGAATTGCAGTGCCCTGAACCTCCATTTTACAACTCGCTTTTTTGGGAGCTGGCCGCAAAAGCGCAGGATGGCTTCAGGCCCTGTTCTGGTTCCGGGGGGCAGGCTGAGCCTGTGGTTAATTCTTCTTCCTGATGGGAAAATAGAGTGACCTGTGCCTGTCCCAACACCAAGAGCTAGTCTCTCGTTGGTTCCCCGTCTTCCCGTTCAACCTCAGGACAAATTGCAACCTGTACGGAACAGGAGGTTAAAGGTGCGGATGCTCCAAGTAGGGAGATTGCTAGTAAAGTGGCTGGAATGGCGAACCCGGGCACAAGGAGATGAGAAATGAGGTGCGTTTTAGAAACCTTTCCCCATCACACGGTGTACCATCTTCTGGGTTTCTCATGCATGTTTTCGATGTAGGAAGATGGCCTTGAACCTGGAGATTTGGGACCCATGCGATGGGTACCACGCCGTATTACTTTAAAGGGTCTGCGTTTGCTCACCCAACCTCACCAAACCTCTCAGCCCCAAGAGTGTCCACCCTTATGTCTCATCCAGCTGTGGGTCTAGATATGGTCAATCCAGGTTGCATCACAGCCCCTGAACTCATTGTGTAAGAATTTCTATCTCTTTCACTGTCATTGTTTCATGGGTTTTTCAAAGTAATTTATTTTCATAATGGGGTTTAGCTGCTTTTCACGGCTGTGTTTATGCCGCTTTACACCCACTTGACACACTAACAGAGAGATATCAATACATAGGTTTTAAGATTATTACTAGTCAGATATATTCTTGTGCGGTGAATAGGGCGTGTTGAGTCCAGTTCTCTGAGCAAGGAGTAGGTCTTGTCTACTACATATTGGGTTTATGGAACGGTATCTGAGCTAATTTGATACCCTTGTTTTATGTATCACCCCACCTCACCTTTCCCGTTAAGCAGCCATAGTCTGTTTTCTGCATGTGTGACTCTGTTCTGTTTTGTAATTCAGTTCAAGTGTAACGGTTTTTACATTCCCTCTAAAAGTGATACCTTATGAGAAGTGTCCTTTTCTGTGTGACTTATTTCAGTTAGAATCGTCGTACCTAAATCCACTCATCATGCTGCTACTAACCTTATGACATTGATTTCATGGCTGAGTGATATTCCATTGTACATAAGGACCACAACTTCTTTATCCATTTTTCTCTTTCCTGGGATATTTAAGGTGGAATGAAGTGGAGGTCCTTGTCAACAGAGCAGCCCTAAACTTTGGGGTGCTTGTGTCTTGCTGATTTTTCATTTTCCCAATTTATACCCCCATGAGTGGAAGTGCCCTATGCTCTCTAAGCTGTGTTTTTCAGATGTTTCAGGACACACCGTACACTTCTCCAGAGTGGCTGTTGGCAATTTACATCCCGCCCATCAGTGTAGCAAGGCTCCCATTTCTCCATGGCCTGTCCTGCATTTCTGGTTTTGACACTTTTTTCAGCATGGCCCTTTTGACCGATGGGAAGCGAGACTTCTCTGTAGCGCTGATTTGCCTTTCCAGGTTGCTTGGTTGGCCAAAAAGGGCGTATGCGTTTTTTCCTGAATATATTCAGGAAAAAACGCATACGCCCTTTTTGGCCAAGGGCATCATTGTCAACGTTTTGCCGCTTTTCATGTGCTTTAAAGGCGATTCGTATCTACCTCCTGAAATCTGTTTCGTGCAATTCTGCCTTGATTTCAAATCCTCTTCTTTGCCTTCCCTCAATATATTTGTGGACGAGAGTTATCATTTATAACTAGGCAGGTTTGTGAATTGCAGTGCCCTGAACCTCCATTTTACAACTCGCTTTTTTGGGAGCTGGCCGCAAAAGCGCAGGATGGCTTCAGGCCCTGTTCTGGTTCCGGGGGGCAGGCTGAGCCTGTGGTTAATTCTTTTCCTGATGGGAAAATAGAGTGACCTGTGCCTGTCCCAACACCAAGAGCTAGTCTCTCGTTGGTTCCCCGTCTTCCCGTTCATCCTCAGGACAAATTGCAACCTGTACGGAACAGGAGGTTAAAGGTGCTGATGCTCCAAGTAGGGAGCTTGCTAGTAAAGCGGCTGGAAAGGCGAACCCGGGCACAAGGAGATGAGAAATGAGGTGCGTTTTAGAAACCTTTCCCCATCACACGGTGTACCACCTTCTGGGTTTCTCATGCATGTTTTCGATGTAGGAAGATGCCCTTGAACCTGGAGATTTGGGACCCATGCGATGGGTACCACGCAGTATTACTTTAAAGGGTCTGCGTTTGCTCACCCAACCTCACCAAACCTCTCAGCCCCAAGAGTGTCCACCCTTATGTCTCATCCAGCTGTGGGTCTAGATATGGTCAATCCAGGTTGCATCACAGCCCCTGAACGCATTGTGTAAGAATTTCTCTCTCTTTCACTGTCGTTGTTTCATGGGTTTTTCAAAGTAATTTATTTTCATAATGGGGTTTAGCTGCTTTTCATTGCTGTGTTTATGTCGCTTTACACCCACTTGACACACTAACAGAGAGATATCATTACATAGGTTTTAAGATTATTACTAGTCAGATATATTCTTGTGCGGTGAATAGGGCGTGTTGAGTCCAGTTCTCTGAGCAAGGAGTAGGTCTTGTCTATTACATATTGGGTTTATGGAACGGTATCTGAGCTAATTTGATACCCTTGTTTTATGTATCACCCCACCTCACCTTTCCCGTTAAGCAGCCATAGTGTGTTTTCTGCATGTGTGACTCTGTTCTGTTTTGTAATTCAGTTCCAGTGTAACGGTTTTTACATTCCCTCTATCAGTGATACCTTATGAGAAGTGTCCTTTTCTGTGTGACTTATTTCAGTTAGAATCGTCGTACCTAAATCCACTCATCATGCTGCTACTAACCTTATGACATTGATTTCATGGCTGAGTGATATTCCATTGTACATAAGGACCACAACTTCTTTATCCATTTTTCTCTTTCCTGGGATATTTAAGGTGGAATGAAGTGGAGGTCCTTGTCAACAGAGCAGCCCTAAACTTTGGGGTGCTTGTGTCTTGCTGATTTTTCATTTTCCCAATTTATACCCCCATGAGTGGAAGTGCCCTATGCTCTCTAAGCTGTGTTTTTCAGATGTTTCAGGACACACCGTACACTTCTCCAGAGTGGCTGTTGGCAATTTACATCCCGCCCATCAGTGTAGCAAGGCTCCCATTTCTCCATGGCCTGTCCTGCATTTCTGGTTTTGACACTTTTTTCAGCATGGCCCTTTTGACCGATGGGAAGCGAGACTTCTCTGTAGCGCTGATTTGCCTTTCCAGGTTGCTTGGTTGGCCAAAAAGGGCGTATGCGTTTTTTCCTGAATATATTCAGGAAAAAACGCATACGCCCTTTTTGGCCAAGGGCATCATTGTCAACGTTTTGCCGCTTTTCATGTGCTTTAAAGGCGATTCGTATCTACCTCCTGAAATCTGTTTCGTGCAATTCTGCCTTGATTTCAAATCCTCTTCTTTGCCTTCCCTCAATATATTTGTGGACGAGAGTTATCATTTATAACTAGGCAGGTTCGTGAATTGCAGTGCCCTGAACCTCCATTTTACAACTCGCTTTTTTGGGAGCTGGCCGCAAAAGCGCAGGATGGCTTCAGGCCCTGTTCTGGTTCCGGGGGGCAGGCTGAGCCTGTGGTTATTTCTTTTCCTGATGGGAAAATAGAGTGACCTGTGCCTGTCCCGACACCAAGAGCTAGTCTCTCGTTGGTTCCCCGTCTTCCCGTTCAACCTCAGGACAAATTGCAACCTGTACGGAACAGGAGGTTAAAGGTGCTGATGCTCCAAGTAGGGAGATTGCTAGTAAAGCGGCTGGAAAGGCGAACCCGGGCACAAGGAGATGAGAAATGAGGTGCGTTTTAGAAACCTTTCCCCATCACACGGTGTACCATCTTCTGGGTTTCTCATGCATGTTTTCGATGTAGGAAGATGCCCTTGAACCTGGAGATTTGGGACCCATGCGATGGGTACCACGCCGTATTACTTTAAAGGGTCTGCGTTTGCTCACCCAACCTCACCAAACCTCTCAGCCCCAAGAGTGTCCACCCTTATGTCTCATCCAGCTGTGGGTCTAGATATGGTCAATCCAGGTTGCATCACAGCCCCTGAACGCATTGTGTAAGAATTTCTCTCTCTTTCACTGTCGTTGTTTCATAGGTTTTTCAAAGTAATTTATTTTCATAATGGGGTTTAGCTGCTTTTCATTGCTGTGTTTATGTCGCTTTACACCCACTTGACACACTAACAGAGAGATATCATTACATAGGTTTTAAGATTATTACTAGTCAGATATATTCTTGTGCGGTGAATAGGGCGTGTTGAGTCCAGTTCTCTGAGCAAGGAGTAGGTCTTGTCTATTACATATTGGGTTTATGGAACGGTATCTGAGCTAATTTGATACCCTTGTTTTATGTATCACCCCACCTCACCTTTCCCGTTAAGCAGCCATAGTGTGTTTTCTGCATGTGTGACTCTGTTCTGTTTTGTAATTCAGTTCAAGTGTAACGGTTTTTACATTCCCTCTATCAGTGATACCTTATGAGAAGTGTCCTTTTCTGTGTGACTTATTTCACTTAGAATCGTCGTACCTAAATCCACTCATCATGCTGCTACTAACCTTATGACATTGATTTCATGGCTGAGTGATATTCCATTGTACATAAGGACCACAACTTCTTTATCCATTTTTCTCTTTCCTGGGATATTTAAGGTGGAATGAAGTGGAGGTCCTTGTCAACAGAGCAGCCCTCAACTTTGGGGTGCTTGTGTCTTGCTGATTTTTCATTTTCCCAATTTATACCCCCATGAGTGGAAGTGCCCTATGCTCTCTAAGCTGTGTTTTTCAGATGTTTCAGGACACACCGTACACTTCTCCAGAGTGGCTGTTGGCAATTTACATCCCGCCCATCAGTGTAGCAAGGCTCCCATTTCTCCATGGCCTGTCCCGCATTTCTGGTTTTGACACTTTTTTCAGCATGGCCCTTTTGACCGATGGGAAGCGAGACTTCTCTGTAGCGCTGATTTGCCTTTCCAGGTTGCTTGGTTGGCCAAAAAGGGCGTATGCGTTTTTTCCTGAATATATTCAGGAAAAAACGCATACGCCCTTTTTGGCCAAGGGCATCATTGTCAACGTTTTGCCGCTTTTCATGTGCTTTAAAGGCGATTCGTATCTACCTCCTGAAATCTGTTTCGTGCAATTCTGCCTTGATTTCAAATCCTCTTCTTTGCCTTCCCTCAATATATTTGTGGACGAGAGTTATCATTTATAACTAGGCAGGTTCGTGAATTGCAGTAACCTGAACCTCCATTTTACAACTCGCTTTTTTGGGAGCTGGCCGCAAAAGCGCAGGATGGCTTCAGGCCCTGTTCTGGTTCCGGGGGGCAGGCTGAGCCTGTGGTTATTTCTTTTCCTGATGGGAAAATAGAGTGACCTGTGCCTGTCCCGACACCAAGAGCTAGTCTCTCGTTGGTTCCCCGTCTTCCCGTTCATCCTCAGGACAAATTGCAACCTGTACGGAACAGGAGGTTAAAGGTGCTGATGCTCCAAGTAGGGAGATTGCTAGTAAAGCGGCTGGAAAGGCGAACCCGGGCACAAGGAGATGAGAAATGAGGTGCGTTTTAGAAACCTTTCCCCATCACACGGTGTACCATCTTCTGGGTTTCTCATGCATGTTTTCGATGTAGGAAGATGCCCTTGAACCTGGAGATTTGGGACCCATGCGATGGGTACCACGCCGTATTACTTTAAAGGGTCTGCGTTTGCTCACCCAACCTCACCAAACCTCTCAGCCCCAAGAGTGTCCACCCTTATGTCTCATCCAGCTGTGGGTCTAGATATGGTCAATCCAGGTTGCATCACAGCCCCTGAACGCATTGTGTAAGAATTTCTCTCTCTTTCACTGTCGTTGTTTCATAGGTTTTTCAAAGTAATTTATTTTCATAATGGGGTTTAGCTGCTTTTCATTGCTGTGTTTATGTCGCTTTACACCCACTTGACACACTAACAGAGAGATATCATTACATAGGTTTTAAGATTATTACTAGTCAGATATATTCTTGTGCGGTGAATAGGGCGTGTTGAGTCCAGTTCTCTGAGCAAGGAGTAGGTCTTGTCTATTACATATTGGGTTTATGGAACGGTATCTGAGCTAATTTGATACCCTTGTTTTATGTATCACCCCACCTCACCTTTCCCGTTAAGCAGCCATAGTGTGTTTTCTGCATGTGTGACTCTGTTCTGTTTTGTAATTCAGTTCAAGTGTAACGGTTTTTACATTCCCTCTATCAGTGATACCTTATGAGAAGTGTCCTTTTCTGTGTGACTTATTTCACTTAGAATCGTCGTACCTAAATCCACTCATCATGCTGCTACTAACCTTATGACATTGATTTCATGGCTGAGTGATATTCCATTGTACATAAGGACCACAACTTCTTTATCCATTTTTCTCTTTCCTGGGATATTTAAGGTGGAATGAAGTGGAGGTCCTTGTCAACAGAGCAGCCCTCAACTTTGGGGTGCTTGTGTCTTGCTGATTTTTCATTTTCCCAATTTATACCCCCATGAGTGGAAGTGCCCTATGCTCTCTAAGCTGTGTTTTTCAGATGTTTCAGGACACACCGTACACTTCTCCAGAGTGGCTGTTGGCAATTTACATCCCGCCCATCAGTGTAGCAAGGCTCCCATTTCTCCATGGCCTGTCCCGCATTTCTGGTTTTGACACTTTTTTCAGCATGGCCCTTTTGACCGATGGGAAGCGAGACTTCTCTGTAGCGCTGATTTGCCTTTCCAGGTTGCTTGGTTGGCCAAAAAGGGCGTATGCGTTTTTTCCTGAATATATTCAGGAAAAAACGCATGCGCCCTTTTTGGCCAAGGGCATCATTGTCAACGTTTTGCCGCTTTTCATGTGCTTTAAAGGCGATTCGTATCTACCTCCTGAAATCTGTTTCGTGCAATTCTGCCTTGATTTCAAATCCTCTTCTTTGCCTTCCCTCAATATATTTGTGGACGAGAGTTATCATTTATAACTAGGCAGGTTTGTGAATTGCAGTGCCCTGAACCTCCATTTTACAACTCGCTTTTTTGGGAGCTGGCCGCAAAAGCGCAGGATGGCTTCAGGCCCTGTTCTGGTTCCGGGGGGCAGGCTGAGCCTGTGGTTATTTCTTTTCCTGATGGGAAAATAGAGTGACCTGTGCCTGTCCCGACACCAAGAGCTAGTCTCTCGTTGGTTCCCCGTCTTCCCGTTCATCCTCAGGACAAATTGCAACCTGTACGGAACAGGAGGTTAAAGGTGCTGATGCTCCAAGTAGGGAGATTGCTAGTAAAGTGGCTGGAATGGCGAACCCGGGCACAAGGAGATGAGAAATGAGGTGCGTTTTAGAAACCTTTCCCCATCACACGGTGTACCATCTTCTGGGTTTCTCATGCATGTTTTCGATGTAGGAAGATGCCCTTGAACCTGGAGATTTGGGACCCATGCGATGGGTACCACGCAGTATTACTTTAAAGGGTCTGCGTTTGCTCACCCAACCTCACCAAACCTCTCAGCCCCAAGAGTGTCCACCCTTATGTCTCATCCAGCTGTGGGTCTAGATATGGTCAATCCAGGTTGCATCACAGCCCCTGAACGCATTGTGTAAGAATTTCTCTCTCTTTCACTGTCGTTGTTTCATGGGTTTTTCAAAGTAATTTATTTTCATAATGGGGTTTAGCTGCTTTTCATTGCTGTGTTTATGTCGCTTTACACCCACTTGACACACTAACAGAGAGATATCATTACATAGGTTTTAAGATTATTACTAGTCAGATATATTCTTGTGCGGTGAATAGGGCGTGTTGAGTCCAGTTCTCTGAGCAAGGAGTAGGTCTTGTCTATTACATATTGGGTTTATGGAACGGTATCTGAGCTAATTTGATACCCTTGTTTTATGTATCACCCCACCTCACCTTTCCCGTTAAGCAGCCATAGTGTGTTTTCTGCATGTGTGACTCTGTTCTGTTTTGTAATTCAGTTCAAGTGTAACGGTTTTTACATTCCCTCTATCAGTGATACCTTATGAGAAGTGTCCTTTTCTGTGTGACTTATTTCACTTAGAATCGTCGTACCTAAATCCACTCATCATGCTGCTACTAACCTTATGACATTGATTTCATGGCTGAGTGATATTCCATTGTACATAAGGACCACAACTTCTTTATCCATTTTTCTCTTTCCTGGGATATTTAAGGTGGAATGAAGTGGAGGTCCTTGTCAACAGAGCAGCCCTCAACTTTGGGGTGCTTGTGTCTTGCTGATTTTTCATTTTCCCAATTTATACCCCCATGAGTGGAAGTGCCCTATGCTCTCTAAGCTGTGTTTTTCAGATGTTTCAGGACACACCGTACACTTCTCCAGAGTGGCTGTTGGCAATTTACATCCCGCCCATCAGTGTAGCAAGGCTCCCATTTCTCCATGGCCTGTCCTGCATTTCTGGTTTTGACACTTTTTTCAGCATGGCCCTTTTGACCGATGGGAAGCGAGACTTCTTTGTAGCGCTGATTTGCCTTTCCAGGTTGCTTGGTTGGCCAAAAAGGGCGTATGCGTTTTTTCCTGAATATATTCAGGAAAAAACGCATACGCCCTTTTTGGCCAAGGGCATCATTGTCAACATTTTGCTGCTTTTCATGTGCTTTAAAGGCGATTCGAATCTACCTCCTGAAATCTGTTTCCTGCAATTCTGCCTTGATTTCAAATCCTCTTCTTTGTCTTCCCTCAATATATTTGTGGACGAGAGTTATCATTTATAACTCTGCAGGTTTGTGAATTGCAGTGCCCTGAACCTCCATTTTACAACTCGCTTTTTTGGGAGCTGGCCGCAAAAGCGCAGGATGGCTTCAGGCCCTGTTCTGGTTCCGGGGGGCAGGCTGAGCCTGTGGTTAATTCTTCTTCCTGATGGGAAAATAGAGTGACCTGTGCCTGTCCCAACACCAAGAGCTAGTCTCTCGTTGGTTCCCCGTCTTCCCGTTCAACCTCAGGACAAATTGCAACCTGTACGGAACAGGAGGTTAAAGGTGCGGATGCTCCAAGTAGGGAGATTGCTAGTAAAGTGGCTGGAATGGCGAACCCGGGCACAAGGAGATGAGAAATGAGGTGCGTTTTAGAAACCTTTCCCCATCACACGGTGTACCATCTTCTGGGTTTCTCATGCATGTTTTCGATGTAGGAAGATGGCCTTGAACCTGGAGATTTGGGACCCATGCGATGGGTACCACGCCGTATTACTTTAAAGGGTCTGCGTTTGCTCACCCAACCTCACCAAACCTCTCAGCCCCAAGAGTGTCCACCCTTATGTCTCATCCAGCTGTGGGTCTAGATATGGTCAATCCAGGTTGCATCACAGCCCCTGAACTCATTGTGTAAGAATTTCTATCTCTTTCACTGTCATTGTTTCATGGGTTTTTCAAAGTAATTTATTTTCATAATGGGGTTTAGCTGCTTTTCACGGCTGTGTTTATGCCGCTTTACACCCACTTGACACACTAACAGAGAGATATCAATACATAGGTTTTAAGATTATTACTAGTCAGATATATTCTTGTGCGGTGAATAGGGCGTGTTGAGTCCAGTTCTCTGAGCAAGGAGTAGGTCTTGTCTACTACATATTGGGTTTATGGAACGGTATCTGAGCTAATTTGATACCCTTGTTTTATGTATCACCCCACCTCACCTTTCCCGTTAAGCAGCCATAGTGTGTTTTCTGCATGTGTGACTCTGTTCTGTTTTGTAATTCAGTTCAAGTGTAACGGTTTTTACATTCCCTCTAAAAGTGATACCTTATGAGAAGTGTCCTTTTCTGTGTGACTTATTTCAGTTAGAATCGTCGTACCTAAATCCACTCATCATGCTGCTACTAACCTTATGACATTGATTTCATGGCTGAGTGATATTCCATTGTACATAAGGACCACAACTTCTTTATCCATTTTTCTCTTTCCTGGGATATTTAAGGTGGAATGAAGTGGAGGTCCTTGTCAACAGAGCAGCCCTAAACTTTGGGGTGCTTGTGTCTTGCTGATTTTTCATTTTCCCAATTTATACCCCCATGAGTGGAAGTGCCCTATGCTCTCTAAGCTGTGTTTTTCAGATGTTTCAGGACACACCGTACACTTCTCCACAGTGGCTGTTGGCAATTTACATCCCGCCCATCAGTGTAGCAAGGCTCCCATTTCTCCATGGCCTGTCCCGCATTTCTGGTTTTGACACTTTTTTCAGCATGGCCCTTTTGACCGATGGGAAGCGAGACTTCTCTGTAGCGCTGATTTGCCTTTCCAGGTTGCTTGGTTGGCCAAAAAGGGCGTATGCGTTTTTTCCTGAATATATTCAGGAAAAAACGCATACGCCCTTTTTGGCCAAGGGCATCATTGTCAACGTTTTGCCGCTTTTCATGTGCTTTAAAGGCGATTCGTATCTACCTCCTGAAATCTGTTTCGTGCAATTCTGCCTTGATTTCAAATCCTCTTCTTTGCCTTCCCTCAATATATTTGTGGACGAGAGTTATCATTTATAACTAGGCAGGTTTGTGAATTGCAGTGCCCTGAACCTCCATTTTACAACTCGCTTTTTTGGGAGCTGGCCGCAAAAGCGCAGGATGGCTTCAGGCCCTGTTCTGGTTCCGGGGGGCAGGCTGAGCCTGTGGTTATTTCTTTTCCTGATGGGAAAATAGAGTGACCTGTGCCTGTCCCGACACCAAGAGCTAGTCTCTCGTTGGTTCCCCGTCTTCCCGTTCATCCTCAGGACAAATTGCAACCTGTACGGAACAGGAGGTTAAAGGTGCTGATGCTCCAAGTAGGGAGATTGCTAGTAAAGTGGCTGGAATGGCGAACCCGGGCACAAGGAGATGAGAAATGAGGTGCGTTTTAGAAACCTTTCCCCATCACACGGTGTACCATCTTCTGGGTTTCTCATGCATGTTTTCGATGTAGGAAGATGCCCTTGAACCTGGAGATTTGGGACCCATGCGATGGGTACCACGCAGTATTACTTTAAAGGGTCTGCGTTTGCTCACCCAACCTCACCAAACCTCTCAGCCCCAAGAGTGTCCACCCTTATGTCTCATCCAGCTGTGGGTCTAGATATGGTCAATCCAGGTTGCATCACAGCCCCTGAACGCATTGTGTAAAAATTTCTCTCTCTTTCACTGTCGTTGTTTCATGGGTTTTTCAAAGTAATTTATTTTCATAATGGGGTTTAGCTGCTTTTCATTGCTGTGTTTATGTCGCTTTACACCCACTTGACACACTAACAGAGAGATATCATTACATAGGTTTTAAGATTATTACTAGTCAGATATATTCTTGTGCGGTGAATAGGGCGTGTTGAGTCCAGTTCTCTGAGCAAGGAGTAGGTCTTGTCTATTACATATTGGGTTTATGGAACGGTATCTGAGCTAATTTGATACCCTTGTTTTATGTATCACCCCACCTCACCTTTCCCGTTAAGCAGCCATAGTGTGTTTTCTGCATATGTGACTCTGTTCTGTTTTGTAATTCAGTTCAAGTGTAACGGTTTTTACATTCCCTCTATCAGTGATACCTTATGAGAAGTGTCCTTTTCTGTGTGACTTATTTCACTTAGAATCGTCGTACCTAAATCCACTCATCATGCTGCTACTAACCTTATGACATTGATTTCATGGCTGAGTGATATTCCATTGTACATAAGGACCACAACTTCTTTATCCATTTTTCTCTTTCCTGGGATATTTAAGGTGGAATGAAGTGGAGGTCCTTGTCAACAGAGCAGCCCTCAACTTTGGGGTGCTTGTGTCTTGCTGATTTTTCATTTTCCCAATTTATACCCCCATGAGTGGAAGTGCCCTATGCTCTCTAAGCTGTGTTTTTCAGATGTTTCAGGACACACCGTACACTTCTCCAGAGTGGCTGTTGGCAATTTACATCCCGCCCATCAGTGTAGCAAGGCTCCCATTTCTCCATGGCCTGTCCTGCATTTCTGGTTTTGACACTTTTTTCAGCATGGCCCTTTTGACCGATGGGAAGCGAGACTTCTTTGTAGCGCTGATTTGCCTTTCCAGGTTGCTTGGTTGGCCAAAAAGGGCGTATGCGTTTTTTCCTGAATATATTCAGGAAAAAACGCATACGCCCTTTTTGGCCAAGGGCATCATTGTCAACATTTTGCTGCTTTTCATGTGCTTTAAAGGCGATTCGAATCTACCTCCTGAAATCTGTTTCCTGCAATTCTGCCTTGATTTCAAATCCTCTTCTTTGTCTTCCCTCAATATATTTGTGGACGAGAGTTATCATTTATAACTCTGCAGGTTTGTGAATTGCAGTGCCCTGAACCTCCATTTTACAACTCGCTTTTTTGGGAGCTGGCCGCAAAAGCGCAGGATGGCTTCAGGCCCTGTTCTGGTTCCGGGGGGCAGGCTGAGCCTGTGGTTAATTCTTCTTCCTGATGGGAAAATAGAGTGACCTGTGCCTGTCCCAACACCAAGAGCTAGTCTCTCGTTGGTTCCCCGTCTTCCCGTTCAACCTCAGGACAAATTGCAACCTGTACGGAACAGGAGGTTAAAGGTGCGGATGCTCCAAGTAGGGAGATTGCTAGTAAAGTGGCTGGAATGGCGAACCCGGGCACAAGGAGATGAGAAATGAGGTGCGTTTTAGAAACCTTTCCCCATCACACGGTGTACCATCTTCTGGGTTTCTCATGCATGTTTTCGATGTAGGAAGATGGCCTTGAACCTGGAGATTTGGGACCCATGCGATGGGTACCACGCCGTATTACTTTAAAGGGTCTGCGTTTGCTCACCCAACCTCACCAAACCTCTCAGCCCCAAGAGTGTCCACCCTTATGTCTCATCCAGCTGTGGGTCTAGATATGGTCAATCCAGGTTGCATCACAGCCCCTGAACTCATTGTGTAAGAATTTCTATCTCTTTCACTGTCATTGTTTCATGGGTTTTTCAAAGTAATTTATTTTCATAATGGGGTTTAGCTGCTTTTCACGGCTGTGTTTATGCCGCTTTACACCCACTTGACACACTAACAGAGAGATATCAATACATAGGTTTTAAGATTATTACTAGTCAGATATATTCTTGTGCGGTGAATAGGGCGTGTTGAGTCCAGTTCTCTGAGCAAGGAGTAGGTCTTGTCTACTACATATTGGGTTTATGGAACGGTATCTGAGCTAATTTGATACCCTTGTTTTATGTATCACCCCACCTCACCTTTCCCGTTAAGCAGCCATAGTCTGTTTTCTGCATGTGTGACTCTGTTCTGTTTTGTAATTCAGTTCAAGTGTAACGGTTTTTACATTCCCTCTAAAAGTGATACCTTATGAGAAGTGTCCTTTTCTGTGTGACTTATTTCAGTTAGAATCGTCGTACCTAAATCCACTCATCATGCTGCTACTAACCTTATGACATTGATTTCATGGCTGAGTGATATTCCATTGTACATAAGGACCACAACTTCTTTATCCATTTTTCTCTTTCCTGGGATATTTAAGGTGGAATGAAGTGGAGGTCCTTGTCAACAGAGCAGCCCTAAACTTTGGGGTGCTTGTGTCTTGCTGATTTTTCATTTTCCCAATTTATACCCCCATGAGTGGAAGTGCCCTATGCTCTCTAAGCTGTGTTTTTCAGATGTTTCAGGACACACCGTACACTTCTCCAGAGTGGCTGTTGGCAATTTACATCCCGCCCATCAGTGTAGCAAGGCTCCCATTTCTCCATGGCCTGTCCCGCATTTCTGGTTTTGACACTTTTTTCAGCATGGCCCTTTTGACTGATGGGAAGCGAGACTTCTCTGTAGCGCTGATTTGCCTTTCCAGGTTGCTTGGTTGGCCAAAAAGGGCGTATGCGTTTTTTCCTGAATATATTCAGGAAAAAACGCATACGCCCTTTTTGGCCAAGGGCATCATTGTCAACGTTTTGCCGCTTTTCATGTGCTTTAAAGGCGATTCGTATCTACCTCCTGAAATCTGTTTCGTGCAATTCTGCCTTGATTTCAAATCCTCTTCTTTGCCTTCCCTCAATATATTTGTGGACGAGAGTTATCATTTATAACTAGGCAGGTTTGTGAATTGCAGTGCCCTGAACCTCCATTTTACAACTCGCTTTTTTGGGAGCTGGCCGCAAAAGCGCAGGATGGCTTCAGGCCCTGTTCTGGTTCCGGGGGGCAGGCTGAGCCTGTGGTTATTTCTTTTCCTGATGGGAAAATAGAGTGACCTGTGCCTGTCCCGACACCAAGAGCTAGTCTCTCGTTGGTTCCCCGTCTTCCCGTTCATCCTCAGGACAAATTGCAACCTGTACGGAACAGGAGGTTAAAGGTGCTGATGCTCCAAGTAGGGAGATTGCTAGTAAAGCGGCTGGAATGGCGAACCCGGGCACAAGGAGATGAGAAATGAGGTGCGTTTTAGAAACCTTTCCCCATCACACGGTGTACCATCTTCTGGGTTTCTCATGCATGTTTTCGATGTAGGAAGATGCCCTTGAACCTGGAGATTTGGGACCCATGCGATGGGTACCACGCAGTATTACTTTAAAGGGTCTGCGTTTGCTCACCCAACCTCACCAAACCTCTCAGCCCCAAGAGTGTCCACCCTTATGTCTCATCCAGCTGTGGGTCTAGATATGGTCAATCCAGGTTGCATCACAGCCCCTGAACTCATTGTGTAAGAATTTCTATCTCTTTCACTGTCATTGTTTCATGGGTTTTTCAAAGTAATTTATTTTCATAATGGGGTTTAGCTGCTTTTCACGGCTGTGTTTATGCCGCTTTTCACCCACTTGACACACTAACAGAGAGATATCAATACATAGGTTTTAAGATTATTACTAGTCAGATATATTCTTGTGCGGTGAATAGGGCGTGTTGAGTCCAGTTCTCTGAGCAAGGAGTAGGTCTTGTCTACTACATATTGGGTTTATGGAACGGTATCTGAGCTAATTTGATACCCTTGTTTAATGTATCACCCCACCTCACCTTTCCCGTTAAGCAGCCATAGTGTGTTTTCTGCATGTGTGACTCTGTTCTGTTTTGTAATTCAGTTCAAGTGTAACGGTTTTTACATTCCCTCTAAAAGTGATACCTTATGAGAAGTGTCCTTTTCTGTGTGACTTATTTCACTTAGAATCGTCGTACCTAAATCCACTCATCATGCTGCTACTAACCTTATGACATTGATTTCATGGCTGAGTGATATTCCATTGTACATAAGGACCACAACTTCTTTATCCATTTTTCTCTTTCCTGGGATATTTAAGGTGGAATGAAGTGGAGGTCCTTGTCAACAGAGCAGCCCTAAACTTTGGGGTGCTTGTGTCTTGCTGATTTTTCATTTTCCCAATTTATACCCCCATGAGTGGAAGTGCCCTATGCTCTCTAAGCTGTGTTTTTCAGATGTTTCAGGACACACCGTACACTTCTCCAGAGTGGCTGTTGGCAATTTACATCCCGCCCATCAGTGTAGCAAGGCTCCCATTTCTCCATGGCCTGTCCTGCATTTCTGGTTTTGACACTTTTTTCAGCATGGCCCTTTTGACCGATGGGAAGCGAGACTTCTTTGTAGCGCTGATTTGCCTTTCCAGGTTGCTTGGTTGGCCAAAAAGGGCGTATGCGGTTTTTCCTGAATATATTCAGGAAAAAACGCATACGCCCTTTTTGGCCAAGGGCATCATTGTCAACATTTTGCTGTTTTTCATGTGCTTTAAAGGCGATTCGAATCTACCTCCTGAAATCTGTTTCCTGCAATTCTGCCTTGATTTCAAATCCTCTTCTTTGTCTTCCCTCAATATATTTGTGGACGAGAGTTATCATTTATAACTCTGCAGGTTTGTGAATTGCAGTGCCCTGAACCTCCATTTTACAACTCGCTTTTTTGGGAGCTGGCCGCAAAAGCGCAGGATGGCTTCAGGCCCTGTTCTGGTTCCGGGGGGCAGGCTGAGCCTGTGGTTAATTCTTCTTCCTGATGGGAAAATAGAGTGACCTGTGCCTGTCCCAACACCAAGAGCTAGTCTCTCGTTGGTTCCCCGTCTTCCCGTTCAACCTCAGGACAAATTGCAACCTGTACGGAACAGGAGGTTAAAGGTGCTGATGCTCCAAGTAGGGAGATTGCTAGTAAAGTGGCTGGAATGGCGAACCCGGGCACAAGGAGATGAGAAATGAGGTGCGTTTTAGAAACCTTTCCCCATCACACGGTGTACCATCTTCTGGGTTTCTCATGCATGTTTTCGATGTAGGAAGATGGCCTTGAACCTGGAGATTTGGGACCCATGCGATGGGTACCACGCCGTATTACTTTAAAGGGTCTGCGTTTGCTCACCCAACCTCACCAAACCTCTCAGCCCCAAGAGTGTCCACCCTTATGTCTCATCCAGCTGTGGGTCTAGATATGGTCAATCCAGGTTGCATCACAGCCCCTGAACTCATTGTGTAAGAATTTCTATCTCTTTCACTGTCGTTGTTTCATGGGTTTTTCAAAGTAATTTATTTTCATAATGGGGTTTAGCTGCTTTTCACGGCTGTGTTTATGCCGCTTTACACCCACTTGACACACTAACAGAGAGATATCAATACATAGGTTTTAAGATTATTACTAGTCAGATATATTCTTGTGCGGTGAATAGGGCGTGTTGAGTCCAGTTCTCTGAGCAAGGAGTAGGTCTTGTCTACTACATATTGGGTTTATGGAACGGTATCTGAGCTAATTTGATACCCTTGTTTTATGTATCACCCCACCTCACCTTTCCCGTTAAGCAGCCATAGTCTGTTTTCTGCATGTGTGACTCTGTTCTGTTTTGTAATTCAGTTCAAGTGTAACGGTTTTTACATTCCCTCTAAAAGTGATACCTTATGAGAAGTGTCCTTTTCTGTGTGACTTATTTCACTTAGAATCGTCGTACCTAAATCCACTCATCATGCTGCTACTAACCTTATGACATTGATTTTATGGCTGAGTGATATTCCATTGTACATAAGGACCACAACTTCTTTATCCATTTTTCTCTTTCCTGGGATATTTAAGGTGGAATGAAGTGGAGGTCCTTGTCAACAGAGCAGCCCTCAACTTTGGGGTGCTTGTGTCTTGCTGATTTTTCATTTTCCCAATTTATACCCCCATGAGTGGAAGTGCCCTATGCTCTCTAAGCTGTGTTTTTCAGATGTTTCAGGACTCACCGTACACTTCTCCAGAGTGGCTCTTGGCAATTTACATCCCGCCCATCAGTGTAGCAAGGCTCCCATTTCTCCATGGCCTGTCCTGCATTTCTGGTTTTGACACTTTTTTCAGCATGGCCCTTTTGACCGATGGGAAGCGAGACTTCTTTGTAGCGCTGATTTGCCTTTCCAGGTTGCTTGGTTGGCCAAAAAGGGCGTATGCGTTTTTTCCTGAATATATTCAGGAAAAAACGCATGCGCCCTTTTTGGCCAAGGGCATCATTGTCAACATTTTGCTGCTTTTCATGTGCTTTAAAGGCGATTCGAATCTACCTCCTGAAATCTGTTTCCTGCAATTCTGCCTTGATTTCAAATCCTCTTCTTTGTCTTCCCTCAATATATTTGTGGACGAGAGTTATCATTTATAACTCTGCAGGTTTGTGAATTGCAGTGCCCTGAACCTCCATTTTACAACTCGCTTTTTTGGGAGCTGGCCACAAAAGTGCAGGATGGCTTCAGGCCCTGTTCTGGTTCCGGGGGGCAGGCTGAGCCTGTGGTTAATTCTTCTTCCTGATGGGAAAATAGAGTGACCTGTGCCTGTCCCAACACCAAGAGCTAGTCTCTCGTTGGTTCCCCGTCTTCCCGTTCAACCTCAGGACAAATTGCAACCTGTACGGAATAGGAGGTTAAAGGTGCTGATGCTCCAAGTAGGGAGATTGCTAGTAAAGTGGCTGGAATGGCGAACCCGGGCACAAGGAGATGAGAAATGAGGTGCGTTTTAGAAACCTTTCCCCATCACACGGTGTACCATCTTCTGGGTTTCTCATGCATGTTTTCGATGTAGGAAGATGGCCTTGAACCTGGAGATTTGGGACCCATGCGATGGGTACCACGCCGTATTACTTTAAAGGGTCTGCGTTTGCTCACCCAACCTCACCAAACCTCTCAGCCCCAAGAGTGTCCACCCTTATGTCTCATCCAGCTGTGGGTCTAGATATGGTCAATCCAGGTTGCATCACAGCCCCTGAACTCATTGTGTAAGAATTTCTATCTCTTTCACTGTCGTTGTTTCATGGGTTTTTCAAAGTAATTTATTTTCATAATGGGGTTTAGCTGCTTTTCACGGCTGTGTTTATGCCGCTTTACACCCACTTGACACACTAACAGAGAGATATCAATACATAGGTTTTAAGATTATTACTAGTCAGATATATTCTTGTGCGGTGAATAGGGCGTGTTGAGTCCAGTTCTCTGAGCAAGGAGTAGGTCTTGTCTACTACATATTGGGTTTATGGAACGGTATCTGAGCTAATTTGATACCCTTGTTTTATGTATCACCCCACCTCACCTTTCCCGTTAAGCAGCCATAGTCTGTTTTCTGCATGTGTGACTCTGTTCTGTTTTGTAATTCAGTTCAAGTGTAACGGTTTTTACATTCCCTCTAAAAGTGATACCTTATGAGAAGTGTCCTTTTCTGTGTGACTTATTTCAGTTAGAATCGTCGTACCTAAATCCACTCATCATGCTGCTACTAACCTTATGACATTGATTTCATGGCTGAGTGATATTCCATTGTACATAAGGACCACAACTTCTTTATCCATTTTTCTCTTTCCTGGGATATTTAAGGTGGAATGAAGTGGAGGTCCTTGTCAACAGAGCAGCCCTCAACTTTGGGGTGCTTGTGTCTTGCTGATTTTTCATTTTCCCAATTTATACCCCCATGAGTGGAAGTGCCCTATGCTCTCTAAGCTGTGTTTTTCAGATGTTTCAGGACACACCGTACACTTCTCCAGAGTGGCTGTTGGCAATTTACATCCCGCCCATCAGTGTAGCAAGGCTCCCATTTCTCCATGGCCTGTCCTGCATTTCTGGTTTTGACACTTTTTTCAGCATGGCCCTTTTGACCGATGGGAAGCGAGACTTCTCTGTAGCGCTGATTTGCCTTTCCAGGTTGCTTGGTAGGCCAAAAAGGGCGTATGCGTTTTTTCCTGAATATATTCAGGAAAAAACGCATACGCCCTTTTTGGCCAAGGGCATCATTGTCAACGTTTTGCCGCTTTTCATGTGCTTTAAAGGCGATTCATATCTACCTCCTGAAATCTGTTTCGTGCAATTCTGCCTTGATTTCAAATCCTCTTCTTTGCCTTCCCTCAATATATTTGTGGACGAGAGTTATCATTTATAACTCTGCAGGTTTGTGAATTACAGTGCCCTGAACCTCCATTTTACAACTCGCTTTTTTGGGAGCTGGCCGCAAAAGCGCAGGATGGCTTCAGGCCCTGTTCTGGTTCCGGGGGGCAGGCTGAGCCTGTGGTTAATTCTTCTTCCTGATGGGAAAATAGAGTGACCTGTGCCTGTCCCAACACCAAGAGCTAGTCTCTCGTTGGTTCCCCGTCTTCCCGTTCAACCTCAGGACAAATTGCAACCTGTACGGAACAGGAGGTTAAAGGTGCTGATGCTCCAAGTAGGGAGATTGCTAGTAAAGCGGCTGGAATGGCGAACCCGGGCACAAGGAGATGAGAAATGAGGTGCGTTTTAGAAACCTTTCCCCATCACACGGTGTACCATCTTCTGGGTTTCTCATGCATGTTTTCGATGTAGGAAGATGCCCTTGAACCTGGAGATTTGGGACCCATGCGATGGGTACCACGCAGTATTACTTTAAAGGGTCTGCGTTTGCTCACCCAACCTCACCAAACCTCTCAGCCCCAAGAGTGTCCACCCTTATGTCTCATCCAGCTGTGGGTCTAGATATGGTCAATCCAGGTTGCATCACAGCCCCTGAACGCATTGTGTAAGAATTTCTCTCTCTTTCACTGTCGTTGTTTCATGGGTTTTTCAAAGTAATTTATTTTCATAATGGGGTTTAGCTGCTTTTCACGGCTGTGTTTATGCCGCTTTACACCCACTTGACACACTAACAGAGAGATATCAATACATAGGTTTTAAGATTATTACTAGTCAGATATATTCTTGTGCGGTGAATAGGGCGTGTTGAGTCCAGTTCTCTGAGCAAGGAGTAGGTCTTGTCTACTACATATTGGGTTTATGGAACGGTATCTGAGCTAATTTGATACCCTTGTTTTATGTATCACCCCACCTCACCTTTCCCGTTAAGCAGCCATAGTCTGTTTTCTGCATGTGTGACTCTGTTCTGTTTTGTAATTCAGTTCAAGTGTAACGGTTTTTACATTCCCTCTAAAAGTGATACCTTATGAGAAGTGTCCTTTTCTGTGTGACTTATTTCAGTTAGAATCGTCGTACCTAAATCCACTCATCATGCTGCTACTAACCTTATGACATTGATTTCATGGCTGAGTGATATTCCATTGTACATAAGGACCACAACTTCTTTATCCATTTTTCTCTTTCCTTGGATATTTAAGGTGGAATGAAGTGGAGGTCCTTGTCAACAGAGCAGCCCTAAACTTTGGGGTGCTTGTGTCTTGCTGATTTTTAATTTTCCCAATTTATACCCCCATGAGTGGAAGTGCCCTATGCTCTCTAAGCTGTGTTTTTCAGATGTTTCAGGACACACCGTACACTTCTCCAGAGTGGCTGTTGGCAATTTACATCCCGCCCATCAGTGTAGCAAGGCTCCCATTTCTCCATGGCCTGTCCTGCATTTCTGGTTTTGACACTTTTTTCAGCATGGCCCTTTTGACCGATGGGAAGCGAGACTTCTCTGTAGCGCTGATTTGCCTTTCCAGGTTGCTTGGTTGGCCAAAAAGGGCGTATGCGTTTTTTCCTGAATATATTCAGGAAAAAACGCATACGCCCTTTTTGGCCAAGGGCAACATTGTCAACGTTTTGCCGCTTTTCATGTGCTTTAAAGGCGATTCGTATCTACCTCCTGAAATCTGTTTCGTGCAATTCTGCCTTGATTTCAAATCCTCTTCTTTGCCTTCCCTCAATATATTTGTGGACGAGAGTTATCATTTATAACTCTGCAGGTTTGTGAATTGCAGTGCCCTGAACCTCCATTTTACAACTCGCTTTTTTGGGAGCTGGCCGCAAAAGCGCAGGATGGCTTCAGGCCCTGTTCTGGTTCCGGGGGGCAGGCTGAGCCTGTGGTTATTTCTTTTCCTGATGGGAAAATAGAGTGACCTGTGCCTGTCCCGACACCAAGAGCTAGTCTCTCGTTGGTTCCCCGTCTTCCCGTTCAACCTCAGGACAAATTGCAACCTGTACGGAACAGGAGGTTAAAGGTGCTGATGCTCCAAGTAGGGAGATTGCTAGTAAAGCGGCTGGAAAGGCGAACCCGGGCACAAGGAGATGAGAAATGAGGTGCGTTTTAGAAACCTTTCCCCATCACACGGTGTACCATCTTCTGGGTTTCTCATGCATGTTTTCGATGTAGGAAGATGCCCTTGAACCTGGAGATTTGGGACCCATGCGATGGGTACCACGCAGTATTACTTTAAAGGGTCTGCGTTTGCTCACCCAACCTCACCAAACCTCTCAGCCCCAAGAGTGTCCACCCTTATGTCTCATCCAGCTGTGGGTCTAGATATGGTCAATCCAGGTTGCATCACAGCCCCTGAACGCATTGTGTAAGAATTTCTCTCTCTTTCACTGTCGTTGTTTCATGGGTTTTTCAAAGTAATTTATTTTCATAATGGGGTTTAGCTGCTTTTCACTGCTGTGTTTATGTCGCTTTACACCCACTTGACACACTAACAGAGAGATATCATTACATAGGTTTTAAGATTATTACTAGTCAGATATATTCTTGTGCGGTGAATAGGGCGTGTTGAGTCCAGTTCTCTGAGCAAGGAGTAGGTCTTGTCTATTACATATAGGGTTTATGGAACGGTATCTGAGCTAATTTGATACCCTTGTTTTATGTATCACCCCACCTCACCTTTCCCGTTAAGCAGCCATAGTGTGTTTTCTGCATGTGTGACTCTGTTCTGTTTTGTAATTCAGTTCAAGTGTAACGGTTTTTACATTCCCTCTATCAGTGATACCCTATGAGAAGTGTCCTTTTCTGTGTGACTTATTTCACTTAGAATCGTCGTACCTAAATCCACTCATCATGCTGCTACTAACCTTATGACATTGATTTCATGGCTGAGTGATATTCCATTGTACATAAGGACCACAACTTCTTTATCCATTTTTCTCTTTCCTGGGATATTTAAGGTGGAATGAAGTGGAGGTCCTTGTCAACAGAGCAGCCCTCAACTTTGGGGTGCTTGTGTCTTGCTGATTTTTCATTTTCCCAATTTATACCCCCATGAGTGGAAGTGCCCTATGCTCTCTAAGCTGTGTTTTTCAGATGTTTCAGGACTCACCGTACACTTCTCCAGAGTGGCTCTTGGCAATTTACATCCCGCCCATCAGTGTAGCAAGGCTCCCATTTCTCCATGGCCTGTCCTGCATTTCTGGTTTTGACACTTTTTTCAGCATGGCCCTTTTGACCGATGGGAAGCGAGACTTCTCTGTAGCGCTGATTTGCCTTTCCAGGTTGCTTGGTTGGCCAAAAAGGGCGTATGCGTTTTTTCCTGAATATATTCAGGAAAAAACGCATACGCCCTTTTTGGCCAAGGGCATCATTGTCAACGTTTTGCCGCTTTTCATGTGCTTTAAAGGCGATTCGTATCTACCTCCTGAAATCTGTTTCGTGCAATTCTGCCTTGATTTCAAATCCTCTTCTTTGCCTTCCCTCAATATATTTGTGGACGAGAGTTATCATTTATAACTAGGCAGGTTTGTGAATTGCAGTGCCCTGAACCTCCATTTTACAACTCGCTTTTTTGGGAGCTGGCCGCAAAAGCGCAGGATGGCTTCAGGCCCTGTTCTGGTTCCGGGGGGCAGGCTGAGCCTGTGGTTATTTCTTTTCCTGATGGGAAAATAGAGTGACCTGTGCCTGTCCCGACACCAAGAGCTAGTCTCTCGTTGGTTCCCCGTCTTCCCGTTCAACCTCAGGACAAATTGCAACCTGTACGGAACAGGAGGTTAAAGGTGCTGATGCTCCAAGTAGGGAGATTGCTAGTAAAGTGGCTGGAATGGCGAACCCGGGCACAAGGAGATGAGAAATGAGGTGCGTTTTAGAAACCTTTCCCCATCACACGGTGTACCATCTTCTGGGTTTCTCATGCATGTTTTCGATGTAGGAAGATGCCCTTGAACCTGGAGATTTGGGACCCATGCGATGGGTACCACGCAGTATTACTTTAAAGGGTCTGCGTTTGCTCACCCAACCTCACCAAACCTCTCAGCCCCAAGAGTGTCCACCCTTATGTCTCATCCAGCTGTGGGTCTAGATATGGTCAATCCAGGTTGCATCACAGCCCCTGAACGCATTGTGTAAAAATTTCTCTCTCTTTCACTGTCGTTGTTTCATGGGTTTTTCAAAGTAATTTATTTTCATAATGGGGTTTAGCTGCTTTTCATTGCTGTGTTTATGTCGCTTTACACCCACTTGACACACTAACAGAGAGATATCATTACATAGGTTTTAAGATTATTACTAGTCAGATATATTCTTGTGCGGTGAATAGGGCGTGTTGAGTCCAGTTCTCTGAGCAAGGAGTAGGTCTTGTCTATTACATATTGGGTTTATGGAACGGTATCTGAGCTAATTTGATACCCTTGTTTTATGTATCACCCCACCTCACCTTTCCCGTTAAGCAGCCATAGTGTGTTTTCTGCATATGTGACTCTGTTCTGTTTTGTAATTCAGTTCAAGTGTAACGGTTTTTACATTCCCTCTATCAGTGATACCTTATGAGAAGTGTCCTTTTCTGTGTGACTTATTTCACTTAGAATCGTCGTACCTAAATCCACTCATCATGCTGCTACTAACCTTATGACATTGATTTCATGGCTGAGTGATATTCCATTGTACATAAGGACCACAACTTCTTTATCCATTTTTCTCTTTCCTGGGATATTTAAGGTGGAATGAAGTGGAGGTCCTTGTCAACAGAGCAGCCCTCAACTTTGGGGTGCTTGTGTCTTGCTGATTTTTCATTTTCCCAATTTATACCCCCATGAGTGGAAGTGCCCTATGCTCTCTAAGCTGTGTTTTTCAGATGTTTCAGGACACACCGTACACTTCTCCAGAGTGGCTGTTGGCAATTTACATCCCGCCCATCAGTGTAGCAAGGCTCCCATTTCTCCATGGCCTGTCCTGCATTTCTGGTTTTGACACTTTTTTCAGCATGGCCCTTTTGACCGATGGGAAGCGAGACTTCTTTGTAGCGCTGATTTGCCTTTCCAGGTTGCTTGGTTGGCCAAAAAGGGCGTATGCGTTTTTTCCTGAATATATTCAGGAAAAAACGCATACGCCCTTTTTGGCCAAGGGCATCATTGTCAACATTTTGCTGCTTTTCATGTGCTTTAAAGGCGATTCGAATCTACCTCCTGAAATCTGTTTCCTGCAATTCTGCCTTGATTTCAAATCCTCTTCTTTGTCTTCCCTCAATATATTTGTGGACGAGAGTTATCATTTATAACTCTGCAGGTTTGTGAATTGCAGTGCCCTGAACCTCCATTTTACAACTCGCTTTTTTGGGAGCTGGCCGCAAAAGCGCAGGATGGCTTCAGGCCCTGTTCTGGTTCCGGGGGGCAGGCTGAGCCTGTGGTTAATTCTTCTTCCTGATGGGAAAATAGAGTGACCTGTGCCTGTCCCAACACCAAGAGCTAGTCTCTCGTTGGTTCCCCGTCTTCCCGTTCAACCTCAGGACAAATTGCAACCTGTACGGAACAGGAGGTTAAAGGTGCGGATGCTCCAAGTAGGGAGATTGCTAGTAAAGTGGCTGGAATGGCGAACCCGGGCACAAGGAGATGAGAAATGAGGTGCGTTTTAGAAACCTTTCCCCATCACACGGTGTACCATCTTCTGGGTTTCTCATGCATGTTTTCGATGTAGGAAGATGGCCTTGAACCTGGAGATTTGGGACCCATGCGATGGGTACCACGCCGTATTACTTTAAAGGGTCTGCGTTTGCTCACCCAACCTCACCAAACCTCTCAGCCCCAAGAGTGTCCACCCTTATGTCTCATCCAGCTGTGGGTCTAGATATGGTCAATCCAGGTTGCATCACAGCCCCTGAACTCATTGTGTAAGAATTTCTATCTCTTTCACTGTCATTGTTTCATGGGTTTTTCAAAGTAATTTATTTTCATAATGGGGTTTAGCTGCTTTTCACGGCTGTGTTTATGCCGCTTTACACCCACTTGACACACTAACAGAGAGATATCAATACATAGGTTTTAAGATTATTACTAGTCAGATATATTCTTGTGCGGTGAATAGGGCGTGTTGAGTCCAGTTCTCTGAGCAAGGAGTAGGTCTTGTCTACTACATATTGGGTTTATGGAACGGTATCTGAGCTAATTTGATACCCTTGTTTTATGTATCACCCCACCTCACCTTTCCCGTTAAGCAGCCATAGTCTGTTTTCTGCATGTGTGACTCTGTTCTGTTTTGTAATTCAGTTCAAGTGTAACGGTTTTTACATTCCCTCTAAAGTGATACCTTATGAGAAGTGTCCTTTTCTGTGTGACTTATTTCAGTTAGAATCGTCGTACCTAAATCCACTCATCATGCTGCTACTAACCTTATGACATTGATTTCATGGCTGAGTGATATTCCATTGTACATAAGGACCACAACTTCTTTATCCATTTTTCTCTTTCCTGGGATATTTAAGGTGGAATGAAGTGGAGGTCCTTGTCAACAGAGCAGCCCTAAACTTTGGGGTGCTTGTGTCTTGCTGATGTTTCATTTTCCCAATTTATACCCCCATGAGTGGAAGTGCCCTATGCTCTCTAAGCTGTGTTTTCAGATGTTTCAGGACACACCGTACACTTCTCCAGAGTGGCTGTTGGCAATTTACATCCCGCCCATCAGTGTAGCAAGGCTCCCATTTCTCCATGGCCTGTCACCCGCATTTCTGGTTTTGACACTTTTTCAGCATGGCCCTTTTGACTGATGGGAAGCGAGACTTCTCTGTAGCGCTGATTTGCCTTTCCAGGTTGCTTGGTTGGCCAAAAAGGGCGTATGCGTTTTTTCCTGAATATATTCAGGAAAAAACGCATACGCCCTTTTTGGCCAAGGGCATCATTGTCAACGTTTTGCCGCTTTTCATGTGCTTTAAAGGCGATTCGTATCTACCTCCTGAAATCTGTTTCGTGCAATTCTGCCTTGATTTCAAATCCTCTTCTTTGCCTTCCCTCAATATATTTGTGGACGAGAGTTATCATTTATAACTAGGCAGGTTTGTGAATTGCAGTGCCCTGAACCTCCATTTTACAACTCGCTTTTTTGGGAGCTGGCCGCAAAAGCGCAGGATGGCTTCAGGCCCTGTTCTGGTTCCGGGGGGCAGGCTGAGCTGTGGTTATTTCTTTTCCTGATGGGAAAATAGAGTGACCTGTGCCCTGTCCCGACACCAAGAGCTAGTCTCTCGTTGGTTCCCCGTCTTCCCGTTCATCCTCAGGACAAATTGCAACCTGTACGGAACAGGAGGTTAAAGGTGCTGATGCTCCAAGTAGGGAGATTGCTAGTAAAGCGGCTGGAATGGCGAACCCGGGCACAAGAGATGAGAAATGAGGTGGCGTTTTAGAACCTTTCCCATCACACGGTGTACCATCTTCTGGGTTTCTCATGCATGTTTTCGATGTAGGAAGATGCCCTTGAACCTGGAGATTTGGGACCCATGCGATGGGTACCACGCAGTATTACTTTAAAGGGTCTGCGTTTGCTCACCCAACCTCACCAAACCTCTCAGCCCCAAGAGTGTCCACCCTTATGTCTCATCCAGCTGTGGGTCTAGATATGGTCAATCCAGGTTGCATCACAGCCCCTGAACTCATTGTGTAAGAATTTCTATCTCTTTCACTGTCGTTGTTTTCATGGGTTTTTCAAAGTAATTTATTTTCATAATGGGGTTTAGCTGCTTTTCACGGCTGTGTTTATGCCGCTTTTCACCCACTTGACACACTAACAGAGAGATATCAATACATAGGTTTTAAGATTATTACTAGTCAGATATATTCTTGTGCGGTGAATAGGGCGTGTTGAGTCCAGTTCTCTGAGCAAGGAGTAGGTCTTGTCTACTACATATTGGGTTTATGAACGGTATCTGAGCTAATTTGATACCCTTGTTTTATGTATCACCCCACCTCACCTTTCCCGTTAAGCAGCCATAGTGTGTTTTCTGCATGTGTGACTCTGTTCTGTTTTGTAATTCAGTTCAAGTGTAACGGTTTTTACATTCCCTCTAAAAGTGATACCTTATGAGAAGTGTCCTTTTCTGTGTGACTTATTTCACTTAGAAATCGTCGTACCTAAATCCACTCATCATGCTGCTACTAACCTTATGACATTGATTTCATGGCTGAGTGATATTCCAATGTACATAAGGACCACAACTTCTTTATCCATTTTTCTCTTTCCTGGATATTTAAGGTGGAATGAAGTGGAGGTCCTTGTCAACAGAGCAGCCCTAAACTTTGGGGTGCTTGTGTCTTGCTGATTTTTCATTTTCCCAATTTATACCCCCATGAGTGGAAGTGCCCTATGCTCTCTAAGCTGTGTTTTTCAGATGTTTCAGGACACACCGTACACTTCTCCAGAGTGGCTGTTGGCAATTTACATCCCGCCCATCAGTGTAGCAAGGCTCCCATTTCTCCATGGCCTGTCCTGCATTTCTGGTTTTGACACTTTTTTCAGCATGGCCCTTTTGACCGATGGGAAGCGAGACTTCTTTGTAGCGCTGATTTGCCTTTCCAGGTTGCTTGGTTGGCCAAAAAGGCGTATGCGGTTTTTCCTGAATATATTCAGGAAAAACGCATACGCCCTTTTTGGCCAAGGGCATCATTGTCAACATTTTGCTGTTTTTCATGTGCTTTAAAGGCGATTCGAATTCTACCTCCTGAAATCTGTTTCCTGCAATTCTGCCTTGATTTCAAATCCTCTTCTTTGTCTTCCCTCAATATATTTGTGGACGAGAGTTATCATTTATAACTCTGCAGGTTTGTGAATTGCAGTGCCCTGAACCTCCATTTTACAACTCGCTTTTTTGGGAGCTGGCCGCAAAAGCGCAGGATGGCTTCAGGCCCTGTTTGGTTCCGGGGGCAGGCTGAGCCTGTGGTTAATTCTTCTTCCTGATGGGAAAATAGAGTGACCTGTGCCTGTCCCAACACCAAGAGCTAGTCTCTCGTTGGTTCCCCGTCTTCCCGTTCAACCTCAGGACAAATTGCAACCTGTACGGAACAGGAGGTTAAAGGTGCTGATGCTCCAAGTAGGGAGATTGCTAGTAAAGTGGCTGGAATGGCGAACCCGGGCACAAGGAGATGAGAAATGAGGTGCGTTTTAGAAACCTTTCCCCATCACACGGTGTACCATCTTCTGGGTTTCTCATGCATGTTTTCGATGTAGGAAGATGGCCTTGAACCTGGAGATTTGGGACCCATGCGATGGGTACCACGCCGTATTACTTTAAAGGGTCTGCGTTTGCTCACCCAACCTCACCAAACCTCTCAGCCCCAAGAGTGTCCACCCTTATGTCTCATCCAGCTGTGGGTCTAGATATGGTCAATCCAGGTTGCATCACAGCCCCTGAACTCATTGTGTAAGAATTTCTATCTCTTTCACTGTCGTTGTTTCATGGGTTTTTCAAAGTAATTTATTTTCATAATGGGGTTTAGCTGCTTTTCACGGCTGTGTTTATGCCGCTTTACACCCACTTGACACACTAACAGAGAGATATCAATACATAGGTTTTAAGATTATTACTAGTCAGATATATTCTTGTGCGGTGAATAGGGCGTGTTGAGTCCAGTTCTCTGAGCAAGGAGTAGGTCTTGTCTACTACATATTGGGTTTATGGAACGGTATCTGAGCTAATTTGATACCCTTGTTTTATGTATCACCCCACCTCACCTTTCCGTTAAGCAGCCATAGTCTGTTTTCTGCATGTGTGACTCTGTTCTGTTTTGTAATTCAGTTCAAGTGTAACGGTTTTTACATTCCCTCTAAAAGTGATACCTTATGAGAAGTGTCCTTTTCTGTGTGACTTATTTCACTTAGAATCGTCGTACCTAAATCCACTCATCATGCTGCTACTAACCTTATGACATTGATTTTATGGCTGAGTGATATTCCATTGTACATAAGGACCACAACTTCTTTATCCATTTTTCTCTTTCCTGGGATATTTAAGGTGGAATGAAGTGGAGGTCCTTGTCAACAGAGCAGCCCTCAACTTTGGGGTGCTTGTGTCTTGCTGATTTTTCATTTTCCCAATTTATACCCCCATGAGTGGAAGTGCCCTATGCTCTCTAAGCTGTGTTTTTCAGATGTTTCAGGACTCACCGTACACTTCTCCAGAGTGGCTCTTGGCAATTTACATCTTACATCCCGCCCATCAGTGTAGCAAGGCTCCCATTTCTCCATGGCCTGTCCTGCATTTCTGGTTTTGACACTTTTTTCAGCATGGCCCTTTTGACCGATGGGAAGCGAGACTTCTTTGTAGCGCTGATTTGCCTTTCCAGGTTGCTTGGTTGGCCAAAAAGGGCGTATGCGTTTTTTCCTGAATATATTCAGGAAAAAACGCATGCGCCCTTTTTGGCCAAGGGCATCATTGTCAACATTTTGCTGCTTTTCATGTGCTTTAAAGGCGATTCGAATCTACCTCCTGAAATCTGTTTCCTGCAATTCTGCCTTGATTTCAAATCCTCTTCTTTGTCTTCCCTCAATATATTTGTGGACGAGAGTTATCATTTATAACTCTGCAGGTTTGTGAATTGCAGTGCCCTGAACCTCCATTTTACAACTCGCTTTTTTGGGAGCTGGCCACAAAAGTGCAGGATGGCTTCAGGCCCTGTTCTGGTTCCGGGGGGCAGGCTGAGCCTGTGGTTAATTCTTCTTCCTGATGGGAAAATAGAGTGACCTGTGCCTGTCCCAACACCAAGAGCTAGTCTCTCGTTGGTTCCCCGTCTTCCCGTTCAACCTCAGGACAAATTGCAACCTGTACGGAATAGGAGGTTAAAGGTGCTGATGCTCCAAGTAGGGAGATTGCTAGTAAAGTGGCTGGAATGGCGAACCCGGGCACAAGGAGATGAGAAATGAGGTGCGTTTTAGAAACCTTTCCCCATCACACGGTGTACCATCTTCTGGGTTTCTCATGCATGTTTTCGATGTAGGAAGATGGCCTTGAACCTGGAGATTTGGGACCCATGCGATGGGTACCACGCCGTATTACTTTAAAGGGTCTGCGTTTGCTCACCCAACCTCACCAAACCTCTCAGCCCCAAGAGTGTCCACCCTTATGTCTCATCCAGCTGTGGGTCTAGATATGGTCAATCCAGGTTGCATCACAGCCCCTGAACTCATTGTGTAAGAATTTCTATCTCTTTCACTGTCGTTGTTTCATGGGTTTTTCAAAGTAATTTATTTTCATAATGGGGTTTAGCTGCTTTTCACGGCTGTGTTTATGCCGCTTTACACCCACTTGACACACTAACAGAGAGATATCAATACATAGGTTTTAAGATTATTACTAGTCAGATATATTCTTGTGCGGTGAATAGGGCGTGTTGAGTCCAGTTCTCTGAGCAAGGAGTAGGTCTTGTCTACTACATATTGGGTTTATGGAACGGTATCTGAGCTAATTTGATACCCTTGTTTTATGTATCACCCCACCTCACCTTTCCCGTTAAGCAGCCATAGTCTGTTTTCTGCATGTGTGACTCTGTTCTGTTTTGTAATTCAGTTCAAGTGTAACGGTTTTTACATTCCCTCTAAAAGTGATACCTTATGAGAAGTGTCCTTTTCTGTGTGACTTATTTCAGTTAGAATCGTCGTACCTAAATCCACTCATCATGCTGCTACTAACCTTATGACATTGATTTCATGGCTGAGTGATATTCCATTGTACATAAGGACCACAACTTCTTTATCCATTTTTCTCTTTCCTGGGATATTTAAGGTGGAATGAAGTGGAGGTCCTTGTCAACAGAGCAGCCCTCAACTTTGGGGTGCTTGTGTCTTGCTGATTTTTCATTTTCCCAATTTATACCCCCATGAGTGGAAGTGCCCTATGCTCTCTAAGCTGTGTTTTTCAGATGTTTCAGGACACACCGTACACTTCTCCAGAGTGGCTGTTGGCAATTTACATCCCGCCCATCAGTGTAGCAAGGCTCCCATTTCTCCATGGCCTGTCCTGCATTTCTGGTTTTGACACTTTTTTCAGCATGGCCCTTTTGACCGATGGGAAGCGAGACTTCTCTGTAGCGCTGATTTGCCTTTCCAGGTTGCTTGGTAGGCCAAAAAGGGCGTATGCGTTTTTTCCTGAATATATTCAGGAAAAAACGCATACGCCCTTTTTGGCCAAGGGCATCATTGTCAACGTTTTGCCGCTTTTCATGTGCTTTAAAGGCGATTCATATCTACCTCCTGAAATCTGTTTCGTGCAATTCTGCCTTGATTTCAAATCCTCTTCTTTGCCTTCCCTCAATATATTTGTGGACGAGAGTTATCATTTATAACTCTGCAGGTTTGTGAATTACAGTGCCCTGAACCTCCATTTTACAACTCGCTTTTTTGGGAGCTGGCCGCAAAAGCGCAGGATGGCTTCAGGCCCTGTTCTGGTTCCGGGGGGCAGGCTGAGCCTGTGGTTAATTCTTCTTCCTGATGGGAAAATAGAGTGACCTGTGCCTGTCCCAACACCAAGAGCTAGTCTCTCGTTGGTTCCCCGTCTTCCCGTTCAACCTCAGGACAAATTGCAACCTGTACGGAACAGGAGGTTAAAGGTGCTGATGCTCCAAGTAGGGAGATTGCTAGTAAAGCGGCTGGAATGGCGAACCCGGGCACAAGGAGATGAGAAATGAGGTGCGTTTTAGAAACCTTTCCCCATCACACGGTGTACCATCTTCTGGGTTTCTCATGCATGTTTTCGATGTAGGAAGATGCCCTTGAACCTGGAGATTTGGGACCCATGCGATGGGTACCACGCAGTATTACTTTAAAGGGTCTGCGTTTGCTCACCCAACCTCACCAAACCTCTCAGCCCCAAGAGTGTCCACCCTTATGTCTCATCCAGCTGTGGGTCTAGATATGGTCAATCCAGGTTGCATCACAGCCCCTGAACGCATTGTGTAAGAATTTCTCTCTCTTTCACTGTCGTTGTTTCATGGGTTTTTCAAAGTAATTTATTTTCATAATGGGGTTTAGCTGCTTTTCACGGCTGTGTTTATGCCGCTTTACACCCACTTGACACACTAACAGAGAGATATCAATACATAGGTTTTAAGATTATTACTAGTCAGATATATTCTTGTGCGGTGAATAGGGCGTGTTGAGTCCAGTTCTCTGAGCAAGGAGTAGGTCTTGTCTACTACATATTGGGTTTATGGAACGGTATCTGAGCTAATTTGATACCCTTGTTTTATGTATCACCCCACCTCACCTTTCCCGTTAAGCAGCCATAGTCTGTTTTCTGCATGTGTGACTCTGTTCTGTTTTGTAATTCAGTTCAAGTGTAACGGTTTTTACATTCCCTCTAAAAGTGATACCTTATGAGAAGTGTCCTTTTCTGTGTGACTTATTTCAGTTAGAATCGTCGTACCTAAATCCACTCATCATGCTGCTACTAACCTTATGACATTGATTTCATGGCTGAGTGATATTCCATTGTACATAAGGACCACAACTTCTTTATCCATTTTTCTCTTTCCTTGGATATTTAAGGTGGAATGAAGTGGAGGTCCTTGTCAACAGAGCAGCCCTAAACTTTGGGGTGCTTGTGTCTTGCTGATTTTTAATTTTCCCAATTTATACCCCCATGAGTGGAAGTGCCCTATGCTCTCTAAGCTGTGTTTTTCAGATGTTTCAGGACACACCGTACACTTCTCCAGAGTGGCTGTTGGCAATTTACATCCCGCCCATCAGTGTAGCAAGGCTCCCATTTCTCCATGGCCTGTCCTGCATTTCTGGTTTTGACACTTTTTTCAGCATGGCCCTTTTGACCGATGGGAAGCGAGACTTCTCTGTAGCGCTGATTTGCCTTTCCAGGTTGCTTGGTTGGCCAAAAAGGGCGTATGCGTTTTTTCCTGAATATATTCAGGAAAAAACGCATACGCCCTTTTTGGCCAAGGGCAACATTGTCAACATTTTGCCGCTTTTCATGTGCTTTAAAGGCGATTCGTATCTACCTCCTGAAATCTGTTTCGTGCAATTCTGCCTTGATTTCAAATCCTCTTCTTTGCCTTCCCTCAATATATTTGTGGACGAGAGTTATCATTTATAACTCTGCAGGTTTGTGAATTGCAGTGCCCTGAACCTCCATTTTACAACTCGCTTTTTTGGGAGCTGGCCGCAAAAGCGCAGGATGGCTTCAGGCCCTGTTCTGGTTCCGGGGGGCAGGCTGAGCCTGTGGTTATTTCTTTTCCTGATGGGAAAATAGAGTGACCTGTGCCTGTCCCGACACCAAGAGCTAGTCTCTCGTTGGTTCCCCGTCTTCCCGTTCAACCTCAGGACAAATTGCAACCTGTACGGAACAGGAGGTTAAAGGTGCTGATGCTCCAAGTAGGGAGATTGCTAGTAAAGCGGCTGGAAAGGCGAACCCGGGCACAAGGAGATGAGAAATGAGGTGCGTTTTAGAAACCTTTCCCCATCACACGGTGTACCATCTTCTGGGTTTCTCATGCATGTTTTCGATGTAGGAAGATGCCCTTGAACCTGGAGATTTGGGACCCATGCGATGGGTACCACGCAGTATTACTTTAAAGGGTCTGCGTTTGCTCACCCAACCTCACCAAACCTCTCAGCCCCAAGAGTGTCCACCCTTATGTCTCATCCAGCTGTGGGTCTAGATATGGTCAATCCAGGTTGCATCACAGCCCCTGAACGCATTGTGTAAGAATTTCTCTCTCTTTCACTGTCGTTGTTTCATGGGTTTTTCAAAGTAATTTATTTTCATAATGGGGTTTAGCTGCTTTTCACTGCTGTGTTTATGTCGCTTTACACCCACTTGACACACTAACAGAGAGATATCATTACATAGGTTTTAAGATTATTACTAGTCAGATATATTCTTGTGCGGTGAATAGGGCGTGTTGAGTCCAGTTCTCTGAGCAAGGAGTAGGTCTTGTCTATTACATATAGGGTTTATGGAACGGTATCTGAGCTAATTTGATACCCTTGTTTTATGTATCACCCCACCTCACCTTTCCCGTTAAGCAGCCATAGTGTGTTTTCTGCATGTGTGACTCTGTTCTGTTTTGTAATTCAGTTCAAGTGTAACGGTTTTTACATTCCCTCTATCAGTGATACCCTATGAGAAGTGTCCTTTTCTGTGTGACTTATTTCACTTAGAATCGTCGTACCTAAATCCACTCATCATGCTGCTACTAACCTTATGACATTGATTTCATGGCTGAGTGATATTCCATTGTACATAAGGACCACAACTTCTTTATCCATTTTTCTCTTTCCTGGGATATTTAAGGTGGAATGAAGTGGAGGTCCTTGTCAACAGAGCAGCCCTCAACTTTGGGGTGCTTGTGTCTTGCTGATTTTTCATTTTCCCAATTTATACCCCCATGAGTGGAAGTGCCCTATGCTCTCTAAGCTGTGTTTTTCAGATGTTTCAGGACTCACCGTACACTTCTCCAGAGTGGCTCTTGGCAATTTACATCCCGCCCATCAGTGTAGCAAGGCTCCCATTTCTCCATGGCCTGTCCTGCATTTCTGGTTTTGACACTTTTTTCAGCATGGCCCTTTTGACCGATGGGAAGCGAGACTTCTTTGTAGCGCTGATTTGCCTTTCCAGGTTGCTTGGTTGGCCAAAAAGGGCGTATGCGTTTTTTCCTGAATATATTCAGGAAAAAACGCATGCGCCCTTTTTGGCCAAGGGCATCATTGTCAACATTTTGCTGCTTTTCATGTGCTTTAAAGGCGATTCGAATCTACCTCCTGAAATCTGTTTCCTGCAATTCTGCCTTGATTTCAAATCCTCTTCTTTGTCTTCCCTCAATATATTTGTGGACGAGAGTTATCATTTATAACTCTGCAGGTTTGTGAATTGCAGTGCCCTGAACCTCCATTTTACAACTCGCTTTTTTGGGAGCTGGCCACAAAAGTGCAGGATGGCTTCAGGCCCTGTTCTGGTTCCGGGGGGCAGGCTGAGCCTGTGGTTAATTCTTCTTCCTGATGGGAAAATAGAGTGACCTGTGCCTTTCCCAACACCAAGAGCTAGTCTCTCGTTGGTTCCCCGTCTTCCCGTTCAACCTCAGGACAAATTGCAACCTGTACGGAATAGGAGGTTAAAGGTGCTGATGCTCCAAGTAGGGAGATTGCTAGTAAAGTGGCTGGAATGGCGAACCCGGGCACAAGGAGATGAGAAATGAGGTGCGTTTTAGAAACCTTTCCCCATCACACGGTGTACCATCTTCTGGGTTTCTCATGCATGTTTTCGATGTAGGAAGATGGCCTTGAACCTGGAGATTTGGGACCCATGCGATGGGTACCACGCCGTATTACTTTAAAGGGTCTGCGTTTGCTCACCCAACCTCACCAAACCTCTCAGCCCCAAGAGTGTCCACCCTTATGTCTCATCCAGCTGTGGGTCTAGATATGGTCAATCCAGGTTGCATCACAGCCCCTGAACTCATTGTGTAAGAATTTCTATCTCTTTCACTGTCGTTGTTTCATGGGTTTTTCAAAGTAATTTATTTTCATAATGGGGTTTAGCTGCTTTTCACGGCTGTGTTTATGCCGCTTTACACCCACTTGACACACTAACAGAGAGATATCAATACATAGGTTTTAAGATTATTACTAGTCAGATATATTCTTGTGCGGTGAATAGGGCGTGTTGAGTCCAGTTCTCTGAGCAAGGAGTAGGTCTTGTCTACTACATATTGGGTTTATGGAACGGTATCTGAGCTAATTTGATACCCTTGTTTTATGTATCACCCCACCTCACCTTTCCCGTTAAGCAGCCATAGTCTGTTTTCTGCATGTGTGACTCTGTTCTGTTTTGTAATTCAGTTCAAGTGTAACGGTTTTTACATTCCCTCTAAAAGTGATACCTTATGAGAAGTGTCCTTTTCTGTGTGACTTATTTCACTTAGAATCGTCGTACCTAAATCCACTCATCATGCTGCTACTAACCTTATGACATTGATTTCATGGCTGAGTGATATTCCATTGTACATAAGGACCACAACTTCTTTATCCATTTTTCTCTTTCCTGGGATATTTAAGGTGGAATGAAGTGGAGGTCCTTGTCAACAGAGCAGCCCTCAACTTTGGGGTGCTTGTGTCTTGCTGATTTTTCATTTTCCCAATTTATACCCCCATGAGTGGAAGTGCCCTATGCTCTCTAAGCTGTGTTTTTCAGATGTTTCAGGACTCACCGTACACTTCTCCAGAGTGGCTCTTGGCAATTTACATCCCGCCCATCAGTGTAGCAAGGCTCCCATTTCTCCATGGCCTGTCCTGCATTTCTGGTTTTGACACTTTTTTCAGCATGGCCTTTTTGACCGATGGGAAGCGAGACTTCTTTGTAGCGCTGATTTGCCTTTCCAGGTTGCTTGGTTGGCCAAAAAGGGCGTATGCGTTTTTTCCTGAATATATTCAGGAAAAAACGCATGCGCCCTTTTTGGCCAAGGGCATCATTGTCAACATTTTGCTGCTTTTCATGTGCTTTAAAGGCGATTCGAATCTACCTCCTGAAATCTGTTTCCTGCAATTCTGCCTTGATTTCAAATCCTCTTCTTTGTCTTCCCTCAATATATTTGTGGACGAGAGTTATCATTTATAACTCTGCAGGTTTGTGAATTGCAGTGCCCTGAACCTCCATTTTACAACTCGCTTTTTTGGGAGCTGGCCACAAAAGCGCAGGATGGCTTCAGGCCCTGTTCTGGTTCCGGGGGGCAGGCTGAGCCTGTGGTTAATTCTTCTTCCTGATGGGAAAATAGAGTGACCTGTGCCTGTCCCAACACCAAGAGCTAGTCTCTCGTTGGTTCCCCGTCTTCCCGTTCAACCTCAGGACAAATTGCAACCTGTACGGAATAGGAGGTTAAAGGTGCTGATGCTCCAAGTAGGGAGATTGCTAGTAAAGTGGCTGGAATGGCGAACCCGGGCACAAGGAGATGAGAAATGAGGTGCGTTTTAGAAACCTTTCCCCATCACACGGTGTACCATCTTCTGGGTTTCTCATGCATGTTTTCGATGTAGGAAGATGGCCTTGAACCTGGAGATTTGGGACCCATGCGATGGGTACCACGCCGTATTACTTTAAAGGGTCTGCGTTTGCTCACCCAACCTCACCAAACCTCTCAGCCCCAAGAGTGTCCACCCTTATGTCTCATCCAGCTGTGGGTCTAGATATGGTCAATCCAGGTTGCATCACAGCCCCTGAACTCATTGTGTAAGAATTTCTATCTCTTTCACTGTCGTTGTTTCATGGGTTTTTCAAAGTAATTTATTTTCATAATGGGGTTTAGCTGCTTTTCACGGCTGTGTTTATGCCGCTTTACACCCACTTGACACACTAACAGAGAGATATCAATACATAGGTTTTAAGATTATTACTAGTCAGATATATTCTTGTGCGGTGAATAGGGCGTGTTGAGTCCAGTTCTCTGAGCAAGGAGTAGGTCTTGTCTACTACATATTGGGTTTATGGAACGGTATCTGAGCTAATTTGATACCCTTGTTTTATGTATCACCCCACCTCACCTTTCCCGTTAAGCAGCCATAGTCTGTTTTCTGCATGTGTGACTCTGTTCTGTTTTGTAATTCAGTTCAAGTGTAACGGTTTTTACATTCCCTCTAAAAGTGATACCTTATGAGAAGTGTCCTTTTCTGTGTGACTTATTTCAGTTAGAATCGTCGTACCTAAATCCACTCATCATGCTGCTACTAACCTTATGACATTGATTTCATGGCTGAGTGATATTCCATTGTACATAAGGACCACAACTTCTTTATCCATTTTTCTCTTTCCTGGGATATTTAAGGTGGAATGAAGTGGAGGTCCTTGTCAACAGAGCAGCCCTCAACTTTGGGGTGCTTGTGTCTTGCTGATTTTTCATTTTCCCAATTTATACCCCCATGAGTGGAAGTGCCCTATGCTCTCTAAGCTGTGTTTTTCAGATGTTTCAGGACACACCGTACACTTCTCCAGAGTGGCTGTTGGCAATTTACATCCCGCCCATCAGTGTAGCAAGGCTCCCATTTCTCCATGGCCTGTCCTGCATTTCTGGTTTTGACACTTTTTTCAGCATGGCCCTTTTGACCGATGGGAAGCGAGACTTCTCTGTAGCGCTGATTTGCCTTTCCAGGTTGCTTGGTAGGCCAAAAAGGGCGTATGCGTTTTTTCCTGAATATATTCAGGAAAAAACGCATACGCCCTTTTTGGCCAAGGGCATCATTGTCAACGTTTTGCTGCTTTTCATGTGCTTTAAAGGCGATTCATATCTACCTCCTGAAATCTGTTTCGTGCAATTCTGACTTGATTTCAAATCCTCTTCTTTGCCTTCCCTCAATATATTTGTGGACGAGAGTTATCATTTATAACTCTGCAGGTTTGTGAATTACAGTGCCCTGAACCTCCATTTTACAACTCGCTTTTTTGGGAGCTGGCCGCAAAAGCGCAGGATGGCTTCAGGCCCTGTTCTGGTTCCGGGGGGCAGGCTGAGCCTGTGGTTAATTCTTCTTCCTGATGGGAAAATAGAGTGACCTGTGCCTGTCCCAACACCAAGAGCTAGTCTCTCGTTGGTTCCCCGTCTTCCCGTTCAACCTCAGGACAAATTGCAACCTGTACGGAACAGGAGGTTAAAGGTGCTGATGCTCCAAGTAGGGAGATTGCTAGTAAAGCGGCTGGAATGGCGAACCCGGGCACAAGGAGATGAGAAATGAGGTGCGTTTTAGAAACCTTTCCCCATCACACGGTGTACCATCTTCTGGGTTTCTCATGCATGTTTTCGATGTAGGAAGATGCCCTTGAACCTGGAGATTTGGGACCCATGCGATGGGTACCACGCAGTATTACTTTAAAGGGTCTGCGTTTGCTCACCCAACCTCACCAAACCTCTCAGCCCCAAGAGTGTCCACCCTTATGTCTCATCCAGCTGTGGGTCTAGATATGGTCAATCCAGGTTGCATCACAGCCCCTGAACGCATTGTGTAAGAATTTCTCTCTCTTTCACTGTCGTTGTTTCATGGGTTTTTCAAAGTAATTTATTTTCATAATGGGGTTTAGCTGCTTTTCACGGCTGTGTTTATGCCGCTTTACACCCACTTGACACACTAACAGAGAGATATCAATACATAGGTTTTAAGATTATTACTAGTCAGATATATTCTTGTGCGGTGAATAGGGCGTGTTGAGTCCAGTTCTCTGAGCAAGGAGTAGGTCTTGTCTACTACATATTGGGTTTATGGAACGGTATCTGAGCTAATTTGATACCCTTGTTTTATGTATCACCCCACCTCACCTTTCCCGTTAAGCAGCCATAGTCTGTTTTCTGCATGTGTGACTCTGTTCTGTTTTGTAATTCAGTTCAAGTGTAACGGTTTTTACATTCCCTCTAAAAGTGATACCTTATGAGAAGTGTCCTTTTCTGTGTGACTTATTTCAGTTAGAATCGTCGTACCTAAATCCACTCATCATGCTGCTACTAACCTTATGACATTGATTTCATGGCTGAGTGATATTCCATTGTACATAAGGACCACAACTTCTTTATCCATTTTTCTCTTTCCTTGGATATTTAAGGTGGAATGAAGTGGAGGTCCTTGTCAACAGAGCAGCCCTAAACTTTGGGGTGCTTGTGTCTTGCTGATTTTTAATTTTCCCAATTTATACCCCCATGAGTGGAAGTGCCCTATGCTCTCTAAGCTGTGTTTTTCAGATGTTTCAGGACACACCGTACACTTCTCCAGAGTGGCTGTTGGCAATTTACATCCCGCCCATCAGTGTAGCAAGGCTCCCATTTCTCCATGGCCTGTCCTGCATTTCTGGTTTTGACACTTTTTTCAGCATGGCCCTTTTGACCGATGGGAAGCGAGACTTCTCTGTAGCGCTGATTTGCCTTTCCAGGTTGCTTGGTTGGCCAAAAAGGGCGTATGCGTTTTTTCCTGAATATATTCAGGAAAAAACGCATACGCCCTTTTTGGCCAAGGGCAACATTGTCAACGTTTTGCCGCTTTTCATGTGCTTTAAAGGCGATTCGTATCTACCTCCTGAAATCTGTTTCGTGCAATTCTGCCTTGATTTCAAATCCTCTTCTTTGCCTTCCCTCAATATATTTGTGGACGAGAGTTATCATTTATAACTCTGCAGGTTTGTGAATTGCAGTGCCCTGAACCTCCATTTTACAACTCGCTTTTTTGGGAGCTGGCCGCAAAAGCGCAGGATGGCTTCAGGCCCTGTTCTGGTTCCGGGGGGCAGGCTGAGCCTGTGGTTATTTCTTTTCCTGATGGGAAAATAGAGTGACCTGTGCCTGTCCCGACACCAAGAGCTAGTCTCTCGTTGGTTCCCCGTCTTCCCGTTCAACCTCAGGACAAATTGCAACCTGTACGGAACAGGAGGTTAAAGGTGCTGATGCTCCAAGTAGGGAGATTGCTAGTAAAGCGGCTGGAAAGGCGAACCCGGGCACAAGGAGATGAGAAATGAGGTGCGTTTTAGAAACCTTTCCCCATCACACGGTGTACCATCTTCTGGGTTTCTCATGCATGTTTTCGATGTAGGAAGATGCCCTTGAACCTGGAGATTTGGGACCCATGCGATGGGTACCACGCAGTATTACTTTAAAGGGTCTGCGTTTGCTCACCCAACCTCACCAAACCTCTCAGCCCCAAGAGTGTCCACCCTTATGTCTCATCCAGCTGTGGGTCTAGATATGGTCAATCCAGGTTGCATCACAGCCCCTGAACGCATTGTGTAAGAATTTCTCTCTCTTTCACTGTCGTTGTTTCATGGGTTTTTCAAAGTAATTTATTTTCATAATGGGGTTTAGCTGCTTTTCACTGCTGTGTTTATGTCGCTTTACACCCACTTGACACACTAACAGAGAGATATCATTACATAGGTTTTAAGATTATTACTAGTCAGATATATTCTTGTGCGGTGAATAGGGCGTGTTGAGTCCAGTTCTCTGAGCAAGGAGTAGGTCTTGTCTATTACATATAGGGTTTATGGAACGGTATCTGAGCTAATTTGATACCCTTGTTTTATGTATCACCCCACCTCACCTTTCCCGTTAAGCAGCCATAGTGTGTTTTCTGCATGTGTGACTCTGTTCTGTTTTGTAATTCAGTTCAAGTGTAACGGTTTTTACATTCCCTCTATCAGTGATACCCTATGAGAAGTGTCCTTTTCTGTGTGACTTATTTCACTTAGAATCGTCGTACCTAAATCCACTCATCATGCTGCTACTAACCTTATGACATTGATTTCATGGCTGAGTGATATTCCATTGTACATAAGGACCACAACTTCTTTATCCATTTTTCTCTTTCCTGGGATATTTAAGGTGGAATGAAGTGGAGGTCCTTGTCAACAGAGCAGCCCTCAACTTTGGGGTGCTTGTGTCTTGCTGATTTTTAATTTTCCCAATTTATACCCCCATGAGTGGAAGTGCCCTATGCTCTCTAAGCTGTGTTTTTCAGATGTTTCAGGACACACCGTACACTTCTCCAGAGTGGCTGTTGGCAATTTACATCCCGCCCATCAGTGTAGCAAGGCTCCCATTTCTCCATGGCCTGTCCTGCATTTCTGGTTTTGACACTTTTTTCAGCATGGCCCTTTTGACCGATGGGAAGCGAGACTTCTCTGTAGCGCTGATTTGCCTTTCCAGGTTGCTTGGTTGGCCAAAAAGGGCGTATGCGTTTTTTCCTGAATATATTCAGGAAAAAACGCATACGCCCTTTTTGGCCAAGGGCATCATTGTCAACGTTTTGCCGCTTTTCATGTGCTTTAAAGGCGATTTGTATCTACCTCCTGAAATCTGTTTCGTGCAATTCTGCCTTGATTTCAAGTCCTCTTCTTTGCCTTCCCTCAATATATTTGTGGACGAGAGTTATCATTTAAAACTCTGCAGGTTTGTGAATTACAGTGCCCTGAACCTCCATTTTACAACTCGCTTTTTTGGGAGCTGGCCGCAAAAGCGCAGGATGGCTTCAGGCCCTGTTCTGGTTCCGGGGGGCAGGCTGAGCCTGTGGTTAATTCTTCTTCCTGATGGGAAAATAGAGTGACCTGTGCCTGTCCCGACACCAAGAGCTAGTCTCTCGTTGGTTCCCCGTCTTCCCGTTCAACCTCAGGACAAATTGCAACCTGTACGGAATAGGAGGTTAAAGGTGCTGATGCTCCAAGTAGGGAGATTGCTAGTAAAGTGGCTGGAATGGCGAACCCGGGCACAAGGAGATGAGAAATGAGGTGCGTTTTAGAAACCTTTCCCCATCACACGGTGTACCATCTTCTGGGTTTCTCATGCATGTTTTCGATGTGGAAGATGGCCTTGAACCTGGAGATTTGGGACCCATGCGATGGGTACCACGCCGTATTACTTTAAAGGGTCTGCGTTTGCTCACCCAACCTCACCAAACCTCTCAGCCCCAAGAGTGTCCACCCTTATGTCTCATCCAGCTGTGGGTCTAGATATGGTCAATCCAGGTTGCATCACAGCCCCTGAACTCATTGTGTAAGAATTTCTATCTCTTTCACTGTCGTTGTTTCATGGGTTTTTCAAAGTAATTTATTTTCATAATGGGGTTTAGCTGCTTTTCACGGCTGTGTTTATGCCGCTTTACACCCACTTGACACACTAACAGAGAGATATCAATACATAGGTTTTAAGATTATTACTAGTCAGATATATTCTTGTGCGGTGAATAGGGCGTGTTGAGTCCAGTTCTCTGAGCAAGGAGTAGGTCTTGTCTACTACATATTGGGTTTATGGAACGGTATCTGAGCTAATTTGATACCCTTGTTTTATGTATCACCCCACCTCACCTTTCCCGTTAAGCAGCCATAGTCTGTTTTCTGCATGTGTGACTCTGTTCTGTTTTGTAATTCAGTTCAAGTGTAACGGTTTTTACATTCCCTCTAAAAGTGATACCTTATGAGAAGTGTCCTTTTCTGTGTGACTTATTTCAGTTAGAATCGTCGTACCTAAATCCACTCATCATGCTGCTACTAACCTTATGACATTGATTTCATGGCTGAGTGATATTCCATTGTACATAAGGACCACAACTTCTTTATCCATTTTTCTCTTTCCTTGGATATTTAAGGTGGAATGAAGTGGAGGTCCTTGTCAACAGAGCAGCCCTAAACTTTGGGGTGCTTGTGTCTTGCTGATTTTTCATTTTCCCAATTTATACCCCCATGAGTGGAAGTGCCCTATGCTCTCTAAGCTGTGTTTTTCAGATGTTTCAGGACACACCGTACACTTCTCCAGAGTGGCTGTTGGCAATTTACATCCCGCCCATCAGTGTAGCAAGGCTCCCATTTCTCCATGGCCTGTCCTGCATTTCTGGTTTTGACACTTTTTTCAGCATGGCCCTTTTGACCGATGGGAAGCGAGACTTCTCTGTAGCGCTGATTTGCCTTTCCAGGTTGCTTGGTTGGCCAAAAAGGGCGTATGCGTTTTTTCCTGAATATATTCAGGAAAAAACGCATACGCCCTTTTTGGCCAAGGGCAACATTGTCAACGTTTTGCCGCTTTTCATGTGCTTTAAAGGCGATTCGTATCTACCTCCTGAAATCTGTTTCGTGCAATTCTGCCTTGATTTCAAATCCTCTTCTTTGCCTTCCCTCAATATATTTGTGGACGAGAGTTATCATTTATAACTCTGCAGGTTTGTGAATTGCAGTGCCCTGAACCTCCATTTTACAACTCGCTTTTTTGGGAGCTGGCCGCAAAAGCGCAGGATGGCTTCAGGCCCTGTTCTGGTTCCGGGGGGCAGGCTGAGCCTGTGGTTATTTCTTTTCCTGATGGGAAAATAGAGTGACCTGTGCCTGTCCCGACACCAAGAGCTAGTCTCTCGTTGGTTCCCCGTCTTCCCGTTCAACCTCAGGACAAATTGCAACCTGTACGGAACAGGAGGTTAAAGATGCTGATGCTCCAAGTAGGGAGATTGCTAGTAAAGCGGCTGGAAAGGCGAACCCGGGCACAAGGAGATGAGAAATGAGGTGCGTTTTAGAAACCTTTCCCCATCACACGGTGTACCATCTTCTGGGTTTCTCATGCATGTTTTCGATGTAGGAAGATGCCCTTGAACCTGGAGATTTGGGACCCATGCGATGGGTACCACGCAGTATTACTTTAAAGGGTCTGCGTTTGCTCACCCAACCTCACCAAACCTCTCAGCCCCAAGAGTGTCCACCCTTATGTCTCATCCAGCTGTGGGTCTAGATATGGTCAATCCAGGTTGCATCACAGCCCCTGAACGCATTGTGTAAGAATTTCTCTCTCTTTCACTGTCGTTGTTTCATGGGTTTTTCAAAGTAATTTATTTTCATAATGGGGTTTAGCTGCTTTTCACTGCTGTGTTTATGTCGCTTTACACCCACTTGACACACTAACAGAGAGATATCATTACATAGGTTTTAAGATTATTACTAGTCAGATATATTCTTGTGCGGTGAATAGGGCGTGTTGAGTCCAGTTCTCTGAGCAAGGAGTAGGCCTTGTCTATTACATATAGGGTTTATGGAACGGTATCTGAGCTAATTTGATACCCTTGTTTTATGTATCACCCCACCTCACCTTTCCCGTTAAGCAGCCATAGTGTGTTTTCTGCATGTGTGACTCTGTTCTGTTTTGTAATTCAGTTCAAGTGTAACGGTTTTTACATTCCCTCTATCAGTGATACCCTATGAGAAGTGTCCTTTTCTGTGTGACTTATTTCACTTAGAATCGTCGTACCTAAATCCACTCATCATGCTGCTACTAACCTTATGACATTGATTTCATGGCTGAGTGATATTCCATTGTACATAAGGACCACAACTTCTTTATCCATTTTTCTCTTTCCTGGGATATTTAAGGTGGAATGAAGTGGAGGTCCTTGTCAACAGAGCAGCCCTCAACTTTGGGGTGCTTGTGTCTTGCTGATTTTTCATTTTCCCAATTTATACCCCCATGAGTGGAAGTGCCCTATGCTCTCTAAGCTGTGTTTTTCAGATGTTTCAGGACACACCGTACACTTCTCCAGAGTGGCTGTTGGCAATTTACATCCCGCCCATCAGTGTAGCAAGGCTCCCATTTCTCCATGGCCTGTCCTGCATTTCTGGTTTTGACACTTTTTTCAGGATGGCCCTTTTGACCGATGGGAAGCGAGACTTCTCTGTAGCGCTGATTTGCCTTTCCAGGTTGCTTGGTTGGCCAAAAAGGGCGTATGCGTTTTTTCCTGAATATATTCAGGAAAAAACGCATACGCCCTTTTTGGCCAAGGGCATCATTGTCAACGTTTTGCCGCTTTTCATGTGCTTTAAAGGCGATTCGTATCTACCTCCTGAAATCTGTTTCGTGCAATTCTGCCTTGATTTCAAGTCCTCTTCTTTGCCTTCCCTCAATATATTTGTGGACGAGAGTTATCATTTAAAACTCTGCAGGTTTGTGAATTACAGTGCCCTGAACCTCCATTTTACAACTCGCTTTTTTGGGAGCTGGCCGCAAAAGCGCAGGATGGCTTCAGGCCCTGTTCTGGTTCCGGGGGGCAGGCTGAGCCTGTGGTTAATTCTTCTTCCTGATGGGAAAATAGAGTGACCTGTGCCTGTCCCAACACCAAGAGCTAGTCTCTCGTTGGTTCCCCGTCTTCCCGTTCAACCTCAGGACAAATTGCAACCTGTACGGAACAGGAGGTTAAAGGTGCGGATGCTCCAAGTAGGGAGATTGCTAGTAAAGTGGCTGGAATGGCGAACCCGGGCACAAGGAGATGAGAAATGAGGTGCGTTTTAGAAACCTTTCCCCATCACACGGTGTACCATCTTCTGGGTTTCTCATGCATGTTTTCGATGTAGGAAGATGGCCTTGAACCTGGAGATTTGGGACCCATGCGATGGGTACCACGCCGTATTACTTTAAAGGGTCTGCGTTTGCTCACCCAACCTCACCAAACCTCTCAGCCCCAAGAGTGTCCACCCTTATGTCTCATCCAGCTGTGGGTCTAGATATGGTCAATCCAGGTTGCATCACAGCCCCTGAACTCATTGTGTAAGAATTTCTCTCTCTTTCACTGTCGTTGTTTCATGGGTTTTTCAAAGTAATTTATTTTCATAATGGGGTTTAGCTGCTTTTCACGGCTGTGTTTATGCCGCTTTACACCCACTTGACACACTAACAGAGAGATATCAATACATAGGTTTTAAGATTATTACTAGTCAGATATATTCTTGTGCGGTGAATAGGGCGTGTTGAGTCCAGTTCTCTGAGCAAGGAGTAGGTCTTGTCTACTACATATTGGGTTTATGGAACGGTATCTGAGCTAATTTGATACCCTTGTTTTATGTATCACCCCACCTCACCTTTCCCGTTAAGCAGCCATAGTCTGTTTTCTGCATGTGTGACTCTGTTCTGTTTTGTAATTCAGTTCAAGTGTAACGGTTTTTACATTCCCTCTAAAAGTGATACCTTATGAGAAGTGTCCTTTTCTGTGTGACTTATTTCACTTAGAATCGTCGTACCTAAATCCACTCATCATGCTGCTACTAACCTTATGACATTGATTTTATGGCTGAGTGATATTCCATTGTACATAAGGACCACAACTTCTTTATCCATTTTTCTCTTTCCTGGGATATTTAAGGTGGAATGAAGTGGAGGTCCTTGTCAACAGAGCAGCCCTCAACTTTGGGGTGCTTGTGTCTTGCTGATTTTTCATTTTCCCAATTTATACCCCCATGAGTGGAAGTGCCCTATGCTCTCTAAGCTGTGTTTTTCAGATGTTTCAGGACTCACCGTACACTTCTCCAGAGTGGCTCTTGGCAATTTACATCCCGCCCATCAGTGTAGCAAGGCTCCCATTTCTCCATGGCCTGTCCTGCATTTCTGGTTTTGACACTTTTTTCAGCATGGCCCTTTTGACCGATGGGAAGCGAGACTTCTTTGTAGCGCTGATTTGCCTTTCCAGGTTGCTTGGTTGGCCAAAAAGGGCGTATGCGTTTTTTCCTGAATATATTCAGGAAAAAACGCATGCGCCCTTTTTGGCCAAGGGCATCATTGTCAACATTTTGCTGCTTTTCATGTGCTTTAAAGGCGATTCGAATCTACCTCCTGAAATCTGTTTCCTGCAATTCTGCCTTGATTTCAAATCCTCTTCTTTGCCTTCCCTCAATATATTTGTGGACGAGAGTTATCATTTATAACTCTGCAGGTTTGTGAATTACAGTGCCCTGAACCTCCATTTTACAACTCGCTTTTTTGGGAGCTGGCCGCAAAAGCGCAGGATGGCTTCAGGCCCTGTTCTGGTTCCGGGGGGCAGGCTGAGCCTGTGGTTAATTCTTCTTCCTGATGGGAAAATAGAGTGACCTGTGCCTGTCCCAACACCAAGAGCTAGTCTCTCGTTGGTTCCCCGTCTTCCCGTTCAACCTCAGGACAAATTGCAACCTGTACGGAACAGGAGGTTAAAGGTGCTGATGCTCCAAGTAGGGAGATTGCTAGTAAAGCGGCTGGAATGGCGAACCCGGGCACAAGGAGATGAGAAATGAGGTGCGTTTTAGAAACCTTTCCCCATCACACGGTGTACCATCTTCTGGGTTTCTCATGCATGTTTTCGATGTAGGAAGATGCCCTTGAACCTGGAGATTTGGGACCCATGCGATGGGTACCACGCAGTATTACTTTAAAGGGTCTGCGTTTGCTCACCCAACCTCACCAAACCTCTCAGCCCCAAGAGTGTCCACCCTTATGTCTCATCCAGCTGTGGGTCTAGATATGGTCAATCCAGGTTGCATCACAGCCCCTGAACGCATTGTGTAAGAATTTCTCTCTCTTTCACTGTCGTTGTTTCATGGGTTTTTCAAAGTAATTTATTTTCATAATGGGGTTTAGCTGCTTTTCACGGCTGTGTTTATGCCGCTTTACACCCACTTGACACACTAACAGAGAGATATCAATACATAGGTTTTAAGATTATTACTAGTCAGATATATTCTTGTGCGGTGAATAGGGCGTGTTGAGTCCAGTTCTCTGAGCAAGGAGTAGGTCTTGTCTACTACATATTGGGTTTATGGAACGGTATCTGAGCTAATTTGATACCCTTGTTTTATGTATCACCCCACCTCACCTTTCCCGTTAAGCAGCCATAGTCTGTTTTCTGCATGTGTGACTCTGTTCTGTTTTGTAATTCAGTTCAAGTGTAACGGTTTTTACATTCCCTCTAAAAGTGATACCTTATGAGAAGTGTCCTTTTCTGTGTGACTTATTTCAGTTAGAATCGTCGTACCTAAATCCACTCATCATGCTGCTACTAACCTTATGACATTGATTTCATGGCTGAGTGATATTCCATTGTACATAAGGACCACAACTTCTTTATCCATTTTTCTCTTTCCTTGGATATTTAAGGTGGAATGAAGTGGAGGTCCTTGTCAACAGAGCAGCCCTAAACTTTGGGGTGCTTGTGTCTTGCTGATTTTTAATTTTCCCAATTTATACCCCCATGAGTGGAAGTGCCCTATGCTCTCTAAGCTGTGTTTTTCAGATGTTTCAGGACACACCGTACACTTCTCCAGAGTGGCTGTTGGCAATTTACATCCCGCCCATCAGTGTAGCAAGGCTCCCATTTCTCCATGGCCTGTCCTGCATTTCTGGTTTTGACACTTTTTTCAGCATGGCCCTTTTGACCGATGGGAAGCGAGACTTCTCTGTAGCGCTGATTTGCCTTTCCAGGTTGCTTGGTTGGCCAAAAAGGGCGTATGCGTTTTTTCCTGAATATATTCAGGAAAAAACGCATACGCCCTTTTTGGCCAAGGGCAACATTGTCAACGTTTTGCCGCTTTTCATGTGCTTTAAAGGCGATTCGTATCTACCTCCTGAAATCTGTTTCGTGCAATTCTGCCTTGATTTCAAATCCTCTTCTTTGCCTTCCCTCAATATATTTGTGGACGAGAGTTATCATTTATAACTCTGCAGGTTTGTGAATTGCAGTGCCCTTAACCTCCATTTTACAACTCGCTTTTTTGGGAGCTGGCCGCAAAAGCGCAGGATGGCTTCAGGCCCTGTTCTGGTTCCGGGGGGCAGGCTGAGCCTGTGGTTATTTCTTTTCCTGATGGGAAAATAGAGTGACCTGTGCCTGTCCCGACACCAAGAGCTAGTCTCTCGTTGGTTCCCCGTCTTCCCGTTCAACCTCAGGACAAATTGCAACCTGTACGGAACAGGAGGTTAAAGGTGCTGATGCTCCAAGTAGGGAGATTGCTAGTAAAGCGGCTGGAAAGGCGAACCCGGGCACAAGGAGATGAGAAATGAGGTGCGTTTTAGAAACCTTTCCCCATCACACGGTGTACCATCTTCTGGGTTTCTCATGCATGTTTTCGATGTAGGAAGATGCCCTTGAACCTGGAGATTTGGGACCCATGCGATGGGTACCACGCAGTATTACTTTAAAGGGTCTGCGTTTGCTCACCCAACCTCACCAAACCTCTCAGCCCCAAGAGTGTCCACCCTTATGTCTCATCCAGCTGTGGGTCTAGATATGGTCAATCCAGGTTGCATCACAGCCCCTGAACGCATTGTGTAAGAATTTCTCTCTCTTTCACTGTCGTTGTTTCATGGGTTTTTCAAAGTAATTTATTTTCATAATGGGGTTTAGCTGCTTTTCACTGCTGTGTTTATGTCGCTTTACACCCACTTGACACACTAACAGAGAGATATCATTACATAGGTTTTAAGATTATTACTAGTCAGATATATTCTTGTGCGGTGAATAGGGCGTGTTGAGTCCAGTTCTCTGAGCAAGGAGTAGGTCTTGTCTATTACATATAGGGTTTATGGAACGGTATCTGAGCTAATTTGATACCCTTGTTTTATGTATCACCCCACCTCACCTTTCCCGTTAAGCAGCCATAGTGTGTTTTCTGCATGTGTGACTCTGTTCTGTTTTGTAATTCAGTTCAAGTGTAACGGTTTTTACATTCCCTCTATCAGTGATACCTTATGAGAAGTGTCCTTTTCTGTGTGACTTATTTCACTTAGAATCGTCGTACCTAAATCCACTCATCATGCTGCTACTAACCTTATGACATTGATTTCATGGCTGAGTGATATTCCATTGTACATAAGGACCACAACTTCTTTATCCATTTTTCTCTTTCCTGGGATATTTAAGGTGGAATGAAGTGGAGGTCCTTGTCAACAGAGCAGCCCTCAACTTTGGGGTGCTTGTGTCTTGCTGATTTTTAATTTTTCCAATTTATACCCCCATGAGTGGAAGTGCCCTATGCTCTCTAAGCTGTGTTTTTCAGATGTTTCAGGACACACCGTACACTTCTACAGAGTGGCTGTTGGCAATTTACATCCCGCCCATCAGTGTAGCAAGGCTCCCATTTCTCCATGGTCTGTACTGCATTTCTGGTTTTGACACTTTTTTCAGCATGGCCCTTTTGACCGATGGGAAGCGAGACTTCTCTGTAGTGCTGATTTGCCTTTCCAGGTTGCTTGGTTGGCCAAAAAGGGCGTATGCGTTTTTTCCTGAATATATTCAGGAAAAAACGCATACGCCCTTTTTGGCCAAGGGCATCATTGTCAACGTTTTGCCGCTTTTCATGTGCTTTAAAGGCGATTCGTATCTACCTCCTGAAATCTGTTTCGTGCAATTCTGCCTTGATTTCAAATCCTCTTCTTTGCCTTCCCTCAATATATTTGTGGACGAGAGTTATCATTTATAACTCTGCAGGTTTGTGAATTGCAGTGCCCTGAACCTCCATTTTACAACTCGCTTTTTTGGGAGCTGGCCGCAAAAGCGCAGGATGGCTTCAGGCCCTGTTCTGGTTCCGGGGGGCAGGCTGAGCCTGTGGTTAATTCTTCTTCCTGATGGGAAAATAGAGTGACCTGTGCCTGTCCCGACACCAAGAGCTAGTCTCTCGTTGGTTCCCCGTCTTCCCGTTCATCCTCAGGACAAATTGCAACCTGTACGGAACAGGAGGTTAAAGGTGCTGATGCTCCAAGTAGGGAGATTGCTAGTAAAGCGGCTGGAATGGCGAACCCGGGCACAAGGAGATGAGAAATGAGGTGCGCTTTAGAAACCTTTCCCCATCACACGGTGTACCATCTTCTGGGTTTCTCATGCATGTTTTCGATGTAGGAAGATGCCCTTGAACCTGGAGATTTGGGACCCATGCGATGGGTACCACGCAGTATTACTTTAAAGGGTCTGCGTTTGCTCACCCAACCTCACCAAACCTCTCAGCCCCAAGAGTGTCCACCCTTATGTCTCATCCAGCTGTGGGTCTAGATATGGTGAATCCAGGTTGCATCACAGCCCCTGAACTCATTGTGTAAGAAATTCTATCTCTTTCACTGTCGTTGTTTCATGGGTTTTTCAAAGTAATTTATTTTCATAATGGGGTTTAGCTGCTTTTCACGGCTGTGTTTATGCCGCTTTACACCCACTTGACACACTAACAGAGAGATATCAATACATAGGTTTTAAGATTATTACTAGTCAGATATATTCTTGTGCGGTGAATAGGGCGTGTTGAGTCCAGTTCTCTGAGCAAGGAGTAGGTCTTGTCTACTACATATTGGGTTTATGGAACGGTATCTGAGCTAATTTGATACCCTTGTTTTATGTATCACCCCACCTCACCTTTCCCGTTAAGCAGCCATAGTCTGTTTTCTGCATGTGTGACTCTGTTCTGTTTTGTAATTCAGTTCAAGTGTAACGGTTTTTACATTCCCTCTAAAAGTGATACCTTATGAGAAGTGTCCTTTTCTGTGTGACTTATTTCAGTTAGAATCGACGTACCTAAATCCACTCATCATGCTGCTACTAACCTTATGACATTGATTTCATGGCTGAGTGATATTCCATTGTACATAAGGACCACAACTTCTTTATCCATTTTTCTCTTTCCTTGGATATTTAAGGTGGAATGAAGTGGAGGTCCTTGTCAACAGAGCAGCCCTAAACTTTGGGGTGCTTGTGTCTTGCTGATTTTTAATTTTCCCAATTTATACCCCCATGAGTGGAAGTGCCCTATGCTCTCTAAGCTGTGTTTTTCAGATGTTTCAGGACACACCGTACACTTCTCCAGAGTGGCTGTTGGCAATTTACATCCCGCCCATCAGTGTAGCAAGGCTCCCATTTCTCCATGGCCTGTCCTGCATTTCTGGTTTTGACACTTTTTTCAGCATGGCCCTTTTGACCGATGGGAAGCGAGACTTCTTTGTAGCGCTGATTTGCCTTTCCAGGTTGCTTGGTTGGCCAAAAAGGGCGTATGCGTTTTTTTCTGAATATATTCAGGAAAAAACGCATACGCCCTTCTTAGCCAAGGGCATCATTGTCAACATTTTGCTGCTTTTCATGTGCTTTAAAGGCGATTCGAATCTACCTCCTGAAATCTGTTTCCTGCAATTCTGCCTTGATTTCAAATCCTCTTCTTTGTCTTCCCTCAATATATTTGTGGACGAGAGTTATCATTTATAACTCTGCAGGTTTGTGAATTGCAGTGCCCTGAACCTCCATTTTACAACTCGCTTTTTTGGGAGCTGGCCACAAAAGCGCAGGATGGCTTCAGGCCCTGTTCTGGTTCCGGGGGGCAGGCTGAGCCTGTGGTTAATTCTTCTTCTTGATGGGAAAATAGAGTGACCTGTGCCTGTCCCAACACCAAGAGCTAGTCTCTCGTTGGTTCCCCGTCTTCCCGTTCAACCTCAGGACAAATTGCAACCTGTACGGAACAGGAGGTTAAAGGTGCTGATGCTCCAAGTAGGGAGATTGCTAGTAAAGCGGCTGGAATGGCGAACCCGGGCACAAGGAGATGAGAAATGAGGTGCGTTTTAGAAACCTTTCCCCATCACACGGTGTACCATCTTCTGGGTTTCTCATGCATGTTTTCGATGTAGGAAGATGCCCTTGGACCTGGAGATTTGGGACCCATGCGATGGGTACCACGCAGTATTACTTTAAAGGGTCTGCGTTTGCTCACCCAACCTCACCAAACCTCTCAGCCCCAAGAGTGTCCACCCTTATGTCTCATCCAGCTGTGGGTCTAGATATGGTCAATCCAGGTTGCATCACAGCCCCTGAACGCATTGTGTAAGAATTTCTCTCTCTTTCACTGTCGTTGTTTCATGGGTTTTTCAAAGTAATTTATTTTCATAATGGGGTTTAGCTGCTTTTCACGGCTGTGTTTATGCCGCTTTACACCCACTTGACACACTAACAGAGAGATATCAATACATAGGTTTTAAGATTATTACTAGTCAGATATATTCTTGTGCGGTGAATAGGGCGTGTTGAGTCCAGTTCTCTGAGCAAGGAGTAGGTCTTGTCTACTACATATTGGGTTTATGGAACGGTATCTGAGCTAATTTGATACCCTTGTTTTATGTATCACCCCACCTCACCTTTCCCGTTAAGCAGCCATAGTCTGTTTTCTGCATGTGTGACTCTGTTCTGTTTTGTAATTCAGTTCAAGTGTAACGGTTTTTACATTCCCTCTAAAAGTGATACCTTATGAGAAGTGTCCTTTTCTGTGTGACTTATTTCAGTTAGAATCGTCGTACCTAAATCCACTCATCATGCTGCTACTAACCTTATGACATTGATTTCATGGCTGAGTGATATTCCATTGTACATAAGGACCACAACTTCTTTATCCATTTTTCTCTTTCCTTGGATATTTAAGGTGGAATGAAGTGGAGGTCCTTGTCAACAGAGCAGCCCTAAACTTTGGGGTGCTTGTGTCTTGCTGATTTTTAATTTTCCCAATTTATACCCCCATGAGTGGAAGTGCCCTATGCTCTCTAAGCTGTGTTTTTCAGATGTTTCAGGACACACCGTACACTTCTCCAGAGTGGCTGTTGGCAATTTACATCCCGCCCATCAGTGTAGCAAGGCTCCCATTTCTCCATGGCCTGTCCTGCATTTCTGGTTTTGACACTTTTTTCAGCATGGCCCTTTTGACCGATGGGAAGCGAGACTTCTCTGTAGCGCTGATTTGCCTTTCCAGGTTGCTTGGTTGGCCAAAAAGGGCGTATGCGTTTTTTCCTGAATATATTCAGGAAAAAACGCATACGCCCTTTTTGGCCAAGGGCAACATTGTCAACGTTTTGCCGCTTTTCATGTGCTTTAAAGGCGATTCGTATCTACCTCCTGAAATCTGTTTCGTGCAATTCTGCCTTGATTTCAAATCTTCTTCTTTGCCTTCCCTCAATATATTTGTGGACGAGAGTTATCATTTATAACTCTGCAGGTTTGTGAATTGCAGTGCCCTGAACCTCCATTTTACAACTCGCTTTTTTGGGAGCTGGCCGCAAAAGCGCAGGATGGCTTCAGGCCCTGTTCTGGTTCCGGGGGGCAGGCTGAGCCTGTGGTTATTTCTTTTCCTGATGGGAAAATAGAGTGACCTGTGCCTGTCCCGACACCAAGAGCTAGTCTCTCGTTGGTTCCCCGTCTTCCCGTTCAACCTCAGGACAAATTGCAACCTGTACGGAACAGGAGGTTAAAGGTGCTGATGCTCCAAGTAGGGAGATTGCTAGTAAAGCGGCTGGAAAGGCGAACCCGGGCACAAGGAGATGAGAAATGAGGTGCGTTTTAGAAACCTTTCCCCATCACACGGTGTACCATCTTCTGGGTTTCTCATGCATGTTTTCGATGTAGGAAGATGCCCTTGAACCTGGAGATTTGGGACCCATGCGATGGGTACCACGCAGTATTACTTTAAAGGGTCTGCGTTTGCTCACCCAACCTCACCAAACCTCTCAGCCCCAAGAGTGTCCACCCTTATGTCTCATCCAGCTGTGGGTCTAGATATGGTCAATCCCGGTTGCATCACAGCCCCTGAACGCATTGTGTAAGAATTTCTCTCTCTTTCACTGTCGTTGTTTCATGGGTTTTTCAAAGTAATTTATTTTCATAATGGGGTTTAGCTGCTTTTCACTGCTGTGTTTATGTCGCTTTACACCCACTTGACACACTAACAGAGAGATATCATTACATAGGTTTTAAGATTATTACTAGTCAGATATATTCTTGTGCGGTGAATAGGGCGTGTTGAGTCCAGTTCTCTGAGCAAGGAGTAGGTCTTGTCTATTACATATAGGGTTTATGGAACGGTATCTGAGCTAATTTGATACCCTTGTTTTATGTATCACCCCACCTCACCTTTCCCGTTAAGCAGCCATAGTGTGTTTTCTGCATGTGTGACTCTGTTCTGTTTTGTAATTCAGTTCAAGTGTAACGGTTTTTACATTCCCTCTATCAGTGATACCTTATGAGAAGTGTCCTTTTCTGTGTGACTTATTTCACTTAGAATCGTCGTACCTAAATCCACTCATCATGCTGCTACTAACCTTATGACATTGATTTCATGGCTGAGTGATATTCCATTGTACATAAGGACCACAACTTCTTTATCCATTTTTCTCTTTCCTGGGATATTTAAGGTGGAATGAAGTGGAGGTCCTTGTCAACAGAGCAGCCCTCAACTTTGGGGTGCTTGTGTCTTGCTGATTTTTAATTTTCCCAATTTATACCCCCATGAGTGGAAGTGCCCTATGCTCTGTAAGCTGTGTTTTTCAGATGTTTCAGGACACACCGTACACTTCTCCAGAGTGGCTGTTGGCAATTTACATCCCGCCCATCAGTGTAGCAAGGCTCCCATTTCTCCATGGCCTGTCCTGCATTTCTGGTTTTGACACTTTTTTCAGGATGGCCCTTTTGATCGATGGGAAGCGAGACTTCTCTGTAGCGCTGATTTGCCTTTCCAGGTTGCTTGGTTGGCCAAAAAGGGCGTATGCGTTTTTTCCTGAATATATTCAGGAAAAAACGCATACGCCCTTTTTGGCCAAGGGCATCATTGTCAACGTTTTGCCGCTTTTCATGTGCTTTAAAGGCGATTCGTATCTACCTCCTGAAATCTGTTTCGTGCAATTCTGCCTTGATTTCAAGTCCTCTTCTTTGCCTTCCCTCAATATATTTGTGGACGAGAGTTATCATTTAAAACTCTGCAGGTTTGTGAATTACAGTGCCCTGAACCTCCATTTTACAACTCGCTTTTTTGGGAGCTGGCCGCAAAAGCGCAGGATGGCTTCAGGCCCTGTTCTGGTTCCGGGGGGCAGGCTGAGCCTGTGGTTAATTCTTCTTCCTGATGGGAAAATAGAGTGACCTGTGCCTGTCCCGACACCAAGAGCTAGTCTCTCGTTGGTTCCCCGTCTTCCCGTTCATCCTCAGGACAAATTGCAACCTGTACGGAACAGGAGGTTAAAGGTGATGATGCTCCAAGTAGGGAGATTGCTAGTAAAGTGGCTGGAATGGTGAACCCGGGCACAAGGAGATGAGAAATGAGGTGCGTTTTAGAAACCTTTCCCCATCACACGGTGTACCATCTTCTGGGTTTCTCATGGATGTTTTCGATGTAGGAAGATGCCCTTGAACCTGGAGATTTGGGACCCATGCGATGGGTACCACGCAGTATTACTTTAAAGGGTCTGCATTTGCTCACCCAACCTCACCAAACCTCTCAGCCCCAAGAATGTCCACCCTTATGTCTCATCCAGCTGTGGGTCTAGATATGGTCAATCCAGGTTGCATCACAGCCCCTGAACGCATTGTGTAAGAATTTCTCTCTCTTTCACTGTCGTTGTTTCATGGGTTTTTCAAAGTAATTTATTTTCATAATGGGGTTTAGCTGCTTTTCACTGCTGTGTTTATGCCGCTTTACACCCACTTGACACACTAACAGAGAGATATCAATACATAGGTTTTAAGATTATTACTAGTCAGATATATTCTTGTGCGGTGAATAGGGCGTGTTGAGTCCAGTTCTCTGAGCAAGGAGTAGGTCTTGTCTATTACATATTGGGTTTATGGAACGGTATCTGAGCTAATTTGATACCCTTGTTTTATGTATCACCCCACCTCACCTTTCCCGTTAAGCAGCCATAGTCTGTTTTCTGCATGTGTGACTCTGTTCTGTTTTGTAATTCAGTTCAAGTGTAACGGTTTTTACATTCCCTCTATCAGTGATACCTTATGAGAAGTGTCCTTTTCTGTGTGACCTATTTCACTTAGAATCGTCGTACCTAAATCCACTCATCATGCTGCTACTAACCTTATGACATTGATTTCATGGCTGAGTGATATTCCATTGTACATAAGGACCACAACTTCTTTATCCATTTTTCTCTTTCCTGGGATATTTAAGGTGGAATGAAGTGGAGGTCCTTGTCAACAGAGCAGCCCTCAACTTTGGGGTGCTTGTGTCTTGCTGATTTTTAATTTTTCCAATTTATACCCCCATGAGTGGAAGTGCCCTATGCTCTCTAAGCTGTGTTTTTCAGATGTTTCAGGACACACCGTACACTTCTCCAGAGTGGCTGTTGGCAATTTACATCCCGCCCATCAGTGTAGCAAGGCTCCCATTTCTCCATGGTCTGTACTGCATTTCTGGTTTTGACACTTTTTTCAGCATGGCCCTTTTGACCGATGGGAAGCGAGACTTCTCTGTAGTGCTGATTTGCCTTTCCAGGTTGCTTGGTTGGCCAAAAAGGGCGTATGCGTTTTTTCCTGAATATATTCAGGAAAAAACGCATACGCCCTTTTTGACCAAGGGCATCATTGTCAACGTTTTGCCGCTTTTCATGTGCTTTAAAGGCGATTCGTATCTACCTCCTGAAATCTGTTTCGTGCAATTCTGCCTTGATTTCAAATCCTCTTCTTTGCCTTCCCTCAATATATTTGTGGACGAGAGTTATCATTTATAACTCTGCAGGTTTGTGAATTGCAGTGCCCTGAACCTCCATTTTACAACTCGCTTTTTTGGGAGCTGGCCGCAAAAGCGCAGGATGGCTTCAGGCCCTGTTCTGGTTCCGGGGGGCAGGCTGAGCCTGTGGTTAATTCTTCTTCCTGATGGGAAAATAGAGTGACCTGTGCCTGTCCCGACACCAAGAGCTAGTCTCTCGTTGGTTCCCCGTCTTCCCGTTCATCCTCAGGACAAATTGCAACCTGTACGGAACAGGAGGTTAAAGGTGCTGATGCTCCAAGTAGGGAGATTGCTAGTAAAGCGGCTGGAATGGCGAACCCGGGCACAAGGAGATGAGAAATGAGGTGCGCTTTAGAAACCTTTCCCCATCACACGGTGTACCATCTTCTGGGTTTCTCATGCATGTTTTCGATGTAGGAAGATGGCCTTGAACCTGGAGATTTGGGACCCATGCGATGGGTACCACGCCGTATTACTTTAAAGGGTCTGCGTTTGCTCACCCAACCTCACCAAACCTCTCAGCCCCAAGAGTGTCCACCCTTATGTCTCATCCAGCTGTGGGTCTAGATATGGTGAATCCAGGTTGCATCACAGCCCCTGAACTCATTGTGTAAGAATTTCTATCTCTTTCACTGTCGTTGTTTCATGGGTTTTTCAAAGTAATTTATTTTCATAATGGGGTTTAGCTGCTTTTCACGGCTGTGTTTATGCCGCTTTACACCCACTTGACACACTAACAGAGAGATATCAATACATAGGTTTTAAGATTATTACTAGTCAGATATATTCTTGTGCGGTGAATAGGGCGTGTTGAGTCCAGTTCTCTGAGCAAGGAGTAGGTCTTGTCTACTACATATTGGGTTTATGGAACGGTATCTGAGCTAATTTGATACCCTTGTTTTATGTATCACCCCACCTCACCTTTCCCGTTAAGCAGCCATAGTCTGTTTTCTGCATGTGTGACTCTGTTCTGTTTTGTAATTCAGTTCAAGTGTAACGGTTTTTACATTCCCTCTAAAAGTGATACCTTATGAGAAGTGTCCTTTTCTGTGTGACTTATTTCAGTTAGAATCGTCGTACCTAAATCCACTCATCATGCTGCTACTAACCTTATGACATTGATTTCATGGCTGAGTGATATTCCATTGTACATAAGGACCACAACTTCTTTATCCATTTTTCTCTTTCCTTGGATATTTAAGGTGGAATGAAGTGGAGGTCCTTGTCAACAGAGCAGCCCTAAACTTTGGGGTGCTTGTGTCTTGCTGATTTTTAATTTTCCCAATTTATACCCCCATGAGTGGAAGTGCCCTATGCTCTCTAAGCTGTGTTTTTCAGATGTTTCAGGACACACCGTACACTTCTCCAGAGTGGCTGTTGGCAATTTACATCCCGCCCATCAGTGTAGCAAGGCTCTCATTTCTCCATGGCCTGTCCTGCATTTCTGGTTTTGACACTTTTTTCAGCATGGCCCTTTTGACCGATGGGAAGCGAGACTTCTTTGTAGCGCTGATTTGCCTTTCCAGGTTGCTTGGTTGGCCAAAAAGGGCGTATGCGTTTTTTCCTGAATATATTCAGGAAAAAACGCATACGCCCTTTTTAGCCAAGGGCATCATTGTCAACATTTTGCTGCTTTTCATGTGCTTTAAAGGCGATTCGAATCTACCTCCTGAAATTTGTTTCCTGCAATTCTGCCTTGATTTCAAATCCTCTTCTTTGCCTTCCCTCAATATATTTGTGGACGAGAGTTATCATTTATAACTCTGCAGGTTTGTGAATTGCAGTGCCCTGAACCTCCATTTTACAACTCGCTTTTTTGGGAGCTGGCCGCAAAAGCGCAGGATGGCTTCAGGCCCTGTTCTGGTTCCGGGGGGCAGGCTGAGCCTGTGGTTAATTCTTCTTCCTGATGGGAAAATAGAGTGACCTGTGCCTGTCCCAACACCAAGAGCTAGTCTCTCGTTGGTTCCCCGTCTTCCCGTTCATCCTCAGGACAAATTGCAACCTGTACGGAACAGGAGGTTAAAGGTGCTGATGCTCCAAGTAGGGAGATTGCTAGTAAAGCGGCTGGAATGGCGAACCCGGGCACAAGGAGATGAGAAATGAGGTGCGTTTTAGAAACCTTTCCCCATCACACGGTGTACCATCTTCTGGGTTTCTCATGCATGTTTTCGATGTAGGAAGATGCCTTTGAACCTGGAGATTTGGGACCCATGCGATGGGTACCACGCAGTATTACTTTAAAGGGTCTGCGTTTGCTCACCCAACCTCACCAAACCTCTCAGCCCCAAGAGTGTCCACCCTTATGTCTCATCCAGCTGTGGGTCTAGATATGGTCAATCCCGGTTGCATCACAGCCCCTGAACGCATTGTGTAAGAATTTCTCTCTCTTTCACTGTCGTTGTTTCATGGGTTTTTCAAAGTAATTTATTTTCATAATGGGGTTTAGCTGCTTTTCACTGCTGTGTTTATGTCGCTTTACACCCACTTGACACACTAACAGAGAGATATCATTACATAGGTTTTAAGATTATTACTAGTCAGATATATTCTTGTGCGGTGAATAGGGCGTGTTGAGTCCAGTTCTCTGAGCAAGGAGTAGGTCTTGTCTATTACATATAGGGTTTATGGAACGGTATCTGAGCTAATTTGATACCCTTGTTTTATGTATCACCCCACCTCACCTTTCCCGTTAAGCAGCCATAGTGTGTTTTCTGCATGTGTGACTCTGTTCTGTTTTGTAATTCAGTTCAAGTGTAACGGTTTTTACATTCCCTCTATCAGTGATACCTTATGAGAAGTGTCCTTTTCTGTGTGACTTATTTCACTTAGAATCGTCGTACCTAAATCCACTCATCATGCTGCTACTAACCTTATGACATTGATTTCATGGCTGAGTGATATTCCATTGTACATAAGGACCACAACTTCTTTATCCATTTTTCTCTTTCCTGGGATATTTAAGGTGGAATGAAGTGGAGGTCCTTGTCAACAGAGCAGCCCTCAACTTTGGGGTGCTTGTGTCTTGCTGATTTTTAATTTTCCCAATTTATACCCCCATGAGTGGAAGTGCCCTATGCTCTGTAAGCTGTGTTTTTCAGATGTTTCAGGACACACCGTACACTTCTCCAGAGTGGCTGTTGGCAATTTACATCCCGCCCATCAGTGTAGCAAGGCTCCCATTTCTCCATGGCCTGTCCTGCATTTCTGGTTTTGACACTTTTTTCAGGATGGCCCTTTTGATCGATGGGAAGCGAGACTTCTCTGTAGCGCTGATTTGCCTTTCCAGGTTGCTTGGTTGGCCAAAAAGGGCGTATGCGTTTTTTCCTGAATATATTCAGGAAAAAACGCATACGCCCTTTTTGGCCAAGGGCATCATTGTCAACGTTTTGCCGCTTTTCATGTGCTTTAAAGGCGATTCGTATCTACCTCCTGAAATCTGTTTCGTGCAATTCTGCCTTGATTTCAAGTCCTCTTCTTTGCCTTCCCTCAATATATTTGTGGACGAGAGTTATCATTTAAAACTCTGCAGGTTTGTGAATTACAGTGCCCTGAACCTCCATTTTACAACTCGCTTTTTTGGGAGCTGGCCGCAAAAGCGCAGGATGGCTTCAGGCCCTGTTCTGGTTCCGGGGGGCAGGCTGAGCCTGTGGTTAATTCTTCTTCCTGATGGGAAAATAGAGTGACCTGTGCCTGTCCCGACACCAAGAGCTAGTCTCTCGTTGGTTCCCCGTCTTCCCGTTCATCCTCAGGACAAATTGCAACCTGTACGGAACAGGAGGTTAAAGGTGATGATGCTCCAAGTAGGGAGATTGCTAGTAAAGTGGCTGGAATGGTGAACCCGGGCACAAGGAGATGAGAAATGAGGTGCGTTTTAGAAACCTTTCCCCATCACACGGTGTACCATCTTCTGGGTTTCTCATGGATGTTTTCGATGTAGGAAGATGCCCTTGAACCTGGAGATTTGGGACCCATGCGATGGGTACCACGCAGTATTACTTTAAAGGGTCTGCATTTGCTCACCCAACCTCACCAAACCTCTCAGCCCCAAGAATGTCCACCCTTATGTCTCATCCAGCTGTGCGTCTAGATATGGTCAATCCAGGTTGCATCACAGCCCCTGAACGCATTGTGTAAGAATTTCTCTCTCTTTCACTGTCGTTGTTTCATGGGTTTTTCAAAGTAATTTATTTTCATAATGGGGTTTAGCTGCTTTTCACTGCTGTGTTTATGCCGCTTTACACCCACTTGACACACTAACAGAGAGATATCAATACATAGGTTTTAAGATTATTACTAGTCAGATATATTCTTGTGCGGTGAATAGGGCGTGTTGAGTCCAGTTCTCTGAGCAAGGAGTAGGTCTTGTCTATTACATATTGGGTTTATGGAACGGTATCTGAGCTAATTTGATACCCTTGTTTTATGTATCACCCCACCTCACCTTTCCCGTTAAGCAGCCATAGTCTGTTTTCTGCATGTGTGACTCTGTTCTGTTTTGTAATTCAGTTCAAGTGTAACGGTTTTTACATTCCCTCTATCAGTGATACCTTATGAGAAGTGTCCTTTTCTGTGTGACCTATTTCACTTAGAATCGTCGTACCTAAATCCACTCATCATGCTGCTACTAACCTTATGACATTGATTTCATGGCTGAGTGATATTCCATTGTACATAAGGACCACAACTTCTTTATCCATTTTTCTCTTTCCTGGGATATTTAAGGTGGAATGAAGTGGAGGTCCTTGTCAACAGAGCAGCCCTCAACTTTGGGGTGCTTGTGTCTTGCTGATTTTTAATTTTTCCAATTTATACCCCCATGAGTGGAAGTGCCCTATGCTCTCTAAGCTGTGTTTTTCAGATGTTTCAGGACACACCGTACACTTCTCCAGAGTGGCTGTTGGCAATTTACATCCCGCCCATCAGTGTAGCAAGGCTCCCATTTCTCCATGGTCTGTACTGCATTTCTGGTTTTGACACTTTTTTCAGCATGGCCCTTTTGACCGATGGGAAGCGAGACTTCTCTGTAGTGCTGATTTGCCTTTCCAGGTTGCTTGGTTGGCCAAAAAGGGCGTATGCGTTTTTTCCTGAATATATTCAGGAAAAAACGCATACGCCCTTTTTGGCCAAGGGCATCATTGTCAACGTTTTGCCGCTTTTCATGTGCTTTAAAGGCGATTCGTATCTACCTCCTGAAATCTGTTTCGTGCAATTCTGCCTTGATTTCAAATCCTCTTCTTTGCCTTCCCTCAATATATTTGTGGACGAGAGTTATCATTTATAACTCTGCAGGTTTGTGAATTGCAGTGCCCTGAACCTCCATTTTACAACTCGCTTTTTTGGGAGCTGGCCGCAAAAGCGCAGGATGGCTTCAGGCCCTGTTCTGGTTCCGGGGGGCAGGCTGAGCCTGTGGTTAATTCTTCTTCCTGATGGGAAAATAGAGTGACCTGTGCCTGTCCCGACACCAAGAGCTAGTCTCTCGTTGGTTCCCCGTCTTCCCGTTCATCCTCAGGACAAATTGCAACCTGTACGGAACAGGAGGTTAAAGGTGCTGATGCTCCAAGTAGGGAGATTGCTAGTAAAGCGGCTGGAATGGCGAACCCGGGCACAAGGAGATGAGAAATGAGGTGCGCTTTAGAAACCTTTCCCCATCACACGGTGTACCATCTTCTGGGTTTCTCATGCATGTTTTCGATGTAGGAAGATGGCCTTGAACCTGGAGATTTGGGACCCATGCGATGGGTACCACGCCGTATTACTTTAAAGGGTCTGCGTTTGCTCACCCAACCTCACCAAACCTCTCAGCCCCAAGAGTGTCCACCCTTATGTCTCATCCAGCTGTGGGTCTAGATATGGTGAATCCAGGTTGCATCACAGCCCCTGAACTCATTGTGTAAGAATTTCTATCTCTTTCACTGTCGTTGTTTCATGGGTTTTTCAAAGTAATTTATTTTCATAATGGGGTTTAGCTGCTTTTCACGGCTGTGTTTATGCCGCTTTACACCCACTTGACACACTAACAGAGAGATATCAATACATAGGTTTTAAGATTATTACTAGTCAGATATATTCTTGTGCGGTGAATAGGGCGTGTTGAGTCCAGTTCTCTGAGCAAGGAGTAGGTCTTGTCTACTACATATTGGGTTTATGGAACGGTATCTGAGCTAATTTGATACCCTTGTTTTATGTATCACCCCACCTCACCTTTCCCGTTAAGCAGCCATAGTCTGTTTTCTGCATGTGTGACTCTGTTCTGTTTTGTAATTCAGTTCAAGTGTAACGGTTTTTACATTCCCTCTAAAAGTGATACCTTATGAGAAGTGTCCTTTTCTGTGTGACTTATTTCAGTTAGAATCGTCGTACCTAAATCCACTCATCATGCTGCTACTAACCTTATGACATTGATTTCATGGCTGAGTGATATTCCATTGTACATAAGGACCACAACTTCTTTATCCATTTTTCTCTTTCCTTGGATATTTAAGGTGGAATGAAGTGGAGGTCCTTGTCAACAGAGCAGCCCTAAACTTTGGGGTGCTTGTGTCTTGCTGATTTTTAATTTTCCCAATTTATACCCCCATGAGTGGAAGTGCCCTATGCTCTCTAAGCTGTGTTTTTCAGATGTTTCAGGACACACCGTACACTTCTCCAGAGTGGCTGTTGGCAATTTACATCCCGCCCATCAGTGTAGCAAGGCTCTCATTTCTCCATGGCCTGTCCTGCATTTCTGGTTTTGACACTTTTTTCAGCATGGCCCTTTTGACCGATGGGAAGCGAGACTTCTTTGTAGCGCTGATTTGCCTTTCCAGGTTGCTTGGTTGGCCAAAAAGGGCGTATGCGTTTTTTCCTGAATATATTCAGGAAAAAACGCATACGCCCTTTTTAGCCAAGGGCATCATTGTCAACATTTTGCTGCTTTTCATGTGCTTTAAAGGCGATTCGAATCTACCTCCTGAAATTTGTTTCCTGCAATTCTGCCTTGATTTCAAATCCTCTTCTTTGCCTTCCCTCAATATATTTGTGGACGAGAGTTATCATTTATAACTCTGCAGGTTTGTGAATTGCAGTGCCCTGAACCTCCATTTTACAACTCGCTTTTTTGGGAGCTGGCCGCAAAAGCGCAGGATGGCTTCAGGCCCTGTTCTGGTTCCGGGGGGCAGGCTGAGCCTGTGGTTAATTCTTCTTCCTGATGGGAAAATAGAGTGACCTGTGCCTGTCCCAACACCAAGAGCTAGTCTCTCGTTGGTTCCCCGTCTTCCCGTTCATCCTCAGGACAAATTGCAACCTGTACGGAACAGGAGGTTAAAGGTGCTGATGCTCCAAGTAGGGAGATTGCTAGTAAAGCGGCTGGAATGGCGAACCCGGGCACAAGGAGATGAGAAATGAGGTGCGTTTTAGAAACCTTTCCCCATCACACGGTGTACCATCTTCTGGGTTTCTCATGCATGTTTTCGATGTAGGAAGATGCCTTTGAACCTGGAGATTTGGGACCCATGCGATGGGTACCACGCCGTATTACTTTAAAGGGTCTGCGTTTGCTCACCCAACCTCACCAAACCTCTCAGCCCCAAGAGTGTCCACCCTTATGTCTCATCCAGCTGTGGGTCTAGATATGGTCAATCCAGGTTGCATCACAGCCCCTGAACTCATTGTGTAAGAATTTCTCTCTCTTTCACTGTCGTTGTTTCATGGGTTTTTCAAAGTAATTTATTTTCATAATGGGGTTTAGCTGCTTTTCACGGCTGTGTTTATGCCGCTTTACACCCACTTGACACACTAACAGAGAGATATCAATACATAGGTTTTAAGATTATTACTAGTCAGATATATTCTTGTGCGGTGAATAGGGCGTGTTGAGTCCAGTTCTCTGAGCAAGGAGTAGGTCTTGTCTACTACATATTGGGTTTATGGAACGGTATCTGAGCTAATTTGATACCCTTGTTTTATGTATCACCCCACCTCACCTTTCCCGTTAAGCAGCCATAGTCTGTTTTCTGCATGTGTGACTCTGTTCTGTTTTGTAATTCAGTTCAAGTGTAACGGTTTTTACATTCCCTCTAAAAGTGATACCTTATGAGAAGTGTCCTTTTCTGTGTGACTTATTTCAGTTAGAATCGTCGTACCTAAATCCACTCATCATGCTGCTACTAACCTTATGACATTGATTTCATGGCTGAGTGATATTCCATTGTACATAAGGACCACAACTTCTTTATCCATTTTTCTCTTTCCTTGGATATTTAAGGTGGAATGAATTGGAGGTCCTTGTCAACAGAGCAGCCCTAAACTTTGGGGTGCTTGTGTCTTGCTGATTTTTCATTTTCCCAATTTATACCCCCATGAGTGGAAGTGCCCTATGCTCTCTAAGCTGTGTTTTTCAGATGTTTCAGGACACACCGTACACTTCTCCAGAGTGGCTGTTGGCAATTTACATCCCGCCCATCAGTGTAGCAAGGCTCCCATTTCTCCATGGCCTGTCCTGCATTTCTGGTTTTGACACTTTTTTCAGCATGGCCCTTTTGACCGATGGGAAGCGAGACTTCTCTGTAGCGCTGATTTGCCTTTCCAGGTTGCTTGGTTGGCCAAAAAGGGCGTATGCGTTTTTTCCTGAATATATTCAGGAAAAAACGCATACGCCCTTTTTGGCCAAGGGCATCATTGTCAACGTTTTGCCGCTTTTCATGTGCTTTAAAGGCGATTCGTATCTACCTCCTGAAATCTGTTTCGTGCAATTCTGCCTTGATTTCAAATCCTCTTCTTTGCCTTCCCTCAATATATTTGTGGACGAGAGTTATCATTTATAACTCTGCAGGTTTGTGAATTGCAGTGCCCTGAACCTCCATTTTACAACTCGCTTTTTTGGGAGCTGGCCGCAAAAGCGCAGGATGGCTTCAGGCCCTGTTCTGGTTCCGGGGGGCAGGCTGAGCCTGTGGTTAATTCTTCTTCCTGATGGGAAAATAGAGTGACCTGTGCCTGTCCCGACACCAAGAGCTAGTCTCTCGTTGGTTCCCCGTCTTCCCGTTCATCCTCAGGACAAATTGCAACCTGTACGGAACAGGAGGTTAAAGGTGCTGATGCTCCAAGTAGGGAGATTGCTAGTAAAGCGGCTGGAAAGGCGATCCCGGGCACAAGGAGATGAGAAATGAGGTGCGTTTTAGAAACCTTTCCCCATCACACGGTGTACCATCTTCTGGGTTTCTCATGCATGTTTTCGATGTAGGAAGATGCCCTTGAACCTGGAGATTTGGGACCCATGCGATGGGTACCACGCCGTATTACTTTAAAGGGTCTGCATTTGCTCACCCAACCTCACCAAACCTCTCAGCCCCAAGAGTGTCCACCCTTATGTCTCATCCAGCTGTGGGTCTAGATATGGTCAATCCAGGTTGCATCACAGCCCCTGAACGCATTGTGTAAGAATTTCTCTCTCTTTCACTGTCGTTGTTTCATGGGTTTTTCAAAGTAATTTATTTTCATAATGGGGTTTAGCTGCTTTTCACTGCTGTGTTTATGCCGCTTTACACCCACTTGACACACTAACAGAGAGATATCAATACATAGGTTTTAAGATTATTACTAGTCAGATATATTCTTGTGCGGTGAATAGGGCGTGTTGAGTCCAGTTCTCTGAGCAAGGAGTAGGTCTTGTCTATTACATATTGGGTTTATGGAACGGTATCTGAGCTAATTTGATACCCTTGTTTTATGTATCACCCCACCTCACCTTTCCTGTTAAGCAGCCATAGTCTGTTTTCTGCATGTGTGACTCTGTTCTGTTTTGTAATTCAGTTCAAGTGTAACGGTTTTTACATTCCCTCTATCAGTGATACCTTATGAGAAGTGTCCTTTTCTGTGTGACTTATTTCACTTAGAATCGTCGTACCTAAATCCACTCATCATGCTGCTACTAACCTTATGACATTGATTTCATGGCTGAGTGATATTCCATTGTACATAAGGACCACAACTTCTTTATCCATTTTTCTCTTTCCTGGGATATTTAAGGTGGAATGAAGTGGAGGTCCTTGTCAACAGAGCAGCCCTCAACTTTGGGGTGCTTGTGTCTTGCTGATTTTTAATTTTTCCAATTTATACCCCCATGAGTGGAAGTGCCCTATGCTCTCTAAGCTGTGTTTTTCAGATGTTTCAGGACACACCGTACACTTCTCCAGAGTGGCTGTTGGCAATTTACATCCCGCCCATCAGTGTAGCAAGGCTCCCATTTCTCCATGGTCTGTACTGCATTTCTGGTTTTGACACTTTTTTCAGCATGGCCCTTTTGACCGATGGGAAACGAGACTTCTCTGTAGTGCTGATTTGCCTTTCCAGGTTGCTTGGTTGGCCAAAAAGGGCGTATGCGTTTTTTCCTGAATATATTCAGGAAAAAACGCATACGCCCTTTTTGGCCAAGGGCATCATTGTCAACGTTTTGCCGCTTTTCATGTGCTTTAAAGGCGATTCGTATCTACCTCCTGAAATCTGTTTCGTGCAATTCTGCCTTGATTTCAAATCCTCTTCTTTGCCTTCCCTCAATATATTTGTGGACGAGAGTTATCATTTATAACTCTGCAGGTTTGTGAATTGCAGTGCCCTGAACCTCCATTTTACAACTCGCTTTTTTGGGAGCTGGCCGCAAAAGCGCAGGATGGCTTCAGGCCCTGTTCTGGTTCCGGGGGGCAGGCTGAGCCTGTGGTTAATTCTTCTTCCTGATGGGAAAATAGAGTGACCTGTGCCTGTCCCGACACCAAGAGCTAGTCTCTCGTTGGTTCCCCGTCTTCCCGTTCATCCTCAGGACAAATTGCAACCTGTACGGAACAGGAGGTTAAAGGTGCTGATGCTCCAAGTAGGGAGATTGCTAGTAAAGCGGCTGGAATGGCGAACCCGGGCACAAGGAGATGAGAAATGAGGTGCGCTTTAGAAACCTTTCCCCATCACACGGTGTACCATCTTCTGGGTTTCTCATGCATGTTTTCGATGTAGGAAGATGCCCTTGAACCTGGAGATTTGGGACCCATGCGATGGGTACCACGCAGTATTACTTTAAAGGGTCTGCGTTTGCTCACCCAACCTCACCAAACCTCTCAGCCCCAAGAGTGTCCACCCTTATGTCTCATCCAGCTGTGGGTCTAGATATGGTGAATCCAGGTTGCATCACAGCCCCTGAACTCATTGTGTAAGAATTTCTATCTCTTTCACTGTCGTTGTTTCATGGGTTTTTCAAAGTAATTTATTTTCATAATGGGGTTTAGCTGCTTTTCACGGCTGTGTTTATGCCGCTTTACACCCACTTGACACACTAACAGAGAGATATCAATACATAGGTTTTAAGATTATTACTAGTCAGATATATTCTTGTGCGGTGAATAGGGCGTGTTGAGTCCAGTTCTCTGAGCAAGGAGTAGGTCTTGTCTACTACATATTGGGTTTATGGAACGGTATCTGAGCTAATTTGATACCCTTGTTTTATGTATCACCCCACCTCACCTTTCCCGTTAAGCAGCCATAGTCTGTTTTCTGCATGTGTGACTCTGTTCTGTTTTGTAATTCAGTTCAAGTGTAACGGTTTTTACATTCCCTCTAAAAGTGATACCTTATGAGAAGTGTCCTTTTCTGTGTGACTTATTTCAGTTAGAATCGTCGTACCTAAATCCACTCATCATGCTGCTACTAACCTTATGACATTGATTTCATGGCTGAGTGATATTCCATTGTACATAAGGACCACAACTTCTTTATCCATTTTTCTCTTTCCTTGGATATTTAAGGTGGAATGAAGTGGAGGTCCTTGTCAACAGAGCAGCCCTAAACTTTGGGGTGCTTGTGTCTTGCTGATTTTTAATTTTCCCAATTTATACCCCCATGAGTGGAAGTGCCCTATGCTCTCTAAGCTGTGTTTTTCAGATGTTTCAGGACACACCGTACACTTCTCCAGAGTGGCTGTTGGCAATTTACATCCCGCCCATCAGTGTAGCAAGGCTCTCATTTCTCCATGGCCTGTCCTGCATTTCTGGTTTTGACACTTTTTTCAGCATGGCCCTTTTGACCGATGGGAAGCGAGACTTCTTTGTAGCGCTGATTTGCCTTTCCAGGTTGCTTGGTTGGCCAAAAAGGGCGTATGCGTTTTTTCCTGAATATATTCAGGAAAAAACGCATACGCCCTTTTTAGCCAAGGGCATCATTGTCAACATTTTGCTGCTTTTCATGTGCTTTAAAGGCGATTCGAATCTACCTCCTGAAATTTGTTTCCTGCAATTCTGCCTTGATTTCAAATCCTCTTCTTTGCCTTCCCTCAATATATTTGTGGACGAGAGTTATCATTTATAACTCTGCAGGTTTGTGAATTGCAGTGCCCTGAACCTCCATTTTACAACTCGCTTTTTTGGGAGCTGGCCGCAAAAGCGCAGGATGGCTTCAGGCCCTGTTCTGGTTCCGGGGGGCAGGCTGAGCCTGTGGTTAATTCTTCTTCCTGATGGGAAAATAGAGTGACCTGTGCCTGTCCCAACACCAAGAGCTAGTCTCTCGTTGGTTCCCCGTCTTCCCGTTCATCCTCAGGACAAATTGCAACCTGTACGGAACAGGAGGTTAAAGGTGCTGATGCTCCAAGTAGGGAGATTGCTAGTAAAGCGGCTGGAATGGCGAACCCGGGCACAAGGAGATGAGAAATGAGGTGCGTTTTAGAAACCTTTCCCCATCACACGGTGTACCATCTTCTGGGTTTCTCATGCATGTTTTCGATGTAGGAAGATGCCTTTGAACCTGGAGATTTGGGACCCATGCGATGGGTACCACGCCGTATTACTTTAAAGGGTCTGCGTTTGCTCACCCAACCTCACCAAACCTCTCAGCCCCAAGAGTGTCCACCCTTATGTCTCATCCAGCTGTGGGTCTAGATATGGTCAATCCAGGTTGCATCACAGCCCCTGAACTCATTGTGTAAGAATTTCTCTCTCTTTCACTGTCGTTGTTTCATGGGTTTTTCAAAGTAATTTATTTTCATAATGGGGTTTAGCTGCTTTTCACGGCTGTGTTTATGCCGCTTTACACCCACTTGACACACTAACAGAGAGATATCAATACATAGGTTTTAAGATTATTACTAGTCAGATATATTCTTGTGCGGTGAATAGGGCGTGTTGAGTCCAGTTCTCTGAGCAAGGAGTAGGTCTTGTCTACTACATATTGGGTTTATGGAACGGTATCTGAGCTAATTTGATACCCTTGTTTTATGTATCACCCCACCTCACCTTTCCCGTTAAGCAGCCATAGTCTGTTTTCTGCATGTGTGACTCTGTTCTGTTTTGTAATTCAGTTCAAGTGTAACGGTTTTTACATTCCCTCTAAAAGTGATACCTTATGAGAAGTGTCCTTTTCTGTGTGACTTATTTCAGTTAGAATCGTCGTACCTAAATCCACTCATCATGCTGCTACTAACCTTATGACATTGATTTCATGGCTGAGTGATATTCCATTGTACATAAGGACCACAACTTCTTTATCCATTTTTCTCTTTCCTTGGATATTTAAGGTGGAATGAATTGGAGGTCCTTGTCAACAGAGCAGCCCTAAACTTTGGGGTGCTTGTGTCTTGCTGATTTTTCATTTTCCCAATTTATACCCCCATGAGTGGAAGTGCCCTATGCTCTCTAAGCTGTGTTTTTCAGATGTTTCAGGACACACCGTACACTTCTCCAGAGTGGCTGTTGGCAATTTACATCCCGCCCATCAGTGTAGCAAGGCTCCCATTTCTCCATGGCCTGTCCTGCATTTCTGGTTTTGACACTTTTTTCAGCATGGCCCTTTTGACCGATGGGAAGCGAGACTTCTCTGTAGCACTGATTTGCCTTTCCAGGTTGCTTGGTTGGCCAAAAAGGGCGTATGTGTTTTTTCCTGAATATATTCAGGAAAAAACGCATACGCCCTTTTTGGCCAAGGGCATCATTGTCAACGTTTTGCCGCTTTTCATGTGCTTTAAAGGCGATTCGTATCTACCTCCTGAAATCTGTTTCGTGCAATTCTGCCTTGATTTCAAATCCTCTTCTTTGCCTTCCCTCAATATATTTGTGGACGAGAGTTATCATTTATAACTCTGCAGGTTTGTGAATTGCAGTGCCCTGAACCTCCATTTTACAACTCGCTTTTTTGGGAGCTGGCCGCAAAAGCGCAGGATGGCTTCAGGCCCTGTTCTGGTTCCGGGGGGCAGGCTGAGCCTGTGGTTAATTCTTCTTCCTGATGGGAAAATAGAGTGACCTGTGCCTGTCCCGACACCAAGAGCTAGTCTCTCGTTGGTTCCCCGTCTTCCCGTTCATCCTCAGGACAAATTGCAACCTGTACGGAACAGGAGGTTAAAGGTGCTGATGCTCCAAGTAGGGAGATTGCTAGTAAAGCGGCTGGAAAGGCGAACCCGGGCACAAGGAGATGAGAAATGAGGTGCGTTTTAGAAAACTTTCCCCATCACACGGTGTACCATCTTCTGGGTTTCTCATGCATGTTTTCGATGTAGGAAGATGCCCTTGAACCTGGAGATTTGGGACCCATGCGATGGGTACCACGCAGTATTACTTTAAAGGGTCTGCGTTTGCTCACCCAACCTCACCAAACCTCTCAGCCCCAAGAGTGTCCACCCTTATGTCTCATCCAGCTGTGGGTCTAGATATGGTCAATCCCGGTTGCATCACAGCCCCTGAACGCATTGTGTAAGAATTTCTCTCTCTTTCACTGTCGTTGTTTCATGGGTTTTTCAAAGTAATTTATTTTCATAATGGGGTTTAGCTGCTTTTCACTGCTGTGTTTATGTCGCTTTACACCCACTTGACACACTAACAGAGAGATATCATTACATAGGTTTTAAGATTATTACTAGTCAGATATATTCTTGTGCGGTGAATAGGGCGTGTTGAGTCCAGTTCTCTGAGCAAGGAGTAGGTCTTGTCTATTACATATAGGGTTTATGGAACGGTATCTGAGCTAATTTGATACCCTTGTTTTATGTATCACCCCACCTCACCTTTCCCGTTAAGCAGCCATAGTGTGTTTTCTGCATGTGTGACTCTGTTCTGTTTTGTAATTCAGTTCAAGTGTAACGGTTTTTACATTCCCTCTATCAGTGATACCTTATGAGAAGTGTCCTTTTCTGTGTGACTTATTTCACTTAGAATCGTCGTACCTAAATCCACTCATCATGCTGCTACTAACCTTATGACATTGATTTCATGGCTGAGTGATATTCCATTGTACATAAGGACCACAACTTCTTTATCCATTTTTCTCTTTCCTGGGATATTTAAGGTGGAATGAAGTGGAGGTCCTTGTCAACAGAGCAGCCCTCAACTTTGGGGTGCTTGTGTCTTGCTGATTTTTAATTTTCCCAATTTATACCCCCATGAGTGGAAGTGCCCTATGCTCTGTAAGCTGTGTTTTTCAGATGTTTCAGGACACACCGTACACTTCTCCAGAGTGGCTGTTGGCAATTTACATCCCGCCCATCAGTGTAGCAAGGCTCCCATTTCTCCATGGCCTGTCCTGCATTTCTGGTTTTGACACTTTTTTCAGGATGGCCCTTTTGATCGATGGGAAGCGAGACTTCTCTGTAGCGCTGATTTGCCTTTCCAGGTTGCTTGGTTGGCCAAAAAGGGCGTATGCGTTTTTTCCTGAATATATTCAGGAAAAAACGCATACGCCCTTTTTGGCCAAGGGCATCATTGTCAACGTTTTGCCGCTTTTCATGTGCTTTAAAGGCGATTCGTATCTACCTCCTGAAATCTGTTTCGTGCAATTCTGCCTTGATTTCAAGTCCTCTTCTTTGCCTTCCCTCAATATATTTGTGGACGAGAGTTATCATTTAAAACTCTGCAGGTTTGTGAATTACAGTGCCCTGAACCTCCATTTTACAACTCGCTTTTTTGGGAGCTGGCCGCAAAAGCGCAGGATGGCTTCAGGCCCTGTTCTGGTTCCGGGGGGCAGGCTGAGCCTGTGGTTAATTCTTCTTCCTGATGGGAAAATAGAGTGACCTGTGCCTGTCCCGACACCAAGAGCTAGTCTCTCGTTGGTTCCCCGTCTTCCCGTTCATCCTCAGGACAAATTGCAACCTGTACGGAACAGGAGGTTAAAGGTGCTGATGCTCCAAGTAGGGAGATTGCTAGTAAAGTGGCTGGAATGGTGAACCCGGGCACAAGGAGATGAGAAATGAGGTGCGTTTTAGAAACCTTTCCCCATCACACGGTGTACCATCTTCTGGGTTTCTCATGGATGTTTTCGATGTAGGAAGATGCCCTTGAACCTGGAGATTTGGGACCCATGCGATGGGTACCACGCAGTATTACTTTAAAGGGTCTGCATTTGCTCACCCAACCTCACCAAACCTCTCAGCCCCAAGAATGTCCACCCTTATGTCTCATCCAGCTGTGGGTCTAGATATGGTCAATCCAGGTTGCATCACAGCCCCTGAACGCATTGTGTAAGAATTTCTCTCTCTTTCACTGTCGTTGTTTCATGGGTTTTTCAAAGTAATTTATTTTCATAATGGGGTTTAGCTGCTTTTCACTGCTGTGTTTATGCCGCTTTACACCCACTTGACACACTAACAGAGAGATATCAATACATAGGTTTTAAGATTATTACTAGTCAGATATATTCTTGTGCGGTGAATAGGGCGTGTTGAGTCCAGTTCTCTGAGCAAGGAGTAGGTCTTGTCTATTACATATTGGGTTTATGGAACGGTATCTGAGCTAATTTGATACCCTTGTTTTATGTATCACCCCACCTCACCTTTCCCGTTAAGCAGCCATAGTCTGTTTTCTGCATGTGTGACTCTGTTCTGTTTTGTAATTCAGTTCAAGTGTAACGGTTTTTACATTCCCTCTATCAGTGATACCTTATGAGAAGTGTCCTTTTCTGTGTGACTTATTTCACTTAGAATCGTCGTACCTAAATCCACTCATCATGCTGCTACTAACCTTATGACATTGATTTCATGGCTGAGTGATATTCCATTGTACATAAGGACCACAACTTCTTTATCCATTTTTCTCTTTCCTGGGATATTTAAGGTGGAATGAAGTGGAGGTCCTTGTCAACAGAGCAGCCCTCAACTTTGGGGTGCTTGTGTCTTGCTGATTTTTAATTTTTCCAATTTATACCCCCATGAGTGGAAGTGCCCTATGCTCTCTAAGCTGTGTTTTTCAGATGTTTCAGGACACACCGTACACTTCTCCAGAGTGGCTGTTGGCAATTTACATCCCGCCCATCAGTGTAGCAAGGCTCCCATTTCTCCATGGTCTGTACTGCATTTCTGGTTTTGACACTTTTTTCAGCATGGCCCTTTTGACCGATGGGAAACGAGACTTCTCTGTAGTGCTGATTTGCCTTTCCAGGTTGCTTGGTTGGCCAAAAAGGGCGTATGCGTTTTTTCCTGAATATATTCAGGAAAAAACGCATACGCCCTTTTTGGCCAAGGGCATCATTGTCAACGTTTTGCCGCTTTTCATGTGCTTTAAAGGCGATTCGTATCTACCTCCTGAAATCTGTTTCGTGCAATTCTGCCTTGATTTCAAATCCTCTTCTTTGCCTTCCCTCAATATATTTGTGGACGAGAGTTATCATTTATAACTCTGCAGGTTTGTGAATTGCAGTGCCCTGAACCTCCATTTTACAACTCGCTTTTTTGGGAGCTGGCCGCAAAAGCGCAGGATGGCTTCAGGCCCTGTTCTGGTTCCGGGGGGCAGGCTGAGCCTGTGGTTAATTCTTCTTCCTGATGGGAAAATAGAGTGACCTGTGCCTGTCCCGACACCAAGAGCTAGTCTCTCGTTGGTTCCCCGTCTTCCCGTTCATCCTCAGGACAAATTGCAACCTGTACGGAACAGGAGGTTAAAGGTGCTGATGCTCCAAGTAGGGAGATTGCTAGTAAAGCGGCTGGAATGGCGAACCCGGGCACAAGGAGATGAGAAATGAGGTGCGCTTTAGAAACCTTTCCCCATCACACGGTGTACCATCTTCTGGGTTTCTCATGCATGTTTTCGATGTAGGAAGATGCCCTTGAACCTGGAGATTTGGGACCCATGCGATGGGTACCACGCAGTATTACTTTAAAGGGTCTGCGTTTGCTCACCCAACCTCACCAAACCTCTCAGCCCCAAGAGTGTCCACCCTTATGTCTCATCCAGCTGTGGGTCTAGATATGGTGAATCCAGGTTGCATCACAGCCCCTGAACTCATTGTGTAAGAATTTCTATCTCTTTCACTGTCGTTGTTTCATGGGTTTTTCAAAGTAATTTATTTTCATAATGGGGTTTAGCTGCTTTTCACGGCTGTGTTTATGCCGCTTTACACCCACTTGACACACTAACAGAGAGATATCAATACATAGGTTTTAAGATTATTACTAGTCAGATATATTCTTGTGCGGTGAATAGGGCGTGTTGAGTCCAGTTCTCTGAGCAAGGAGTAGGTCTTGTCTACTACATATTGGGTTTATGGAACGGTATCTGAGCTAATTTGATACCCTTGTTTTATGTATCACCCCACCTCACCTTTCCCGTTAAGCAGCCATAGTCTGTTTTCTGCATGTGTGACTCTGTTCTGTTTTGTAATTCAGTTCAAGTGTAACGGTTTTTACATTCCCTCTAAAAGTGATACCTTATGAGAAGTGTCCTTTTCTGTGTGACTTATTTCAGTTAGAATCGTCGTACCTAAATCCACTCATCATGCTGCTACTAACCTTATGACATTGATTTCATGGCTGAGTGATATTCCATTGTACATAAGGACCACAACTTCTTTATCCATTTTTCTCTTTCCTTGGATATTTAAGGTGGAATGAAGTGGAGGTCCTTGTCAACAGAGCAGCCCTAAACTTTGGGGTGCTTGTGTCTTGCTGATTTTTAATTTTCCCAATTTATACCCCCATGAGTGGAAGTGCCCTATGCTCTCTAAGCTGTGTTTTTCAGATGTTTCAGGACACACCGTACACTTCTCCAGAGTGGCTGTTGGCAATTTACATCCCGCCCATCAGTGTAGCAAGGCTCTCATTTCTCCATGGCCTGTCCTGCATTTCTGGTTTTGACACTTTTTTCAGCATGGCCCTTTTGACCGATGGGAAGCGAGACTTCTTTGTAGCGCTGATTTGCCTTTCCAGGTTGCTTGGTTGGCCAAAAAGGGCGTATGCGTTTTTTCCTGAATATATTCAGGAAAAAACGCATACGCCCTTTTTAGCCAAGGGCATCATTGTCAACATTTTGCTGCTTTTCATGTGCTTTAAAGGCGATTCGAATCTACCTCCTGAAATTTGTTTCCTGCAATTCTGCCTTGATTTCAAATCCTCTTCTTTGCCTTCCCTCAATATATTTGTGGACGAGAGTTATCATTTATAACTCTGCAGGTTTGTGAATTGCAGTGCCCTGAACCTCCATTTTACAACTCGCTTTTTTGGGAGCTGGCCGCAAAAGCGCAGGATGGCTTCAGGCCCTGTTCTGGTTCCGGGGGGCAGGCTGAGCCTGTGGTTAATTCTTCTTCCTGATGGGAAAATAGAGTGACCTGTGCCTGTCCCAACACCAAGAGCTAGTCTCTCGTTGGTTCCCCGTCTTCCCGTTCATCCTCAGGACAAATTGCAACCTGTACGGAACAGGAGGTTAAAGGTGCTGATGCTCCAAGTAGGGAGATTGCTAGTAAAGCGGCTGGAATGGCGAACCCGGGCACAAGGAGATGAGAAATGAGGTGCGTTTTAGAAACCTTTCCCCATCACACGGTGTACCATCTTCTGGGTTTCTCATGCATGTTTTCGATGTAGGAAGATGCCTTTGAACCTGGAGATTTGGGACCCATGCGATGGGTACCACGCCGTATTACTTTAAAGGGTCTGCGTTTGCTCACCCAACCTCACCAAACCTCTCAGCCCCAAGAGTGTCCACCCTTATGTCTCATCCAGCTGTGGGTCTAGATATGGTCAATCCAGGTTGCATCACAGCCCCTGAACTCATTGTGTAAGAATTTCTCTCTCTTTCACTGTCGTTGTTTCATGGGTTTTTCAAAGTAATTTATTTTCATAATGGGGTTTAGCTGCTTTTCACGGCTGTGTTTATGCCGCTTTACACCCACTTGACACACTAACAGAGAGATATCAATACATAGGTTTTAAGATTATTACTAGTCAGATATATTCTTGTGCGGTGAATAGGGCGTGTTGAGTCCAGTTCTCTGAGCAAGGAGTAGGTCTTGTCTACTACATATTGGGTTTATGGAACGGTATCTGAGCTAATTTGATACCCTTGTTTTATGTATCACCCCACCTCACCTTTCCCGTTAAGCAGCCATAGTCTGTTTTCTGCATGTGTGACTCTGTTCTGTTTTGTAATTCAGTTCAAGTGTAACGGTTTTTACATTCCCTCTAAAAGTGATACCTTATGAGAAGTGTCCTTTTCTGTGTGACTTATTTCAGTTAGAATCGTCGTACCTAAATCCACTCATCATGCTGCTACTAACCTTATGACATTGATTTCATGGCTGAGTGATATTCCATTGTACATAAGGACCACAACTTCTTTATCCATTTTTCTCTTTCCTTGGATATTTAAGGTGGAATGAATTGGAGGTCCTTGTCAACAGAGCAGCCCTAAACTTTGGGGTGCTTGTGTCTTGCTGATTTTTCATTTTCCCAATTTATACCCCCATGAGTGGAAGTGCCCTATGCTCTCTAAGCTGTGTTTTTCAGATGTTTCAGGACACACCGTACACTTCTCCAGAGTGGCTGTTGGCAATTTACATCCCGCCCATCAGTGTAGCAAGGCTCCCATTTCTCCATGGCCTGTCCTGCATTTCTGGTTTTGACACTTTTTTCAGCATGGCCCTTTTGACCGATGGGAAGCGAGACTTCTCTGTAGCACTGATTTGCCTTTCCAGGTTGCTTGGTTGGCCAAAAAGGGCGTATGCGTTTTTTCCTGAATATATTCAGGAAAAAACGCATACGCCCTTTTTGGCCAAGGGCATCATTGTCAACGTTTTGCCGCTTTTCATGTGCTTTAAAGGCGATTCGTATCTACCTCCTGAAATCTGTTTCGTGCAATTCTGCCTTGATTTCAAATCCTCTTCTTTGCCTTCCCTCAATATATTTGTGGACGAGAGTTATCATTTATAACTCTGCAGGTTTGTGAATTGCAGTGCCCTGAACCTCCATTTTACAACTCGCTTTTTTGGGAGCTGGCCGCAAAAGCGCAGGATGGCTTCAGGCCCTGTTCTGGTTCCGGGGGGCAGGCTGAGCCTGTGGTTAATTCTTCTTCCTGATGGGAAAATAGAGTGACCTGTGCCTGTCCCGACACCAAGAGCTAGTCTCTCGTTGGTTCCCCGTCTTCCCGTTCATCCTCAGGACAAATTGCAACCTGTACGGAACAGGAGGTTAAAGGTGCTGATGCTCCAAGTAGGGAGATTGCTAGTAAAGCGGCTGGAAAGGCGAACCCGGGCACAAGGAGATGAGAAATGAGGTGCGTTTTAGAAACCTTTCCCCATCACACGGTGTACCATCTTCTGGGTTTCTCATGCATGTTTTCAATGTAGGAAGATGCCCTTGAACCTGGAGATTTGGGACCCATGCGATGGGTACCACACAGTATTACTTTAAAGGGTCTGCGTTTGCTCACCCAACCTCACCAAACCTCTCAGCCCCAAGAGTGTCCACCCTTATGTCTCATCCAGCTGTGGGTCTAGATATGGTGAATCCAGGTTGCATCACAGCCCCTGAACGCATTGTGTAAGTATTTCTCTCTCTTTCACTGTCGTTGTTTCATGGGTTTTTCAAAGTAATTTATTTTCATAATGGGGTTTAGCTGCTTTTCACTGCTGTGTTTATGTCGCTTTACACCCACTTGACACACTAACAGAGAGATATCAATACATAGGTTTTAAGATTATTACTAGTCAGATATATTCTTGTGCGGTGAATAGGGCGTGTTGAGTCCAGTTCTCTGAGCAAGGAGTAGGTCTTGTCTATTACATATTGGGTTTATGGAACGGTATCTGAGCTAATTTGATACCCTTGTTTTATGTATCACCCCACCTCACCTTTCCCGTTAAGCAGCCATAGTGTGTTTTCTGCATGTGTGACTCTGTTCTGTTTTGTAATTCAGTTCAAGTGTAACGGTTTTTACATTCCCTCTATCAGTGATACCTTATGAGAAGTGTCCTTTTCTGTGTGACTTATTTCACTTAGAATCGTCGTACCTAAATCCACTCATCATGCTGCTACTAACCTTATGACATTGATTTCATGGCTGAGTGATATTCCATTGTACATAAGGACCACAACTTCTTTATCCATTTTTCTCTTTCCTGGGATATTTAAGGTGGAATGAAGTGGAGGTCCTTGTCAACAGAGCAGCCCTCAACTTTGCGGTGCTTGTGTCTTGCTGATTTTTCATTTTCCCAATTTATAACCCCATGAGTGGAAGTGCCCTATGCTCTCTAAGCTGTGTTTTTCAGATGTTTCAGGACACACCGTACACTTCTCCAGAGTGGCTGTTGGCAATTTACATCCCGCCCATCAGTGTAGCAAGGCTCCCATTTCTCCATGGCCTGTCCTGCATTTCTGGTTTTGACACTTTTTTCAGCATGGCCCTTTTGACCGATGGGAAGTGAGACTTCTCTGTAGCGCTGATTTGCCTTTCCAGGTTGCTTGGTTGGCCAAAAAGGGCGTATGCGTTTTTTCCTGAATATATTCAGGAAAAAACGCATACGCCCTTTTTGGCCAAGGGCATCATTGTCAACGTTTTGCCGCTTTTCATGTGCTTTAAAGGCGATTCGTATCTACCTCCTGAAATCTGTTTCGTGCAATTCTGCCTTGATTTCAAATCCTCTTCTTTGCCTTCCCTCAATATATTTGTGGACGAGAGTTATCATTTATAACTCTGCAGGTTTGTGAATTGCAGTGCCCTGAACCTCCATTTTACAACTCGCTTTTTTGGGAGCTGGCCGCAAAAGCGCAGGATGGCTTCAGGCCCTGTTCTGGTTCCGGGGGGCAGGCTGAGCCTGTGGTTAATTCTTCTTCCTGATGGGAAAATAGAGTGACCTGTGCCTGTCCCGACACCAAGAGCTAGTCTTTCGTTGGTTCCCCGTCTTCCCGTTCATCCTCAGGACAAATTGCAACCTGTACGGAACAGGAGGTTAAAGGTGCTGATGCTCCAAGTAGGGAGATTGCTAGTAAAGCGGCTGGAATGGCGAACACGGGCACAAGGACATGAGAAATGAGGTGCGTTTTAGAAACCTTTCCCCATCACACGGTGTACCATCTTCTGGGTTTCTCATGCATGTTTTCGATGTAGGAAGATGCCCTTGAACCTGGAGATTTGGGACCCATGCGATGGTTACCACGCAGTATTACTTTAAAGGGTCTGCGTTTGCTCACCCAACCTCACCAAACCTCTCAGCCCCAAGAGTGTCCACCCTTATGTCTCATCCAGCTGTGGGTCTAGATATGGTCAATCCAGGTTGCATCACAGCCCCTGAACTCATTGTGTAAGAATTTCTATCTCTTTCACTGTCGTTGTTTCATGGGTTTTTCAAAGTAATTTATTTTCATAATGGGGTTTAGCTGCTTTTCACGGCTGTGTTTATGCCGCTTTACACCCACTTGACACACTAACAGAGAGATATCAATACATAGGTTTTAAGATTATTACTAGTCAGATATATTCTTGTGCGGTGAATAGGGCGTGTTGAGTCCAGTTCTCTGAGCAAGGAGTAGGTCTTCTCTACTACATATTGGGTTTATGGAACGGTATCTGAGCTAATTTGATACCCTTGTTTTATGTATCACCCCACCTCACCTTTCCCGTTAAGCAGCCATAGTCTGTTTTCTGCATGTGTGACTCTGTTCTGTTTTGTAATTCAGTTCAAGTGTAACGGTTTTTACATTCCCTCTAAAAGTGATACCTTATGAGAAGTGTCCTTTTCTGTGTGACTTATTTCAGTTAGAATCGTCGTACCTAAATCCACTCATCATGCTGCTACTAACCTTATGACATTGATTTCATGGCTGAGTGATATTCCATTGTACATAAGGACCACAACTTCTTTATCCATTTTTCTCTTTCCTTGGATATTTAAGGTGGAATGAAGTGGAGGTCCTTGTCAACAGAGCAGCCCTAAACTTTGGGGTGCTTGTGTCTTGCTGATTTTTAATTTTCCCAATTTATACCCCCATGAGTGGAAGTGCCCTATGCTCTCTAAGCTGTGTTTTTCAGATGTTTCAGGACACACCGTACACTTCTCCAGAGTGGCTGTTGGCAATTTACATCCCACCCATCAGTGTAGCAAGGCTCTCATTTCTCCATGGCCTGTCCTGCATTTCTGGTTTTGACACTTTTTTCAGCATGGCCCTTTTGCCCGATGGGAAGCGAGACTTCTTTGTAGCGCTGATTTGCCTTTCCAGGTTGCTTGGTTGGCCAAAAAGGGCGTATGCGTTTTTTCCTGAATATATTCAGGAAAAAACGCATACGCCCTTTTTGGCCAAGGGCATCATTGTCAACATTTTGCTGCTTTTCATGTGCTTTAAAGGCGATTCGAATCTACCTCCTGAAATCTGTTTCCTGCAATTCTGCCTTGATTTCAAATCCTCTTCTTTGCCTTCCCTCAATATATTTGTGGACGAGAGTTATCATTTATAACTCTGCAGGTTTGTGAATTGCAGTGCCCTGAACCTCCATTTTACAACTCGCTTTTTTGGGAGCTGGCCGCAAAAGCGCAGGATGGCTTCAGGCCCTGTTCTGGTTCCGGGGGGCAGGCTGAGCCTGTGGTTAATTCTTCTTCCTGATGGGAAAATAGAGTGACCTGTGCCTGTCCCAACACCAAGAGCTAGTCTCTCGTTGGTTCCCCGTCTTCCCGTTCATCCTCAGGACAAATTGCAACCTGTACGGAACAGGAGGTTAAAGGTGCTGATGCTCCAAGTAGGGAGATTGCTAGTAAAGCGGCTGGAATGGCGAACCCGGGCACAAGGAGATGAGAAATGAGGTGCGTTTTAGAAACCTTTCCCCATCACACGGTGTACCATCTTCTGGGTTTCTCATGCATGTTTTCGATGTAGGAAGATGCCTTTGAACCTGGAGATTTGGGACCCATGCGATGGGTACCACGCCGTATTACTTTAAAGGGTCTGCGTTTGCTCACCCAACCTCACCAAACCTCTCAGCCCCAAGAGTGTCCACCCTTATGTCTCATCCAGCTGTGGGTCTAGATATGGTCAATCCAGGTTGCATCACAGCCCCTGAACTCATTGTGTAAGAATTTCTCTCTCTTTCACTGTCGTTGTTTCATGGGTTTTTCAAAGTAATTTATTTTCATAATGGGGTTTAGCTGCTTTTCACGGCTGTGTTTATGCCGCTTTACACCCACTTGACACACTAACAGAGAGATATCAATACATAGGTTTTAAGATTATTACTAGTCAGATATATTCTTGTGCGGTGAATAGGGCGTGTTGAGTCCAGTTCTCTGAGCAAGGAGTAGGTCTTGTCTACTACATATTGGGTTTATGGAACGGTATCTGAGCTAATTTGATACCCTTGTTTTATGTATCACCCCACCTCACCTTTCCCGTTAAGCAGCCATAGTGTGTTTTCTGCATGTGTGACTCTGTTCTGTTTTGTAATTCAGTTCCAGTGTAACGGTTTTTACATTCCCTCTAAAAGTGATACCTTATGAGAAGTGTCCTTTTCTGTGTGACTTATTTCAGTTAGAATCGTCGTACCTAAATCCACTCATCATGCTGCTACTAACCTTATGACATTGATTTCATGGCTGAGTGATATTCCATTGTACATAAGGACCACAACTTCTTTATCCATTTTTCTCTTTCCTTGGATATTTAAGGTGGAATGAATTGGAGGTCCTTGTCAACAGAGCAGCCCTCAACTTTGGGGTGCTTGTGTCTTGCTGATTTTTCATTTTCCCAATTTATACCCCCATGAGTGGAAGTGCCCTATGCTCTCTAAGCTGTGTTTTTCAGATGTTTCAGGACACACCGTACACTTCTCCAGAGTGGCTGTTGGCAATTTACATCCCGCCCATCAGTGTAGCAAGGCTCCCATTTCTCCATGGCCTGTCCTGCATTTCTGGTTTTGACACTTTTTTCAGCATGGCCCTTTTGACCGATGGGAAGCGAGACTTCTCTGTAGTGCTGATTTGCCTTTCCAGGTTGCTTGGTTGGCCAAAAAGGGCGTATGCGTTTTTTCCTGAATATATTCAGGAAAAAACGCATACGCCCTTTTTGGCCAAGGGCATCATTGTCAACGTTTTGCCGCTTTTCATGTGCTTTAAAGGCGATTCGTATCTACCTCCTGAAATCTGTTTCGTGCAATTCTGCCTTGATTTCAAATCCTCTTCTTTGCCTTCCCTCAATATATTTGTGGACGAGAGTTATCATTTATAACTCTGCAGGTTTGTGAATTGCAGTGCCCTGAACCTCCATTTTACAACTCGCTTTTTTGGGAGCTGGCCGCAAAAGCGCAGGATGGCTTCAGGCCCTGTTCTGGTTCCGGGGGGCAGGCTGAGCCTGTGGTTAATTCTTCTTCCTGATGGGAAAATAGAGTGACCTGTGCCTGTCCCGACACCAAGAGCTAGTCTCTCGTTGGTTCCCCGTCTTCCCGTTCATCCTCAGGACAAATTGCAACCTGTACGGAACAGGAGGTTAAAGGTGCTGATGCTCCAAGTAGGGAGATTGCTAGTAAAGCGGCTGGAATGGCGAACCCGGGCACAAGGAGATGAGAAATGAGGTGCGCTTTAGAAACCTTTCCCCATCACACGGTGTACCATCTTCTGGGTTTCTCATGCATGTTTTCGATGTAGGAAGATGCCCTTGAACCTGGAGATTTGGGACCCATGCGATGGGTACCACGCAGTATTACTTTAAAGGGTCTGCGTTTGCTCACCCAACCTCACCAAACCTCTCAGCCCCAAGAGTGTCCACCCTTATGTCTCATCCAGCTGTGGGTCTAGATATGGTGAATCCAGGTTGCATCACAGCCCCTGAACGCATTGTGTAAGAATTTCTCTCTCTTTCACTGTCGTTGTTTCATGGGTTTTTCAAAGTAATTTATTTTCATAATGGGGTTTAGCTGCTTTTCACTGCTGTGTTTATGTCGCTTTACACCCACTTGACACACTAACAGAGAGATATCAATACATAGGTTTTAAGATTATTACTAGTCAGATATATTCTTGTGCGGTGAATAGGGCGTGTTGAGTCCAGTTCTCTGAGCAAGGAGTAGGTCTTGTCTATTACATATTGGGTTTATGGAACGGTATCTGAGCTAATTTGATACCCTTGTTTTATGTATCACCCCACCTCACCTTTCCCGTTAAGCAGCCATAGTGTGTTTTCTGCATGTGTGACTCTGTTCTGTTTTGTAATTCAGTTCAAGTGTAACGGTTTTTACATTCCCTCTATCAGTGATACCCTATGAGAAGTGTCCTTTTCTGTGTGACTTATTTCACTTAGAATCGTCGTACCTAACTCCACTCATCATGCTGCTACTAACCTTATGACATTGATTTCATGGCTGAGTGATATTCCATTGTACATAAGGACCACAACTTCTTTATCCATTTTTCTCTTTCCTGGGATATTTAAGGTGGAATGAAGTGGAGGTCCTTGTCAACAGAGCAGCCCTCAACTTTGGGGTGCTTGTGTCTTGCTGATTTTTCATTTTCCCAATTTATAACCCCATGAGTGGAAGTGCCCTATGCTCTCTAAGCTGTGTTTTTCAGATGTTTCAGGACACACCGTACACTTCTCCAGAGTGGCTGTTGGCAATTTACATCCCGCCCATCAGTGTAGCAAGGCTCCCATTTCTCCATGGCCTGTCCTGCATTTCTGGTTTTGACACTTTTTTCAGCATGGCCCTTTTGACCGATGGGAAGCGAGACTTCTCTGTAGCGCTGATTTGCCTTTCCAGGTTGCTTGGTTGGCCAAAAAGGGCGTATGCGTTTTTTCCTGAATATATTCAGGAAAAAACGCATACGCCCTTTTTGGCCAAGGGCATCATTGTCAACGTTTTGCCGCTTTTCATGTGCTTTAAAGGCGATTCGTATCTACCTCCTGAAATCTGTTTCGTGCAATTCTGCCTTGATTTCAAGTCCTCTTCTTTGCCTTCCCTCAATATATTTGTGGACGAGAGTTATCATTTAAAACTCTGCAGGTTTGTGAATTACAGTGCCCTGAACCTCCATTTTACAACTCGCTTTTTTGGGAGCTGGCCGCAAAAGCGCAGGATGGCTTCAGGCCCTGTTCTGGTTCCGGGGGGCAGGCTGAGCCTGTGGTTAATTCTTCTTCCTGATGGGAAAATAGAGTGACCTGTGCCTGTCCCGACACCAAGAGCTAGTCTCTCGTTGGTTCCCCGTCTTCCCGTTCATCCTCAGGACAAATTGCAACCTGTACGGAACAGGAGGTTAAAGGTGCTGATGCTCCAAGTAGGGAGATTGCTAGTAAAGCGGCTGGAATGGTGAACCCGGGCACAAGGAGATGAGAAATGAGGTGCGTTTTAGAAACCTTTCCCCATCACACGGTGTACCATCTTCTGGGTTTCTCATGCATGTTTTCGATGTAGGAAGATGCCCTTGAACCTGGAGATTTGGGACCCATGCGATGGGTACCACGCAGTATTACTTTAAAGGGTCTGCATTTGCTCACCCAACCTCACCAAACCTCTCAGCCCCAAGAATGTCCACCCTTATGTCTCATCCAGCTGTGGGTCTAGATATGGTCAATCCAGGTTGCATCACAGCCCCTGAACGCATTGTGTAAGAATTTCTCTCTCTTTCACTGTCGTTGTTTCATGGGTTTTTCAAAGTAATTTATTTTCATAATGGGGTTTAGCTGCTTTTCACTGCTGTGTTTATGCCGCTTTACACCCACTTGACACACTAACAGAGAGATATCAATACATAGGTTTTAAGATTATTACTAGTCAGATATATTCTTGTGCGGTGAATAGGGCGTGTTGAGTCCAGTTCTCTGAGCAAGGAGTAGGTCTTGTCTATTACATATTGGGTTTATGGAACGGTATCTGAGCTAATTTGATACCCTTGTTTTATGTATCACCCCACCTCACCTTTCCCGTTAAGCAGCCATAGTCTGTTTTCTGCATGTGTGACTCTGTTCTGTTTTGTAATTCAGTTCAAGTGTAACGGTTTTTACATTCCCTCTATCAGTGATACCTTATGAGAAGTGTCCTTTTCTGTGTGACTTATTTCACTTAGAATCGTCGTACCTAAATCCACTCATCATGCTGCTACTAACCTTATGACATTGATTTCATGGCTGAGTGATATTCCATTGTACATAAGGACCACAACTTCTTTATCCATTTTTCTCTTTCCTGGGATATTTAAGGTGGAATGAAGTGGAGGTCCTTGTCAACAGAGCAGCCCTCAACTTTGGGGTGCTTGTGTCTTGCTGATTTTTAATTTTTCCAATTTATACCCCCATGAGTGGAAGTGCCCTATGCTCTCTAAGCTGTGTTTTTCAGATGTTTCAGGACACACCGTACACTTCTACAGAGTGGCTGTTGGCAATTTACATCCCGCCCATCAGTGTAGCAAGGCTCCCATTTCTCCATGGTCTGTACTGCATTTCTGGTTTTGACACTTTTTTCAGCATGGCCCTTTTGACCGATGGGAAGCGAGACTTCTCTGTAGTGCTGATTTGCCTTTCCAGGTTGCTTGGTTGGCCAAAAAGGGCGTATGCGTTTTTTCCTGAATATATTCAGGAAAAAACGCATACGCCCTTTTTGGCCAAGGGCATCATTGTCAACGTTTTGCCGCTTTTCATGTGCTTTAAAGGCGATTCGTATCTACCTCCTGAAATCTGTTTCGTGCAATTCTGCCTTGATTTCAAATCCTCTTCTTTGCCTTCCCTCAATATATTTGTGGACGAGAGTTATCATTTATAACTCTGCAGGTTTGTGAATTGCAGTGCCCTGAACCTCCATTTTACAACTCGCTTTTTTGGGAGCTGGCCACAAAAGCGCAGGATGGCTTCAGGCCCTGTTCTGGTTCCGGGGGGCAGGCTGAGCCTGTGGTTAATTCTTCTTCCTGATGGGAAAATAGAGTGACCTGTGCCTGTCCCGACACCAAGAGCTAGTCTCTCGTTGGTTCCCCGTCTTCCCGTTCATCCTCAGGACAAATTGCAACCTGTACGGAACAGGAGGTTAAAGGTGCTGATGCTCCAAGTAGGGAGATTGCTAGTAAAGCGGCTGGAATGGCGAACCCGGGCACAAGGAGATGAGAAATGAGGTGCGCTTTAGAAACCTTTCCCCATCACACGGTGTACCATCTTCTGGGTTTCTCATGCATGTTTTCGATGTAGGAAGATGCCCTTGAACCTGGAGATTTGGGACCCATGCGATGGGTACCACGCAGTATTACTTTAAAGGGTCTGCGTTTGCTCACCCAACCTCACCAAACCTCTCAGCCCCAAGAGTGTCCACCCTTATGTCTCATCCAGCTGTGGGTCTAGATATGGTGAATCCAGGTTGCATCACAGCCCCTGAACTCATTGTGTAAGAATTTCTATCTCTTTCACTGTCGTTGTTTCATGGGTTTTTCAAAGTAATTTATTTTCATAATGGGGTTTAGCTGCTTTTCACGGCTGTGTTTATGCCGCTTTACACCCACTTGACACACTAACAGAGAGATATCAATACATAGGTTTTAAGATTATTACTAGTCAGATATATTCTTGTGCGGTGAATAGGGCGTGTTGAGTCCAGTTCTCTGAGCAAGGAGTAGGTCTTGTCTACTACATATTGGGTTTATGGAACGGTATCTGAGCTAATTTGATACCCTTGTTTTATGTATCACCCCACCTCACCTTTCCCGTTAAGCAGCCATAGTCTGTTTTCTGCATGTGTGACTCTGTTCTGTTTTGTAATTCAGTTCAAGTGTAACGGTTTTTACATTCCCTCTAAAAGTGATACCTTATGAGAAGTGTCCTTTTCTGTGTGACTTATTTCAGTTAGAATCGACGTACCTAAATCCACTCATCATGCTGCTACTAACCTTATGACATTGATTTCATGGCTGAGTGATATTCCATTGTACATAAGGACCACAACTTCTTTATCCATTTTTCTCTTTCCTTGGATATTTAAGGTGGAATGAAGTGGAGGTCCTTGTCAACAGAGCAGCCCTAAACTTTGGGGTGCTTGTGTCTTGCTGATTTTTAATTTTCCCAATTTATACCCCCATGAGTGGAAGTGCCCTATGCTCTCTAAGCTGTGTTTTTCAGATGTTTCAGGACACACCGTACACTTCTCCAGAGTGGCTGTTGGCAATTTACATCCCGCCCATCAGTGTAGCAAGGCTCCCATTTCTCCATGGCCTGTCCTGCATTTCTGGTTTTGACACTTTTTTCAGCATGGCCCTTTTGACCGATGGGAAGCGAGACTTCTTTGTAGCGCTGATTTGCCTTTCCAGGTTGCTTGGTTGGCCAAAAAGGGCGTATGCGTTTTTTCCTGAATATATTCAGGAAAAAACGCATACGCCCTTCTTAGCCAAGGGCATCATTGTCAACATTTTGCTGCTTTTCATGTGCTTTAAAGGCGATTCGAATCTACCTCCTGAAATCTGTTTCCTGCAATTCTGCCTTGATTTCAAATCCTCTTCTTTGTCTTCCCTCAATATATTTGTGGACGAGAGTTATCATTTATAACTCTGCAGGTTTGTGAATTGCAGTGCCCTGAACCTCCATTTTACAACTCGCTTTTTTGGGAGCTGGCCACAAAAGCGCAGGATGGCTTCAGGCCCTGTTCTGGTTCCGGGGGGCAGGCTGAGCCTGTGGTTAATTCTTCTTCTTGATGGGAAAATAGAGTGACCTGTGCCTGTCCCAACACCAAGAGCTAGTCTCTCGTTGGTTCCCCGTCTTCCCGTTCAACCTCAGGACAAATTGCAACCTGTACGGAACAGGAGGTTAAAGGTGCTGATGCTCCAAGTAGGGAGATTGCTAGTAAAGCGGCTGGAATGGCGAACCCGGGCACAAGGAGATGAGAAATGAGGTGCGTTTTAGAAACCTTTCCCCATCACACGGTGTACCATCTTCTGGGTTTCTCATGCATGTTTTCGATGTAGGAAGATGCCCTTGAACCTGGAGATTTGGGACCCATGCGATGGGTACCACGCAGTATTACTTTAAAGGGTCTGCGTTTGCTCACCCAACCTCACCAAACCTCTCAGCCCCAAGAGTGTCCACCCTTATGTCTCATCCAGCTGTGGGTCTAGATATGGTCAATCCAGGTTGCATCACAGCCCCTGAACGCATTGTGTAAGAATTTCTCTCTCTTTCACTGTCGTTGTTTCATGGGTTTTTCAAAGTAATTTATTTTCATAATGGGGTTTAGCTGCTTTTCACGGCTGTGTTTATGCCGCTTTACACCCACTTGACACACTAACAGAGAGATATCAATACATAGGTTTTAAGATTATTACTAGTCAGATATATTCTTGTGCGGTGAATAGGGCGTGTTGAGTCCAGTTCTCTGAGCAAGGAGTAGGTCTTGTCTACTACATATTGGGTTTATGGAACGGTATCTGAGCTAATTTGATACCCTTGTTTTATGTATCACCCCACCTCACCTTTCCCGTTAAGCAGCCATAGTCTGTTTTCTGCATGTGTGACTCTGTTCTGTTTTGTAATTCAGTTCAAGTGTAACGGTTTTTACATTCCCTCTAAAAGTGATACCTTATGAGAAGTGTCCTTTTCTGTGTGACTTATTTCAGTTAGAATCGTCGTACCTAAATCCACTCATCATGCTGCTACTAACCTTATGACATTGATTTCATGGCTGAGTGATATTCCATTGTACATAAGGACCACAACTTCTTTATCCATTTTTCTCTTTCCTTGGATATTTAAGGTGGAATGAAGTGGAGGTCCTTGTCAACAGAGCAGCCCTAAACTTTGGGGTGCTTGTGTCTTGCTGATTTTTAATTTTCCCAATTTATACCCCCATGAGTGGAAGTGCCCTATGCTCTCTAAGCTGTGTTTTTCAGATGTTTCAGGACACACCGTACACTTCTCCAGAGTGGCTGTTGGCAATTTACATCCCGCCCATCAGTGTAGCAAGGCTCCCATTTCTCCATGGCCTGTCCTGCATTTCTGGTTTTGACACTTTTTTCAGCATGGCCCTTTTGACCGATGGGAAGCGAGACTTCTCTGTAGCGCTGATTTGCCTTTCCAGGTTGCTTGGTTGGCCAAAAAGGGCGTATGCGTTTTTTCCTGAATATATTCAGGAAAAAACGCATACGCCCTTTTTGGCCAAGGGCATCATTGTCAACGTTTTGCCGCTTTTCATGTGCTTTAAAGGCGATTCGTATCTACCTCCTGAAATCTGTTTCGTGCAATTCTGCCTTGATTTCAAATCCTCTTCTTTGCCTTCCCTCAATATATTTGTGGACGAGAGTTATCATTTATAACTCTGCAGGTTTGTGAATTGCAGTGCCCTGAACCTCCATTTTACAACTCGCTTTTTTGGGAGCTGGCCGCAAAAGCGCAGGATGGCTTCAGGCCCTGTTCTGGTTCCGGGGGGCAGGCTGAGCCTGTGGTTATTTCTTTTCCTGATGGGAAAATAGAGTGACCTGTGCCTGTCCCGACACCAAGAGCTAGTCTCTCGTTGGTTCCCCGTCTTCCCGTTCAACCTCAGGACAAATTGCAACCTGTACGGAACAGGAGGTTAAAGGTGCTGATGCTCCAAGTAGGGAGATTGCTAGTAAAGCGGCTGGAAAGGCGAACCCGGGCACAAGGAGATGAGAAATGAGGTGCGTTTTAGAAACCTTTCCCCATCACACGGTGTACCATCTTCTGGGTTTCTCATGCATGTTTTCGATGTAGGAAGATGCCCTTGAACCTGGAGATTTGGGACCCATGCGATGGGTACCACGCAGTATTACTTTAAAGGGTCTGCGTTTGCTCACCCAACCTCACCAAACCTCTCAGCCCCAAGAGTGTCCACCCTTATGTCTCATCCAGCTGTGGGTCTAGATATGGTCAATCCCGGTTGCATCACAGCCCCTGAACGCATTGTGTAAGAATTTCTCTCTCTTTCACTGTCGTTGTTTCATGGGTTTTTCAAAGTAATTTATTTTCATAATGGGGTTTAGCTGCTTTTCACTGCTGTGTTTATGTCGCTTTACACCCACTTGACACACTAACAGAGAGATATCATTACATAGGTTTTAAGATTATTACTAGTCAGATATATTCTTGTGCGGTGAATAGGGCGTGTTGAGTCCAGTTCTCTGAGCAAGGAGTAGGTCTTGTCTATTACATATAGGGTTTATGGAACGGTATCTGAGCTAATTTGATACCCTTGTTTTATGTATCACCCCACCTCACCTTTCCCGTTAAGCAGCCATAGTGTGTTTTCTACATGTGTGACTCTGTTCTGTTTTGTAATTCAGTTCAAGTGTAACGGTTTTTACATTCCCTCTATCAGTGATACCTTATGAGAAGTGTCCTTTTCTGTGTGACTTATTTCACTTAGAATCGTCGTACCTAAATCCACTCATCATGCTGCTACTAACCTTATGACATTGATTTCATGGCTGAGTGATATTCCATTGTACATAAGGACCACAACTTCTTTATCCATTTTTCTCTTTCCTGGGATATTTAAGGTGGAATGAAGTGGAGGTCCTTGTCAACAGAGCAGCCCTCAACTTTGGGGTGCTTGTGTCTTGCTGATTTTTAATTTTCCCAATTTATACCCCCATGAGTGGAAGTGCCCTATGCTCTGTAAGCTGTGTTTTTCAGATGTTTCAGGACACACCGTACACTTCTCCAGAGTGGCTGTTGGCAATTTACATCCCGCCCATCAGTGTAGCAAGGCTCCCATTTCTCCATGGCCTGTCCTGCATTTCTGGTTTTGACACTTTTTTCAGGATGGCCCTTTTGATCGATGGGAAGCGAGACTTCTCTGTAGCGCTGATTTGCCTTTCCAGGTTGCTTGGTTGGCCAAAAAGGGCGTATGCGTTTTTTCCTGAATATATTCAGGAAAAAACGCATACGCCCTTTTTGGCCAAGGGCATCATTGTCAACGTTTTGCCGCTTTTCATGTGCTTTAAAGGCGATTCGTATCTACCTCCTGAAATCTGTTTCGTGCAATTCTGCCTTGATTTCAAGTCCTCTTCTTTGCCTTCCCTCAATATATTTGTGGACGAGAGTTATCATTTAAAACTCTGCAGGTTTGTGAATTACAGTGCCCTGAACCTCCATTTTACAACTCGCTTTTTTGGGAGCTGGCCGCAAAAGCGCAGGATGGCTTCAGGCCCTGTTCTGCTTCCGGGGGGCAGGCTGAGCCTGTGGTTAATTCTTCTTCCTGATGGGAAAATAGAGTGACCTGTGCCTGTCCCGACACCAAGAGCTAGTCTCTCGTTGGTTCCCCGTCTTCCCGTTCATCCTCAGGACAAATTGCAACCTGTACGGAACAGGAGGTTAAAGGTGCTGATGCTCCAAGTAGGGAGATTGCTAGTAAAGCGGCTGGAATGGTGAACCCGGGCACAAGGAGATGAGAAATGAGGTGCGTTTTAGAAACCTTTCCCCATCACACGGTGTACCATCTTCTGGGTTTCTCATGGATGTTTTCGATGTAGGAAGATGCCCTTGAACCTGGAGATTTGGGACCCATGCGATGGGTACCACGCAGTATTACTTTAAAGGGTCTGCATTTGCTCACCCAACCTCACCAAACCTCTCAGCCCCAAGAATGTCCACCCTTATGTCTCATCCAGCTGTGGGTCTAGATATGGTCAATCCAGGTTGCATCACAGCCCCTGAACGCATTGTGTAAGAATTTCTCTCTCTTTCACTGTCGTTGTTTCATGGGTTTTTCAAAGTAATTTATTTTCATAATGGGGTTTAGCTGCTTTTCACGGCTGTGTTTATGCCGCTTTACACCCACTTGACACACTAACAGAGAGATATCAATACATAGGTTTTAAGATTATTACTAGTCAGATATATTCTTGTGCGGTGAATAGGGCGTGTTGAGTCCAGTTCTCTGAGCAAGGAGTAGGTCTTGTCTATTACATATTGGGTTTATGGAACGGTATCTGAGCTAATTTGATACCCTTGTTTTATGTATCACCCCACCTCACCTTTCCCGTTAAGCAGCCATAGTCTGTTTTCTGCATGTGTGACTCTGTTCTGTTTTGTAATTCAGTTCAAGTGTAACGGTTTTTACATTCCCTCTATCAGTGATACCTTATGAGAAGTGTCCTTTTCTGTGTGACTTATTTCACTTAGAATCGTCGTACCTAAATCCACTCATCATGCTGCTACTAACCTTATGACATTGATTTCATGGCTGAGTGATATTCCATTGTACATAAGGACCACAACTTCTTTATCCATTTTTCTCTTTCCTGGGATATTTAAGGTGGAATGAAGTGGAGGTCCTTGTCAACAGAGCAGCCCTCAACTTTGGGGTGCTTGTGTCTTGCTGATTTTTAATTTTTCCAATTTATACCCCCATGAGTGGAAGTGCCCTATGCTCTCTAAGCTGTGTTTTTCAGATGTTTCAGGACACACCGTACACTTCTCCAGAGTGGCTGTTGGCAATTTACATCCCGCCCATCAGTGTAGCAAGGCTCCCATTTCTCCATGGTCTGTACTGCATTTCTGGTTTTGACACTTTTTTCAGCATGGCCCTTTTGACCGATGGGAAGCGAGACTTCTCTGTAGTGCTGATTTGCCTTTCCAGGTTGCTTGGTTGGCCAAAAAGGGCGTATGCGTTTTTTCCTGAATATATTCAGGAAAAAACGCATACGCCCTTTTTGGCCAAGGGCATCATTGTCAACGTTTTGCCGCTTTTCATGTGCTTTAAAGGCGATTCGTATCTACCTCCTGAAATCTGTTTCGTGCAATTCTGCCTTGATTTCAAATCCTCTTCTTTGCCTTCCCTCAATATATTTGTGGACGAGAGTTATCATTTATAACTCTGCAGGTTTGTGAATTGCAGTGCCCTGAACCTCCATTTTACAACTCGCTTTTTTGGGAGCTGGCCGCAAAAGCGCAGGATGGCTTGAGGCCCTGTTCTGGTTCCGGGGGGCAGGCTGAGCCTGTGGTTAATTCTTCTTCCTGATGGGAAAATAGAGTGACCTGTGCCTGTCCCGACACCAAGAGCTAGTCTCTCGTTGGTTCCCCGTCTTCCCGTTCATCCTCAGGACAAATTGCAACCTGTACGGAACAGGAGGTTAAAGGTGCTGATGCTCCAAGTAGGGAGATTGCTAGTAAAGCGGCTGGAATGGCGAACCCGGGCACAAGGAGATGAGAAATGAGGTGCGCTTTAGAAACCTTTCCCCATCACACGGTGTACCATCTTCTGGGTTTCTCATGCATGTTTTCGATGTAGGAAGATGCCCTTGAACCTGGAGATTTGGGACCCATGCGATGGGTACCACGCAGTATTACTTTAAAGGGTCTGCGTTTGCTCACCCAACCTCACCAAACCTCTCAGCCCCAAGAGTGTCCACCCTTATGTCTCATCCAGCTGTGGGTCTAGATATGGTGAATCCAGGTTGCATCACAGCCCCTGAACTCATTGTGTAAGAATTTCTATCTCTTTCACTGTCGTTGTTTCATGGGTTTTTCAAAGTAATTTATTTTCATAATGGGGTTTAGCTGCTTTTCACGGCTGTGTTTATGCCGCTTTACACCCACTTGACACACTAACAGAGAGATATCAATACATAGGTTTTAAGATTATTACTAGTCAGATATATTCTTGTGCGGTGAATAGGGCGTGTTGAGTCCAGTTCTCTGAGCAAGGAGTAGGTCTTGTCTACTACATATTGGGTTTATGGAACGGTATCTGAGCTAATTTGATACCCTTGTTTTATGTATCACCCCACCTCACCTTTCCCGTTAAGCAGCCATAGTCTGTTTTCTGCATGTGTGACTCTGTTCTGTTTTGTAATTCAGTTCAAGTGTAACGGTTTTTACATTCCCTCTAAAAGTGATACCTTATGAGAAGTGTCCTTTTCTGTGTGACTTATTTCAGTTAGAATCGTCGTACCTAAATCCACTCATCATGCTGCTACTAACCTTATGACATTGATTTCATGGCTGAGTGATATTCCATTGTACATAAGGACCACAACTTCTTTATCCATTTTTCTCTTTCCTTGGATATTTAAGGTGGAATGAAGTGGAGGTCCTTGTCAACAGAGCAGCCCTAAACTTTGGGGTGCTTGTGTCTTGCTGATTTTTAATTTTCCCAATTTATACCCCCATGAGTGGAAGTGCCCTATGCTCTCTAAGCTGTGTTTTTCAGATGTTTCAGGACACACCGTACACTTCTCCAGAGTGGCTGTTGGCAATTTACATCCCGCCCATCAGTGTAGCAAGGCTCCCATTTCTCCATGGCCTGTCCTGCATTTCTGGTTTTGACACTTTTTTCAGCATGGCCCTTTTGACCGATGGGAAGCGAGACTTCTTTGTAGCGCTGATTTGCCTTTCCAGGTTGCTTGGTTGGCCAAAAAGGGCGTATGCGTTTTTTCCTGAATATATTCAGGAAAAAACGCATACGCCCTTTTTAGCCAAGGGCATCATTGTCAACATTTTGCTGCTTTTCATGTGCTTTAAAGGCGATTCGAATCTACCTCCTGAAATTTGTTTCCTGCAATTCTGCCTTGATTTCAAATCCTCTTCTTTGCCTTCCCTCAATATATTTGTGGACGAGAGTTATCATTTATAACTCTGCAGGTTTGTGAATTGCAGTGCCCTGAACCTCCATTTTACAACTCGCTTTTTTGGGAGCTGGCCGCAAAAGCGCAGGATGGCTTCAGGCCCTGTTCTGGTTCCGGGGGGCAGGCTGAGCCTGTGGTTAATTCTTCTTCCTGATGGGAAAATAGAGTGACCTGTGCCTGTCCCAACACCAAGAGCTAGTCTCTCGTTCGTTCCCCGTCTTCCCGTTCATCCTCAGGACAAATTGCAACCTGTACGGAACAGGAGGTTAAAGGTGCTGATGCTCCAAGTAGGGAGATTGCTAGTAAAGCGGCTGGAATGGCGAACCCGGGCACAAGGAGATGAGAAATGAGGTGCGTTTTAGAAACCTTTCCCCATCACACGGTGTACCATCTTCTGGGTTTCTCATGCATGTTTTCGATGTAGGAAGATGCCTTTGAACCTGGAGATTTGGGACCCATGCGATGGGTACCACGCCGTATTACTTTAAAGGGTCTGCGTTTGCTCACCCAACCTCACCAAACCTCTCAGCCCCAAGAGTGTCCACCCTTATGTCTCATCCAGCTGTGGGTCTAGATATGGTCAATCCAGGTTGCATCACAGCCCCTGAACTCATTGTGTAAGAATTTCTCTCTCTTTCACTGTCGTTGTTTCATGGGTTTTTCAAAGTAATTTATTTTCATAATGGGGTTTAGCTGCTTTTCACGGCTGTGTTTATGCCGCTTTACACCCACTTGACACACTAACAGAGAGATATCAATACATAGGTTTTAAGATTATTACTAGTCAGATATATTCTTGTGCGGTGAATAGGGCGTGTTGAGTCCAGTTCTCTGAGCAAGGAGTAGGTCTTGTCTACTACATATTGGGTTTATGGAACGGTATCTGAGCTAATTTGATACCCTTGTTTTATGTATCACCCCACCTCACCTTTCCCGTTAAGCAGCCATAGTCTGTTTTCTGCATGTGTGACTCTGTTCTGTTTTGTAATTCAGTTCAAGTGTAACGGTTTTTACATTCCCTCTAAAAGTGATACCTTATGAGAAGTGTCCTTTTCTGTGTGACTTATTTCAGTTAGAATCGTCGTACCTAAATCCACTCATCATGCTGCTACTAACCTTATGACATTGATTTCATGGCTGAGTGATATTCCATTGTACATAAGGACCACAACTTCTTTATCCATTTTTCTCTTTCCTTGGATATTTAAGGTGGAATGAATTGGAGGTCCTTGTCAACAGAGCAGCCCTAAACTTTGGGGTGCTTGTGTCTTGCTGATTTTTCATTTTCCCAATTTATACCCCCATGAGTGGAAGTGCCCTATGCTCTCTAAGCTGTGTTTTTCAGATGTTTCAGGACACACCGTACACTTCTCCAGAGTGGCTGTTGGCAATTTACATCCCGCCCATCAGTGTAGCAAGGCTCCCATTTCTCCATGGCCTGTCCTGCATTTCTGGTTTTGACACTTTTTTCAGCATGGCCCTTTTGACCGATGGGAAGCGAGACTTCTCTGTAGCACTGATTTGCCTTTCCAGGTTGCTTGGTTGGCCAAAAAGGGCGTATGCGTTTTTTCCTGAATATATTCAGGAAAAAACGCATACGCCCTTTTTGGCCAAGGGCATCATTGTCAACGTTTTGCCGCTTTTCATGTGCTTTAAAGGCGATTCGTATCTACCTCCTGAAATCTGTTTCGTGCAATTCTGCCTTGATTTCAAATCCTCTTCTTTGCCTTCCCTCAATATATTTGTGGACGAGAGTTATCATTTATAACTCTGCAGGTTTGTGAATTGCAGTGCCCTGAACCTCCATTTTACAACTCGCTTTTTTGGGAGCTGGCCGCAAAAGCGCAGGATGGCTTCAGGCCCTGTTCTGGTTCCGGGGGGCAGGCTGAGCCTGTGGTTAATTCTTCTTCCTGATGGGAAAATAGAGTGACCTGTGCCTGTCCCGACACCAAGAGCTAGTCTCTCGTTGGTTCCCCGTCTTCCCGTTCATCCTCAGGACAAATTGCAACCTGTACGGAACAGGAGGTTAAAGGTGCTGATGCTCCAAGTAGGGAGATTGCTAGTAAAGCGGCTGGAAAGGCGAACCCGGGCACAAGGAGATGAGAAATGAGGTGCGTTTTAGAAACCTTTCCCCATCACACGGTGTACCATCTTCTGGGTTTCTCATGCATGTTTTCGATGTAGGAAGATGCCCTTGAACCTGGAGATTTGGGACCCATGCGATGGGTACCACACAGTATTACTTTAAAGGGTCTGCGTTTGCTCACCCAACCTCACCAAACCTCTCAGCCCCAAGAGTGTCCACCCTTATGTCTCATCCAGCTGTGGGTCTAGATATGGTGAATCCAGGTTGCATCACAGCCCCTGAACGCATTGTGTAAGAATTTCTCTCTCTTTCACTGTCGTTGTTTCATGGGTTTTTCAAAGTAATTTATTTTCATAATGGGGTTTAGCTGCTTTTCACTGCTGTGTTTATGTCGCTTTACACCCACTTGACACACTAACAGAGAGATATCAATACATAGGTTTTAAGATTATTACTAGTCAGATATATTCTTGTGCGGTGAATAGGGCGTGTTGAGTCCAGTTCTCTGAGCAAGGAGTAGGTCTTGTCTACTACATATTGGGTTTATGGAACGGTATCTGAGCTAATTTGATACCCTTGTTTTATGTATCACCCCACCTCACCTTTCCCGTTAAGCAGCCATAGTGTGTTTTCTGCATGTGTGACTCTGTTCTGTTTTGTAATTCAGTTCAAGTGTAACGGTTTTTACATTCCCTCTATCAGTGATACCTTATGAGAAGTGTCCTTTTCTGTGTGACTTATTTCACTTAGAATCGTCGTACCTAAATCCACTCATCATGCTGCTACTAACCTTATGACATTGATTTCATGGCTGAGTGATATTCCATTGTACATAAGGACCACAACTTCTTTATCCATTTTTCTCTTTCCTGGGATATTTAAGGTGGAATGAAGTGGAGGTCCTTGTCAACAGAGCAGCCCTCAACTTTGCGGTGCTTGTGTCTTGCTGATTTTTCATTTTCCCAATTTATAACCCCATGAGTGGAAGTGCCCTATGCTCTCTAAGCTGTGTTTTTCAGATGTTTCAGGACACACCGTACACTTCTCCAGAGTGGCTGTTGGCAATTTACATCCCGCCCATCAGTGTAGCAAGGCTCCCATTTCTCCATGGCCTGTCCTGCATTTCTGGTTTTGACACTTTTTTCAGCATGGCCCTTTTGACCGATGGGAAGTGAGACTTCTCTGTAGCGCTGATTTGCCTTTCCAGGTTGCTTGGTTGGCCAAAAAGGGCGTATGCGTTTTTTCCTGAATATATTCAGGAAAAAACGCATACGCCCTTTTTGGCCAAGGGCATCATTGTCAACGTTTTGCCGCTTTTCATGTGCTTTAAAGGCGATTCGTATCTACCTCCTGAAATCTGTTTCGTGCAATTCTGCCTTGATTTCAAATCCTCTTCTTTGCCTTCCCTCAATATATTTGTGGACGAGAGTTATCATTTATAACTCTGCAGGTTTGTGAATTGCAGTGCCCTGAACCTCCATTTTACAACTCGCTTTTTTGGGAGCTGGCCGCAAAAGCGCAGGATGGCTTCAGGCCCTGTTCTGGTTCCGGGGGGCAGGCTGAGCCTGTGGTTAATTCTTCTTCCTGATGGGAAAATAGAGTGACCTGTGCCTGTCCCGACACCAAGAGCTAGTCTTTCGTTGGTTCCCCGTCTTCCCGTTCATCCTCAGGACAAATTGCAACCTGTACGGAACAGGAGGTTAAAGGTGCTGATGCTCCAAGTAGGGAGATTGCTAGTAAAGCGGCTGGAATGGCGAACACGGGCACAAGGACATGAGAAATGAGGTGCGTTTTAGAAACCTTTCCCCATCACACGGTGTACCATCTTCTGGGTTTCTCATGCATGTTTTCGATGTAGGAAGATGCCCTTGAACCTGGAGATTTGGGACCCATGCGATGGTTACCACGCAGTATTACTTTAAAGGGTCTGCGTTTGCTCACCCAACCTCACCAAACCTCTCAGCCCCAAGAGTGTCCACCCTTATGTCTCATCCAGCTGTGGGTCTAGATATGGTCAATCCAGGTTGCATCACAGCCCCTGAACTCATTGTGTAAGAATTTCTATCTCTTTCACTGTCGTTGTTTCATGGGTTTTTCAAAGTAATTTATTTTCATAATGGGGTTTAGCTGCTTTTCACGGCTGTGTTTATGCCGCTTTACACCCACTTGACACACTAACAGAGAGATATCAATACATAGGTTTTAAGATTATTACTAGTCAGATATAATCTTGTGCGGTGAATAGGGCGTGTTGAGTCCAGTTCTCTGAGCAAGGAGTAGGTCTTCTCTACTACATATTGGGTTTATGGAACGGTATCTGAGCTAATTTGATACCCTTGTTTTATGTATCACCCCACCTCACCTTTCCCGTTAAGCAGCCATAGTCTGTTTTCTGCATGTGTGACTCTGTTCTGTTTTGTAATTCAGTTCAAGTGTAACGGTTTTTACATTCCCTCTAAAAGTGATACCTTATGAGAAGTGTCCTTTTCTGTGTGACTTATTTCAGTTAGAATCGTCGTACCTAAATCCACTCATCATGCTGCTACTAACCTTATGACATTGATTTCATGGCTGAGTGATATTCCATTGTACATAAGGACCACAACTTCTTTATCCATTTTTCTCTTTCCTTGGATATTTAAGGTGGAATGAAGTGGAGGTCCTTGTCAACAGAGCAGCCCTAAACTTTGGGGTGCTTGTGTCTTGCTGATTTTTAATTTTCCCAATTTATACCCCCATGAGTGGAAGTGCCCTATGCTCTCTAAGCTGTGTTTTTCAGATGTTTCAGGACACACCGTACACTTCTCCAGAGTGGCTGTTGGCAATTTACATCCCGCCCATCAGTGTAGCAAGGCTCCCATTTCTCCATGGCCTGTCCTGCATTTCTGGTTTTGACACTTTTTTCAGCATGGCCCTTTTGACCGATGGGAAGCGAGACTTCTTTGTAGCGCTGATTTGCCTTTCCAGGTTGCTTGGTTGGCCAAAAAGGGCGTATGCGTTTTTTCCTGAATATATTCAGGAAAAAACGCATACGCCCTTTTTAGCCAAGGGCATCATTGTCAACATTTTGCTGCTTTTCATGTGCTTTAAAGGCGATTCGAATCTACCTCCTGAAATTTGTTTCCTGCAATTCTGCCTTGATTTCAAATCCTCTTCTTTGCCTTCCCTCAATATATTTGTGGACGAGAGTTATCATTTATAACTCTGCAGGTTTGTGAATTGCAGTGCCCTGAACCTCCATTTTACAACTCGCTTTTTTGGGAGCTGGCCGCAAAAGCGCAGGATGGCTTCAGGCCCTGTTCTGGTTCCGGGGGGCAGGCTGAGCCTGTGGTTAATTCTTCTTCCTGATGGGAAAATAGAGTGACCTGTGCCTGTCCCAACACCAAGAGCTAGTCTCTCGTTCGTTCCCCGTCTTCCCGTTCATCCTCAGGACAAATTGCAACCTGTACGGAACAGGAGGTTAAAGGTGCTGATGCTCCAAGTAGGGAGATTGCTAGTAAAGCGGCTGGAATGGCGAACCCGGGCACAAGGAGATGAGAAATGAGGTGCGTTTTAGAAACCTTTCCCCATCACACGGTGTACCATCTTCTGGGTTTCTCATGCATGTTTTCGATGTAGGAAGATGCCTTTGAACCTGGAGATTTGGGACCCATGCGATGGGTACCACGCCGTATTACTTTAAAGGGTCTGCGTTTGCTCACCCAACCTCACCAAACCTCTCAGCCCCAAGAGTGTCCACCCTTATGTCTCATCCAGCTGTGGGTCTAGATATGGTCAATCCAGGTTGCATCACAGCCCCTGAACTCATTGTGTAAGAATTTCTCTCTCTTTCACTGTCGTTGTTTCATGGGTTTTTCAAAGTAATTTATTTTCATAATGGGGTTTAGCTGCTTTTCACGGCTGTGTTTATGCCGCTTTACACCCACTTGACACACTAACAGAGAGATATCAATACATAGGTTTTAAGATTATTACTAGTCAGATATATTCTTGTGCGGTGAATAGGGCGTGTTGAGTCCAGTTCTCTGAGCAAGGAGTAGGTCTTGTCTACTACATATTGGGTTTATGGAACGGTATCTGAGCTAATTTGATACCCTTGTTTTATGTATCACCCCACCTCACCTTTCCCGTTAAGCAGCCATAGTCTGTTTTCTGCATGTGTGACTCTGTTCTGTTTTGTAATTCAGTTCAAGTGTAACGGTTTTTACATTCCCTCTAAAAGTGATACCTTATGAGAAGTGTCCTTTTCTGTGTGACTTATTTCAGTTAGAATCGTCGTACCTAAATCCACTCATCATGCTGCTACTAACCTTATGACATTGATTTCATGGCTGAGTGATATTCCATTGTACATAAGGACCACAACTTCTTTATCCATTTTTCTCTTTCCTTGGATATTTAAGGTGGAATGAATTGGAGGTCCTTGTCAACAGAGCAGCCCTAAACTTTGGGGTGCTTGTGTCTTGCTGATTTTTCATTTTCCCAATTTATACCCCCATGAGTGGAAGTGCCCTATGCTCTCTAAGCTGTGTTTTTCAGATGTTTCAGGACACACCGTACACTTCTCCAGAGTGGCTGTTGGCAATTTACATCCCGCCCATCAGTGTAGCAAGGCTCCCATTTCTCCATGGCCTGTCCTGCATTTCTGGTTTTGACACTTTTTTCAGCATGGCCCTTTTGACCGATGGGAAGCGAGACTTCTCTGTAGCACTGATTTGCCTTTCCAGGTTGCTTGGTTGGCCAAAAAGGGCGTATGCGTTTTTTCCTGAATATATTCAGGAAAAAACGCATACGCCCTTTTTGGCCAAGGGCATCATTGTCAACGTTTTGCCGCTTTTCATGTGCTTTAAAGGCGATTCGTATCTACCTCCTGAAATCTGTTTCGTGCAATTCTGCCTTGATTTCAAATCCTCTTCTTTGCCTTCCCTCAATATATTTGTGGACGAGAGTTATCATTTATAACTCTGCAGGTTTGTGAATTGCAGTGCCCTGAACCTCCATTTTACAACTCGCTTTTTTGGGAGCTGGCCGCAAAAGCGCAGGATGGCTTCAGGCCCTGTTCTGGTTCCGGGGGGCAGGCTGAGCCTGTGGTTAATTCTTCTTCCTGATGGGAAAATAGAGTGACCTGTGCCTGTCCCAACACCAAGAGCTAGTCTCTCGTTCGTTCCCCGTCTTCCCGTTCATCCTCAGGACAAATTGCAACCTGTACGGAACAGGAGGTTAAAGGTGCTGATGCTCCAAGTAGGGAGATTGCTAGTAAAGCGGCTGGAATGGCGAACCCGGGCACAAGGAGATGAGAAATGAGGTGCGTTTTAGAAACCTTTCCCCATCACACGGTGTACCATCTTCTGGGTTTCTCATGCATGTTTTCGATGTAGGAAGATGCCTTTGAACCTGGAGATTTGGGACCCATGCGATGGGTACCACGCCGTATTACTTTAAAGGGTCTGCGTTTGCTCACCCAACCTCACCAAACCTCTCAGCCCCAAGAGTGTCCACCCTTATGTCTCATCCAGCTGTGGGTCTAGATATGGTCAATCCAGGTTGCATCACAGCCCCTGAACTCATTGTGTAAGAATTTCTCTCTCTTTCACTGTCGTTGTTTCATGGGTTTTTCAAAGTAATTTATTTTCATAATGGGGTTTAGCTGCTTTTCACGGCTGTGTTTATGCCGCTTTACACCCACTTGACACACTAACAGAGAGATATCAATACATAGGTTTTAAGATTATTACTAGTCAGATATATTCTTGTGCGGTGAATAGGGCGTGTTGAGTCCAGTTCTCTGAGCAAGGAGTAGGTCTTGTCTACTACATATTGGGTTTATGGAACGGTATCTGAGCTAATTTGATACCCTTGTTTTATGTATCACCCCACCTCACCTTTCCCGTTAAGCAGCCATAGTCTGTTTTCTGCATGTGTGACTCTGTTCTGTTTTGTAATTCAGTTCAAGTGTAACGGTTTTTACATTCCCTCTAAAAGTGATACCTTATGAGAAGTGTCCTTTTCTGTGTGACTTATTTCAGTTAGAATCGTCGTACCTAAATCCACTCATCATGCTGCTACTAACCTTATGACATTGATTTCATGGCTGAGTGATATTCCATTGTACATAAGGACCACAACTTCTTTATCCATTTTTCTCTTTCCTGGGATATTTAAGGTGGAATGAAGTGGAGGTCCTTGTCAACAGAGCAGCCCTAAACTTTGGGGTGCTTGTGTCTTGCTGATTTTTCATTTTCCCAATTTATACCCCCATGAGTGGAAGTGCCCTATGCTCTCTAAGCTGTGTTTTTCAGATGTTTCAGGACACACCGTACACTTCTCCAGAGTGGCTGTTGGCAATTTACATCCCGCCCATCAGTGTAGCAAGGCTCCCATTTCTCCATGGCCTGTCCTGCATTTCTGGTTTTGACACTTTTTTCAGCATGGCCCTTTTGACCGATGGGAAGCGAGACTTCTCTGTAGCACTGATTTGCCTTTCCAGGTTGCTTGGTTGGCCAAAAAGGGCGTATGCGTTTTTTCCTGAATATATTCAGGAAAAAACGCATACGCCCTTTTTGGCCAAGGGCATCATTGTCAACGTTTTGCCGCTTTTCATGTGCTTTAAAGGCGATTCGTATCTACCTCCTGAAATCTGTTTCGTGCAATTCTGCCTTGATTTCAAATCCTCTTCTTTGCCTTCCCTCAATATATTTGTGGACGAGAGTTATCATTTATAACTCTGCAGGTTTGTGAATTGCAGTGCCCTGAACCTCCATTTTACAACTCGCTTTTTTGGGAGCTGGCCGCAAAAGCGCAGGATGGCTTCAGGCCCTGTTCTGGTTCCGGGGGGCAGGCTGAGCCTGTGGTTAATTCTTCTTCCTGATGGGAAAATAGAGTGACCTGTGCCTGTCCCGACACCAAGAGCTAGTCTCTCGTTGGTTCCCCGTCTTCCCGTTCATCCTCAGGACAAATTGCAACCTGTACGGAACAGGAGGTTAAAGGTGCTGATGCTCCAAGTAGGGAGATTGCTAGTAAAGCGGCTGGAAAGGCGAACCCGGGCACAAGGAGATGAGAAATGAGGTGCGTTTTAGAAACCTTTCCCCATCACACGGTGTACCATCTTCTGGGTTTCTCATGCATGTTTTCGATGTAGGAAGATGCCCTTGAACCTGGAGATTTGGGACCCATGCGATGGGTACCACACAGTATTACTTTAAAGGGTCTGCGTTTGCTCACCCAACCTCACCAAACCTCTCAGCCCCAAGAGTGTCCACCCTTATGTCTCATCCAGCTGTGGGTCTAGATATGGTGAATCCAGGTTGCATCACAGCCCCTGAACGCATTGTGTAAGAATTTCTCTCTCTTTCACTGTCGTTGTTTCATGGGTTTTTCAAAGTAATTTATTTTCATAATGGGGTTTAGCTGCTTTTCACTGCTGTGTTTATGTCGCTTTACACCCACTTGACACACTAACAGAGAGATATCAATACATAGGTTTTAAGATTATTACTAGTCAGATATATTCTTGTGCGGTGAATAGGGCGTGTTGAGTCCAGTTCTCTGAGCAAGGAGTAGGTCTTGTCTACTACATATTGGGTTTATGGAACGGTATCTGAGCTAATTTGATACCCTTGTTTTATGTATCACCCCACCTCACCTTTCCCGTTAAGCAGCCATAGTGTGTTTTCTGCATGTGTGACTCTGTTCTGTTTTGTAATTCAGTTCAAGTGTAACGGTTTTTACATTCCCTCTATCAGTGATACCTTATGAGAAGTGTCCTTTTCTGTGTGACTTATTTCACTTAGAATCGTCGTACCTAAATCCACTCATCATGCTGCTACTAACCTTATGACATTGATTTCATGGCTGAGTGATATTCCATTGTACATAAGGACCACAACTTCTTTATCCATTTTTCTCTTTCCTGGGATATTTAAGGTGGAATGAAGTGGAGGTCCTTGTCAACAGAGCAGCCCTCAACTTTGCGGTGCTTGTGTCTTGCTGATTTTTCATTTTCCCAATTTATAACCCCATGAGTGGAAGTGCCCTATGCTCTCTAAGCTGTGTTTTTCAGATGTTTCAGGACACACCGTACACTTCTCCAGAGTGGCTGTTGGCAATTTACATCCCGCCCATCAGTGTAGCAAGGCTCCCATTTCTCCATGGCCTGTCCTGCATTTCTGGTTTTGACACTTTTTTCAGCATGGCCCTTTTGACCGATGGGAAGTGAGACTTCTCTGTAGCGCTGATTTGCCTTTCCAGGTTGCTTGGTTGGCCAAAAAGGGCGTATGCGTTTTTTCCTGAATATATTCAGGAAAAAACGCATACGCCCTTTTTGGCCAAGGGCATCATTGTCAACGTTTTGCCGCTTTTCATGTGCTTTAAAGGCGATTCGTATCTACCTCCTGAAATCTGTTTCGTGCAATTCTGCCTTGATTTCAAATCCTCTTCTTTGCCTTCCCTCAATATATTTGTGGACGAGAGTTATCATTTATAACTCTGCAGGTTTGTGAATTGCAGTGCCCTGAACCTCCATTTTACAACTCGCTTTTTTGGGAGCTGGCCGCAAAAGCGCAGGATGGCTTCAGGCCCTGTTCTGGTTCCGGGGGGCAGGCTGAGCCTGTGGTTAATTCTTCTTCCTGATGGGAAAATAGAGTGACCTGTGCCTGTCCCGACACCAAGAGCTAGTCTTTCGTTGGTTCCCCGTCTTCCCGTTCATCCTCAGGACAAATTGCAACCTGTACGGAACAGGAGGTTAAAGGTGCTGATGCTCCAAGTAGGGAGATTGCTAGTAAAGCGGCTGGAATGGCGAACACGGGCACAAGGACATGAGAAATGAGGTGCGTTTTAGAAACCTTTCCCCATCACACGGTGTACCATCTTCTGGGTTTCTCATGCATGTTTTCGATGTAGGAAGATGCCCTTGAACCTGGAGATTTGGGACCCATGCGATGGTTACCACGCAGTATTACTTTAAAGGGTCTGCGTTTGCTCACCCAACCTCACCAAACCTCTCAGCCCCAAGAGTGTCCACCCTTATGTCTCATCCAGCTGTGGGTCTAGATATGGTCAATCCAGGTTGCATCACAGCCCCTGAACTCATTGTGTAAGAATTTCTATCTCTTTCACTGTCGTTGTTTCATGGGTTTTTCAAAGTAATTTATTTTCATAATGGGGTTTAGCTGCTTTTCACGGCTGTGTTTATGCCGCTTTACACCCACTTGACACACTAACAGAGAGATATCAATACATAGGTTTTAAGATTATTACTAGTCAGATATAATCTTGTGCGGTGAATAGGGCGTGTTGAGTCCAGTTCTCTGAGCAAGGAGTAGGTCTTCTCTACTACATATTGGGTTTATGGAACGGTATCTGAGCTAATTTGATACCCTTGTTTTATGTATCACCCCACCTCACCTTTCCCGTTAAGCAGCCATAGTCTGTTTTCTGCATGTGTGACTCTGTTCTGTTTTGTAATTCAGTTCAAGTGTAACGGTTTTTACATTCCCTCTAAAAGTGATACCTTATGAGAAGTGTCCTTTTCTGTGTGACTTATTTCAGTTAGAATCGTCGTACCTAAATCCACTCATCATGCTGCTACTAACCTTATGACATTGATTTCATGGCTGAGTGATATTCCATTGTACATAAGGACCACAACTTCTTTATCCATTTTTCTCTTTCCTTGGATATTTAAGGTGGAATGAAGTGGAGGTCCTTGTCAACAGAGCAGCCCTAAACTTTGGGGTGCTTGTGTCTTGCTGATTTTTAATTTTCCCAATTTATACCCCCATGAGTGGAAGTGCCCTATGCTCTCTAAGCTGTGTTTTTCAGATGTTTCAGGACACACCGTACACTTCTCCAGAGTGGCTGTTGGCAATTTACATCCCACCCATCAGTGTAGCAAGGCTCTCATTTCTCCATGGCCTGTCCTGCATTTCTGGTTTTGACACTTTTTTCAGCATGGCCCTTTTGCCCGATGGGAAGCGAGACTTCTTTGTAGCGCTGATTTGCCTTTCCAGGTTGCTTGGTTGGCCAAAAAGGGCGTATGCGTTTTTTCCTGAATATATTCAGGAAAAAACGCATACGCCCTTTTTGGCCAAGGGCATCATTGTCAACATTTTGCTGCTTTTCATGTGCTTTAAAGGCGATTCGAATCTACCTCCTGAAATCTGTTTCCTGCAATTCTGCCTTGATTTCAAATCCTCTTCTTTGCCTTCCCTCAATATATTTGTGGACGAGAGTTATCATTTATAACTCTGCAGGTTTGTGAATTGCAGTGCCCTGAACCTCCATTTTACAACTCGCTTTTTTGGGAGCTGGCCGCAAAAGCGCAGGATGGCTTCAGGCCCTGTTCTGGTTCCGGGGGGCAGGCTGAGCCTGTGGTTAATTCTTCTTCCTGATGGGAAAATAGAGTGACCTGTGCCTGTCCCAACACCAAGAGCTAGTCTCTCGTTGGTTCCCCGTCTTCCCGTTCATCCTCAGGACAAATTGCAACCTGTACGGAACAGGAGGTTAAAGGTGCTGATGCTCCAAGTAGGGAGATTGCTAGTAAAGCGGCTGGAATGGCGAACCCGGGCACAAGGAGATGAGAAATGAGGTGCGTTTTAGAAACCTTTCCCCATCACACGGTGTACCATCTTCTGGGTTTCTCATGCATGTTTTCGATGTAGGAAGATGCCTTTGAACCTGGAGATTTGGGACCCATGCGATGGGTACCACGCCGTATTACTTTAAAGGGTCTGCGTTTGCTCACCCAACCTCACCAAACCTCTCAGCCCCAAGAGTGTCCACCCTTATGTCTCATCCAGCTGTGGGTCTAGATATGGTCAATCCAGGTTGCATCACAGCCCCTGAACTCATTGTGTAAGAATTTCTATCTCTTTCACTGTCGTTGTTTCATGGGTTTTTCAAAGTAATTTATTTTCATAATGGGGTTTAGCTGCTTTTCACGGCTGTGTTTATGCCGCTTTACACCCACTTGACACACTAACAGAGAGATATCAATACATAGGTTTTAAGATTATTACTAGTCAGATATATTCTTGTGCGGTGAATAGGGCGTGTTGAGTCCAGTTCTCTGAGCAAGGAGTAGGTCTTGTCTACTACATATTGGGTTTATGGAACGGTATCTGAGCTAATTTGATACCCTTGTTTTATGTATCACCCCACCTCACCTTTCCCGTTAAGCAGCCATAGTCTGTTTTCTGCATGTGTGACTCTGTTCTGTTTTGTAATTCAGTTCAAGTGTAACGGTTTTTACATTCCCTCTAAAAGTGATACCTTATGAGAAGTGTCCTTTTCTGTGTGACTTATTTCAGTTAGAATCGTCGTACCTAAATCCACTCATCATGCTGCTACTAACCTTATGACATTGATTTCATGGCTGAGTGATATTCCATTGTACATAAGGACCACAACTTCTTTATCCATTTTTCTCTTTCCTTGGATATTTAAGGTGGAATGAATTGGAGGTCCTTGTCAACAGAGCAGCCCTAAACTTTGGGGTGCTTGTGTCTTGCTGATTTTTCATTTTCCCAATTTATACCCCCATGAGTGGAAGTGCCCTATGCTCTCTAAGCTGTGTTTTTCAGATGTTTCAGGACACACCGTACACTTCTCCAGAGTGGCTGTTGGCAATTTACATCCCGCCCATCAGTGTAGCAAGGCTCCCATTTCTCCATGGCCTGTCCTGCATTTCTGGTTTTGACACTTTTTTCAGCATGGCCCTTTTGACCGATGGGAAGCGAGACTTCTCTGTAGCGCTGATTTGCCTTTCCAGGTTGCTTGGTTGGCCAAAAAGGGCGTATGCGTTTTTTCCTGAATATATTCAGGAAAAAACGCATACGCCCTTTTTGGCCAAGGGCATCATTGTCAACGTTTTGCCGCTTTTCATGTGCTTTAAAGGCGATTCGTATCTACCTCCTGAAATCTGTTTCGTGCAATTCTGCCTTGATTTCAAATCCTCTTCTTTGCCTTCCCTCAATATATTTGTGGACGAGAGTTATCATTTATAACTCTGCAGGTTTGTGAATTGCAGTGCCCTGAACCTCCATTTTACAACTCGCTTTTTTGGGAGCTGGCCGCAAAAGCGCAGGATGGCTTCAGGCCCTGTTCTGGTTCCGGGGGGCAGGCTGAGCCTGTGGTTAATTCTTCTTCCTGATGGGAAAATAGAGTGACCTGTGCCTGTCCCGACACCAAGAGCTAGTCTCTCGTTGGTTCCCCGTCTTCCCGTTCATCCTCAGGACAAATTGCAACCTGTACGGAACAGGAGGTTAAAGGTGCTGATGCTCCAAGTAGGGAGATTGCTAGTAAAGCGGCTGGAAAGGCGATCCCGGGCACAAGGAGATGAGAAATGAGGTGCGTTTTAGAAACCTTTCCCCATCACACGGTGTACCATCTTCTGGGTTTCTCATGCATGTTTTCGATGTAGGAAGATGCCCTTGAACCTGGAGATTTGGGACCCATGCGATGGGTACCACGCCGTATTACTTTAAAGGGTCTGCATTTGCTCACCCAACCTCACCAAACCTCTCAGCCCCAAGAGTGTCCACCCTTATGTCTCATCCAGCTGTGGGTCTAGATATGGTCAATCCAGGTTGCATCACAGCCCCTGAACTCATTGTGTAAGAATTTCTATCTCTTTCACTGTCGTTGTTTCATGGGTTTTTCAAAGTAATTTATTTTTATAATGGGGTTTAGCTGCTTTTCACGGCTGTGTTTATGCCGCTTTACACCCACTTGACACACTCACAGAGAGATATCAATACATAGGTTTTAAGATTATTACTAGTCAGATATATTCTTGTGCGGTGAATAGGGCGTGTTGAGTCCAGTTCTCTGAGCAAGGAGTAGGTCTTGTCTACTACATATTGGGTTTATGGAACGGTATCTGAGCTAATTTGATACCCTTGTTTTATGTATCACCCCACCTCACCTTTCCCGTTAAGCAGCCATAGTCTGTTTTCTGCATGTGTGACTCTGTTCTGTTTTGTAATTCAGTTCAAGTGTAACGGTTTTTACATTCCCTCTAAAAGTGATACCTTATGAGAAGTGTCCTTTTCTGTGTGACTTATTTCAGTTAGAATCGTCGTACCTAAATCCACTCATCATGCTGCTACTAACCTTATGACATTGATTTCATGGCTGAGTGATATTCCATTGTACATAAGGACCACAACTTCTTTATCCATTTTTCTCTTTCCTTGGATATTTAAGGTGGAATGAATTGGAGGTCCTTGTCAACAGAGCAGCCCTAAACTTTGGGGTGCTTGTGTCTTGCTGATTTTTCATTTTCCCAATTTATACCCCCATGAGTGGAAGTGCCCTATGCTCTCTAAGCTGTGTTTTTCAGATGTTTCAGGACACACCGTACACTTCTCCAGAGTGGCTGTTGGCAATTTACATCCCGCCCATCAGTGTAGCAAGGCTCCCATTTCTCCATGGCCTGTCCTGCATTTCTGGTTTTGACACTTTTTTCAGCATGGCCCTTTTGACCGATGGGAAGCGAGACTTCTCTGTAGCGCTGATTTGCCTTTCCAGGTTGCTTGGTTGGCCAAAAAGGGCGTATGCGTTTTTTCCTGAATATATTCAGGAAAAAACGCATACGCCCTTTTTGGCCAAGGGCATCATTGTCAACGTTTTGCCGCTTTTCATGTGCTTTAAAGGCGATTCGTATCTACCTCCTGAAATCTGTTTCGTGCAATTCTGCCTTGATTTCAAATCCTCTTCTTTGCCTTCCCTCAATATATTTGTGGACGAGAGTTATCATTTATAACTCTGCAGGTTTGTGAATTGCAGTGCCCTGAACCTCCATTTTACAACTCGCTTTTTTGGGAGCTGGCCGCAAAAGCGCAGGATGGCTTCAGGCCCTGTTCTGGTTCCGGGGGGCAGGCTGAGCCTGTGGTTAATTCTTCTTCCTGATGGGAAAATAGAGTGACCTGTGCCTGTCCCGACACCAAGAGCTAGTCTCTCGTTGGTTCCCCGTCTTCCCGTTCATCCTCAGGACAAATTGCAACCTGTACGGAACAGGAGGTTAAAGGTGCTGATGCTCCAAGTAGGGAGATTGCTAGTAAAGCGGCTGGAATGGCGAACCCGGGCACAAGGAGATGAGAAATGAGGTGCGTTTTAGAAACCTTTCCCCATCACACGGTGTACCATCTTCTGGGTTTCTCATGCATGTTTTCGATGTAGGAAGATGCCCTTGAACCTGGAGATTTGGGACCCATGCGATGGGTACCACGCAGTATTACTTTAAAGGGTCTGCGTTTGCTCACCCAACCTCACCAAACCTCTCAGCCCCAAGAGTGTCCACCCTTATGTCTCATCCAGCTGTGGGTCTAGATATGGTCAATCCAGGTTGCATCACAGCCCCTGAACTCATTGTGTAAGAATTTCTATCTCTTTCACTGTCGTTGTTTCATGGGTTTTTCAAAGTAATTTATTTTCATAATGGGGTTTAGCTGCTTTTCACGGCTGTGTTTATGCCGCTTTACACCCACTTGACACACTAACAGAGAGATATCAATACATAGGTTTTAAGATTATTACTAGTCAGATATATTCTTGTGCGGTGAATAGGGCGTGTTGAGTCCAGTTCTCTGAGCAAGGAGTAGGTCTTGTCTACTACATATTGGGTTTATGGAACGGTATCTGAGCTAATTTGATACCCTTGTTTTATGTATCACCCCACCTCACCTTTCCCGTTAAGCAGCCATAGTCTGTTTTCTGCATGTGTGACTCTGTTCTGTTTTGTAATTCAGTTCAAGTGTAACGGTTTTTACATTCCCTCTAAAAGTGATACCTTATGAGAAGTGTCCTTTTCTGTGTGACTTATTTCAGTTAGAATCGTCGTACCTAAATCCACTCATCATGCTGCTACTAACCTTATGACATTGATTTCATGGCTGAGTGATATTCCATTGTACATAAGGACCACAACTTCTTTATCCATTTTTCTCTTTCCTGGGATATTTAAGGTGGAATGAAGTGGAGGTCCTTGTCAACAGAGCAGCCCTCAACTTTGGGGTGCTTGTGTCTTGCTGATTTTTCATTTTCCCAATTTATAACCCCATGAGTGGAAGTGCCCTATGCTCTCTAAGCTGTGTTTTTCAGATGTTTCAGGACACACCGTACACTTCTCCAGAGTGGCTGTTGGCAATTTACATCCCGCCCATCAGTGTAGCAAGGCTCCCATTTCTCCATGGCCTGTCCTGCATTTCTGGTTTTGACACTTTTTTCAGCATGGCCCTTTTGACCGATGGGAAGCGAGACTTCTCTGTAGCGCTGATTTGCCTTTCCAGGTTGCTTGGTTGGCCAAAAAGGGCGTATGCGTTTTTTCCTGAATATATTCAGGAAAAAACGCATACGCCCTTTTTGGCCAAGGGCATCATTGTCAACGTTTTGCCGCTTTTCATGTGCTTTAAAGGCGATTCGTATCTACCTCCTGAAATCTGTTTCGTGCAATTCTGCCTTGATTTCAAATCCTCTTCTTTGCCTTCCCTCAATATATTTGTGGACGAGAGTTATCATTTATAACTCTGCAGGTTTGTGAATTGCAGTGCCCTGAACCTCCATTTTACAACTCGCTTTTTTGGGAGCTGGCCGCAAAAGCGCAGGATGGCTTCAGGCCCTGTTCTGGTTCCGGGGGGCAGGCTGAGCCTGTGGTTAATTCTTCTTCCTGATGGGAAAATAGAGTGACCTGTGCCTGTCCCGACACCAAGAGCTAGTCTCTCGTTGGTTCCCCGTCTTCCCGTTCATCCTCAGGACAAATTGCAACCTGTACGGAACAGGAGGTTAAAGGTGCTGATGCTCCAAGTAGGGAGATTGCTAGTAAAGCGGCTGGAATGGCGAACCCGGGCACAAGGAGATGAGAAATGAGGTGCGTTTTAGAAACCTTTCCCCATCACACGGTGTACCATCTTCTGGGTTTCTCATGCATGTTTTCGATGTAGGAAGATGCCCTTGAACCTGGAGATTTGGGACCCATGCGATGGGTACCACGCAGTATTACTTTAAAGGGTCTGCGTTTGCTCACCCAACCTCACCAAACCTCTCAGCCCCAAGAGTGTCCACCCTTATGTCTCATCCAGCTGTGGGTCTAGATATGGTCAATCCAGGTTGCATCACAGCCCCTGAACTCATTGTGTAAGAATTTCTATCTCTTTCACTGTCGTTGTTTCATGGGTTTTTCAAAGTAATTTATTTTCATAATGGGGTTTAGCTGCTTTTCACGGCTGTGTTTATGCCGCTTTACACCCACTTGACACACTAACAGAGAGATATCAATACATAGGTTTTAAGATTATTACTAGTCAGATATATTCTTGTGCGGTGAATAGGGCGTGTTGAGTCCAGTTCTCTGAGCAAGGAGTAGGTCTTGTCTACTTCATATTGGGTTTATGGAACGGTATCTGAGCTAATTTGATACCCTTGTTTTATGTATCACCCCACCTCACCTTTCCCGTTAAGCAGCCATAGTCTGTTTTCTGCATGTGTGACTCTGTTCTGTTTTGTAATTCAGTTCAAGTGTAACGGTTTTTACATTCCCTCTAAAAGTGATACCTTATGAGAAGTGTCCTTTTCTGTGTGACTTATTTCAGTTAGAATCGTCGTACCTAAATCCACTCATCATGCTGCTACTAACCTTATGACATTGATTTCATGGCTGAGTGATATTCCATTGTACATAAGGACCACAACTTCTTTATCCATTTTTCTCTTTCCTTGGATATTTAAGGTGGAATGAAGTGGAGGTCCTTGTCAACAGAGCAGCCCTAAACTTTGGGGTGCTTGTGTCTTGCTGATTTTTAATTTTCCCAATTTATACCCCCATGAGTGGAAGTGCCCTATGCTCTCTGAGCTGTGTTTTTCAGATGTTTCAGGACACACCGTACACTTCTCCAGAGTGGCTGTTGGCAATTTACATCCCGCCCATCAGTGTAGCAAGGCTCTCATTTCTCCATGGCCTGTCCTGCATTTCTGGTTTTGACACTTTTTTCAGCATGGCCCTTTTGACCAATGGGAAGCGAGACTTCTTTGTAGCGCTGATTTGCCTTTCCAGGTTGCTTGGTTGGCCAAAAAGGGCGTATGCGTTTTTTCCTGAATATATTCAGGAAAAAACGCATACGCCCTTTTTGGCCAAGGGCATCATTGTCAACGTTTTGCCGCTTTTCATGTGCTTTAAAGGTGATTCGTATCTACCTCCTGAAATCTGTTTCGTGCAATTCTGCCTTGACTTCAAATCCTCTTCTTTGCCTTCCCTCAATATATTTGTGGACGAGAGTTATCATTTATAACTCTGCAGGTTTGTGAATTGCAGTGCCCTGAACCTCCATTTTACAGCTCGCTTTTTTGGGAGCTGGCCGCAAAAGCGCAGGATGGCTTCAGGCCCTGTTCTGGTTCCGGGGGGCAGGCTGAGCCTGTGGTTAATTCTTCTTCCTGATGGGAAAATAGAGTGACCTGTGCCTGTCCCGACACCAAGAGCTAGTCTCTCGTTGGTTCCCCGTCTTCCCGTTCATCCTCAGGACAAATTGCAACCTGTACGGAACAGGAGGTTAAAGGTGCTGATGCTCCAAGTAGGGAGATTGCTAGTAAAGCAGCTGGAATGGCGAACCCGGGCACAAGGAGATGATAAATGAGGTGCGTTTTAGAAACCTTTCCCCATCACACGGTGTACCATCTTCTGGGTTTCTCATGCATGTTTTCGATGTAGGAAGATGCCCTTGAACCTGGAGATTTGGGACCCATGCGATGGGTACCACGCAGTATTACTTTAAAGGGTCTGCGTTTGCTCACCCAACCTCACCAAACCTCTCAGCCCCAAGAGTGTCCACCCTTATGTCTCATCCAGCTGTGGGTCTAGATATGGTCAATCCAGGTTGCATCACAGCCCCTGAACTCATTGTGTAAGAATTTCTATCTCTTTCACTGTCGTTGTTTCATGGGTTTTTCAAAGTAATTTATTTTCATAATGGGGTTTAGCTGCTTTTCACGGCTGTGTTTATGCCGCTTTACACCCACTTGACACACTAACAGAGAGATATCAATACATAGGTTTTAAGATTATTACTAGTCAGATATATTCTTGTGCGGTGAATAGGGCGTGTTGAGTCCAGTTCTCTGAGCAAGGAGTAGGTCTTGTCTACTACATATTGGGTTTATGGAACGGTATCTGAGCTAATTTGATACCCTTGTTTTATGTATCACCCCACCTCACCTTTCCCGTTAAGCAGCCATAGTCTGTTTTCTGCATGTGTGACTCTGTTCTGTTTTGTAATTCAGTTCAAGTGTAACGGTTTTTACATTCCCTCTAAAAGTGATACCTTATGAGAAGTGTCCTTTTCTGTGTGACTTATTTCAGTTAGAATCGTCGTACCTAAATCCACTCATCATGCTGCTACTAACCTTATGACATTGATTTCATGGCTGAGTGATATTCCATTGTACATAAGGACCACAACTTCTTTATCCATTTTTCTCTTTCCTGGGATATTTAAGGTGGAATGAAGTGGAGGTCCTTGTCAACAGAGCAGCCCTCAACTTTGGGGTGCTTGTGTCTTGCTGATTTTTAATTTTCCCAATTTATAACCCCATGAGTGGAAGTGCCCTATGCTCTCTAAGCTGTGTTTTTCAGATGTTTCAGGACACACCGTACACTTCTCCAGAGTGGCTGTTGGCAATTTACATCCCGCCCATCAGTGTAGCAAGGCTCCCATTTCTCCATGGCCTGTCCTGCATTTCTGGTTTTGACACTTTTTTCAGCATGGCCCTTTTGACCGATGGGAAGCGAGACTTCTCTGTAGCGCTGATTTGCCTTTCCAGGTTGCTTGGTTGGCCAAAAAGGGCGTATGCGTTTTTTCCTGAATATATTCAGGAAAAAACGCATACGCCCTTTTTGGCCAAGGGCATCATTGTCAACGTTTTGCCGCTTTTCATGTGCTTTAAAGGCGATTCGTATCTACCTCCTGAAATCTGTTTCGTGCAATTCTGCCTTGATTTCAAATCCTCTTCTTTGCCTTCCCTCAATATATTTGTGGACGAGAGTTATCATTTATAACTCTGCAGGTTTGTGAATTGCAGTGCCCTGAACCTCCATTTTACAACTCGCTTTTTTGGGAGCTGGCCGCAAAAGCGCAGGATGGCTTCAGGCCCTGTTCTGGTTCCGGGGGGCAGGCTGAGCCTGTGGTTAATTCTTCTTCCTGATGGGAAAATAGAGTGACCTGTGCCTGTCCCGACACCAAGAGCTAGTCTCTCGTTGGTTCCCCGTCTTCCCGTTCATCCTCAGGACAAATTGCAACCTGTACGGAACAGGAGGTTAAAGGTGCTGATGCTCCAAGTAGGGAGATTGCTAGTAAAGCGGCTGGAATGGCGAACCCGGGCACAAGGAGATGAGAAATGAGGTGCGTTTTAGAAACCTTTCCCCATCACACGGTGTACCATCTTCTGGGTTTCTCATGCATGTTTTCGATGTAGGAAGATGCCCTTGAACCTGGAGATTTGGGACCCATGCGATGGGTACCACGCAGTATTACTTTAAAGGGTCTGCGTTTGCTCACCCAACCTCACCAAACCTCTCAGCCCCAAGAGTGTCCACCCTTATGTCTCATCCAGCTGTGGGTCTAGATATGGTCAATCCAGGTTGCATCACAGCCCCTGAACTCATTGTGTAAGAATTTCTATCTCTTTCACTGTCGTTGTTTCATGGGTTTTTCAAAGTAATTTATTTTCATAATGGGGTTTAGCTGCTTTTCACGGCTGTGTTTATGCCGCTTTACACCCACTTGACACACTAACAGAGAGATATCAATACATAGGTTTTAAGATTATTACTAGTCAGATATATTCTTGTGCGGTGAATAGGGCGTGTTGAGTCCAGTTCTCTGAGCAAGGAGTAGGTCTTCTCTACTACATATTGGGTTTATGGAACGGTATCTGAGCTAATTTGATACCCTTGTTTTATGTATCACCCCACCTCACCTTTCCCGTTAAGCAGCCATAGTCTGTTTTCTGCATGTGTGACTCTGTTCTGTTTTGTAATTCAGTTCAAGTGTAACGGTTTTTACATTCCCTCTAAAAGTGATACCTTATGAGAAGTGTCCTTTTCTGTGTGACTTATTTCAGTTAGAATCGTCGTACCTAAATCCACTCATCATGCTGCTACTAACCTTATGACATTGATTTCATGGCTGAGTGATATTCCATTGTACATAAGGACCACAACTTCTTTATCCATTTTTCTCTTTCCTGGGATATTTAAGGTGGAATGAAGTGGAGGTCCTTGTCAACAGAGCAGCCCTCAACTTTGGGGTGCTTGTGTCTTGCTGATTTTTAATTTTCCCAATTTATAACCCCATGAGTGGAAGTGCCCTATGCTCTCTAAGCTGTGTTTTTCAGATGTTTCAGGACACACCGTACACTTCTCCAGAGTGGCTGTTGGCAATTTACATCCTGCCCATCAGTGTAGCAAGGCTCCCATTTCTCCATGGCCTGTCCTGCATTTCTGGTTTTGACACTTTTTTCAGCATGGCCCTTTTGACCGATGGGAAGCGAGACTTCTCTGTAGCGCTGATTTGCCTTTCCAGGTTGCTTGGTTGGCCAAAAAGGGCGTATGCGTTTTTTCCTGAATATATTCAGGAAAAAACGCATACGCCCTTTTTGGCCAAGGGCATCATTGTCAACGTTTTGCCGCTTTTCATGTGCTTTAAAGGCGATTCGTATCTACCTCCTGAAATCTGTTTCGTGCAATTCTGCCTTGATTTCAAATCCTCTTCTTTGCCTTCCCTCAATATATTTGTGGACGAGAGTTATCATTTATAACTCTGCAGGTTTGTGAATTGCAGTGCCCTGAACCTCCATTTTACAACTCGCTTTTTTGGGAGCTGGCCGCAAAAGCGCAGGATGGCTTCAGGCCCTGTTCTGGTTCCGGGGGGCAGGCTGAGCCTGTGGTTAATTCTTCTTCCTGATGGGAAAATAGAGTGACCTGTGCCTGTCCCGACACCAAGAGCTAGTCTCTCGTTGGTTCCCCGTCTTCCCGTTCATCCTCAGGACAAATTGCAACCTGTACGGAACAGGAGGTTAAAGGTGCTGATGCTCCAAGTAGGGAGATTGCTAGTAAAGCGGCTGGAATGGCGAACCCGGGCACAAGGAGATGAGAAATGAGGTGCGTTTTAGAAACCTTTCCCCATCACACGGTGTACCATCTTCTGGGTTTCTCATGCATGTTTTCGATGTAGGAAGATGCCCTTGAACCTGGAGATTTGGGACCCATGCGATGGGTACCACGCAGTATTACTTTAAAGGGTCTGCGTTTGCTCACCCAACCTCACCAAACCTCTCAGCCCCAAGAGTGTCCACCCTTATGTCTCATCCAGCTGTGGGTCTAGATATGGTCAATCCAGGTTGCATCACAGCCCCTGAACTCATTGTGTAAGAATTTCTATCTCTTTCACTGTCGTTGTTTCATGGGTTTTTCAAAGTAATTTATTTTCATAATGGGGTTTAGCTGCTTTTCACGGCTGTGTTTATGCCGCTTTACACCCACTTGACACACTAACAGAGAGATATCAATACATAGGTTTTAAGATTATTACTAGTCAGATATATTCTTGTGCGGTGAATAGGGCGTGTTGAGTCCAGTTCTCTGAGCAAGGAGTAGGTCTTGTCTACTACATATTGGGTTTATGGAACGGTATCTGAGCTAATTTGATACCCTTGTTTTATGTATCACCCCACCTCACCTTTCCCGTTAAGCAGCCATAGTCTGTTTTCTGCATGTGTGACTCTGTTCTGTTTTGTAATTCAGTTCAAGTGTAACGGTTTTTACATTCCCTCTAAAAGTGATACCTTATGAGAAGTGTCCTTTTCTGTGTGACTTATTTCAGTTAGAATCGTCGTACCTAAATCCACTCATCATGCTGCTACTAACCTTATGACATTGATTTCATGGCTGAGTGATATTCCATTGTACATAAGGACCACAACTTCTTTATCCATTTTTCTCTTTCCTGGGATATTTAAGGTGGAATGAAGTGGAGGTCCTTGTCAACAGAGCAGCCCTCAACTTTGGGGTGCTTGTGTCTTGCTGATTTTTAATTTTCCCAATTTATAACCCCATGAGTGGAAGTGCCCTATGCTCTCTAAGCTGTGTTTTTCAGATGTTTCAGGACACACCGTACACTTCTCCAGAGTGGCTGTTGGCAATTTACATCCCGCCCATCAGTGTAGCAAGGCTCCCATTTCTCCATGGCCTGTCCTGCATTTCTGGTTTTGACACTTTTTTCAGCATGGCCCTTTTGACCGATGGGAAGCGAGACTTCTCTGTAGCGCTGATTTGCCTTTCCAGGTTGCTTGGTTGGCCAAAAAGGGCGTATGCGTTTTTTCCTGAATATATTCAGGAAAAAACGCATACGCCCTTTTTGGCCAAGGGCATCATTGTCAACGTTTTGCCGCTTTTCATGTGCTTTAAAGGCGATTCGTATCTACCTCCTGAAATCTGTTTCGTGCAATTCTGCCTTGATTTCAAATCCTCTTCTTTGCCTTCCCTCAATATATTTGTGGACGAGAGTTATCATTTATAACTCTGCAGGTTTGTGAATTGCAGTGCCCTGAACCTCCATTTTACAACTCGCTTTTTTGGGAGCTGGCCGCAAAAGCGCAGGATGGCTTCAGGCCCTGTTCTGGTTCCGGGGGGCAGGCTGAGCCTGTGGTTAATTCTTCTTCCTGATGGGAAAATAGAGTGACCTGTGCCTGTCCCGACACCAAGAGCTAGTCTCTCGTTGGTTCCCCGTCTTCCCGTTCATCCTCAGGACAAATTGCAACCTGTACGGAACAGGAGGTTAAAGGTGCTGATGCTCCAAGTAGGGAGATTGCTAGTAAAGCGGCTGGAATGGCGAACCCGGGCACAAGGAGATGAGAAATGAGGTGCGTTTTAGAAACCTTTCCCCATCACACGGTGTACCATCTTCTGGGTTTCTCATGCATGTTTTCGATGTAGGAAGATGCCCTTGAACCTGGAGATTTGGGACCCATGCGATGGGTACCACGCAGTATTACTTTAAAGGGTCTGCGTTTGCTCACCCAACCTCACCAAACCTCTCAGCCCCAAGAGTGTCCACCCTTATGTCTCATCCAGCTGTGGGTCTAGATATGGTCAATCCAGGTTGCATCACAGCCCCTGAACTCATTGTGTAAGAATTTCTATCTCTTTCACTGTCGTTGTTTCATGGGTTTTTCAAAGTAATTTATTTTCATAATGGGGTTTAGCTGCTTTTCACGGCTGTGTTTATGCCGCTTTACACCCACTTGACACACTAACAGAGAGATATCAATACATAGGTTTTAAGATTATTACTAGTCAGATATATTCTTGTGCGGTGAATAGGGCGTGTTGAGTCCAGTTCTCTGAGCAAGGAGTAGGTCTTCTCTACTACATATTGGGTTTATGGAACGGTATCTGAGCTAATTTGATACCCTTGTTTTATGTATCACCCCACCTCACCTTTCCCGTTAAGCAGCCATAGTCTGTTTTCTGCATGTGTGACTCTGTTCTGTTTTGTAATTCAGTTCAAGTGTAACGGTTTTTACATTCCCTCTAAAAGTGATACCTTATGAGAAGTGTCCTTTTCTGTGTGACTTATTTCAGTTAGAATCGTCGTACCTAAATCCACTCATCATGCTGCTACTAACCTTATGACATTGATTTCATGGCTGAGTGATATTCCATTGTACATAAGGACCACAACTTCTTTATCCATTTTTCTCTTTCCTGGGATATTTAAGGTGGAATGAAGTGGAGGTCCTTGTCAACAGAGCAGCCCTCAACTTTGGGGTGCTTGTGTCTTGCTGATTTTTAATTTTCCCAATTTATAACCCCATGAGTGGAAGTGCCCTATGCTCTCTAAGCTGTGTTTTTCAGATGTTTCAGGACACACCGTACACTTCTCCAGAGTGGCTGTTGGCAATTTACATCCTGCCCATCAGTGTAGCAAGGCTCCCATTTCTCCATGGCCTGTCCTGCATTTCTGGTTTTGACACTTTTTTCAGCATGGCCCTTTTGACCGATGGGAAGCGAGACTTCTCTGTAGCGCTGATTTGCCTTTCCAGGTTGCTTGGTTGGCCAAAAAGGGCGTATGCGTTTTTTCCTGAATATATTCAGGAAAAAACGCATACGCCCTTTTTGGCCAAGGGCATCATTGTCAACGTTTTGCCGCTTTTCATGTGCTTTAAAGGCGATTCGTATCTACCTCCTGAAATCTGTTTCGTGCAATTCTGCCTTGATTTCAAATCCTCTTCTTTGCCTTCCCTCAATATATTTGTGGACGAGAGTTATCATTTATAACTCTGCAGGTTTGTGAATTGCAGTGCCCTGAACCTCCATTTTACAACTCGCTTTTTTGGGAGCTGGCCGCAAAAGCGCAGGATGGCTTCAGGCCCTGTTCTGGTTCCGGGGGGCAGGCTGAGCCTGTGGTTAATTCTTCTTCCTGATGGGAAAATAGAGTGACCTGTGCCTGTCCCGACACCAAGAGCTAGTCTCTCGTTGGTTCCCCGTCTTCCCGTTCATCCTCAGGACAAATTGCAACCTGTACGGAACAGGAGGTTAAAGGTGCTGATGCTCCAAGTAGGGAGATTGCTAGTAAAGCGGCTGGAATGGCGAACCCGGGCACAAGGAGATGAGAAATGAGGTGCGTTTTAGAAACCTTTCCCCATCACACGGTGTACCATCTTCTGGGTTTCTCATGCATGTTTTCGATGTAGGAAGATGCCCTTGAACCTGGATATTTGGGACCCATGCGATGGGTACCACGCAGTATTACTTTAAAGGGTCTGCGTTTGCTCACCCAACCTCACCAAACCTCTCAGCCCCAAGAGTGTCCACCCTTATGTCTCATCCAGCTGTGGGTCTAGATATGGTCAATCCAGGTTGCATCACAGCCCCTGAACTCATTGTGTAAGAATTTCTATCTCTTTCACTGTCGTTGTTTCATGGGTTTTTCAAAGTAATTTATTTTCATAATGGGGTTTAGCTGCTTTTCACGGCTGTGTTTATGCCGCTTTACACCCACTTGACACACTAACAGAGAGATATCAATACATAGGTTTTAAGATTATTACTAGTCAGATATATTCTTGTGCGGTGAATAGGGCGTGTTGAGTCCAGTTCTCTGAGCAAGGAGTAGGTCTTGTCTACTTCATATTGGGTTTATGGAATGGTATCTGAGCTAATTTGATACCCTTGTTTTATGTATCACCCCACCTCACCTTTCCCGTTAAGCAGCCATAGTGTGTTTTCTGCATGTGTGACTCTGTTCTGTTTTGTAATTCAGTTCAAGTGTAACGGTTTTTACATTCCCTCTAAAAGTGATACCTTATGAGAAGTGTCCTTTTCTGTGTGACTTATTTCAGTTAGAATCGTCGTACCTAAATCCACTCATCATGCTGCTACTAACCTTATGACATTGATTTCATGGCTGAGTGATATTCCATTGTACATAAGGACCACAACTTCTTTATCCATTTTTCTCTTTCCTTGGATATTTAAGGTGGAATGAATTGGAGGTCCTTGTCAACAGAGCAGCCCTAAACTTTGGGGTGCTTGTGTCTTGCTGATTTTTCATTTTCCCAATTTATACCCCCATGAGTGGAAGTGCCCTATGCTCTCTAAGCTGTGTTTTTCAGATGTTTCAGGACACACCGTACACTTCTCCAGAGTGGCTGTTGGCAATTTACATCCCGCCCATCAGTGTAGCAAGGCTCCCATTTCTCCATGGCCTGTCCTGCATTTCTGGTTTTGACACTTTTTTCAGCATGGCCCTTTTGACCGATGGGAAGCGAGACTTCTCTGTAGCGCTGATTTGCCTTTCCAGGTTGCTTGGTTGGCCAAAAAGGGCGTATGCGTTTTTTCCTGAATATATTCAGGAAAAAACGCATACGCCCTTTTTGGCCAAGGGCATCATTGTCAACGTTTTGCCGCTTTTCATGTGCTTTAAAGGCGATTCGTATCTACCTCCTGAAATCTGTTTCGTGCAATTCTGCCTTGACTTCAAATCCTCTTCTTTGCCTTCCCTCAATATATTTGTGGACGAGAGTTATCATTTATAACTCTGCAGGTTTGTGAATTGCAGTGCCCTGAACCTCCATTTTACAGCTCGCTTTTTTGGGAGCTGGCCGCAAAAGCGCAGGATGGCTTCAGGCCCTGTTCTGGTTCCGGGGGGCAGGCTGAGCCTGTGGTTAATTCTTCTTCCTGATGGGAAAATAGAGTGACCTGTGCCTGTCCCGACACCAAGAGCTAGTCTCTCGTTGGTTCCCCGTCTTCCCGTTCATCCTCAGGACAAATTGCAACCTGTACGGAACAGGAGGTTAAAGGTGCTGATGCTCCAAGTAGGGAGATTGCTAGTAAAGCGGCTGGAATGGCGAACCCGGGCACAAGGAGATGATAAATGAGGTGCGTTTTAGAAACCTTTCCCCATCACACGGTGTACCATCTTCTGGGTTTCTCATGCATGTTTTCGATGTAGGAAGATGCCCTTGAACCTGGATATTTGGGACCCATGCGATGGGTACCACGCAGTATTACTTTAAAGGGTCTGCGTTTGCTCACCCAACCTCACCAAACCTCTCAGCCCCAAGAGTGTCCACCCTTATGTCTCATCCAGCTGTGGGTCTAGATATGGTCAATCCAGGTTGCATCACAGCCCCTGAACTCATTGTGTAAGAATTTCTATCTCTTTCACTGTCGTTGTTTCATGGGTTTTTCAAAGTAATTTATTTTCATAATGGGGTTTAGCTGCTTTTCACGGCTGTGTTTATGCCGCTTTACACCCACTTGACACACTAACAGAGAGATATCAATACATAGGTTTTAAGATTATTACTAGTCAGATATATTCTTGTGCGGTGAATAGGGCGTGTTGAGTCCAGTTCTCTGAGCAAGGAGTAGGTCTTGTCTACTACATATTGGGTTTATGGAACGGTATCTGAGCTAATTTGATACCCTTGTTTTATGTATCACCCCACCTCACCTTTCCCGTTAAGCAGCCATAGTCTGTTTTCTGCATGTGTGACTCTGTTCTGTTTTGTAATTCAGTTCAAGTGTAACGGTTTTTACATTCCCTCTATCAGTGATACCTTATGAGAAGTGTCCTTTTCTGTGTGACTTATTTCAGTTAGAATCGTCGTACCTAAATCCACTCATCATGCTGCTACTAACCTTATGACATTGATTTCATGGCTGAGTGATATTCCATTGTACATAAGGACCACAACTTCTTTATCCATTTTTCTCTTTCCTGGGATATTTAAGGTGGAATGAAGTGGAGGTCCTTGTCAACAGAGCAGCCCTCAACTTTGGGGTGCTTGTGTCTTGCTGATTTTTCATTTTCCCAATTTATAACCCCATGAGTGGAAGTGCCCTATGCTCTCTAAGCTGTGTTTTTCAGATGTTTCAGGACACACCGTACACTTCTCCAGAGTGGCTGTTGGCAATTTACATCCCGCCCATCAGTGTAGCAAGGCTCCCATTTCTCCATGGCCTGTCCTGCATTTCTGGTTTTGACACTTTTTTCAGCATGGCCCTTTTGACCGATGGGAAGCGAGACTTCTCTGTAGCGCTGATTTGCCTTTCCAGGTTGCTTGGTTGGCCAAAAAGGGCGTATGCGTTTTTTCCTGAATATATTCAGGAAAAAACGCATACGCCCTTTTTGGCCAAGGGCATCATTGTCAACGTTTTGCCGCTTTTCATGTGCTTTAAAGGCGATTCGTATCTACCTCCTGAAATCTGTTTCGTGCAATTCTGCCTTGATTTCAAATCCTCTTCTTTGCCTTCCCTCAATATATTTGTGGACGAGAGTTATCATTTATAACTCTGCAGGTTTGTGAATTGCAGTGCCCTGAACCTCCATTTTACAACTCGCTTTTTTGGGAGCTGGCCGCAAAAGCGCAGGATGGCTTCAGGCCCTGTTCTGGTTCCAGGGGGCAGGCTGAGCCTGTGGTTAATTCTTCTTCCTGATGGGAAAATAGAGTGACCTATGCCTGTCCCGACACCAAGAGCTAGTCTCTCGTTGGTTCCCCGTCTTCCCGTTCATCCTCAGGACAAATTGCAACCTGTACGGAACAGGAGGTTAAAGGTGCTGATGCTCCAAGTAGGGAGATTGCTAGTAAAGCGGCTGGAATGGCGAACCCGGGCACAAGGAGATGAGAAATGAGGTGCGTTTTAGAAACCTTTCCCCATCACACGGTGTACCATCTTCTGGGTTTCTCATGCATGTTTTCGATGTAGGAAGATGCCCTTGAACCTGGATATTTGGGACCCATGCGATGGGTACCACGCAGTATTACTTTAAAGGGTCTGCGTTTGCTCACCCAACCTCACCAAACCTCTCAGCCCCAAGAGTGTCCACCCTTATGTCTCATCCAGCTGTGGGTCTAGATATGGTCAATCCAGGTTGCATCACAGCCCCTGAACTCATTGTGTAAGAATTTCTATCTCTTTCACTGTCGTTGTTTCATGGGTTTTTCAAAGTAATTTATTTTCATAATGGGGTTTAGCTGCTTTTCACGGCTGTGTTTATGCCGCTTTACACCCACTTGACACACTAACAGAGAGATATCAATACATAGGTTTTAAGATTATTACTAGTCAGATATATTCTTGTGCGGTGAATAGGGCGTGTTGAGTCCAGTTCTCTGAGCAAGGAGTAGGTCTTGTCTACTTCATATTGGGTTTATGGAACGGTATCTGAGCTAATTTGATACCCTTGTTTTATGTATCACCCCACCTCACCTTTCCCGTTAAGCAGCCATAGTCTGTTTTCTGCATGTGTGACTCTGTTCTGTTTTGTAATTCAGTTCAAGTGTAACGGTTTTTACATTCCCTCTAAAAGTGATACCTTATGAGAAGTGTCCTTTTCTGTGTGACTTATTTCAGTTAGAATCGTCGTACCTAAATCCACTCATCATGCTGCTACTAACCTTATGACATTGATTTCATGGCTGAGTGATATTCCATTGTACATAAGGACCACAACTTCTTTATCCATTTTTCTCTTTCCTTGGATATTTAAGGTGGAATGAAGTGGAGGTCCTTGTCAACAGAGCAGCCCTAAACTTTGGGGTGCTTGTGTCTTGCTGATTTTTCATTTTCCCAATTTATACCCCCATGAGTGGAAGTGCCCTATGCTCTCTAAGCTGTGTTTTTCAGACGTTTCAGGACACACCGTACACTTCTCCAGAGTGGCTGTTGGCAATTTACATCCCGCCCATCAGTGTAGCAAGGCTCTCATTTCTCCATGGCCTGTCCTGCATTTCTGGTTTTGACACTTTTTTCAGCATGGCCCTTTTGACCAATGGGAAGCGAGACTTCTTTGTAGCGCTGATTTGCCTTTCCAGGTTGCTTGGTTGGCCAAAAAGGGCGTATGCGTTTTTTCCTGAATATATTCAGGAAAAAACGCATACGCCCTTTTTGGCCAAGGGCATCATTGTCAACATTTTGCTGCTTTTCATGTGCTTTAAAGGCGATTCGAATCTACCTCCTGAAATCTGTTTCCTGCAATTCTGCCTTGATTTCAAATCCTCTTCTTTGCCTTCCCTCAATATATTTGTGGACGAGAGTTATCATTTATAACTCTGCAGGTTTGTGAATTGCAGTGCCCTGAACCTCCATTTTACAACTCGCTTTTTTGGGAGCTGGCCGCAAAAGCGCAGGATGGCTTCAGGCCCTGTTCTGGTTCCGGGGGGCAGGCTGAGCCTGTGGTTAATTCTTCTTCCTGATGGGAAAATAGAGTGACCTGTGCCTGTCCCAACACCAAGAGCTAGTCTCTCGTTGGTTCCCCGTCTTCCCGTTCATCCTCAGGACAAATTGCAACCTGTACGGAACAGGAGGTTAAAGGTGCTGATGCTCCAAGTAGGGAGATTGCTAGTAAAGCGGCTGGAATGGCGAACCCGGGCACAAGGAGATGAGAAATGAGGTGCGTTTTAGAAACCTTTCCCCATCACACGGTGTACGATCTTCTGGGTTTCTCATGCATGTTTTCGATGTAGGAAGATGCCCTTGAACCTGGAGATTTGGGACCCATGCGATGGGTACCACGCCGTATTACTTTAAAGGGTCTGCATTTGCTCACCCAACCTCACCAAACCTCTCAGCCCCAAGAGTGTCCACCCTTATGTCTCATCCAGCTGTGGGTCTAGATATGGTCAATCCAGGTTGCATCACAGCCCCTGAACTCATTGTGTAAGAATTTCTATCTCTTTCACTGTCGTTGTTTCATGGGTTTTTCAAAGTAATTTATTTTCATAATGGGGTTTAGCTGCTTTTCACGGCTGTGTTTATGCCGCTTTACACCCACTTGACACACTAACAGAGAGATATCAATACATAGGTTTTAAGATTATTACTAGTCAGATATATTCTTGTGCGGTGAATAGGGCGTGTTGAGTCCAGTTCTCTGAGCAAGGAGTAGGTCTTGTCTACTACATATTGGGTTTATGGAACGGTATCTGAGCTAATTTGATACCCTTGTTTTATGTATCACCCCACCTCACCTTTCCCGTTAAGCAGCCATAGTGTGTTTTCTGCATGTGTGACTCTGTTCTGTTTTGTAATTCAGTTCAAGTGTAACGGTTTTTACATTCCCTCTAAAAGTGATACCTTATGAGAAGTGTCCTTTTCTGTGTGACTTATTTCAGTTAGAATCGTCGTACCTAAATCCACTCATCATGCTGCTACTAACCTTATGACATTGATTTCATGGCTGAGTGATATTCCATTGTACATAAGGACCACAACTTCTTTATCCATTTTTCTCTTTCCTGGGATATTTAAGGTGGAATGAATTGGAGGTCCTTGTCAACAGAGCAGCCCTAAACTTTGGGGTGCTTGTGTCTTGCTGATTTTTCATTTTCCCAATTTATACCCCCATGAGTGGAAGTGCCCTATGCTCTCTAAGCTGTGTTTTTCAGATGTTTCAGGACACACCGTACACTTCTCCAGAGTGGCTGTTGGCAATTTACATCCCGCCCATCAGTGTAGCAAGGCTCCCATTTCTCCATGGCCTGTCCTGCATTTCTGGTTTTGACACTTTTTTCAGCATGGCCCTTTTGACCGATGGGAAGTGAGATTTCTCTGTAGCGCTGATTTGCCTTTCCAGGTTGCTTGGTTGGCCAAAAAGGGCGTATGCGTTTTTTCCTGAATATATTCAGGAAAAAACGCATACGCCCTTTTTGGCCAAGGGCATCATTGTCAACGTTTTGCCGCTTTTCATGTGCTTTAAAGGCGATTCGTATCTACCTCCTGAAATCTGTTTCGTGCAATTCTGCCTTGACTTCAAATCCTCTTCTTTGCCTTCCCTCAATATATTTGTGGACGAGAGTTATCATTTATAACTCTGCAGGTTTGTGAATTGCAGTGCCCTGAACCTCCATTTTACAGCTCGCTTTTTTGGGAGCTGGCCGCAAAAGCGCAGGATGGCTTCAGGCCCTGTTCTGGTTCCGGGGGGCAGGCTGAGCCTGTGGTTAATTCTTCTTCCTGATGGGAAAATAGAGTGACCTGTGCCTGTCCCGACACCAAGAGCTAGTCTCTCGTTGGTTCCCCGTCTTCCCGTTCATCCTCAGGACAAATTGCAACCTGTACGGAACAGGAGGTTAAAGGTGCTGATGCTCCAAGTAGGGAGATTGCTAGTAAAGCGGCTGGAATGGCGAACCCGGGCACAAGGAGATGATAAATGAGGTGCGTTTTAGAAACCTTTCCCCATCACACGGTGTACCATCTTCTGGGTTTCTCATGCATGTTTTCGATGTAGGAAGATGCCCTTGAACCTGGAGATTTGGGACCCATGCGATGGGTACCACGCAGTATTACTTTAAAGGGTCTGCGTTTGCTCACCCAACCTCACCAAACCTCTCAGCCCCAAGAGTGTCCACCCTTATGTCTCATCCAGCTGTGGGTCTAGATATGGTCAATCCAGGTTGCATCACAGCCCCTGAACTCATTGTGTAAGAATTTCTATCTCTTTCACTGTCGTTGTTTCATGGGTTTTTCAAAGTAATTTATTTTCATAATGGGGTTTAGCTGCTTTTCACGGCTGTGTTTATGCCGCTTTACACCCACTTGACACACTAACAGAGAGATATCAATACATAGGTTTTAAGATTTTTACTAGTCAGATATATTCTTGTGCGGTGAATACGGCGTGTTGAGTCCAGTTCTCTGAGCAAGGAGTAGGTCTTGTCTACTACATATTGGGTTTATGGAACGGTATCTGAGCTAATTTGATACCCTTGTTTTATGTATCACCCCACCTCACCTTTCCCGTTAAGCAGCCATAGTCTGTTTTCTGCATGTGTGACTCTGTTCTGTTTTGTAATTCAGTTCAAGTGTAACGGTTTTTACATTCCCTCTAAAAGTGATACCTTATGAGAAGTGTCCTTTTCTGTGTGACTTATTTCAGTTAGAATCGTCGTACCTAAATCCACTCATCATGCTGCTACTAACCTTATGACATTGATTTCATGGCTGAGTGATATTCCATTGTACATAAGGACCACAACTTCTTTATCCATTTTTCTCTTTCCTTGGATATTTAAGGTGGAATGAAGTGGAGGTCCTTGTCAACAGAGCAGCCCTAAACTTTGGGGTGCTTGTGTCTTGCTGATTTTTAATTTTCCCAATTTATACCCCCATGAGTGGAAGTGCCCTATGCTCTCTAAGCTGTGTTTTTCAGATGTTTCAGGACACACCGTACACTTCTCCAGAGTGGCTGTTGGCAATTTACATCCCGCCCATCAGTGTAGCAAGGCTCTCATTTCTCCATGGCCTGTCCTGCATTTCTGGTTTTGACACTTTTTTCAGCATGGCCCTTTTGACCAATGGGAAGCGAGACTTCTTTGTAGCGCTGATTTGCCTTTCCAGGTTGCTTGGTTGGCCAAAAAGGGCGTATGCGTTTTTTCCTGAATATATTCAGGAAAAAACGCATACGCCCCTTTTGGCCAAGGGCATCATTGTCAACATTTTGCTGCTTTTCATGTGCTTTAAAGGCGATTCGAATCTACCTCCTGAAATCTGTTTCCTGCAATTCTGCCTTGATTTCAAATCCTCTTCTTTGCCTTCCCTCAATATATTTGTGGACGAGAGTTATCATTTATAACTCTGCAGGTTTGTGAATTGCAGTGCCCTGAACCTCCATTTTACAACTCGCTTTTTTGGGAGCTGGCCGCAAAAGCGCAGGATGGCTTCAGGCCCTGTTCTGGTTCCGGGGGGCAGGCTGAGCCTGTGGTTAATTCTTCTTCCTGATGGGAAAATAGAGTGACCTGTGCCTGTCCCAACACCAAGAGCTAGTCTCTCGTTGGTTCCCCGTCTTCCCGTTCATCCTCAGGACAAATTGCAACCTGTACGGAACAGGAGGTTAAAGGTGCTGATGCTCCAAGTAGGGAGATTGCTAGTAAAGCGGCTGGAATGGCGAACCCGGGCACAAGGAGATGAGAAATGAGGTGCGTTTTAGAAACCTTTCCCCATCACACGGTGTACCATCTTCTGGGTTTCTCATGCATGTTTTCGATGTAGGAAGATGCCCTTGAACCTGGAGATTTGGGACCCATGCGATGGGTACCACGCCGTATTACTTTAAAAGGTCTGCATTTGCTCACCCAACCTCACCAAACCTCTCAGCCCCAAGAGTGTCCACCCTTATGTCTCATCCAGCTGTGGGTCTAGATATGGTCAATCCAGGTTGCATCACAGCCCCTGAACTCATTGTGTAAGAATTTCTATCTCTTTCACTGTCGTTGTTTCATGGGTTTTTCAAAGTAATTTATTTTCATAATGGGGTTTAGCTGCTTTTCACGGCTGTGTTTATGCCGCTTTACACCCACTTGACACACTAACAGAGAGATATCAATACATAGGTTTTAAGATTATTACTAGTCAGATATATTCTTGTGCGGTGAATAGGGCGTGTTGAGTCCAGTTCTCTGAGCAAGGAGTAGGTCTTGTCTACTACATATTGGGTTTATGGAACGGTATCTGAGCTAATTTGATACCCTTGTTTTATGTATCACCCCACCTCACCTTTCCCGTTAAGCAGCCATAGTCTGTTTTCTGCATGTGTGACTCTGTTCTGTTTTGTAATTCAGTTCAAGTGTAACGGTTTTTACATTCCCTCTAAAAGTGATACCTTATGAGAAGTGTCCTTTTCTGTGTGACTTATTTCAGTTAGAATCGTCGTACCTAAATCCACTCATCATGCTGCTACTAACCTTATGACATTGATTTCATGGCTGAGTGATATTCCATTGTACATAAGGACCACAACTTCTTTATCCATTTTTCTCTTTCCTTGGATATTTAAGGTGGAATGAAGTGGAGGTCCTTGTCAACAGAGCAGCCCTAAACTTTGGGGTGCTTGTGTCTTGCTGATTTTTCATTTTCCCAATTTATACCCCCATGAGTGGAAGTGCCCTATGCTCTCTAAACTGTGTTTTTCAGATGTTTCAGGACACACCGTACACTTCTCCAGAGTGGCTGTTGGCAATTTACATCCCGCCTATCAGTGTAGCAAGGCTCCCATTTCTCCATGGCCTGTCCTGCATTTCTGGTTTTGACACTTTTTTCAGCATGGCCCTTTTGACCGATGGGAAGCGAGACTTCTCTGTAGCGCTGATTTGCCTTTCCAGGTTGCTTGGTTGGCCAAAAAGGGCGTATGCGTTTTTTCCTGAATATATTCAGGAAAAAACGCATACGCCCTTTTTGGCCAAGGGCATCATTGTCAACGTTTTGCCGCTTTTCATGTGCTTTAAAGGCGATTCGTATCTACCTCCTGAAATCTGTTTCGTGCAATTCTGCCTTGATTTCAAATCCTCTTCTTTGCCTTCCCTCAATATATTTGTGGACGAGAGTTATCATTTATAACTCTGCAGGTTTGTGAATTGCAGTGCCCTGAACCTCCATTTTACAACTCGCTTTTTTGGGAGCTGGCCGCAAAAGCACAGGATGGCTTCAGGCCCTGTTCTGGTTCCGGGGGGCAGGCTGAGCCTGTGGTTAATTCTTCTTCCTGATGGGAAAATAGAGTGACCTGTGCCTGTCCCGACACCAAGAGCTAGTCTCTCGTTGGTTCCCCGTCTTCCCGTTCATCCTCAGGACAAATTGCAACCTGTACGGAACAGGAGGTTAAAGGTGCTGATGCTCCAAGTAGGGAGATTGCTAGTAAAGCGGCTGGAATGGCGAACCCGGGCACAAGGAGATGAGAAATGAGGTGCGTTTTAGAAACCTTTCCCCATCACACGGTGTACCATCTTCTGGGTTTCTCATGCATGTTTTCGATGTAGGAAGATGCCCTTGAACCTGGAGATTTGGGACCCATGCGATGGGTACCACGCCGTATTACTTTAAAGGGTCTGCGTTTGCTCACCCAACCTCACCAAACCTCTCAGCCCCAAGAGTGTCCACCCTTATGTCTCATCCAGCTGTGGGTCTAGATATGGTCAATCCAGGTTGCATCACAGCCCCTGAACTCATTGTGTAAGAATTTCTATCTCTTTCACTGTCGTTGTTTCATGGGTTTTTCAAAGTAATTTATTTTCATAATGGGGTTTAGCTGCTTTTCACGGCTGTGTTTATGCCGCTTTACACCCACTTGACACACTAACAGAGAGATATCAATACATAGGTTTTAAGATTATTACTAGTCAGATATATTCTTGTGCGGTGAATAGGGCGTGTTGAGTCCAGTTCTCTGAGCAAGGAGTAGGTCTTGTCTACTACATATTGGGTTTATGGAACGGTATCTGAGCTAATTTGATACCCTTGTTTTATGTATCACCCCACCTCACCTTTCCCGTTAAGCAGCCATAGTCTGTTTTCTGCATGTGTGACTCTGTTCTGTTTTGTAATTCAGTTCAAGTGTAACGGTTTTTACATTCCCTCTAAAAGTGATACCTTATGAGAAGTGTCCTTTTCTGTGTGACTTATTTCAGTTAGAATCGTCGTACCTAAATCCACTCATCATGCTGCTACTAACCTTATGACATTGATTTCATGGCTGAGTGATATTCCATTGTACATAAGGACCACAACTTCTTTATCCATTTTTCTCTTTCCTGGGATATTTAAGGTGGAATGAAGTGGAGGTCCTTGTCAACAGAGCAGCCCTCAACTTTGGGGTGCTTGTGTCTTGCTGATTTTTAATTTTCCCAATTTATAACCCCATGAGTGGAAGTGCCCTATGCTCTCTCAGCTGTGTTTTTCAGATGTTTCAGGACACACCGTACACTTCTCCAGAGTGGCTGTTGGCAATTTACATCCCGCCCATCAGTGTAGCAAGGCTCCCATTTCTCCATGGCCTGTCCTGCATTTCTGGTTTTGACACTTTTTTCAGCATGGCCCTTTTGACCGATGGGAAGCGAGACTTCTCTGTAGCGCTGATTTGCCTTTCCAGGTTGCTTGGTTGGCCAAAAAGGGCGTATGCGTTTTTTCCTGAATATATTCAGGAAAAAACGCATACGCCCTTTTTGGCCAAGGGCATCATTGTCAACGTTTTGCCGCTTTTCATGTGCTTTAAAGGCGATTCGTATCTACCTCCTGAAATCTGTTTCGTGCAATTCTGCCTTGATTTCAAATCCTCTTCTTTGCCTTCCCTCAATATATTTGTGGACGAGAGTTATCATTTATAACTCTGCAGGTTTGTGAATTGCAGTGCCCTGAACCTCCATTTTACAACTCGCTTTTTTGGGAGCTGGCCGCAAAAGCACAGGATGGCTTCAGGCCCTGTTCTGGTTCCGGGGGGCAGGCTGAGCCTGTGGTTAATTCTTCTTCCTGATGGGAAAATAGAGTGACCTGTGCCTGTCCCGACACCAAGAGCTAGTCTCTCGTTGGTTCCCCGTCTTCCCGTTCATCCTCAGGACAAATTGCAACCTGTACGGAACAGGAGGTTAAAGGTGCTGATGCTCCAAGTAGGGAGATTGCTAGTAAAGCGGCTGGAATGGCGAACCCGGGCACAAGGAGATGAGAAATGAGGTGCGTTTTAGAAACCTTTCCCCATCACACGGTGTACCATCTTCTGGGTTTCTCATGCATGTTTTCGATGTAGGAAGATGCCCTTGAACCTGGAGATTTGGGACCCATGCGATGGGTACCACGCCGTATTACTTTAAAGGGTCTGCGTTTGCTCACCCAACCTCACCAAACCTCTCAGCCCCAAGAGTGTCCACCCTTATGTCTCATCCAGCTGTGGGTCTAGATATGGTCAATCCAGGTTGCATCACAGCCCCTGAACTCATTGTGTAAGAATTTCTATCTCTTTCACTGTCGTTGTTTCATGGGTTTTTCAAAGTAATTTATTTTCATAATGGGGTTTAGCTGCTTTTCACGGCTGTGTTTATGCCGCTTTACACCCACTTGACACACTAACAGAGAGATATCAATACATAGGTTTTAAGATTATTACTAGTCAGATATATTCTTGTGCGGTGAATAGGGCGTGTTGAGTCCAGTTCTCTGAGCAAGGAGTAGGTCTTGTCTACTACATATTGGGTTTATGGAACGGTATCTGAGCTAATTTGATACCCTTGTTTTATGTATCACCCCACCTCACCTTTCCCGTTAAGCAGCCATAGTGTGTTTTCTGCATGTGTGACTCTGTTCTGTTTTGTAATTCAGTTCAAGTGTAACGGTTTTTACATTCCCTCTATCAGTGATACCTTATGAGAAGTGTCCTTTTCTGTGTGACTTATTTCACTTAGAATCGTCGTACCTAAATCCACTCATCATGCTGCTACTAACCTTATGACGTTGATTTCATGGCTGAGTGATATTCCATTGTACATAAGGACCACAACTTCTTTATCCATTTTTCTCTTTCCTGGGATATTTAAGGTGGAATGAAGTGGAGGTCCTTGTCAACAGAGCAGCCCTCAACTTTGGGGTGCTTGTGTCTTGCTGATTTTTCATTTTCCCAATTTATACCCCCATGAGTGGAAGTGCCCTATGCTCTCTAAGCTGTGTTTTTCAGATGTTTCAGGACACACCGTACACTTCTCCAGAGTGGCTGTTGGCAATTTACATCCCGCCCATCAGTGTAGCAAGGCTCCCATTTCTCCATGGCCTGTCCTGCATTTCTGGTTTTGACACTTTTTTCAGCATGGCCCTTTTGACCGATGGGAAGCGAGACTTCCCTGTAGCGCTGATTTGCCTTTCCAGGTTGCTTGGTTGGCCAAAAAGGGCGTATGCGTTTTTTCCTGAATATATTCAGGAAAAAACGCATACGCCCTTTTTGGCCAAGGGCATCATTGTCAACATTTTGCTGCTTTTCATGTGCTTTAAAGGCGATTCGAATCTACCTCCTGAAATCTGTTTCCTGCAATTCTGCCTTGATTTCAAATCCTCTTCTTTGTCTTCCCTCAATATATTTGTGGACGAGAGTTATCATTTATAACTCTGCAGGTTTGTGAATTGCAGTGCCCTGAACCTCCATTTTACAACTCGTTTTTATGGGAGCTGGCCGCAAAAGCGCAGGATGGCTTCAGGCCCTGTTCTGGTTCCGGGGGGCAGGCTGAGCCTGTGGTTAATTCTTCTTCCTGATGGGAAAATAGAGTGACATGTGCCTGTCCCAACACCAAGAGCTAGTCTCTCGTTGGTTCCCCGTCTTCCCGTTCAACCTCAGGACAAATTGCAACCTGTACGGAACAGGAGGTTAAAGGTGCTGATGCTCCAAGTAGGGAGATTGCTAGTAAAGTGGCTGGAATGGCGAACCCGGGCACAAGGAGATGAGAAATGAGGTGCGTTTTAGAAACCTTTCCCCATCACACGGTGTACCATCTTCTGGGTTTCTCATGCATGTTTTCGATGTAGGAAGATGGCCTTCAACCTGGAGATTTGGGACCCATGCGATGGGTACCCCGCCGTATTACTTTAAAGGGTCTGCGTTTGCTCACCCAACCTCACCAAACCTCTCAGCCCCAAGAGTGTCCACCCTTATGTCTCATCCAGCTGTGGGTCTAGATATGGTCAATCCAGGTTGCATCACAGCCCCTGAACTCATTGTGTAAGAATTTCTCTCTCTTTCACTGTCGTTGTTTCATGGGTTTTTCAAAGTAATTTATTTTCATAATGGGGTTTAGCTGCTTTTCACGGCTGTGTTTATGCCGCTTTACACCCACTTGACACACTAACAGAGAGATATCAATACATAGGTTTTAAGATTATTACTAGTCAGATATATTCTTGTGCGGTGAATAGGGCGTGTTGAGTCCAGTTCTCTGAGCAAGGAGTAGGTCTTGTCTACTACATATTGGGTTTATGGAACGGTATCTGAGCTAATTTGATACCCTTGTTTTATGTATCACCCCACCTCACCTTTCCCGTTAAGCAGCCATAGTGTGTTTTCTGCATGTGTGACTCTGTTCTGTTTTGTAATTCAGTTCAAGTGTAACGGTTTTTACATTCCCTCTAAAAGTGATACCTTATGAGAAGTGTCCTTTTCTGTGTGACTTATTTCAGTTAGAATCGTCGTACCTAAATCCACTCATCATGCTGCTACTAACCTTATGACATTGATTTCATGGCTGAGTGATATTCCATTGTACATAAGGACCACAACTTCTTTATCCATTTTTCTCTTTCCTTGGATATTTAAGGTGGAATGAAGTGGAGGTCCTTGTCAACAGAGCAGCCCTAAACTTTGGGGTGCTTGTGTCTTGCTGATTTTTCATTTTCCCAATTTATACCCCCATGAGTGGAAGTGCCCTATGCTCTCTAAGCTGTGTTTTTCAGACGTTTCAGGACACACCGTACACTTCTCCAGAGTGGCTGTTGGCAATTTACATCCCGCCCATCAGTGTAGCAAGGCTCTCATTTCTCCATGGCCTGTCCTGCATTTCTGGTTTTGACACTTTTTTCAGCATGGCCCTTTTGACCAATGGGAAGCGAGACTTCTTTGTAGCGCTGATTTGCCTTTCCAGGTTGCTTGGTTGGCCAAAAAGGGCGTATGCGTTTTTTCCTGAATATATTCAGGAAAAAACGCATACGCCCTTTTTGGCCAAGGGCATCATTGTCAACATTTTGCTGCTTTTCATGTGCTTTAAAGGCGATTCGAATCTACCTCCTGAAATCTGTTTCCTGCAATTCTGCCTTGATTTCAAATCCTCTTCTTTGCCTTCCCTCAATATATTTGTGGACGAGAGTTATCATTTATAACTCTGCAGGTTTGTGAATTGCAGTGCCCTGAACCTCCATTTTACAACTCGCTTTTTTGGGAGCTGGCCGCAAAAGCGCAGGATGGCTTCAGGCCCTGTTCTGGTTCCGGGGGGCAGGCTGAGCCTGTGGTTAATTCTTCTTCCTGATGGGAAAATAGAGTGACCTGTGCCTGTCCCAACACCAAGAGCTAGTCTCTCGTTGGTTCCCCGTCTTCCCGTTCATCCTCAGGACAAATTGCAACCTGTACGGAACAGGAGGTTAAAGGTGCTGATGCTCCAAGTAGGGAGATTGCTAGTAAAGCGGCTGGAATGGCGAACCCGGGCACAAGGAGATGAGAAATGAGGTGCGTTTTAGAAACCTTTCCCCATCACACGGTGTACGATCTTCTGGGTTTCTCATGCATGTTTTCGATGTAGGAAGATGCCCTTGAACCTGGAGATTTGGGACCCATGCGATGGGTACCACGCCGTATTACTTTAAAGGGTCTGCATTTGCTCACCCAACCTCACCAAACCTCTCAGCCCCAAGAGTGTCCACCCTTATGTCTCATCCAGCTGTGGGTCTAGATATGGTCAATCCAGGTTGCATCACAGCCCCTGAACTCATTGTTTAAGAATTTCTATCTCTTCCACTGTCGTTGTTTCATGGGTTTTTCAAAGTAATTTATTTTCATAATGGGGTTTAGCTGCTTTTCACGGCTGTGTTTATGCCGCTTTACACCCACTTGACACACTAACAGAGAGATATCAATACATAGTTTTTAAGATTATTACTAGTCAGATATATTCTTGTGCGGTGAATAGGGCGTGTTGAGTCCAGTTCTCTGAGCAAGGAGTAGGTCTTGTCTACTACATATTGGGTTTATGGAACGGTATCTGAGCTAATTTGATACCCTTGTTTTATGTATCACCCCACCTCACCTTTCCCGTTAAGCAGCCATAGTGTGTTTTCTGCATGTGTGACTCTGTTCTGTTTTGTAATTCAGTTCAAGTGTAACGGTTTTTACATTCCCTCTAAAAGTGATACCTTATGAGAAGTGTCCTTTTCTGTGTGACTTATTTCAGTTAGAATCGTCGTACCTAAATCCACTCATCATGCTGCTACTAACCTTATGACATTGATTTCATGGCTGAGTGATATTCCATTGTACATAAGGACCACAACTTCTTTATCCATTTTTCTCTTTCCTTGGATATTTAAGGTGGAATGAATTGGAGGTCCTTGTCAACAGAGCAGCCCTAAACTTTGGGGTGCTTGTGTCTTGCTGATTTTTCATTTTCCCAATTTATACCCCCATGAGTGGAAGTGCCCTATGCTCTCTAAGCTGTGTTTTTCAGATGTTTCAGGACACACCGTACACTTCTCCAGAGTGGCTGTTGGCAATTTACATCCCGCCCATCAGTGTAGCAAGGCTCCCATTTCTCCATGGCCTGTCCTGCATTTCTGGTTTTGACACTTTTTTCAGCATGGCCCTTTTGACCGATGGGAAGCGAGATTTCTCTGTAGCGCTGATTTGCCTTTCCAGGTTGCTTGGTTGGCCAAAAAGGGCGTATGCGTTTTTTCCTGAATATATTCAGGAAAAAACGCATACGCCCTTTTTGGCCAAGGGCATCATTGTCAACGTTTTGCCGCTTTTCATGTGCTTTAAAGGCGATTCGTATCTACCTCCTGAAATCTGTTTCGTGCAATTCTGCCTTGACTTCAAATCCTCTTCTTTGCCTTCCCTCAATATATTTGTGGACGAGAGTTATCATTTATAACTCTGCAGGTTTGTGAATTGCAGTGCCCTGAACCTCCATTTTACAGCTCGCTTTTTTGGGAGCTGGCCGCAAAAGCGCAGGATGGCTTCAGGCCCTGTTCTGGTTCCGGGGGGCAGGCTGAGCCTGTGGTTAATTCTTCTTCCTGATGGGAAAATAGAGTGACCTGTGCCTGTCCCGACACCAAGAGCTAGTCTCTCGTTGGTTCCCCGTCTTCCCGTTCATCCTCAGGACAAATTGCAACCTGTACGGAACAGGAGGTTAAAGGTGCTGATGCTCCAAGTAGGGAGATTGCTAGTAAAGCGGCTGGAATGGCGAACCCGGGCACAAGGAGATGATAAATGAGGTGCGTTTTAGAAACCTTTCCCCATCACACGGTGTACCATCTTCTGGGTTTCTCATGCATGTTTTCGATGTAGGAAGATGCCCTTGAACCTGGAGATTTGGGACCCATGCGATGGGTACCACGCAGTATTACTTTAAAGGGTCTGCGTTTGCTCACCCAACCTCACCAAACCTCTCAGCCCCAAGAGTGTCCACCCTTATGTCTCATCCAGCTGTGGGTCTAGATATGGTCAATCCAGGTTGCATCACAGCCCCTGAACTCATTGTGTAAGAATTTCTATCTCTTTCACTGTCGTTGTTTCATGGGTTTTTCAAAGTAATTTATTTTCATAATGGGGTTTAGCTGCTTTTCACGGCTGTGTTTATGCCGCTTTACACCCACTTGACACACTAACAGAGAGATATCAATACATAGGTTTTAAGATTTTTACTAGTCAGATATATTCTTGTGCGGTGAATAGGGCGTGTTGAGTCCAGTTCTCTGAGCAAGGAGTAGGTCTTGTCTACTACATATTGGGTTTATGGAACGGTATCTGAGCTAATTTGATACCCTTGTTTTATGTATCACCCCACCTCACCTTTCCCGTTAAGCAGCCATAGTCTGTTTTCTGCATGTGTGACTCTGTTCTGTTTTGTAATTCAGTTCAAGTGTAACGGTTTTTACATTCCCTCTAAAAGTGATACCTTATGAGAAGTGTCCTTTTCTGTGTGACTTATTTCAGTTAGAATCGTCGTACCTAAATCCACTCATCATGCTGCTACTAACCTTATGACATTGATTTCATGGCTGAGTGATATTCCATTGTACATAAGGACCACAACTTCTTTATCCATTTTTCTCTTTCCTTGGATATTTAAGGTGGAATGAAGTGGAGGTCCTTGTCAACAGAGCAGCCCTAAACTTTGGGGTGCTTGTGTCTTGCTGATTTTTAATTTTCCCAATTTATACCCCCATGAGTGGAAGTGCCCTATGCTCTCTAAGCTGTGTTTTTCAGATGTTTCAGGACACACCGTACACTTCTCCAGAGTGGCTGTTGGCAATTTACATCCCGCCCATCAGTGTAGCAAGGCTCTCATTTCTCCATGGCCTGTCCTGCATTTCTGGTTTTGACACTTTTTTCAGCATGGCCCTTTTGACCAATGGGAAGCGAGACTTCTTTGTAGCGCTGATTTGCCTTTCCAGGTTGCTTGGTTGGCCAAAAAGGGCGTATGCGTTTTTTCCTGAATATATTCAGGAAAAAACGCATACGCCCCTTTTGGCCAAGGGCATCATTGTCAACATTTTGCTGCTTTTCATGTGCTTTAAAGGCGATTCGAATCTACCTCCTGAAATCTGTTTCCTGCAATTCTGCCTTGATTTCAAATCCTCTTCTTTGCCTTCCCTCAATATATTTGTGGACGAGAGTTATCATTTATAACTCTGCAGGTTTGTGAATTGCAGTGCCCTGAACCTCCATTTTACAACTCGCTTTTTTGGGAGCTGGCCGCAAAAGCGCAGGATGGCTTCAGGCCCTGTTCTGGTTCCGGGGGGCAGGCTGAGCCTGTGGTTAATTCTTCTTCCTGATGGGAAAATAGAGTGACCTGTGCCTGTCCCAACACCAAGAGCTAGTCTCTCGTTGGTTCCCCGTCTTCCCGTTCATCCTCAGGACAAATTGCAACCTGTACGGAACAGGAGGTTAAAGGTGCTGATGCTCCAAGTAGGGAGATTGCTAGTAAAGCGGCTGGAATGGCGAACCCGGGCACAAGGAGATGAGAAATGAGGTGCGTTTTAGAAACCTTTCCCCATCACACGGTGTACCATCTTCTGGGTTTCTCATGCATGTTTTCGATGTAGGAAGATGCCCTTGAACCTGGAGATTTGGGACCCATGCGATGGGTACCACGCCGTATTACTTTAAAGGGTCTGCATTTGCTCACCCAACCTCACCAAACCTCTCAGCCCCAAGAGTGTCCACCCTTATGTCTCATCCAGCTGTGGGTCTAGATATGGTCAATCCAGGTTGCATCACAGCCCCTGAACTCATTGTGTAAGAATTTCTATCTCTTTCACTGTCGTTGTTTCATGGGTTTTTCAAAGTAATTTATTTTCATAATGGGGTTTAGCTGCTTTTCACGGCTGTGTTTATGCCGCTTTACACCCACTTGACACACTAACAGAGAGATATCAATACATAGGTTTTAAGATTATTACTAGTCAGATATATTCTTGTGCGGTGAATAGGGCGTGTTGAGTCCAGTTCTCTGAGCAAGGAGTAGGTCTTGTCTACTACATATTGGGTTTATGGAACGGTATCTGAGCTAATTTGATACCCTTGTTTTATGTATCACCCCACCTCACCTTTCCCGTTAAGCAGCCATAGTCTGTTTTCTGCATGTGTGACTCTGTTCTGTTTTGTAATTCAGTTCAAGTGTAACGGTTTTTACATTCCCTCTAAAAGTGATACCTTATGAGAAGTGTCCTTTTCTGTGTGACTTATTTCAGTTAGAATCGTCGTACCTAAATCCACTCATCATGCTGCTACTAACCTTATGACATTGATTTCATGGCTGAGTGATATTCCATTGTACATAAGGACCACAACTTCTTTATCCATTTTTCTCTTTCCTGGGATATTTAAGGTGGAATGAAGTGGAGGTCCTTGTCAACAGAGCAGCCCTCAACTTTGGGGTGCTTGTGTCTTGCTGATTTTTAATTTTCCCAATTTATAACCCCATGAGTGGAAGTGCCCTATGCTCTCTAAGCTGTGTTTTTCAGATGTTTCAGGACACACCGTACACTTCTCCAGAGTGGCTGTTGGCAATTTACATCCCGCCCATCAGTGTAGCAAGGCTCCCATTTCTCCATGGCCTGTCCTGCATTTCTGGTTTTGACACTTTTTTCAGCATGGCCCTTTTGACCGATGGGAAGCGAGACTTCTCTGTAGCGCTGATTTGCCTTTCCAGGTTGCTTGGTTGGCCAAAAAGGGCGTATGCGTTTTTTCCTGAATATATTCAGGAAAAAACGCATACGCCCTTTTTGGCCAAGGGCATCATTGTCAACGTTTTGCCGCTTTTCATGTGCTTTAAAGGCGATTCGTATCTACCTCCTGAAATCTGTTTCGTGCAATTCTGCCTTGATTTCAAATCCTCTTCTTTGCCTTCCCTCAATATATTTGTGGACGAGAGTTATCATTTATAACTCTGCAGGTTTGTGAATTGCAGTGCCCTGAACCTCCATTTTACAACTCGCTTTTTTGGGAGCTGGCCGCAAAAGCACAGGATGGCTTCAGGCCCTGTTCTGGTTCCGGGGGGCAGGCTGAGCCTGTGGTTAATTCTTCTTCCTGATGGGAAAATAGAGTGACCTGTGCCTGTCCCGACACCAAGAGCTAGTCTCTCGTTGGTTCCCCGTCTTCCCGTTCATCCTCAGGACAAATTGCAACCTGTACGGAACAGGAGGTTAAAGGTGCTGATGCTCCAAGTAGGGAGATTGCTAGTAAAGCGGCTGGAATGGCGAACCCGGGCACAAGGAGATGATAAATGAGGTGCGTTTTAGAAACCTTTCCCCATCACACGGTGTACCATCTTCTGGGTTTCTCATGCACGTTTTCGATGTAGGAAGATGCCCTTGAACCTGGAGATTTGGGACCCATGCGATGGGTACCACGCCGTATTACTTTAAAGGGTCTGCGTTTGCTCACCCAACCTCACCAAACCTCTCAGCCCCAAGAGTGTCCACCCTTATGTCTCATCCAGCTGTGGGTCTAGATATGGTCAATCCAGGTTGCATCACAGCCCCTGAACTCATTGTGTAAGAATTTCTATCTCTTTCACTGTCGTTGTTTCATGGGTTTTTCAAAGTAATTTATTTTCATAATGGGGTTTAGCTGCTTTTCACGGCTGTGTTTATGCCGCTTTACACCCACTTGACACACTAACAGAGAGATATCAATACATAGGTTTTAAGATTATTACTAGTCAGATATATTCTTGTGCGGTGAATAGGGCGTGTTGAGTCCAGTTCTCTGAGCAAGGAGTAGGTCTTGTCTACTACATATTGGGTTTATGGAACGGTATCTGAGCTAATTTGATACCCTTGTTTTATGTATCACCCCACCTCACCTTTCCCGTTAAGCAGCCATAGTGTGTTTTCTGCATGTGTGACTCTGTTCTGTTTTGTAATTCAGTTCAAGTGTAACGGTTTTTACATTCCCTCTATCAGTGATACCTTATGAGAAGTGGCCTTTTCTGTGTGACTTATTTCACTTAGAATCGTCGTACCTAAATCCACTCATCATGCTGCTACTAACCTTATGACATTGATTTCATGGCTGAGTGATATTCCATTGTACATAAGGACCACAACTTCTTTATCCATTTTTCTCTTTCCTGGGATATTTAAGGTGGAATGAAGTGGAGGTCCTTGTCAACAGAGCAGCCCTCAACTTTGGGGTGCTTGTGTCTTGCTGATTTTTCATTTTCCCAATTTATACCCCCATGAGTGGATGTGCCCTATGCTCTCTAAGCTGTGTTTTTCAGATGTTTCAGGACACACCGTACACTTCTCCAGAGTGGCTGTTGGCAATTTACATCCCGCCCATCAGTGTAGCAAGGCTCCCATTTCTCCATGGCCTGTCCTGCATTTCTGGTTTTGACACTTTTTTCAGCATGGCCCTTTTGACCGATGGGAAGCGAGACTTCCCTGTAGCGCTGATTTGCCTTTCCAGGTTGCTTGGTTGGCCAAAAAGGGCGTATGCGTTTTTTCCTGAATATATTCAGGAAAAAACGCATACGCCCTTTTTGGCCAAGGGCATCATTGTCAACATTTTGCTGCTTTTCATGTGCTTTAAAGGCGATTCGAATCTACCTCCTGAAATCTGTTTCCTGCAATTCTGCCTTGATTTCAAATCCTCTTCTTTGTCTTCCCTCAATATATTTGTGGACGAGAGTTATCATTTATAACTCTGCAGGTTTGTGAATTGCAGTGCCCTGAACCTCCATTTTACAACTCGTTTTTATGGGAGCTGGCCGCAAAAGCGCAGGATGGCTTCAGGCCCTGTTCTGGTTCCGGGGGGCAGGCTGAGCCTGTGGTTAATTCTTCTTCCTGATGGGAAAATAGAGTGACATGTGCCTGTCCCAACACCAAGAGCTAGTCTCTCGTTGGTTCCCCGTCTTCCCGTTCAACCTCAGGACAAATTGCAACCTGTACGGAACAGGAGGTTAAAGGTGCTGATGCTCCAAGTAGGGAGATTGCTAGTAAAGTGGCTGGAATGGCGAACCCGGGCACAAGGAGATGAGAAATGAGGTGCGTTTTAGAAACCTTTCCCCATCACACGGTGTACCATCTTCTGGGTTTCTCATGCATGTTTTCGATGTAGGAAGATGGCCTTCAACCTGGAGATTTGGGACCCATGCGATGGGTACCCCGCCGTATTACTTTAAAGGGTCTGCGTTTGCTCACCCAACCTCACCAAACCTCTCAGCCCCAAGAGTGTCCACCCTTATGTCTCATCCAGCTGTGGGTCTAGATATGGTCAATCCAGGTTGCATCACAGCCCCTGAACTCATTGTGTAAGAATTTCTCTCTCTTTCACTGTCGTTGTTTCATGGGTTTTTCAAAGTAATTTATTTTCATAATGGGGTTTAGCTGCTTTTCACGGCTGTGTTTATGCCGCTTTACACCCACTTGACACACTAACAGAGAGATATCAATACATAGGTTTTAAGATTATTACTAGTCAGATATATTCTTGTGCGGTGAATAGGGCGTGTTGAGTCCAGTTCTCTGAGCAAGGAGTAGGTCTTGTCTACTACATATTGGGTTTATGGAACGGTATCTGAGCTAATTTGATACCCTTGTTTTATGTATCACCCCACCTCACCTTTCCCGTTAAGCAGCCATAGTCTGTTTTCTGCATGTGTGACTCTGTTCTGTTTTGTAATTCAGTTCAAGTGTAACGGTTTTTACATTCCCTCTAAAAGTGATACCTTATGAGAAGTGTCCTTTTCTGTGTGACTTATTTCAGTTAGAATCGTCGTACCTAAATCCACTCATCATGCTGCTACTAACCTTATGACATTGATTTCATGGCTGAGTGATATTCCATTGTACATAAGGACCACAACTTCTTTATCCATTTTTCTCTTTCCTTGGATATTTAAGGTGGAATGAATTGGAGGTCCTTGTCAACAGAGCAGCCCTAAACTTTGGGGTGCTTGTGTCTTGCTGATTTTTCATTTTCCCAATTTATACCCCCATGAGTGGAAGTGCCCTATGCTCTCTAAGCTGTGTTTTTCAGATGTTTCAGGACACACCGTACACTTCTCCAGAGTGGCTGTTGGCAATTTACATCCCGCCCATCATTGTAGCAAGGATCTCATTTCTCCATGGCCTGTCCTGCATTTCTGGTTTTGACACTTTTTTCAGCATGGCCCTTTTGACCGATGGGAAGCGAGACTTCTCTGTAGCGCTGATTTGCCTTTCCAGGTTGCTTGGTTGGCCAAAAAGGGCGTATGCGTTTTTTCCTGAATATATTCAGGAAAAAACGCATACGCCCTTTTTGGCCAAGGGCATCATTGTCAACATTTTGCTGCTTTTCATGTGCTTTAAAGGCGATTCGAATCTACCTCCTGAAATCTGTTTCCTGCAATTCTGCCTTGATTTCAAATCCTCTTCTTTGCCTTCCCTCAATATATTTGTGGACGAGAGTTATCATTTATAACTCTGCAGGTTTGTGAATTGCAGTGCCCTGAACCTCCATTTTACAACTCGCTTTTTTGGGAGCTGGCCGCAAAAGTGCAGGATGGCTTCAGGCCCTGTTCTGGTTCCGGGGGGCAGGCTGAGCCTGTGGTTAATTCTTCTTCCTGATGGGAAAATAGAGTGACCTGTGCCTGTCCCAACACCAAGAGCTCGTCTCTCGTTGGTTCCCCGTCTTCCCGTTCATCCTCAGGACAAATTGCAACCTGTACGGAACAGGAGGTTAAAGGTGCTGATGCTCCAAGTAGGGAGATTGCTAGTAAAGCGGCTGGAATGGCGAACCCGGGCACAAGGAGATGAGAAATGAGGTGCGTTTTAGAAACCTTTCCCCATCACACGGTGTACCATCTTCTGGGTTTCTCATGCATGTTTTCGATGTAGGAAGATGCCCTTGAACCTGGAGATTTGGGACCCATGCGATGGGTACCACGCCGTATTACTTTAAAGGGTCTGCATTTGCTCACCCAACCTCACCAAACCTCTCAGCCCCAAGAGTGTCCACCCTTATGTCTCATCCAGCTGTGGGTCTAGATATGGTCAATCCAGGTTGCATCACAGCCCCTGAACTCATTGTGTAAGAATTTCTATCTCTTTCACTGTCGTTGTTTCATGGGTTTTTCAAAGTAATTTATTTTCATAATGGGGTTTAGCTGCTTTTCACGGCTGTGTTTATGCCGCTTTACACCCACTTGACACACTAACAGAGAGATATCAATACATAGGTTTTAAGATTATTACTAGTCAGATATATTCTTGTGCGGTGAATAGGGCGTGTTGAGTCCAGTTCTCTGAGCAAGGAGTAGGTCTTGTCTACTACATATTGGGTTTATGGAACGGTATCTGAGCTAATTTGATACCCTTGTTTTATGTATCACCCCACCTCACCTTTCCCGTTAAGCAGCCATAGTCTGTTTTCTGCATGTGTGACTCTGTTCTGTTTTGTAATTCAGTTCAAGTGTAACGGTTTTTACATTCCCTCTAAAAGTGATACCTTATGAGAAGTGTCCTTTTCTGTGTGACTTATTTCAGTTAGAATCGTCGTACCTAAATCCACTCATCATGCTGCTACTAACCTTATGACATTGATTTCATGGCTGAGTGATATTCCATTGTACATAAGGACCACAACTTCTTTATCCATTTTTCTCTTTCCTTGGATATTTAAGGTGGAATGAATTGGAGGTCCTTGTCAACAGAGCAGCCCTAAACTTTGGGGTGCTTGTGTCTTGCTGATTTTTCATTTTCCCAATTTATACCCCCATGAGTGGAAGTGCCCTATGCTCTCTAAGCTGTGTTTTTCAGATGTTTCAGGACACACCGTACACTTCTCCAGAGTGGCTGTTGGCAATTTACATCCCGCCCATCAGTGTAGCAAGGCTCCCATTTCTCCATGGCCTGTCCTGCATTTCTGGTTTTGACACTTTTTTCAGCATGGCCCTTTTGACCGATGGGAAGCGAGATTTCTCTGTAGCGCTGATTTGCCTTTCCAGGTTGCTTGGTTGGCCAAAAAGGGCGTATGCGTTTTTTCCTGAATATATTCAGGAAAAAACGCATACGCCCTTTTTGGCCAAGGGCATCATTGTCAACGTTTTGCCGCTTTTCATGTGCTTTAAAGGCGATTCGTATCTACCTCCTGAAATCTGTTTCGTGCAATTCTGCCTTGACTTCAAATCCTCTTCTTTGCCTTCCCTCAATATATTTGTGGACGAGAGTTATCATTTATAACTCTGCAGGTTTGTGAATTGCAGTGCCCTGAACCTCCATTTTACAGCTCGCTTTTTTGGGAGCTGGCCGCAAAAGCGCAGGATGGCTTCAGGCCCTGTTCTGGTTCCGGGGGGCAGGCTGAGCCTGTGGTTAATTCTTCTTCCTGATGGGAAAATAGAGTGACCTGTGCCTGTCCCGACACCAAGAGCTAGTCTCTCGTTGGTTCCCCGTCTTCCCGTTCATCCTCAGGACAAATTGCAACCTGTACGGAACAGGAGGTTAAAGGTGCTGATGCTCCAAGTAGGGAGATTGCTAGTAAAGCGGCTGGAATGGCGAACCCGGGCACAAGGAGATGATAAATGAGGTGCGTTTTAGAAACCTTTCCCCATCACACGGTGTACCATCTTCTGGGTTTCTCATGCATGTTTTCGATGTAGGAAGATGCCCTTGAACCTGGAGATTTGGGACCCATGCGATGGGTACCACGCAGTATTACTTTAAAGGGTCTGCGTTTGCTCACCCAACCTCACCAAACCTCTCAGCCCCAAGAGTGTCCACCCTTATGTCTCATCCAGCTGTGGGTCTAGATATGGTCAATCCAGGTTGCATCACAGCCCCTGAACTCATTGTGTAAGAATTTCTATCTCTTTCACTGTCGTTGTTTCATGGGTTTTTCAAAGTAATTTATTTTCATAATGGGGTTTAGCTGCTTTTCACGGCTGTGTTTATGCCGCTTTACACCCACTTGACACACTAACAGAGAGATATCAATACATAGGTTTTAAGATTTTTACTAGTCAGATATATTCTTGTGCGGTGAATAGGGCGTGTTGAGTCCAGTTCTCTGAGCAAGGAGTAGGTCTTGTCTACTACATATTGGGTTTATGGAACGGTATCTGAGCTAATTTGATACCCTTGTTTTATGTATCACCCCACCTCACCTTTCCCGTTAAGCAGCCATAGTCTGTTTTCTGCATGTGTGACTCTGTTCTGTTTTGTAATTCAGTTCAAGTGTAACGGTTTTTACATTCCCTCTAAAAGTGATACCTTATGAGAAGTGTCCTTTTCTGTGTGACTTATTTCAGTTAGAATCGTCGTACCTAAATCCACTCATCATGCTGCTACTAACCTTATGACATTGATTTCATGGCTGAGTGATATTCCATTGTACATAAGGACCACAACTTCTTTATCCATTTTTCTCTTTCCTTGGATATTTAAGGTGGAATGAAGTGGAGGTCCTTGTCAACAGAGCAGCCCTAAACTTTGGGGTGCTTGTGTCTTGCTGATTTTTAATTTTCCCAATTTATACCCCCATGAGTGGAAGTGCCCTATGCTCTCTAAGCTGTGTTTTTCAGATGTTTCAGGACACACCGTACACTTCTCCAGAGTGGCTGTTGGCAATTTACATCCCGCCCATCAGTGTAGCAAGGCTCTCATTTCTCCATGGCCTGTCCTGCATTTCTGGTTTTGACACTTTTTTCAGCATGGCCCTTTTGACCAATGGGAAGCGAGACTTCTTTGTAGCGCTGATTTGCCTTTCCAGGTTGCTTGGTTGGCCAAAAAGGGCGTATGCGTTTTTTCCTGAATATATTCAGGAAAAAACGCATACGCCCCTTTTGGCCAAGGGCATCATTGTCAACATTTTGCTGCTTTTCATGTGCTTTAAAGGCGATTCGAATCTACCTCCTGAAATCTGTTTCCTGCAATTCTGCCTTGATTTCAAATCCTCTTCTTTGCCTTCCCTCAATATATTTGTGGACGAGAGTTATCATTTATAACTCTGCAGGTTTGTGAATTGCAGTGCCCTGAACCTCCATTTTACAACTCGCTTTTTTGGGAGCTGGCCGCAAAAGCGCAGGATGGCTTCAGGCCCTGTTCTGGTTCCGGGGGGCAGGCTGAGCCTGTGGTTAATTCTTCTTCCTGATGGGAAAATAGAGTGACCTGTGCCTGTCCCAACACCAAGAGCTAGTCTCTCGTTGGTTCCCCGTCTTCCCGTTCATCCTCAGGACAAATTGCAACCTGTACGGAACAGGAGGTTAAAGGTGCTGATGCTCCAAGTAGGGAGATTGCTAGTAAAGCGGCTGGAATGGCGAACCCGGGCACAAGGAGATGAGAAATGAGGTGCGTTTTAGAAACCTTTCCCCATCACACGGTGTACCATCTTCTGGGTTTCTCATGCATGTTTTCGATGTAGGAAGATGCCCTTGAACCTGGAGATTTGGGACCCATGCGATGGGTACCACGCCGTATTACTTTAAAGGGTCTGCATTTGCTCACCCAACCTCACCAAACCTCTCAGCCCCAAGAGTGTCCACCCTTATGTCTCATCCAGCTGTGGGTCTAGATATGGTCAATCCAGGTTGCATCACAGCCCCTGAACTCATTGTGTAAGAATTTCTATCTCTTTCACTGTCGTTGTTTCATGGGTTTTTCAAAGTAATTTATTTTCATAATGGGGTTTAGCTGCTTTTCACGGCTGTGTTTATGCCGCTTTACACCCACTTGACACACTAACAGAGAGATATCAATACATAGGTTTTAAGATTATTACTAGTCAGATATATTCTTGTGCGGTGAATAGGGCGTGTTGAGTCCAGTTCTCTGAGCAAGGAGTAGGTCTTGTCTACTACATATTGGGTTTATGGAACGGTATCTGAGCTAATTTGATACCCTTGTTTTATGTATCACCCCACCTCACCTTTCCCGTTAAGCAGCCATAGTCTGTTTTCTGCATGTGTGACTCTGTTCTGTTTTGTAATTCAGTTCAAGTGTAACGGTTTTTACATTCCCTCTAAAAGTGATACCTTATGAGAAGTGTCCTTTTCTGTGTGACTTATTTCAGTTAGAATCGTCGTACCTAAATCCACTCATCATGCTGCTACTAACCTTATGACATTGATTTCATGGCTGAGTGATATTCCATTGTACATAAGGACCACAACTTCTTTATCCATTTTTCTCTTTCCTGGGATATTTAAGGTGGAATGAAGTGGAGGTCCTTGTCAACAGAGCAGCCCTCAACTTTGGGGTGCTTGTGTCTTGCTGATTTTTAATTTTCCCAATTTATAACCCCATGAGTGGAAGTGCCCTATGCTCTCTAAGCTGTGTTTTTCAGATGTTTCAGGACACACCGTACACTTCTCCAGAGTGGCTGTTGGCAATTTACATCCCGCCCATCAGTGTAGCAAGGCTCCCATTTCTCCATGGCCTGTCCTGCATTTCTGGTTTTGACACTTTTTTCAGCATGGCCCTTTTGACCGATGGGAAGCGAGACTTCTCTGTAGCGCTGATTTGCCTTTCCAGGTTGCTTGGTTGGCCAAAAAGGGCGTATGCGTTTTTTCCTGAATATATTCAGGAAAAAACGCATACGCCCTTTTTGGCCAAGGGCATCATTGTCAACGTTTTGCCGCTTTTCATGTGCTTTAAAGGCGATTCGTATCTACCTCCTGAAATCTGTTTCGTGCAATTCTGCCTTGATTTCAAATCCTCTTCTTTGCCTTCCCTCAATATATTTGTGGACGAGAGTTATCATTTATAACTCTGCAGGTTTGTGAATTGCAGTGCCCTGAACCTCCATTTTACAACTCGCTTTTTTGGGAGCTGGCCGCAAAAGCACAGGATGGCTTCAGGCCCTGTTCTGGTTCCGGGGGGCAGGCTGAGCCTGTGGTTAATTCTTCTTCCTGATGGGAAAATAGAGTGACCTGTGCCTGTCCCGACACCAAGAGCTAGTCTCTCGTTGGTTCCCCGTCTTCCCGTTCATCCTCAGGACAAATTGCAACCTGTACGGAACAGGAGGTTAAAGGTGCTGATGCTCCAAGTAGGGAGATTGCTAGTAAAGCGGCTGGAATGGCGAACCCGGGCACAAGGAGATGATAAATGAGGTGCGTTTTAGAAACCTTTCCCCATCACACGGTGTACCATCTTCTGGGTTTCTCATGCACGTTTTCGATGTAGGAAGATGCCCTTGAACCTGGAGATTTGGGACCCATGCGATGGGTACCACGCCGTATTACTTTAAAGGGTCTGCGTTTGCTCACCCAACCTCACCAAACCTCTCAGCCCCAAGAGTGTCCACCCTTATGTCTCATCCAGCTGTGGGTCTAGATATGGTCAATCCAGGTTGCATCACAGCCCCTGAACTCATTGTGTAAGAATTTCTATCTCTTTCACTGTCGTTGTTTCATGGGTTTTTCAAAGTAATTTATTTTCATAATGGGGTTTAGCTGCTTTTCACGGCTGTGTTTATGCCGCTTTACACCCACTTGACACACTAACAGAGAGATATCAATACATAGGTTTTAAGATTATTACTAGTCAGATATATTCTTGTGCGGTGAATAGGGCGTGTTGAGTCCAGTTCTCTGAGCAAGGAGTAGGTCTTGTCTACTACATATTGGGTTTATGGAACGGTATCTGAGCTAATTTGATACCCTTGTTTTATGTATCACCCCACCTCACCTTTCCCGTTAAGCAGCCATAGTGTGTTTTCTGCATGTGTGACTCTGTTCTGTTTTGTAATTCAGTTCAAGTGTAACGGTTTTTACATTCCCTCTATCAGTGATACCTTATGAGAAGTGGCCTTTTCTGTGTGACTTATTTCACTTAGAATCGTCGTACCTAAATCCACTCATCATGCTGCTACTAACCTTATGACATTGATTTCATGGCTGAGTGATATTCCATTGTACATAAGGACCACAACTTCTTTATCCATTTTTCTCTTTCCTGGGATATTTAAGGTGGAATGAAGTGGAGGTCCTTGTCAACAGAGCAGCCCTCAACTTTGGGGTGCTTGTGTCTTGCTGATTTTTCATTTTCCCAATTTATACCCCCATGAGTGGATGTGCCCTATGCTCTCTAAGCTGTGTTTTTCAGATGTTTCAGGACACACCGTACACTTCTCCAGAGTGGCTGTTGGCAATTTACATCCCGCCCATCAGTGTAGCAAGGCTCCCATTTCTCCATGGCCTGTCCTGCATTTCTGGTTTTGACACTTTTTTCAGCATGGCCCTTTTGACCGATGGGAAGCGAGACTTCCCTGTAGCGCTGATTTGCCTTTCCAGGTTGCTTGGTTGGCCAAAAAGGGCGTATGCGTTTTTTCCTGAATATATTCAGGAAAAAACGCATACGCCCTTTTTGGCCAAGGGCATCATTGTCAACATTTTGCTGCTTTTCATGTGCTTTAAAGGCGATTCGAATCTACCTCCTGAAATCTGTTTCCTGCAATTCTGCCTTGATTTCAAATCCTCTTCTTTGTCTTCCCTCAATATATTTGTGGACGAGAGTTATCATTTATAACTCTGCAGGTTTGTGAATTGCAGTGCCCTGAACCTCCATTTTACAACTCGTTTTTATGGGAGCTGGCCGCAAAAGCGCAGGATGGCTTCAGGCCCTGTTCTGGTTCCGGGGGGCAGGCTGAGCCTGTGGTTAATTCTTCTTCCTGATGGGAAAATAGAGTGACATGTGCCTGTCCCAACACCAAGAGCTAGTCTCTCGTTGGTTCCCCGTCTTCCCGTTCAACCTCAGGACAAATTGCAACCTGTACGGAACAGGAGGTTAAAGGTGCTGATGCTCCAAGTAGGGAGATTGCTAGTAAAGTGGCTGGAATGGCGAACCCGGGCACAAGGAGATGAGAAATGAGGTGCGTTTTAGAAACCTTTCCCCATCACACGGTGTACCATCTTCTGGGTTTCTCATGCATGTTTTCGATGTAGGAAGATGGCCTTCAACCTGGAGATTTGGGACCCATGCGATGGGTACCCCGCCGTATTACTTTAAAGGGTCTGCGTTTGCTCACCCAACCTCACCAAACCTCTCAGCCCCAAGAGTGTCCACCCTTATGTCTCATCCAGCTGTGGGTCTAGATATGGTCAATCCAGGTTGCATCACAGCCCCTGAACTCATTGTGTAAGAATTTCTCTCTCTTTCACTGTCGTTGTTTCATGGGTTTTTCAAAGTAATTTATTTTCATAATGGGGTTTAGCTGCTTTTCACGGCTGTGTTTATGCCGCTTTACACCCACTTGACACACTAACAGAGAGATATCAATACATAGGTTTTAAGATTATTACTAGTCAGATATATTCTTGTGCGGTGAATAGGGCGTGTTGAGTCCAGTTCTCTGAGCAAGGAGTAGGTCTTGTCTACTACATATTGGGTTTATGGAACGGTATCTGAGCTAATTTGATACCCTTGTTTTATGTATCACCCCACCTCACCTTTCCCGTTAAGCAGCCATAGTCTGTTTTCTGCATGTGTGACTCTGTTCTGTTTTGTAATTCAGTTCAAGTGTAACGGTTTTTACATTCCCTCTAAAAGTGATACCTTATGAGAAGTGTCCTTTTCTGTGTGACTTATTTCAGTTAGAATCGTCGTACCTAAATCCACTCATCATGCTGCTACTAACCTTATGACATTGATTTCATGGCTGAGTGATATTCCATTGTACATAAGGACCACAACTTCTTTATCCATTTTTCTCTTTCCTTGGATATTTAAGGTGGAATGAATTGGAGGTCCTTGTCAACAGAGCAGCCCTAAACTTTGGGGTGCTTGTGTCTTGCTGATTTTTCATTTTCCCAATTTATACCCCCATGAGTGGAAGTGCCCTATGCTCTCTAAGCTGTGTTTTTCAGATGTTTCAGGACACACCGTACACTTCTCCAGAGTGGCTGTTGGCAATTTACATCCCGCCCATCATTGTAGCAAGGATCTCATTTCTCCATGGCCTGTCCTGCATTTCTGGTTTTGACACTTTTTTCAGCATGGCCCTTTTGACCGATGGGAAGCGAGACTTCTCTGTAGCGCTGATTTGCCTTTCCAGGTTGCTTGGTTGGCCAAAAAGGGCGTATGCGTTTTTTCCTGAATATATTCAGGAAAAAACGCATACGCCCTTTTTGGCCAAGGGCATCATTGTCAACATTTTGCTGCTTTTCATGTGCTTTAAAGGCGATTCGAATCTACCTCCTGAAATCTGTTTCCTGCAATTCTGCCTTGATTTCAAATCCTCTTCTTTGCCTTCCCTCAATATATTTGTGGACGAGAGTTATCATTTATAACTCTGCAGGTTTGTGAATTGCAGTGCCCTGAACCTCCATTTTACAACTCGCTTTTTTGGGAGCTGGCCGCAAAAGTGCAGGATGGCTTCAGGCCCTGTTCTGGTTCCGGGGGGCAGGCTGAGCCTGTGGTTAATTCTTCTTCCTGATGGGAAAATAGAGTGACCTGTGCCTGTCCCAACACCAAGAGCTCGTCTCTCGTTGGTTCCCCGTCTTCCCGTTCATCCTCAGGACAAATTGCAACCTGTACGGAACAGGAGGTTAAAGGTGCTGATGCTCCAAGTAGGGAGATTGCTAGTAAAGCGGCTGGAATGGCGAACCCGGGCACAAGGAGATGAGAAATGAGGTGCGTTTTAGAAACCTTTCCCCATCACACGGTGTACCATCTTCTGGGTTTCTCATGCATGTTTTCGATGTAGGAAGATGCCCTTGAACCTGGAGATTTGGGACCCATGCGATGGGTACCACGCCGTATTACTTTAAAGGGTCTGCATTTGCTCACCCAACCTCACCAAACCTCTCAGCCCCAAGAGTGTCCACCCTTATGTCTCATCCAGCTGTGGGTCTAGATATGGTCAATCCAGGTTGCATCACAGCCCCTGAACTCATTGTGTAAGAATTTCTATCTCTTTCACTGTCGTTGTTTCATGGGTTTTTCAAAGTAATTTATTTTCATAATGGGGTTTAGCTGCTTTTCACGGCTGTGTTTATGCCGCTTTACACCCACTTGACACACTAACAGAGAGATATCAATACATAGGTTTTAAGATTATTACTAGTCAGATATATTCTTGTGCGGTGAATAGGGCGTGTTGAGTCCAGTTCTCTGAGCAAGGAGTAGGTCTTGTCTACTACATATTGGGTTTATGGAACGGTATCTGAGCTAATTTGATACCCTTGTTTTATGTATCACCCCACCTCACCTTTCCCGTTAAGCAGCCATAGTCTGTTTTCTGCATGTGTGACTCTGTTCTGTTTTGTAATTCAGTTCAAGTGTAACGGTTTTTACATTCCCTCTAAAAGTGATACCTTATGAGAAGTGTCCTTTTCTGTGTGACTTATTTCAGTTAGAATCGTCGTACCTAAATCCACTCATCATGCTGCTACTAACCTTATGACATTGATTTCATGGCTGAGTGATATTCCATTGTACATAAGGACCACAACTTCTTTATCCATTTTTCTCTTTCCTTGGATATTTAAGGTGGAATGAAGTGGAGGTCCTTGTCAACAGAGCAGCCCTAAACTTTGGGGTGCTTGTGTCTTGCTGATTTTTCATTTTCCCAATTTATACCCCCATGAGTGGAAGTGCCCTATGCTCTCTAAGCTGTGTTTTTCAGATGTTTCAGGACACACCGTACACTTCTCCAGAGTGGCTGTTGGCAATTTACATCCCGCCCATCAGTGTAGCAAGGCTCCCATTTCTCCATGGCCTGTCCTGCATTTCTGGTTTTGACACTTTTTTCAGCATGGCCCTTTTGACCGATGGGAAGCGAGACTTCTTTGTAGCGCTGATTTGCCTTTCCAGGTTGCTTGGTTGGCCAAAAAGGGCGTATGCGTTTTTTCCTGAATATATTCAGGAAAAAACGCATACGCCCTTTTTGGCCAAGGGCATCATTGTCAACGTTTTGCCGCTTTTCATGTGCTTTAAAGCCGATTCGTATCTACCTCCTGAAATCTGTTTCGTGCAATTCTGCCTTGATTTCAAATCCTCTTCTTTGCCTTCCCTCAATATATTTGTGGACGAGAGTTATCATTTATAACTCTGCAGGTTTGTGAATTGCAGTGCCCTGAACCTCCATTTTACAACTCACTTTTTTGGGAGCTGGCCGCAAAAGTGCAGGATGGCTTCAGGCCCTGTTCTGGTTCCGGGGGGCAGGCTGAGCCTGTGGTTAATTCTTCTTCCTGATGGGAAAATAGAGTGACCTGTGCCTGTCCCAACACCAAGAGCTCGTCTCTCGTTGGTTCCCCGTCTTCCCGTTCATCCTCAGGACAAATTGCAACCTGTACGGAACAGGAGGTTAAAGGTGCTGATGCTCCAAGTAGGGAGATTGCTAGTAAAGCGGCTGGAATGGCGAACCCGGGCACAAGGAGATGAGAAATGAGGTGCGTTTTAGAAACCTTTCCCCATCACACGGTGTACCATCTTCTGGGTTTCTCATGCATGTTTTCGATGTAGGAAGATGCCCTTGAACCTGGAGATTTGGGACCCATGCGATGGGTACCACGCCGTATTACTTTAAAGGGTCTGCATTTGCTCACCCAACCTCACCAAACCTCTCAGCCCCAAGAGTGTCCACCCTTATGTCTCATCCAGCTGTGGGTCTAGATATGGTCAATCCAGGTTGCATCACAGCCCCTGAACTCATTGTGTAAGAATTTCTATCTCTTTCACTGTCGTTGTTTCATGGGTTTTTCAAAGTAATTTATTTTCATAATGGGGTTTAGCTGCTTTTCACGGCTGTGTTTATGCCGCTTTACACCCACTTGACACACTAACAGAGAGATATCAATACATAGGTTTTAAGATTATTACTAGTCAGATATATTCTTGTGCGGTGAATAGGGCGTGTTGAGTCCAGTTCTCTGAGCAAGGAGTAGGTCTTGTCTACTACATATTGGGTTTATGGAACGGTATCTGAGCTAATTTGATACCCTTGTTTTATGTATCACCCCACCTCACCTTTCCCGTTAAGCAGCCATAGTCTGTTTTCTGCATGTGTGACTCTGTTCTGTTTTGTAATTCAGTTCAAGTGTAACGGTTTTTACATTCCCTCTAAAAGTGATACCTTATGAGAAGTGTCCTTTTCTGTGTGACTTATTTCAGTTAGAATCGTCGTACCTAAATCCACTCATCATGCTGCTACTAACCTTATGACATTGATTTCATGGCTGAGTGATATTCCATTGTACATAAGGACCACAACTTCTTTATCCATTTTTCTCTTTCCTGGGATATTTAAGGTGGAATGAAGTGGAGGTCCTTGTCAACAGAGCAGCCCTCAACTTTGGGGTGCTTGTGTCTTGCTGATTTTTCATTTTCCCAATTTATACCCCCATGAGTGGAAGTGCCCTATGCTCTCTAAGCTGTGTTTTTCAGATGTTTCAGGACACACCGTACACTTCTCCAGAGTGGCTGTTCGCAATTTACATCCCGCCCATCAGTGTAGCAAGGCTCCCATTTCTCCATGGCCTGTCCTGCATTTCTGGTTTTGACACTTTTTTCAGCATGGCCCTTTTGACCGATGGGAAGCGAGACTTCTCTGTAGCGCTGATTTGCCTTTCCAGGTTGCTTGGTTGGCCAAAAAGGGCGTATGCGTTTTTTCCTGAATATATTCAGGAAAAAACGCATACGCCCTTTTTGGCCAAGGGCATCATTGTCAACGTTTTGCCGCTTTTCATGGCTTTAAAGCCGATTCGTATCTACCTCCTGAAATCTGTTTCGTGCAATTCTGCCTTGATTTCAAATCCTCTTCTTTGCCTTCCCTCAATATATTTGTGGACGAGAGTTATCATTTATAACTCTGCAGGTTTGTGAATTGCAGTGCCCTGAACCTCCATTTTACAACTCGCTTTTTTGGGAGCTGGCCGCAAAAGCGCAGGATGGCTTCAGGCCCTGTTCTGGTTCCGGGGGGCAGGCTGAGCCTGTGGTTAATTCTTCTTCCTGATGGGAAAATAGAGTGACCTGTGCCTGTCCCAACACCAAGAGCTCGTCTCTCGTTGGTTCCCCGTCTTCCCGTTCATCCTCAGGACAAATTGCAACCTGTACGGAACAGGAGGTTAAAGGTGCTGATGCTCCAAGTAGGGAGATTGCTAGTAAAGCGGCTGGAATGGCGAACCCGGGCACAAGGAGATGAGAAATGAGGTGCGTTTTAGAAACCTTTCCCCATCACACGGTGTACCATCTTCTGGGTTTCTCATGCATGTTTTCGATGTAGGAAGATGGCCTTGAACCTGGAGATTTGGGACCCATGCGATGGGTACCACGCCGTATTACTTTAAAGGGTCTGCATTTGCTCACCCAACCTCACCAAACCTCTCAGCCCCAAGAGTGTCCACCCTTATGTCTCATCCAGCTGTGGGTCTAGATATGGTCAATCCAGGTTGCATCACAGCCCCTGAACTCATTGTGTAAGAATTTCTATCTCTTTCACTGTCGTTGTTTCATGGGTTTTTCAAAGTAATTTATTTTCATAATGGGGTTTAGCTGCTTTTCACGGCTGTGTTTATGCCGCTTTACACCCACTTGACACACTAACAGAGAGATATCAATACATAGGTTTTAAGATTATTACTAGTCAGATATATTCTTGTGCGGTGAATAGGGCGTGTTGAGTCCAGTTCTCTGAGCAAGGAGTAGGTCTTGTCTACTACATATTGGGTTTATGGAACGGTATCTGAGCTAATTTGATACCCTTGTTTTATGTATCACCCCACCTCACCTTTCCCGTTAAGCAGCCATAGTCTGTTTTCTGCATGTGTGACTCTGTTCTGTTTTGTAATTCAGTTCAAGTGTAACGGTTTTTACATTCCCTCTAAAAGTGATACCTTATGAGAAGTGTCCTTTTCTGTGTGACTTATTTCAGTTAGAATCGTCGTACCTAAATCCACTCATCATGCTGCTACTAACCTTATGACATTGATTTCATGGCTGAGTGATATTCCATTGTACATAAGGACCACAACTTCTTTATCCATTTTTCTCTTTCCTTGGATATTTAAGGTGGAATGAAGTGGAGGTCCTTGTCAACAGAGCAGCCCTAAACTTTGGGGTGCTTGTGTCTTGCTGATTTTTCATTTTCCCAATTTATACCCCCATGAGTGGAAGTGCCCTATGCTCTCTAAGCTGTGTTTTTCAGATGTTTCAGGACACACCGTACACTTCTCCAGAGTGGCTGTTGGCAATTTACATCCCGCCCATCAGTGTAGCAAGGCTCTCATTTCTCCATGGCCTGTCCTGCATTTCTGGTTTTGACACTTTTTTCAGCATGGCCCTTTTGACCGATGGGAAGCGAGACTTCTCTGTAGCGCTGATTTGCCTTTCCAGGTTGCTTGGTTGGCCAAAAAGGGCGTATGCGTTTTTTCCTGAATATATTCAGGAAAAAACGCATACGCCCTTTTTGGCCAAGGGCATCATTGTCAACATTTTGCTGCTTTTCATGTGCTTTAAAGGCGATTCGAATCTACCTCCTGAAATCTGTTTCCTGCAATTCTGCCTTGATTTCAAATCCTCTTCTTTGCCTTCCCTCAATATATTTGTGGACGAGAGTTATCATTTATAACTCTGCAGGTTTGTGAATTGCAGTGCCCTGAACCTCCATTTTACAACTCGCTTTTTTGGGAGCTGGCCGCAAAAGTGCAGGATGGCTTCAGGCCCTGTTCTGGTTCCGGGGGGCAGGCTGAGCCTGTGGTTAATTCTTCTTCCTGATGGGAAAATAGAGTGACCTGTGCCTGTCCCAACACCAAGAGCTAGTCTCTCGTTGGTTCCCCGTCTTCCCGTTCATCCTCAGGACAAATTGCAACCTGTACGGAACAGGAGGTTAAAGGTGCTGATGCTCCAAGTAGGGAGATTGCTAGTAAAGCGGCTGGAATGGCGAACCCGGGCACAAGGAGATGAGAAATGAGGTGCGTTTTAGAAACCTTTCCCCATCACACGGTGTACCATCTTCTGGGTTTCTCATGCATGTTTTCGATGTAGGAAGATGCCCTTGAACCTGGAGATTTGGGACCCATGCGATGGGTACCACGCCGTATTACTTTAAAGGGTCTGCATTTGCTCACCCAACCTCACCAAACCTCTCAGCCCCAAGAGTGTCCACCCTTATGTCTCATCCAGCTGTGGGTCTAGATATGGTCAATCCAGGTTGCATCACAGCCCCTGAACTCATTGTGTAAGAATTTCTCTCTCTTTCACTGTCGTTGTTTCATGGGTTTTTCAAAGTAATTTATTTTCATAATGGGGTTTAGCTGCTTTTCACGGCTGTGTTTATGCCGCTTTACACCCACTTGACACACTAACAGAGAGATATCAATACATAGGTTTTAAGATTATTACTAGTCAGATATATTCTTGTGCGGTGAATAGGGCGTGTTGAGTCCAGTTCTCTGAGCAAGGAGTAGGTCTTGTCTACTACATATTGGGTTTATGGAACGGTATCTGAGCTAATTTGATACCCTTGTTTTATGTATCACCCCACCTCACCTTTCCCGTTAAGCAGCCATAGTCTGTTTTCTGCATGTGTGACTCTGTTCTGTTTTGTAATTCAGTTCAAGTGTAACGGTTTTTACATTCCCTCTAAAAGTGATACCTTATGAGAAGTGTCCTTTTCTGTGTGACTTATTTCACTTAGAATCGTCGTACCTAAATCCACTCATCATGCTGCTACTAACCTTATGACATTGATTTCATGGCTGAGTGATATTCCATTGTACATAAGGACCACAACTTCTTTATCCATTTTTCTCTTTCCTTGGATATTTAAGGTGGAATGAAGTGGAGGTCCTTGTCAACAGAGCAGCCCTAAACTTTGGGGTGCTTGTGTCTTGCTGATTTTTCATTTTCCCAATTTATACCCCCATGAGTGGAAGTGCCCTATGCTCTCTAAACTGTGTTTTTCAGATGTTTCAGGACACACCGTACACTTCTCCAGAGTGGCTGTTGGCAATTTACATCCCGCCCATCAGTGTAGCAAGGCTCCCATTTCTCCATGGCCTGTCCTGCATTACTGGTTTTGACACTTTTTTCAGCATGGCCCTTTTGACCGATGGGAAGCGAGACTTCGCTGTAGCGCTGATTTGCCTTTCCAGGTTGCTTGGTTGGCCAAAAAGGGCGTATGCGTTTTTTCCTGAATATATTCAGGAAAAAACGCATACGCCCTTTTTGGCCAAGGGCATCATTGTCAACGTTTTGCCGCTTTTCATGTGCTTTAAAGGCGATTCGTATCTACCTCCTGAAATCTGTTTCGTGCAATTCTGCCTTGATTTCAAATCCTCTTCTTTGCCTTCCCTCAATATATTTGTGGACGAGAGTTATCATTTATAACTCTGCAGGTTTGTGAATTGCAGTGCCCTGAACCTCCATTTTACAACTCGCTTTTTTGGGAGCTGGCCGCAAAAGCGCAGGATGGCTTCAGGCCCTGTTCTGGTTCCGGGGGGCAGGCTGAGCCTGTGGTTAATTCTTCTTCCTGATGGGAAAATAGAGTGACCTGTGCCTGTCCCGACACCAAGAGCTAGTCTCTCGTTGGTTCCCCATCTTCCCGTTCATCCTCAGGACAAATTGCAACCTGTACGGAACAGGAGGTTAAAGGTGCTGATGCTCCAAGTAGGGAGATTGCTAGTAAAGCGGCTGGAAAGGCGAACCCAGGCACAAGGAGATGAGAAATGAGGTGCGTTTTAGAAACCTTTCCCCATCACACGGTGTACCATCTTCTGGGTTTCTCATGCATGTTTTCGATGTAGGAAGATGCCCTTGAACCTGGAGATTTGGGACCCATGCGATGGGTACCACGCAGTATTACTTTAAAGGGTCTGCGTTTGCTCACCCAACCTCACCAAACCTCTCAGCCCCAAGAGTGTCCACCCTTATGTCTCATCCAGCTGTGGGTCTAGATATGGTGAATCCAGGTTGCATCACAGCCCCTGAACGCATTGTGTAAGAATTTCTCTCTCTTTCACTGTCGTTGTTTCATGGGTTTTTCAAAGTAATTTATTTTCATAATGGGGTTTAGCTGCTTTTCACTGCTGTGTTTATGTCGCTTTACACCCACTTGACACACTAACAGAGAGATATCAATACATAGGTTTTAAGATTATTACTAGTCAGATATATTCTTGTGCGGTGAATAGGGCGTGTTGAGTCCAGTTCTCTGAGCAAGGAGTAGGTCTTGTCTATTACATATTGGGTTTATGGAACAGTATCTGAGCTAATTTGATACCCTTGTTTTATGTATCACCCCACCTCACCTTTCCCGTTAAGCAGCCATAGTGTGTTTTCTGCATGTGTGACTCTGTTCTGTTTTGTAATTCAGTTCAAGTGTAACGGTTTTTACATTCCCTCTATCAGTGATACCTTATGAGAAGTGTCCTTTTCTGTGTGACTTATTTCACTTAGAATCGTCGTACCTAAATCCACTCATCATGCTGCTACTAACCTTATGACATTGATTTCATGGCTGAGTGATATTCCATTGTACATAAGGACCACAACTTCTTTATCCATTTTTCTCTTTCCTGGGATATTTAAGGTGGAATGAAGTGGAGGTCCTTGTCAACAGAGCAGCCCTCAACTTTGGGGTGCTTGTGTCTTGCTGATTTTTCATTTTCCCAATTTATACCCCCATGAGTGGAAGTGCCCTATGCTCTCTAAGCTGTGTTTTTCAGATGTTTCAGGACACACCGTACACTTCTCCAGAGTGGCTGTTGGCAATTTACATCCCGCCCATCAGTGTAGCAAGGCTCCCATTTCTCCATGGCCTGTCCTGCATTTCTGGTTTTGACACTTTTTTCAGCATGGCCCTTTTGACCGATGGGAAGCGAGACTTCCCTGTAGCGCTGATTTGCCTTTCCAGGTTGCTTGGTGGCCAAAAAGGGCGTATGCGTTTTTTCCTGAATATATTCAGGAAAAAACGCATACGCCCTTTTTGGCCAAGGGCATCATTGTCAACATTTTGCTGCTTTTCATGTGCTTTAAAGGCGATTCGAATCTACCTCCTGAAATCTGTTTCCTGCAATTCTGCCTTGATTTCAAATCCTCTTCTTTGTCTTCCCTCAATATATGTGTGGACGAGAGTTATCATTTATAACTCTGCAGGTTTGTGAATTGCAGTGCCCTGAACCTCCATTTTACAACTCGCTTTATTGGGAGCTGGCCGCAAAAGCGCAGGATGGCTTCAGGCCCTGTTCTGGTTCCGGGGGGCAGGCTGAGCCTGTGGTTAATTCTTCTTCCTGATGGGAAAATAGAGTGACCTGTGCCTGTCCCAACACCAAGAGCTAGTCTCTCGTTGGTTCCCCGTCTTCCCGTTCAACCTCAGGACAAATTGCAACCTGTACGGAACAGGAGGTTAAAGGTGCTGATGCTCCAAGTAGGGAGATTGCTAGTAAAGTGGCTGGAATGGCGAACCCGGGCACAAGGAGATGAGAAATGAGGTGCGTTTTAGAAACCTTTCCCCATCACACGGTGTACCATCTTCTGGGTTTCTCATGCATGTTTTCGATGTAGGAAGATGGCCTTGAACCTGGAGATTTGGGACCCATGCGATGGGTACCACGCCGTATTACTTTAAAGGGTCTGCGTTTGCTCACCCAACCTCACCAAACCTCTCAGCCCCACGAGTGTCCACCCTTATGTCTCATCCAGCTGTGGGTCTAGATATGGTCAATCCAGGTTGCATCACAGCCCCTGAACTCATTGTGTAAGAATTTCTCTCTCTTTCACTGTCGTTGTTTCATGGGTTTTTCAAAGTAATTTATTTTCATAATGGGGTTTAGCTGCTTTTCACGGCTGTGTTTATGCCGCTTTACACCCACTTGACACACTAACAGAGAGATATCAATACATAGGTTTTAAGATTATTACTAGTCAGATATATTCTTGTGCGGTGAATAGGGCGTGTTGAGTCCAGTTCTCTGAGCAAGGAGTAGGTCTTGTCTACTACATATTGGGTTTATGGAACGGTATCTGAGCTAATTTGATACCCTTGTTTTATGTATCACCCCACCTCACCTTTCCCGTTAAGCAGCCATAGTCTGTTTTCTGCATGTGTGACTCTGTTCTGTTTTGTAATTCAGTTCAAGTGTAACGGTTTTTACATTCCCTCTATCAGTGATACCTTATGAGAAGTGTCCTTTTCTGTGTGACTTATTTCACTTAGAATCATCGTACCTAAATCCACTCATCTTGCTGCTACTAACCTTATGACATTGATTTCATGGCTGAGTGATATTCCATTGTACATAAGGACCACAACTTCTTTATCCATTTTTCTCTTTCCTGGGATATTTAAGGTGGAATGAAGTGGAGGTCCTTGTCAACAGAGCAGCCCTCAACTTTGGGGTGCTTGTGTCTTGCTGATTTTTCATTTTCCCAATTTATACCCCCATGAGTGGAAGTGCCCTATGCTCTCTAAGCTGTGTTTTTCAGATGTTTCAGGACACACCGTACACTTCTCCAGAGTGGCTGTTGGCAATTTACATCCCGCCCATCAGTGTAGCAAGGCTCCCATTTCTCCATGGCCTGTCCTGCATTTCTGGTTTTGACACTTTTTTCAGCATGGCCCTTTTGACCGATGGGAAGCGAGACTTCCCTGTAGCGCTGATTTGCCTTTCCAGGTTGCTTGGTGGCCAAAAAGGGCGTATGCGTTTTTTCCTGAATATATTCAGGAAAAAACGCATACGCCCTTTTTGGCCAAGGGCATCATTGTCAACATTTTGCTGCTTTTCATGTGCTTTAAAGGCGATTCGAATCTACCTCCTGAAATCTGTTTCCTGCAATTCTGCCTTGATTTCAAATCCTCTTCTTTGCCTTCCCTCAATATATTTGTGGACGAGAGTTATCATTTATAACTCTGCAGGTTTGTGAATTGCAGTGCCCTGAACCTCCATTTTACAACTCGCTTTTTTGGGAGCTGGCCACAAAAGTGCAGGATGGCTTCAGGCCCTGTTCTGGTTCCGGGGGGCAGGCTGAGCCTGTGGTTAATTCTTCTTCCTGATGGGAAAATAGAGTGACCTGTGCCTGTCCCAACACCAAGAGCTAGTCTCTCGTTGGTTCCCCGTCTTCCCGTTCATCCTCAGGACAAATTGCAACCTGTACGGAACAGGAGGTTAAAGGTGCTGATGCTCCAAGTAGGGAGATTGCTAGTAAAGCGGCTGGAATGGCGAACCCGGGCACAAGGAGATGAGAAATGAGGTGCGTTTTAGAAACCTTTCCCCATCACACGGTGTACCATCTTCTGGGTTTCTCATGCATGTTTTCGATGTAGGAAGATGCCCTTGAACCTGGAGATTTGGGACCCATGCGATGGGTACCACGCCGTATTACTTTAAAGGGTCTGCATTTGCTCACCCAACCTCACCAAACCTCTCAGCCCCAAGAGTGTCCACCCTTATGTCTCATCCAGCTGTGGGTCTAGATATGGTCAATCCAGGTTGCATCACAGCCCCTGAACTCATTGTGTAAGAATTTCTCTCTCTTTCACTGTCGTTGTTTCATGGGTTTTTCAAAGTAATTTATTTTCATAATGGGGTTTAGCTGCTTTTCACGGCTGTGTTTATGCCGCTTTACACCCACTTGACACACTAACAGAGAGATATCAATACATAGGTTTTAAGATTATTACTAGTCAGATATATTCTTGTGCGGTGAATAGGGCGTGTTGAGTCCAGTTCTCTGAGCAAGGAGTAGGTCTTGTCTACTACATATTGGGTTTATGGAACGGTATCTGAGCTAATTTGATACCCTTGTTTTATGTATCACCCCACCTCACCTTTCCCGTTAAGCAGCCATAGTCTGTTTTCTGCATGTGTGACTCTGTTCTGTTTTGTAATTCAGTTCAAGTGTAACGGTTTTTACATTCCCTCTAAAAGTGATACCTTATGAGAAGTGTCCTTTTCTGTGTGACTTATTTCACTTAGAATCGTCGTACCTAAATCCACTCATCATGCTGCTACTAACCTTATGACATTGATTTCATGGCTGAGTGATATTCCATTGTACATAAGGACCACAACTTCTTTATCCATTTTTCTCTTTCCTTAGATATTTAAGGTGGAATGAAGTGGAGGTCCTTGTCAACAGAGCAGCCCTAAACTTTGGGGTGCTTGTGTCTTGCTGATTTTTCATTTTCCCAATTTATACCCCCATGAGTGGAAGTGCCCTATGCTCTCTAAGCTGTGTTTTTCACATGTTTCAGGACACACCGTACACTTCTCCAGAGTGGCTGTTGGCAATTTACATCCCGCCCATCAGTGTAGCAAGGCTCCCATTTCTCCATGGCCTGTCCTGCATTTCTGGTTTTGACACTTTTTTCAGCATGGCCCTTTTGACCGATGGGAAGCGAGACTTCTCTGTAGCGCTGATTTGCCTTTCCAGGTTGCTTGGTTGGCCAAAAAGGGCGTATGCGTTTTTTCCTGAATATATTCAGGAAAAAACGCATACGCCCTTTTTGGCCAAGGGCATCATTGTCAACGTTTTGCCGCTTTTCATGTGCTTTAAAGGCGATTCGTATCTACCTCCTGAAATCTGTTTCGTGCAATTCTGCCTTGATTTCAAATCCTCTTCTTTGCCTTCCCTCAATATATTTGTGGACGAGAGTTATCATTTATAACTCTGCAGGTTTGTGAATTGCAGTGCCCTGAACCTCCATTTTACAACTCGCTTTTTTGGGAGCTGGCCGCAAAAGCGCAGGATGGCTTCAGGCCCTGTTCTGGTTCCGGGGGGCAGGCTGAGCCTGTGGTTAATTCTTCTTCCTGATGGGAAAATAGAGTGACCTGTGCCTGTCCCGACACCAAGAGCTAGTCTCTCGTTGGTTCCCCGTCTTCCCGTTCATCCTCAGGACAAATTGCAACCTGTACGGAACAGGAGGTTAAAGGTGCTGATGCTCCAAGTAGGGAGATTGCTAGTAAAGCGGCTGGAAAGGCGAACCCAGGCACAAGGAGATGAGAAATGAGGTGCGTTTTAGAAACCTTTCCCCATCACACGGTGTACCATCTTCTGGGTTTCTCATGCATGTTTTCGATGTAGGAAGATGCCCTTGAACCTGGAGATTTGGGACCCATGCGATGGGTACCACGCAGTATTACTTTAAAGGGTCTGCGTTTGCTCACCCAACCTCACCAAACCTCTCAGCCCCAAGAGTGTCCACCCTTATGTCTCATCCAGCTGTGGGTCTAGATATGGTGAATCCAGGTTGCATCACAGCCCCTGAACGCATTGTGTAAGAATTTCTCTCTCTTTCACTGTCGTTGTTTCATGGGTTTTTCAAAGTAATTTATTTTCATAATGGGGTTTAGCTGCTTTTCACTGCTGTGTTTATGTCGCTTTACACCCACTTGACACACTAACAGAGAGATATCAATACATAGGTTTTAAGATTATTACTAGTCAGATATATTCTTGTGCGGTGAATAGGGCGTGTTGAGTCCAGTTCTCTGAGCAAGGAGTAGGTCTTGTCTATTACATATTGGGTTTATGGAACGGTATCTGAGCTAATTTGATACCCTTGTTTTATGTATCACCCCACCTCACCTTTCCCGTTAAGCAGCCATAGTGTGTTTTCTGCATGTGTGACTCTGTTCTGTTTTGTAATTCAGTTCAAGTGTAACGGTTTTTACATTCCCTCTATCAGTGATACCTTATGAGAAGTGTCCTTTTCTGTGTGACTTATTTCACTTAGAATCGTCGTACCTAAATCCACTCATCATGCTGCTACTAACCTTATGACATTGATTTCATGGCTGAGTGATATTCCATTGTACATAAGGACCACAACTTCTTTATCCATTTTTCTCTTTCCTGGGATATTTAAGGTGGAATGAAGTGGAGGTCCTTGTCAACAGAGCAGCCCTCAACTTTGGGGTGCTTGTGTCTTGCTGATTTTTCATTTTCCCAATTTATACCCCCATGAGTGGAAGTGCCCTATGCTCTCTAAGCTGTGTTTTTCAGATGTTTCAGGACACACCGTACACTTCTCCAGAGTGGCTGTTGGCAATTTACATCCCGCCCATCAGTGCAGCAAGGCTCCCATTTCTCCATGGCCTGTCCTGCATTTCTGGTTTTGACACTTTTTTCAGCATGGCCCTTTTGACCGATGGGAAGCGAGACTTCCCTGTAGCGCTGATTTGCCTTTCCAGGTTGCTTGGTGGCCAAAAAGGGCGTATGCGTTTTTTCCTGAATATATTCAGGAAAAAACGCATACGCCCTTTTTGGCCAAGGGCATCATTGTCAACATTTTGCTGCTTTTCATGTGCTTTAAAGGCGATTCGAATCTACCTCCTGAAATCTGTTTCCTGCAATTCTGCCTTGATTTCAAATCCTCTTCTTTGTCTTCCCTCAATATATTTGTGGACGAGAGTTATCATTTATAACTCTGCAGGTTTGTGAATTGCAGTGCCCTGAACCTCCATTTTACAACTCGCTTTATTGGGAGCTGGCCGCAAAAGCGCAGGATGGCTTCAGGCCCTGTTCTGGTTCCGGGGGGCAGGCTGAGCCTGTGGTTAATTCTTCTTCCTGATGGGAAAATAGAGTGACCTGTGCCTGTCCCAACACCAAGAGCTAGTCTCTCGTTGGTTCCCCGTCTTCCCGTTCAACCTCAGGACAAATTGCAACCTGTACGGAACAGGAGGTTAAAGGTGCTGATGCTCCAAGTAGGGAGATTGCTAGTAAAGTGGCTGGAATGGCGAACCCTGGCACAAGGAGATGAGAAATGAGGTGCGTTTTAGAAACCTTTACCCATCACACGGTGTACCATCTTCTGGGTTTCTCATGCATGTTTTCGATGTAGGAAGATGGCCTTGAACCTGGAGATTTGGGACCCATGCGATGGGTACCACGCCGTATTACTTTAAAGGGTCTGCGTTTGCTCACCCAACCTCACCAAACCTCTCAGCCCCAAGAGTGTCCACCCTTATGTCTCATCCAGCTGTGGGTCGAGATATGGTCAATCCAGGTTGCATCACAGCCCCTGAACTCATTGTGTAAGAATTTCTCTCTCTTTCACTGTCGTTGTTTCATGGGTTTTTCAAAGTAATTTATTTTCATAATGGGGTTTAGCTGCTTTTCACGGCTGTGTTTATGCCGCTTTACACCCACTTGACACACTAACAGAGAGATATCAATACATAGGTTTTAAGATTATTACTAGTCAGATATATTCTTGTGCGGTGAATAGGGCGTGTTGAGTCCAGTTCTCTGAGCAAGGAGTAGGTCTTGTCTACTACATATTGGGTTTATGGAACGGTATCTGAGCTAATTTGATACCCTTGTTTTATGTATCACCCCACCTCACCTTTCCCGTTAAGCAGCCATAGTCTGTTTTCTGCATGTGTGACTCTGTTCTGTTTTGTAATTCAGTTCAAGTGTAACGGTTTTTACATTCCCTCTATCAGTGATACCTTATGAGAAGTGTCCTTTTCTGTGTGACTTATTTCACTTTGAATCGTCGTACCTAAATCCACTCATCATGCTGCTACTAACCTTATGACATTGATTTCATGGCTGAGTGATATTCCATTGTACATAAGGACCACAACTTCTTTATCCATTTTTCTCTTTCCTTGGATATTTAAGGTGGAATGAAGTGGAGGTCCTTGTCAACAGAGCAGCCCTCAACTTTGGGGTGCTTGTGTCTTGCTGATTTTTCATTTTCCCAATTTATACCCCCATGAGTGGAAGTGCCCTATGCTCTCTAAGCTGTGTTTTTCAGATGTTTCAGGACACACCGTACACTTCTCCAGAGTGGCTGTTGGCAATTTACATCCCGCCCATCAGTGTAGCAAGGCTCCCATTTCTCCATGGCCTGTCCTGCATTTCTGGTTTTGACATTTTTTTCAGCATGGGCCTTTTGACCGATGGGAAGCGAGACTTCTTTGTAGTGCTGATTTGCCTTTCCAGGTTGCTTGGTTGGCCAAAAAGGGCGTATGCGTTTTTTCCTGAATATATTCAGGAAAAAACGCATACGCCCTTTTTGGCCAAGGGCATCATTGTCAACATTTTGCTGCTTTTCATGTGCTTTAAAGGCGATTCGAATCTACCTCCTGAAATCTGTTTCCTGCAATTCTGCCTTGATTTCAAATCCTCTTCTTTGTCTTCCCTCAATATATTTGTGGACGAGAGTTAACATTTATAACTCTGCAGGTTTGTGAATTGCAGTGCCCTGAACCTCCATTTTACAACTCGCTTTTTTGGGAGCTGGCCGCAAAAGCGCAGGATGGCTTCAGGCCCTGTTCTGGTTCCGGGGGGCAGGCTGAGCCTGTGGTTAATTCTTCTTCCTGATGGGAAAATAGAGTGACCTGTGCCTGTCCCAACACCAAGAGCTAGTCTCTCGTTGGTTCCCCGTCTTCCCGTTCAACCTCAGGACAAATTGCAACCTGTACGGAACAGGAGGTTAAAGGTGCTGATGCTCCAAGTAGGGAGATTGCTAGTAAAGTGGCTGGAATGGCGAACCCGGGCACAAGGAGATGAGAAATGAGGTGCGTTTTAGAAACCTTTCCCCATCACACGGTGTACCATCTTCTGGGTTTCTCATGCATGTTTTCGATGTAGGAAGATGGCCTTGAACCTGGAGATTTGGGACCCATGCGATGGGTACCACGCCGTATTACTTTAAAGGGTCTGCGTTTGCTCACCCAACCTCACCAAACCTCTCAGCCCCAAGAGTGTCCACCCTTATGTCTCATCCAGCTGTGGGTCTAGATATGGTCAATCCAGGTTGCATCACAGCCCCTGAACTCATTGTGTAAGAATTTCTCTCTCTTTCACTGTCGTTGTTTCATGGGTTTTTCAAAGTAATTTATTTTCATAATGGGGTTTAGCTGCTTTTCACGGCTGTGTTTATGCCGCTTTACACCCACTTGACACACTAACAGAGAGATATCAATACATAGGTTTTAAGATTATTACTAGTCAGATATATTCTTGTGCGGTGAATAGGGCGTGTTGAGTCCAGTTCTCTGAGCAAGGAGTAGGTCTTGTCTACTACATATTGGGTTTATGGAACGGTATCTGAGCTAATTTGATACCCTTGTTTTATGTATCACCCCACCTCACCTTTCCCGTTAAGCAGCCATAGTCTGTTTTCTGCATGTGTGACTCTGTTCTGTTTTGTAATTCAGTTCAAGTGTAACGGTTTTTACATTCCCTCTAAAAGTGATACCTTATGAGAAGTGTCCTTTTCTGTGTGACTTATTTCAGTTAGAATCGTCGTACCTAAATCCACTCATCATGCTGCTACTAACCTTATGACATTGATTTCATGGCTGAGTGATATTCCATTGTACATAAGGACCACAACTTCTTTATCCATTTTTCTCTTTCCTTGGATATTTAAGGTGGAATGAAGTGGAGGTCCTTGTCAACAGAGCAGCCCTAAACTTTGGGGTGCTTGTGTCTTGCTGATTTTTCATTTTCCCAATTTATACCCCCATGAGTGGAAGTGCCCTATGCTCTCTAAGCTGTGTTTTTCAGATGTTTCAGGACACACCGTACACTTCTCCAGAGTGGCTGTTGGCAATTTACATCCCGCCCATCAGTGTAGCAAGGCTCTCATTTCTCCATGGCCTGTCCTGCATTTCTGGTTTTGACACTTTTTTCAGCATGGCCCTTTTGACCGATGGGAAGCGAGACTTCTCTGTAGCGCTGATTTGCCTTTCCAGGTTGCTTGGTTGGCCAAAAAGGGCGTATGCGTTTTTTCCTGAATATATTCAGGAAAAAACGCATACGCCCTTTTTGGCCAAGGGCATCATTGTCAACATTTTGCTGCTTTTCATGTGCTTTAAAGGCGATTCGAATCTACCTCCTGAAATCTGTTTCCTGCAATTCTGCCTTGATTTCAAATCCTCTTCTTTGCCTTCCCTCAATATATTTGTGGACGAGAGTTATCATTTATAACTCTGCAGGTTTGTGAATTGCAGTGCCCTGAACCTCCATTTTACAACTCGCTTTTTTGGGAGCTGGCCGCAAAAGTGCAGGATGGCTTCAGGCCCTGTTCTGGTTCCGGGGGGCAGGCTGAGCCTGTGGTTAATTCTTCTTCCTGATGGGAAAATAGAGTGACCTGTGCCTGTCCCAACACCAAGAGCTAGTCTCTCGTTGGTTCCCCGTCTTCCCGTTCATCCTCAGGACAAATTGCAACCTGTACGGAACAGGAGGTTAAAGGTGCTGATGCTCCAAGTAGGGAGATTGCTAGTAAAGCGGCTGGAATGGCGAACCCGGGCACAAGGAGATGAGAAATGAGGTGCGTTTTAGAAACCTTTCCCCATCACACGGTGTACCATCTTCTGGGTTTCTCATGCATGTTTTCGATGTAGGAAGATGCCCTTGAACCTGGAGATTTGGGACCCATGCGATGGGTACCACGCCGTATTACTTTAAAGGGTCTGCATTTGCTCACCCAACCTCACCAAACCTCTCAGCCCCAAGAGTGTCCACCCTTATGTCTCATCCAGCTGTGGGTCTAGATATGGTCAATCCAGGTTGCATCACAGCCCCTGAACTCATTGTGTAAGAATTTCTCTCTCTTTCACTGTCGTTGTTTCATGGGTTTTTCAAAGTAATTTATTTTCATAATGGGGTTTAGCTGCTTTTCACGGCTGTGTTTATGCCGCTTTACACCCACTTGACACACTAACAGAGAGATATCAATACATAGGTTTTAAGATTATTACTAGTCAGATATATTCTTGTGCGGTGAATAGGGCGTGTTGAGTCCAGTTCTCTGAGCAAGGAGTAGGTCTTGTCTACTACATATTGGGTTTATGGAACGGTATCTGAGCTAATTTGATACCCTTGTTTTATGTATCACCCCACCTCACCTTTCCCGTTAAGCAGCCATAGTCTGTTTTCTGCATGTGTGACTCTGTTCTGTTTTGTAATTCAGTTCAAGTGTAACGGTTTTTACATTCCCTCTAAAAGTGATACCTTATGAGAAGTGTCCTTTTCTGTGTGACTTATTTCACTTAGAATCGTCGTACCTAAATCCACTCATCATGCTGCTACTAACCTTATGACATTGATTTCATGGCTGAGTGATATTCCATTGTACATAAGGACCACAACTTCTTTATCCATTTTTCTCTTTCCTTGGATATTTAAGGTGGAATGAAGTGGAGGTCCTTGTCAACAGAGCAGCCCTCAACTTTGGGGTGCTTGTGTCTTGCTGATTTTTCATTTTCCCAATTTATACCCCCATGAGTGGAAGTGCCCTATGCTCTCTAAGCTGTGTTTTTCAGATGTTTCAGGACACACCGTACACTTCTCCAGAGTGGCTGTTGGCAATTTACATCCCGCCCATCAGTGTAGCAAGGCTCCCATTTCTCCATGGCCTGTCCTGCATTTCTGGTTTTGACACTTTTTTCAGCATGGCCCTTTTGACCGATGGGAAGCGAGACTTCTCTGTAGCGCTGATTTGCCTTTCCAGGTTGCTTGGTTGGCCAAAAAGGGCGTATGCGTTTTTTCCTGAATATATTCAGGAAAAAACGCATACGCCCTTTTTGGCCAAGGGCATCATTGTCAACGTTTTGCCGCTTTTCATGTGCTTTAAAGGCGATTCGTATCTACCTCCTGAAATCTGATTCGTGCAATTCTGCCTTGATTTCAAATCCTCTTCTTTGCCTTCCCTCAATATATTTGTGGACGAGAGTTATCATTTATAACTCTGCAGGTTTGTGAATTGCAGTGCCCTGAACCTCCATTTTACAACTCGCTTTTTTGGGAGCTGGCCGCAAAAGCGCAGGATGGCTTCAGGCCCTGTTCTGGTTCCGGGGGGCAGGCTGAGCCTGTGATTAATTCTTCTTCCTGATGGGAAAATAGAGTGACCTGTGCCTGTCCCGACACCAAGAGCTAGTCTCTCGTTGGTTCCCCATCTTCCCGTTCATCCTCAGGACAAATTGCAACCTGTACGGAACAGGAGGTTAAAGGTGCTGATGCTCCAAGTAGGGAGATTGCTAGTAAAGCGGCTGGAAAGGCGAACCCAGGCACAAGGAGATGAGAAATGAGGTGCGTTTTAGAAACCTTTCCCCATCACACGGTGTACCATCTTCTGGGTTTCTCATGCATGTTTTCGATGTAGGAAGATGCCCTTGAACCTGGAGATTTGGGACCCATGCGATGGGTACCACGCAGTATTACTTTAAAGGGTCTGCGTTTGCTCACCCAACCTCACCAAACCTCTCAGCCCCAAGAGTGTCCACCCTTATGTCTCATCCAGCTGTGGGTCTAGATATGGTGAATCCAGGTTGCATCACAGCCCCTGAACGCATTGTGTAAGAATTTCTCTCTCTTTCACTGTCGTTGTTTCATGGGTTTTTCAATGTAATTTATTTTCATAATGGGGTTTAGCTGCTTTTCACTGCTGTGTTTATGTCGCTTTACACCCACTTGACACACTAACAGAGAGATATCAATACATAGGTTTTAAGATTATTACTAGTCAGATATATTCTTGTGCGGTGAATAGGGCGTGTTGAGTCCAGTTCTCTGAGCAAGGAGTAGGTCTTGTCTATTACATATTGGGTTTATGGAACAGTATCTGAGCTAATTTGATACCCTTGTTTTATGTATCACCCCACCTCACCTTTCCCGTTAAGCAGCCATAGTGTGTTTTCTGCATGTGTGACTCTGTTCTGTTTTGTAATTCAGTTCAAGTGTAACGGTTTTTACATTCCCTCTATCAGTGATACCTTATGAGAAGTGTCCTTTTCTGTGTGACTTATTTCACTTAGAATCGTCGTACCTAAATCCACTCATCATGCTGCTACTAACCTTATGACATTGATTTCATGGCTGAGTGATATTCCATTGTACATAAGGACCACAACTTCTTTATCCATTTTTCTCTTTCCTGGGATATTTAAGGTGGAATGAAGTGGAGGTCCTTGTCAACAGAGCAGCCCTCAACTTTGGGGTGCTTGTGTCTTGCTGATTTTTCATTTTCCCAATTTATACCCCCATGAGTGGAAGTGCCCTATGCTCTCTAAGCTGTGTTTTTCAGATGTTTCAGGACACACCGTACACTTCTCCAGAGTGGCTGTTGGCAATTTACATCCCGCCCATCAGTGTAGCAAGGCTCCCATTTCTCCATGGCCTGTCCTGCATTTCTGGTTTTGACACTTTTTTCAGCATGGCCCTTTTGACCGATGGGAAGCGAGACTTCCCTGTAGCGCTGATTTGCCTTTCCAGGTTGCTTGGTTGGCCAAAAAGGGCGTATGCGTTTTTTCCTGAATATATTCAGGAAAAAACGCATACGCCCTTTTTGGCCAAGGGCATCATTGTCAACATTTTGCTGCTTTTCATGTGCTTTAAAGGCGATTCGAATCTACCTCCTGAAATCTGTTTCCTGCAATTCTGCCTTGATTTCAAATCCTCTTCTTTGTCTTCCCTCAATATATGTGTGGACGAGAGTTATCATTTATAACTCTGCAGGTTTGTGAATTGCAGTGCCCTGAACCTCCATTTTACAACTCGCTTTATTGGGAGCTGGCCGCAAAAGCGCAGGATGGCTTCAGGCCCTGTTCTGGTTCCGGGGGGCAGGCTGAGCCTGTGGTTAATTCTTCTTCCTGATGGGAAAATAGAGTGACCTGTGCCTGTCCCAACACCAAGAGCTAGTCTCTCGTTGGTTCCCCGTCTTCCCGTTCAACCTCAGGACAAATTGCAACCTGTACGGAACAGGAGGTTAAAGGTGCTGATGCTCCAAGTAGGGAGATTGCTAGTAAAGTGGCTGGAATGGCGAACCCGGGCACAAGGAGATGAGAAATGAGGTGCGTTTTAGAAACCTTTCCCCATCACACGGTGTACCATCTTCTGGGTTTCTCATGCATGTTTTCGATGTAGGAAGATGGCCTTGAACCTGGAGATTTGGGACCCATGCGATGGGTACCACGCCGTATTACTTTAAAGGGTCTGCGTTTGCTCACCCAACCTCACCAAACCTCTCAGCCCCAAGAGTGTCCACCCTTATGTCTCATCCAGCTGTGGGTCTAGATATGGTCAATCCAGGTTGCATCACAGCCCCTGAACTCATTGTGTAAGAATTTCTCTCTCTTTCACTGTCGTTGTTTCATGGGTTTTTCAAAGTAATTTATTTTCATAATGGGGTTTAGCTGCTTTTCACGGCTGTGTTTATGCCGCTTTACACCCACTTGACACACTAACAGAGAGATATCAATACATAGGTTTTAAGATTATTACTAGTCAGATATATTCTTGTGCGGTGAATAGGGCGTGTTGAGTCCAGTTCTCTGAGCAAGGAGTAGGTCTTGTCTACTACATATTGGGTTTATGGAACGGTATCTGAGCTAATTTGATACCCTTGTTTTATGTATCACCCCACCTCACCTTTCCCGTTAAGCAGCCATAGTCTGTTTTCTGCATGTGTGACTCTGTTCTGTTTTGTAATTCAGTTCAAGTGTAACGGTTTTTACATTCCCTCTATCAGTGATACCTTATGAGAAGTGTCCTTTTCTGTGTGACTTATTTCACTTAGAATCATCGTACCTAAATCCACTCATCTTGCTGCTACTAACCTTATGACATTGATTTCATGGCTGAGTGATATTCCATTGTACATAAGGACCACAACTTCTTTATCCATTTTTCTCTTTCCTGGGATATTTAAGGTGGAATGAAGTGGAGGTCCTTGTCAACAGAGCAGCCCTCAACTTTGGGGTGCTTGTGTCTTGCTGATTTTTCATTTTCCCAATTTATACCCCCATGAGTGGAAGTGCCCTATGCTCTCTAAGCTGTGTTTTTCAGATGTTTCAGGACACACCGTACACTTCTCCAGAGTGGCTGTTGGCAATTTACATCCCGCCCATCAGTGTAGCAAGGCTCCCATTTCTCCATGGCCTGTCCTGCATTTCTGGTTTTGACACTTTTTTCAGCATGGCCCTTTTGACCGATGGGAAGCGAGACTTCCCTGTAGCGCTGATTTGCCTTTCCAGGTTGCTTGGTGGCCAAAAAGGGCGTATGCGTTTTTTCCTGAATATATTCAGGAAAAAACGCATACGCCCTTTTTGGCCAAGGGCATCATTGTCAACATTTTGCTGCTTTTCATGTGCTTTAAAGGCGATTCGAATCTACCTCCTGAAATCTGTTTCCTGCAATTCTGCCTTGATTTCAAATCCTCTTCTTTGCCTTCCCTCAATATATTTGTGGACGAGAGTTATCATTTATAACTCTGCAGGTTTGTGAATTGCAGTGCCCTGAACCTCCATTTTACAACTCGCTTTTTTGGGAGCTGGCCGCAAAAGTGCAGGATGGCTTCAGGCCCTGTTCTGGTTCCGGGGGGCAGGCTGAGCCTGTGGTTAATTCTTCTTCCTGATGGGAAAATAGAGTGACCTGTGCCTGTCCCAACACCAAGAGCTAGTCTCTCGTTGGTTCCCCGTCTTCCCGTTCATCCTCAGGACAAATTGCAACCTGTACGGAACAGGAGGTTAAAGGTGCTGATGCTCCAAGTAGGGAGATTGCTAGTAAAGCGGCTGGAATGGCGAACCCGGGCACAAGGAGATGAGAAATGAGGTGCGTTTTAGAAACCTTTCCCCATCACACGGTGTACCATCTTCTGGGTTTCTCATGCATGTTTTCGATGTAGGAAGATGGCCTTGAACCTGGAGATTTGGGACCCATGCGATGGGTACCACGCCGTATTACTTTAAAGGGTCTGCATTTGCTCACCCAACCTCACCAAACCTCTCAGCCCCAAGAGTGTCCACCCTTATGTCTCATCCAGCTGTGGATCTAGATATGGTCAATCCAGGTTGCATCACAGCCCCTGAACTCATTGTGTAAGAATTTCTCTCTCTTTCACTGTCGTTGTTTCATGGGTTTTTCAAAGTAATTTATTTTCATAATGGGGTTTAGCTGCTTTTCACGGCTGTGTTTATGCCGCTTTACACCCACTTGACACACTAACAGAGAGATATCAATACATAGGTTTTAAGATTATTACTAGTCAGATATATTCTTGTGCGGTGAATAGGGCGTGTTGAGTCCAGTTCTCTGAGCAAGGAGTAGGTCTTGTCTACTACATATTGGGTTTATGGAACGGTATCTGAGCTAATTTGATACCCTTGTTTTATGTATCACCCCACCTCACCTTTCCTGTTAAGCAGCCATAGTCTGTTTTCTGCATGTGTGACTCTGTTCTGTTTTGTAATTCAGTTCAAGTGTAACGGTTTTTACATTCCCTCTAAAAGTGATACCTTATGAGAAGTGTCCTTTTCTGTGTGACTTATTTCAGTTAGAATCGTCGTACCTAAATCCACTCATCATGCTGCTACTAACCTTATGACATTGATTTCATGGCTGAGTGATATTCCATTGTACATAAGGACCACAACTTCTTTATCCATTTTTCTCTTTCCTTAGATATTTAAGGTGGAATGAAGTGGAGGTCCTTGTCAACAGAGCAGCCCTAAACTTTGGGGTGCTTGTGTCTTGCTGATTTTTCATTTTCCCAATTTATACCCCCATGAGTGGAAGTGCCCTATGCTCTCTAAGCTGTGTTTTTCACATGTTTCAGGACACACCGTACACTTCTCCAGAGTGGCTGTTGGCAATTTACATCCCGCCCATCAGTGTAGCAAGGCTCCCATTTCTCCATGGCCTGTCCTGCATTTCTGGTTTTGACACTTTTTTCAGCATGGCCCTTTTGACCGATGGGAAGCGAGACTTCTCTGTAGCGCTGATTTGCCTTTCCAGGTTGCTTGGTTGGCCAAAAAGGGCGTATGCGTTTTTTCCTGAATATATTCAGGAAAAAACGCATACGCCCTTTTTGGCCAAGGGCATCATTGTCAACGTTTTGCCGCTTTTCATGTGCTTTAAAGGCGATTCGTATCTACCTCCTGAAATCTGTTTCGTGCAATTCTGCCTTGATTTCAAATCCTCTTCTTTGCCTTCCCTCAATATATTTGTGGACGAGAGTTATCATTTATAACTCTGCAGGTTTGTGAATTGCAGTGCTTGAACCTCCATTTTACAACTCGCTTTTTTGGGAGCTGGCCGCAAAAGCGCAGGATGGCTTCAGGCCCTGTTCTGGTTCCGGGGGGCAGGCTGAGCCTGTGGTTAATTCTTCTTCCTGATGGGAAAATAGAGTGACCTGTGCCTGTCCCAACACCAAGAGCTAGTCTCTCGTTGGTTCCCCGTCTTCCCGTTCAACCTCAGGACAAATTGCAACCTGTACGGAACAGGAGGTTAAAGGTGCTGATGCTCCAAGTAGGGAGATTGCTAGTAAAGTGGCTGGAATGGCGAACCCGGGCACAAGGAGATGAGAAATGAGGTGCGTTTTAGAAACCTTTCCCCATCACACGGTGTACCATCTTCTGGGTTTCTCATGCATGTTTTCGATGTAGGAAGATGGCCTTGAACCTGGAGATTTGGGACCCATGCGATGGGTACCACGCCGTATTACTTTAAAGGGTCTGCGTTTGCTCACCCAACCTCACCAAACCTCTCAGCCCCAAGAGTGTCCACCCTTATGTCTCATCCAGCTGTGGGTCTAGATATGGTCAATCCAGGTTGCATCACAGCCCCTGAACTCATTGTGTAAGAATTTCTCTCTCTTTCACTGTCGTTGTTTCATGGGTTTTTCAAAGTAATTTATTTTCATAATGGGGTTTAGCTGCTTTTCACGGCTGTGTTTATGCCGCTTTACACCCACTTGACACACTAACAGAGAGATATCAATACATAGGTTTTAAGATTATTACTAGTCAGATATATTCTTGTGCGGTGAATAGGGCGTGTTGAGTCCAGTTCTCTGAGCAAGGAGTAGGTCTTGTCTACTACATATTGGGTTTATGGAACGGTATCTGAGCTAATTTGATACCCTTGTTTTATGTATCACCCCACCTCACCTTTCCCGTTAAGCAGCCATAGTCTGTTTTCTGCATGTGTGACTCTGTTCTGTTTTGTAATTCAGTTCAAGTGTAACGGTTTTTACATTCCCTCTATCAGTGATACCTTATGAGAAGTGTCCTTTTCTGTGTGACTTATTTCACTTAGAATCATCGTACCTAAATCCACTCATCTTGCTGCTACTAACCTTATGACATTGATTTCATGGCTGAGTGATATTCCATTGTACATAAGGACCACAACTTCTTTATCCATTTTTCTCTTTCCTGGGATATTTAAGGTGGAATGAAGTGGAGGTCCTTGTCAACAGAGCAGCCCTCAACTTTGGGGTGCTTGTGTCTTGCTGATTTTTCATTTTCCCAATTTATACCCCCATGAGTGGAAGTGCCCTATGCTCTCTAAGCTGTGTTTTTCACATGTTTCAGGACACACCGTACACTTCTCCAGAGTGGCTGTTGGCAATTTACATCCCGCCCATCAGTGTAGCAAGGCTCCCATTTCTCCATGGCCTGTCCTGCATTTCTGGTTTTGACACTTTTTTCAGCATGGCCCTTTTGACCGATGGGAAGCGAGACTTCCCTGTAGCGCTGATTTGCCTTTCCAGGTTGCTTGGTGGCCAAAAAGGGCGTATGCGTTTTTTCCTGAATATATTCAGGAAAAAACGCATACGCCCTTTTGGGCCAAGGGCATCATTGTCAACATTTTGCTGCTTTTCATGTGCTTTAAAGGCGATTCGAATCTACCTCCTGAAATCTGTTTCCTGCAATTCTGCCTTGATTTCAAATCCTCTTCTTTGCCTTCCCTCAATATATTTGTGGACGAGAGTTATCATTTATAACTCTGCAGGTTTGTGAATTGCAGTGCCCTGAACCTCCATTTTACAACTCGCTTTTTTGGGAGCTGGCCGCAAAAGCGCAGGATGGCTTCAGGCCCTGTTCTGGTTCCGGGGGGCAGGCTGAGCCTGTGGTTAATTCTTCTTCCTGATGGGAAAATAGAGTGACCTGTGCCTGTCCCAACACCAAGAGCTAGTCTCTCGTTGGTTCCCCGTCTTCCCGTTCATCCTCAGGACAAATTGCAACCTGTACGGAACAGGAGGTTAAAGGTGCTGATGCTCCAAGTAGGGAGATTGCTAGTAAAGCGGCTGGAATGGCGAACCCGGGCACAAGGAGATGAGAAATGAGGTGCGTTTTAGAAACCTTTCCCCATCACACGGTGTACCATCTTCTGGGTTTCTCATGCATGTTTTCGATGTAGGAAGATGCCCTTGAACCTGGAGATTTGGGACCCATGCGATGGGTACCACGCCGTATTACTTTAAAGGGTCTGCATTTGCTCACCCAACCTCACCAAACCTCTCAGCCCCAAGAGTGTCCACCCTTATGTCTCATCCAGCTGTGGGTCTAGATATGGTCAATCCAGGTTGCATCACAGCCCCTGAACTCATTGTGTAAGAATTTCTCTCTCTTTCACTGTCGTTGTTTCATGGGTTTTTCAAAGTAATTTATTTTCATAATGGGGTTTAGCTGCTTTTCACGGCTGTGTTTATGCCGCTTTACACCCACTTGACACACTAACAGAGAGATATCAATACATAGGTTTTAAGATTATTACTAGTCAGATATATTCTTGTGCGGTGAATAGGGCGTGTTGAGTCCAGTTCTCTGAGCAAGGAGTAGGTCTTGTCTACTACATATTGGGTTTATGGAACGGTATCTGAGCTAATTTGATACCCTTGTTTTATGTATCACCCCACCTCACCTTTCCCGTTAAGCAGCCATAGTCTGTTTTCTGCATGTGTGACTCTGTTCTGTTTTGTAATTCAGTTCAAGTGTAACGGTTTTTACATTCCCTCTATCAGTGATACCTTATGAGAAGTGTCCTTTTCTGTGTGACTTATTTCACTTAGAATCGTCGTACCTAAATCCACTCATCATGCTGCTACTAACCTTATGACATTGATTTCATGGCTGAGTGATATTCCATTGTACATAAGGACCACAACTTCTTTATCCATTTTTCTCTTTCCTTAGATATTTAAGGTGGAATGAAGTGGAGGTCCTTGTCAACAGAGCAGCCCTAAACTTTGGGGTGCTTGTGTCTTGCTGATTTTTCATTTTCCCAATTTATACCCCCATGAGTGGAAGTGCCCTATGCTCTCTAAGCTGTGTTTTTCACATGTTTCAGGACACACCGTACACTTCTCCAGAGTGGCTGTTGGCAATTTACATCCCGCCCATCAGTGTAGCAAGGCTCCCATTTCTCCATGGCCTGTCCTGCATTTCTGGTTTTGACACTTTTTTCAGCATGGCCCTTTTGACCGATGGGAAGCGAGACTTCTCTGTAGCGCTGATTTGCCTTTCCAGGTTGCTTGGTTGGCCAAAAAGGGCGTATGCGTTTTTTCCTGAATATATTCAGGAAAAAACGCATACGCCCTTTTTGGCCAAGGGCATCATTGTCAACGTTTTGCCGCTTTTCATGTGCTTTAAAGGCGATTCGTATCTACCTCCTGAAATCTGTTTCGTGCAATTCTGCCTTGATTTCAAATCCTCTTCTTTGCCTTCCCTCAATATATTTGTGGACGAGAGTTATCATTTATAACTCTGCAGGTTTGTGAATTGCAGTGCCCTGAACCTCCATTTTACAACTCGCTTTTTTGGGAGCTGGCCGCAAAAGCGCAGGATGGCTTCAGGCCCTGTTCTGGTTCCGGGGGGCAGGCTGAGCCTGTGGTTAATTCTTCTTCCTGATGGGAAAATAGAGTGACCTGTGCCTGTCCCGACACCAAGAGCTAGTCTCTCGTTGGTTCCCCATCTTCCCGTTCATCCTCAGGACAAATTGCAACCTGTACGGAACAGGAGGTTAAAGGTGCTGATGCTCCAAGTAGGGAGATTGCTAGTAAAGCGGCTGGAAAGGCGAACCCAGGCACAAGGAGATGAGAAATGAGGTGCGTTTTAGAAACCTTTCCCCATCACACGGTGTACCATCTTCTGGGTTTCTCATGCATGTTTTCGATGTAGGAAGATGCCCTTGAACCTGGAGATTTGGGACCCATGCGATGGGTACCACGCAGTATTACTTTAAAGGGTCTGCGTTTGCTCACCCAACCTCACCAAACCTCTCAGCCCCAAGAGTGTCCACCCTTATGTCTCATCCAGCTGTGGGTCTAGATATGGTGAATCCAGGTTGCATCACAGCCCCTGAACGCATTGTGTAAGAATTTCTCTCTCTTTCACTGTCGTTGTTTCATGGGTTTTTCAAAGTAATTTATTTTCATAATGGGGTTTAGCTGCTTTTCACTGCTGTGTTTATGTCGCTTTACACCCACTTGACACACTAACAGAGAGATATCAATACATAGGTTTTAAGATTATTACTAGTCAGATATATTCTTGTGCGGTGAATAGGGCGTGTTGAGTCCAGTTCTCTGAGCAAGGAGTAGGTCTTGTCTATTACATATTGGGTTTATGGAACGGTATCTGAGCTAATTTGATACCCTTGTTTTATGTATCACCCCACCTCACCTTTCCCGTTAAGCAGCCATAGTGTGTTTTCTGCATGTGTGACTCTGTTCTGTTTTGTAATTCAGTTCATGTGTAACGGTTTTTACATTCCCTCTATCAGTGATACCTTATGAGAAGTGTCCTTTTCTGTGTGACTTATTTCACTTAGAATCGTCGTACCTAAATCCACTCATCATGCTGCTACTAACCTTATGACATTGATTTCATGGCTGAGTGATATTCCATTGTACATAAGGACCACAACTTCTTTATCCATTTTTCTCTTTCCTTAGATATTTAAGGTGGAATGAAGTGGAGGTCCTTGTCAACAGAGCAGCCCTAAACTTTGGGGTGCTTGTGTCTTGCTGATTTTTCATTTTCCCAATTTATACCCCCATGAGTGGAAGTGCCCTATGCTCTCTAAGCTGTGTTTTTCACATGTTTCAGGACACACCGTACACTTCTCCAGAGTGGCTGTTGGCAATTTACATCCCGCCCATCAGTGTAGCAAGGCTCCCATTTCTCCATGGCCTGTCCTGCATTTCTGGTTTTGACACTTTTTTCAGCATGGCCCTTTTGACCGATGGGAAGCGAGACTTCTCTGTAGCGCTGATTTGCCTTTCCAGGTTGCTTGGTTGGCCAAAAAGGGCGTATGCGTTTTTTCCTGAATATATTCAGGAAAAAACGCATACGCCCTTTTTGGCCAAGGGCATCATTGTCAACGTTTTGCCGCTTTTCATGTGCTTTAAAGGCGATTCGTATCTACCTCCTGAAATCTGTTTCGTGCAATTCTGCCTTGATTTCAAATCCTCTTCTTTGCCTTCCCTCAATATATTTGTGGACGAGAGTTATCATTTATAACTCTGCAGGTTTGTGAATTGCAGTGCCCTGAACCTCCATTTTACAACTCGCTTTTTTGGGAGCTGGCCGCAAAAGCGCAGGATGGCTTCAGGCCCTGTTCTGGTTCCGGGGGGCAGGCTGAGCCTGTGGTTAATTCTTCTTCCTGATGGGAAAATAGAGTGACCTGTGCCTGTCCCAACACCAAGAGCTAGTCTCTCGTTGGTTCCCCGTCTTCCCGTTCAACCTCAGGACAAATTGCAACCTGTACGGAACAGGAGGTTAAAGGTGCTGATGCTCCAAGTAGGGAGATTGCTAGTAAAGTGGCTGGAATGGCGAACCCGGGCACAAGGAGATGAGAAATGAGGTGCGTTTTAGAAACCTTTACCCATCACACGGTGTACCATCTTCTGGGTTTCTCATGCATGTTTTCGATGTAGGAAGATGGCCTTGAACCTGGAGATTTGGGACCCATGCGATGGGTACCACGCCGTATTACTTTAAAGGGTCTGCGTTTGCTCACCCAACCTCACCAAACCTCTCAGCCCCAAGAGTGTCCACCCTTATGTCTCATCCAGCTGTGGGTCTAGATATGGTCAATCCAGGTTGCATCACAGCCCCTGAACTCATTGTGTAAGAATTTCTCTCTCTTTCACTGTCGTTGTTTCATGGGTTTTTCAAAGTAATTTATTTTCATAATGGGGTTTAGCTGCTTTTCACGGCTGTGTTTATGCCGCTTTACACCCACTTGACACACTAACAGAGAGATATCAATACATAGGTTTTAAGATTATTACTAGTCAGATATATTCTTGTGCGGTGAATAGGGCGTGTTGAGTCCAGTTCTCTGAGCAAGGAGTAGGTCTTGTCTACTACATATTGGGTTTATGGAACGGTATCTGAGCTAATTTGATACCCTTGTTTTATGTATCACCCCACCTCACCTTTCCCGTTAAGCAGCCATAGTCTGTTTTCTGCATGTGTGACTCTGTTCTGTTTTGTAATTCAGTTCAAGTGTAACGGTTTTTACATTCCCTCTATCAGTGATACCTTATGAGAAGTGTCCTTTTCTGTGTGACTTATTTCACTTAGAATCGTCGTACCTAAATCCACTCATCATGCTGCTACTAACCTTATGACATTGATTTCATGGCTGAGTGATATTCCATTGTACATAAGGACCACAACTTCTTTATCCATTTTTCTCTTTCCTTGGATATTTAAGGTGGAATGAAGTGGAGGTCCTTGTCAACAGAGCAGCCCTCAACTTTGGGGTGCTTGTGTCTTGCTGATTTTTCATTTTCCCAATTTATACCCCCATGAGTGGAAGTGCCCTATGCTCTCTAAGCTGTGTTTTTCAGATGTTTCAGGACACACCGTACACTTCTCCAGAGTGGCTGTTGGCAATTTACATCCCGCCCATCAGTGTATCAAGGCTCCCATTTCTCCATGGCCTGTCCTGCATTTCTGGTTTTGACACTTTTTTCAGCATGGGCCTTTTGACCGATGGGAAGCGAGACTTCTTTGTAGTGCTGATTTGCCTTTCCAGGTTGCTTGGTTGGCCAAAAAGGGCGTATGCGTTTTTTCCTGAATATATTCAGGAAAAAACGCATACGCCCTTTTTGGCCAAGGGCATCATTGTCAACATTTTGCTGCTTTTCATGTGCTTTAAAGGCGATTCGAATCTACCTCCTGAAATCTGTTTCCTGCAATTCTGCCTTGATTTCAAATCCTCTTCTTTGTCTTCCCTCAATATATTTGTGGACGAGAGTTATCATTTATAACTCTGCAGGTTTGTGAATTGCAGTGCCCTGAACCTCCATTTTACAACTCGCTTTTTTGGGAGCTGGCCGCAAAAGCGCAGGATGGCTTCAGGCCCTGTTCTGGTTCCGGGGGGCAGGCTGAGCCTGTGGTTAATTCTTCTTCCTGATGGGAAAATAGAGTGACCTGTGCCTGTCCCAACACCAAGAGCTAGTCTCTCGTTGGTTCCCCGTCTTCCCGTTCAACCTCAGGACAAATTGCAACCTGTACGGAACAGGAGGTTAAAGGTGCTGATGCTCCAAGTAGGGAGATTGCTAGTAAAGTGGCTGGAATGGCGAACCCGGGCACAAGGAGATGAGAAATGAGGTGCGTTTTAGAAACCTTTCCCCATCACACGGTGTACCATCTTCTGGGTTTCTCATGCATGTTTTCGATGTAGGAAGATGGCCTTGAACCTGGAGATTTGGGACCCATGCGATGGGTACCACGCCGTATTACTTTAAAGGGTCTGCGTTTGCTCACCCAACCTCACCAAACCTCTCAGCCCCAAGAGTGTCCACCCTTATGTCTCATCCAGCTGTGGGTCTAGATATGGTGAATCCAGGTTGCATCACAGCCCCTGAACTCATTGTGTAAGAATTTCTCTCTCTTTCACTGTCGTTGTTTCATGGGTTTTTCAAAGTAATTTATTTTCATAATGGGGTTTAGCTGCTTTTCACTGCTGTGTTTATGTCGCTTTACACCCACTTGACACACTAACAGAGAGATATCAATACATAGGTTTTAAGATTATTACTAGTCAGATATATTCTTGTGCGGTGAATAGGGCGTGTTGAGTCCAGTTCTCTGAGCAAGGAGTAGGTCTTGTCTATTACATATTGGGTTTATGGAACAGTATCTGAGCTAATTTGATACCCTTGTTTTATGTATCACTCCACCTCACCTTTCCCGTTAAGCAGCCATAGTGTGTTTTCTGCATGTGTGACTCTGTTCTGTTTTGTAATTCAGTTCAAGTGTAACGGTTTTTACATTCCCTCTATCAGTGATACCTTATGAGAAGTGTCCTTTTCTGTGTGACTTATTTCACTTAGAATCGTCGTACCTAAATCCACTCATCATGCTGCTACTAACCTTATGACATTGATTTCATGGCTGAGTGATATTCCATTGTACATAAGGACCACAACTTCTTTATCCATTTTTCTCTTTCCTGGGATATTTAAGGTGGAATGAAGTGGAGGTCCTTGTCAACAGAGCAGCCCTCAACTTTGGGGTGCTTGTGTCTTGCTGATTTTTCATTTTCCCAATTTATACCCCCATGAGTGGAAGTGCCCTATGCTCTCTAAGCTGTGTTTTTCAGATGTTTCAGGACACACCGTACACTTCTCCAGAGTGGCTGTTGGCAATTTACATCCCGCCCATCAGTGTAGCAAGGCTCCCATTTCTCCATGGCCTGTCCTGCATTTCTGGTTTTGACACTTTTTTCAGCATGGCCCTTTTGACCGATGGGAAGCGAGACTTCCCTGTAGCGCTGATTTGCCTTTCCAGGTTGCTTGGTGGCCAAAAAGGGCGTATGCGTTTTTTCCTGAATATATTCAGGAAAAAACGCATACGCCCTTTTTGGCCAAGGGCATCATTGTCAACATTTTGCTGCTTTTCATGTGCTTTAAAGGCGATTCGAATCTACCTCCTGAAATCTGTTTCCTGCAATTCTGCCTTGATTTCAAATCCTCTTCTTTGTCTTCCCTCAATATATGTGTGGACGAGAGTTATCATTTATAACTCTGCAGGTTTGTGAATTGCAGTGCCCTGAACCTCCATTTTACAACTCGCTTTATTGGGAGCTGGCCGCAAAAGCGCAGGATGGCTTCAGGCCCTGTTCTGGTTCCGGGGGGCAGGCTGAGCCTGTGGTTAATTCTTCTTCCTGATGGGAAAATAGAGTGACCTGTGCCTGTCCCAACACCAAGAGCTAGTCTCTCGTTGGTTCCCCGTCTTCCCGTTCAACCTCAGGACAAATTGCAACCTGTACGGAACAGGAGGTTAAAGGTGCTGATGCTCCAAGTAGGGAGATTGCTAGTAAAGTGGCTGGAATGGCGAACCCGGGCACAAGGAGATGAGAAATGAGGTGCGTTTTAGAAACCTTTCCCCATCACACGGTGTACCATCTTCTGGGTTTCTCATGCATGTTTTCGATGTAGGAAGATGGCCTTGAACCTGGAGATTTGGGACCCATGCGATGGGTACCACGCCGTATTACTTTAAAGGGTCTGCGTTTGCTCACCCAACCTCACCAAACCTCTCAGCCCCAAGAGTGTCCACCCTTATGTCTCATCCAGCTGTGGGTCTAGATATGGTCAATCCAGGTTGCATCACAGCCCCTGAACTCATTGTGTAAGAATTTCTCTCTCTTTCACTGTCGTTGTTTCATGGGTTTTTCAAAGTAATTTATTTTCATAATGGGGTTTAGCTGCTTTTCACGGCTGTGTTTATGCCGCTTTACACCCACTTGACACACTAACAGAGAGATATCAATACATAGGTTTTAAGATTATTACTAGTCAGATATATTCTTGTGCGGTGAATAGGGCGTGTTGAGTCCAGTTCTCTGAGCAAGGAGTAGGTCTTGTCTACTACATATTGGGTTTATGGAACGGTATCTGAGCTAATTTGATACCCTTGTTTTATGTATCACCCCACCTCACCTTTCCCGTTAAGCAGCCATAGTCTGTTTTCTGCATGTGTGACTCTGTTCTGTTTTGTAATTCAGTTCAAGTGTAACGGTTTTTACATTCCCTCTATCAGTGATACCTTATGAGAAGTGTCCTTTTCTGTGTGACTTATTTCACTTAGAATCGTCGTACCTAAATCCACTCATCTTGCTGCTACTAACCTTATGACATTGATTTCATGGCTGAGTGATATTCCATTGTACATAAGGACCACAACTTCTTTATCCATTTTTCTCTTTCCTGGGATATTTAAGGTGGAATGAAGTGGAGGTCCTTGTCAACAGAGCAGCCCTCAACTTTGGGGTGCTTGTGTCTTGCTGATTTTTCATTTTCCCAATTTATACCCCCATGAGTGGAAGTGCCCTATGCTCTCTAAGCTGTGTTTTTCACATGTTTCAGGACACACCGTACACTTCTCCAGAGTGGCTGTTGGCAATTTACATCCCGCCCATCAGTGTAGCAAGGCTCCCATTTCTCCATGGCCTGTCCTGCATTTCTGGTTTTGACACTTTTTTCAGCATGGCCCTTTTGACCGATGGGAAGCGAGACTTCCCTGTAGCGCTGATTTGCCTTTCCAGGTTGCTTGGTGGCCAAAAAGGGCGTATGCGTTTTTTCCTGAATATATTCAGGAAAAAACGCATACGCCCTTTTGGGCCAAGGGCATCATTGTCAACATTTTGCTGCTTTTCATGTGCTTTAAAGGCGATTCGAATCTACCTCCTGAAATCTGTTTCCTGCAATTCTGCCTTGATTTCAAATCCTCTTCTTTGCCTTCCCTCAATATATTTGTGGACGAGAGTTATCATTTATAACTCTGCAGGTTTGTGAATTGCAGTGCCCTGAACCTCCATTTTACAACTCGCTTTTTTGGGAGCTGGCCGCAAAAGTGCAGGATGGCTTCAGGCCCTGTTCTGGTTCCGGGGGGCAGGCTGAGCCTGTGGTTAATTCTTCTTCCTGATGGGAAAATAGAGTGACCTGTGCCTGTCCCAACACCAAGAGCTAGTCTCTCGTTGGTTCCCCGTCTTCCCGTTCATCCTCAGGACAAATTGCAACCTGTACGGAACAGGAGGTTAAAGGTGCTGATGCTCCAAGTAGGGAGATTGCTAGTAAAGCGGCTGGAATGGCGAACCCGGGCACAAGGAGATGAGAAATGAGGTGCGTTTTAGAAACCTTTCCCCATCACACGGTGTACCATCTTCTGGGTTTCTCATGCATGTTTTCGATGTAGGAAGATGCCCTTGAACCTGGAGATTTGGGACCCATGCGATGGGTACCACGCCGTATTACTTTAAAGGGTCTGCATTTGCTCACCCAACCTCACCAAACCTCTCAGCCCCAAGAGTGTCCACCCTTATGTCTCATCCAGCTGTGGGTCTAGATATGGTCAATCCAGGTTGCATCACAGCCCCTGAACTCATTGTGTAAGAATTTCTCTCTCTTTCACTGTCGTTGTTTCATGGGTTTTTCAAAGTAATTTATTTTCATAATGGGGTTTAGCTGCTTTTCACGGCTGTGTTTATGCCGCTTTACACCCACTTGACACACTAACAGAGAGATATCAATACATAGGTTTTAAGATTATTACTAGTCAGATATATTCTTGTGCGGTGAATAGGGCGTGTTGAGTCCAGTTCTCTGAGCAAGGAGTAGGTCTTGTCTACTACATATTGGGTTTATGGAACGGTATCTGAGCTAATTTGATACCCTTGTTTTATGTATCACCCCACCTCACCTTTCCCGTTAAGCAGCCATAGTCTGTTTTCTGCATGTGTGACTCTGTTCTGTTTTGTAATTCAGTTCAAGTGTAACGGTTTTTACATTCCCTCTAAAAGTGATACCTTATGAGAAGTGTCCTTTTCTGTGTGACTTATTTCAGTTAGAATCGTCGTACCTAAATCCACTCATCATGCTGCTACTAACCTTATGACATTGATTTCATGGCTGAGTGATATTCCATTGTACATAAGGACCACAACTTCTTTATCCATTTTTCTCTTTCCTTAGATATTTAAGGTGGAATGAAGTGGAGGTCCTTGTCAACAGAGCAGCCCTAAACTTTGGGGTGCTTGTGTCTTGCTGATTTTTCATTTTCCCAATTTATACCCCCATGAGTGGAAGTGCCCTATGCTCTCTAAGCTGTGTTTTTCACATGTTTCAGGACACACCGTACACTTCTCCAGAGTGGCTGTTGGCAATTTACATCCCGCCCATCAGTGTAGCAAGGCTCCCATTTCTCCATGGCCTGTCCTGCATTTCTGGTTTTGACACTTTTTTCAGCATGGCCCTTTTGACCGATGGGAAGCGAGACTTCTCTGTAGCGCTGATTTGCCTTTCCAGGTTGCTTGGTTGGCCAAAAAGGGCGTATGCGTTTTTTCCTGAATATATTCAGGAAAAAACGCATACGCCCTTTTTGGCCAAGGGCATCATTGTCAACGTTTTGCCGCTTTTCATGTGCTTTAAAGGCGATTCGTATCTACCTCCTGAAATCTGTTTCGTGCAATTCTGCCTTGATTTCAAATCCTCTTCTTTGCCTTCCCTCAATATATTTGTGGACGAGAGTTATCATTTATAACTCTGCAGGTTTGTGAATTGCAGTGCCCTGAACCTCCATTTTACAACTCGCTTTTTTGGGAGCTGGCCGCAAAAGCGCAGGATGGCTTCAGGCCCTGTTCTGGTTCCGGGGGGCAGGCTGAGCCTGTGGTTAATTCTTCTTCCTGATGGGAAAATAGAGTGACCTGTGCCTGTCCCGACACCAAGAGCTAGTCTCTCGTTGGTTCCCCATCTTCCCGTTCATCCTCAGGACAAATTGCAACCTGTACGGAACAGGAGGTTAAAGGTGCTGATGCTCCAAGTAGGGAGATTGCTAGTAAAGCGGCTGGAAAGGCGAACCCAGGCACAAGGAGATGAGAAATGAGGTGCGTTTTAGAAACCTTTCCCCATCACACGGTGTACCATCTTCTGGGTTTCTCATGCATGTTTTCGATGTAGGAAGATGCCCTTGAACCTGGAGATTTGGGACCCATGCGATGGGTACCACGCAGTATTACTTTAAAGGGTCTGCGTTTGCTCACCCAACCTCACCAAACCTCTCAGCCCCAAGAGTGTCCACCCTTATGTCTCATCCAGCTGTGGGTCTAGATATGGTGAATCCAGGTTGCATCACAGCCCCTGAACGCATTGTGTAAGAATTTCTCTCTCTTTCACTGTCGTTGTTTCATGGGTTTTTCAAAGTAATTTATTTTCATAATGGGGTTTAGCTGCTTTTCACTGCTGTGTTTATGTCGCTTTACACCCACTTGACACACTAACAGAGAGATATCAATACATAGGTTTTAAGATTATTACTAGTCAGATATATTCTTGTGCGGTGAATAGGGCGTGTTGAGTCCAGTTCTCTGAGCAAGGAGTAGGTCTTGTCTATTACATATTGGGTTTATGGAACGGTATCTGAGCTAATTTGATACCCTTGTTTTATGTATCACCCCACCTCACCTTTCCCGTTAAGCAGCCATAGTGTGTTTTCTGCATGTGTGACTCTGTTCTGTTTTGTAATTCAGTTCAAGTGTAACGGTTTTTACATTCCCTCTATCAGTGATACCTTATGAGAAGTGTCCTTTTCTGTGTGACTTATTTCACTTAGAATCGTCGTACCTAAATCCACTCATCATGCTGCTACTAACCTTATGACATTAATTTCATGGCTGAGTGATATTCCATTGTACATAAGGACCACAACTTCTTTATCCATTTTTCTCTTTCCTTAGATATTTAAGGTGGAATGAAGTGGAGGTCCTTGTCAACAGAGCAGCCCTAAACTTTGGGGTGCTTGTGTCTTGCTGATTTTTCATTTTCCCAATTTATACCCCCATGAGTGGAAGTGCCCTATGCTCTCTAAGCTGTGTTTTTCACATGTTTCAGGACACACCGTACACTTCTCCAGAGTGGCTGTTGGCAATTTACATCCCGCCCATCAGTGTAGCAAGGCTCCCATTTCTCCATGGCCTGTCCTGCATTTCTGGTTTTGACACTTTTTTCAGCATGGCCCTTTTGACCGATGGGAAGCGAGACTTCTCTGTAGCGCTGATTTGCCTTTCCAGGTTGCTTGGTTGGCCAACGCATACGCCCTTTTTGGCCAAGGGCATCATTGTCAACGTTTTGCCGCTTTTCATGTGCTTTAAAGGCGATTCGTATCTACCTCCTGAAATCTGTTTCGTGCAATTCTGCCTTGATTTCAAATCCTCTTCTTTGCCTTCCCTCAATATATTTGTGGACGAGAGTTATCATTTATAACTCTGCAGGTTTGTGAATTGCAGTGCCCTGAACCTCCATTTTACAACTCGCTTTTTTGGGAGCTGGCCGCAAAAGCGCAGGATGGCTTCAGGCCCTGTTCTGGTTCCGGGGGGCAGGCTGAGCCTGTGGTTAATTCTTCTTCCTGATGGGAAAATAGAGTGACCTGTGCCTGTCCCGACACCAAGAGCTAGTCTCTCGTTGGTTCCCCATCTTCCCGTTCATCCTCAGGACAAATTGCAACCTGTACGGAACAGGAGGTTAAAGGTGCTGATGCTCCAAGTAGGGAGATTGCTAGTAAAGCGGCTGGAAAGGCGAACCCAGGCACAAGGAGATGAGAAATGAGGTGCGTTTTAGAAACCTTTCCCCATCACACGGTGTACCATCTTCTGGGTTTCTCATGCATGTTTTCGATGTAGGAAGATGCCCTTGAACCTGGAGATTTGGGACCCATGCGATGGGTACCACGCAGTATTACTTTAAAGGGTCTGCGTTTGCTCACCCAACCTCACCAAACCTCTCAGCCCCAAGAGTGTCCACCCTTATGTCTCATCCAGCTGTGGGTCTAGATATGGTCAATCCAGGTTGCATCACAGCCCCTGAACTCATTGTGTAAGAATTTCTCTCTCTTTCACTGTCGTTGTTTCATGGGTTTTTCAAAGTAATTTATTTTCATAATGGGGTTTAGCTGCTTTTCACGGCTGTGTTTATGCCGCTTTACACCCACTTGACACACTAACAGAGAGATATCAATACATAGGTTTTAAGATTATTACTAGTCAGATATATTCTTGTGCGGTGAATAGGGCGTGTTGAGTCCAGTTCTCTGAGCAAGGAGTAGGTCTTGTCTACTACATATTGGGTTTATGGAACGGTATCTGAGCTAATTTGATACCCTTGTTTTATGTATCACCCCACCTCACCTTTCCCGTTAAGCAGCCATAGTCTGTTTTCTGCATGTGTGACTCTGTTCTGTTTTGTAATTCAGTTCAAGTGTAACGGTTTTTACATTCCCTCTATCAGTGATACCTTATGAGAAGTGTCCTTTTCTGTGTGACTTATTTCACTTAGAATCGTCGTACCTAAATCCACTCATCATGCTGCTACTAACCTTATGACATTGATTTCATGGCTGAGTGATATTCCATTGTACATAAGGACCACAACTTCTTTATCCATTTTTCTCTTTCCTTGGATATTTAAGGTGGAATGAAGTGGAGGTCCTTGTCAACAGAGCAGCCCTCAACTTTGGGGTGCTTGTGTCTTGCTGATTTTTAATTTTCCCAATTTATACCCCCATGAGTGGAAGTGCCCTATGCTCTCTAAGCTGTGTTTTTCAGATGTTTCAGGACACACCGTACACTTCTCCAGAGTGGCTGTTGGCAATTTACATCCCGCCCATCAGTGTAGCAAGGCTCCCATTTCTCCATGGCCTGTCCTGCATTTCTGGTTTTGACACTTTTTTCAGCATGGGCCTTTTGACCGATGGGAAGCGAGACTTCTTTGTAGTGCTGATTTGCCTTTCCAGGTTGCTTGGTTGGCCAAAAAGGGCGTATGCGTTTTTTCCTGAATATATTCAGGAAAAAACGCATACGCCCTTTTTGGCCAAGGGCATCATTGTCAACATTTTGCTGCTTTTCATGTGCTTTAAAGGCGATTCGAATCTACCTCCTGAAATCTGTTTCCTGCAATTCTGCCTTGATTTCAAATCCTCTTCTTTGTCTTCCCTCAATATATTTGTGGACGAGAGTTATCATTTATAACTCTGCAGGTTTGTGAATTGCAGTGCCCTGAACCTCCATTTTACAACTCGCTTTTTTGGGAGCTGGCCGCAAAAGCGCAGGATGGCTTCAGGCCCTGTTCTGGTTCCGGGGGGCAGGCTGAGCCTGTGGTTAATTCTTCTTCCTGATGGGAAAATAGAGTGACCTGTGCCTGTCCCAACACCAAGAGCTAGTCTCTCGTTGGTTCCCCGTCTTCCCGTTCAACCTCAGGACAAATTGCAACCTGTACGGAACAGGAGGTTAAAGGTGCTGATGCTCCAAGTAGGGAGATTGCTAGTAAAGTGGCTGGAATGGCGAACCCGGGCACAAGGAGATGAGAAATGAGGTGCGTTTTAGAAACCTTTCCCCATCACACGGTGTACCATCTTCTGGGTTTCTCATGCATGTTTTCGATGTAGGAAGATGGCCTTGAACCTGGAGATTTGGGACCCATGCGATGGGTACCACGCCGTATTACTTTAAAGGGTCTGCGTTTGCTCACCCAACCTCACCAAACCTCTCAGCCCCAAGAGTGTCCACCCTTATGTCTCATCCAGCTGTGGGTCTAGATATGGTGAATCCAGGTTGCATCACAGCCCCTGAACGCATTGTGTAAGAATTTCTCTCTCTTTCACTGTCGTTGTTTCATGGGTTTTTCAATGTAATTTATTTTCATAATGGGGTTTAGCTGCTTTTCACTGCTGTGTTTATGTCGCTTTACACCCACTTGACACACTAACAGAGAGATATCAATACATAGGTTTTAAGATTATTACTAGTCAGATATATTCTTGTGCGGTGAATAGGGCGTGTTGAGTCCAGTTCTCTGAGCAAGGAGTAGGTCTTGTCTATTACATATTGGGTTTATGGAACAGTATCTGAGCTAATTTGATACCCTTGTTTTATGTATCACCCCACCTCACCTTTCCCGTTAAGCAGCCATAGTGTGTTTTCTGCATGTGTGACTCTGTTCTGTTTTGTAATTCAGTTCAAGTGTAACGGTTTTTACATTCCCTCTATCAGTGATACCTTATGAGAAGTGTCCTTTTCTGTGTGACTTATTTCACTTAGAATCGTCGTACCTAAATCCACTCATCATGCTGCTACTAACCTTATGACATTGATTTCATGGCTGAGTGATATTCCATTGTACATAAGGACCACAACTTCTTTATCCATTTTTCTCTTTCCTGGGATATTTAAGGTGGAATGAAGTGGAGGTCCTTGTCAACAGAGCAGCCCTCAACTTTGGGGTGCTTGTGTCTTGCTGATTTTTCATTTTCCCAATTTATACCCCCATGAGTGGAAGTGCCCTATGCTCTCTAAGCTGTGTTTTTCAGATGTTTCAGGACACACCGTACACTTCTCCAGAGTGGCTGTTGGCAATTTACATCCCGCCCATCAGTGTAGCAAGGCTCCCATTTCTCCATGGCCTGTCCTGCATTTCTGGTTTTGACACTTTTTTCAGCATGGCCCTTTTGACCGATGGGAAGCGAGACTTCCCTGTAGCGCTGATTTGCCTTTCCAGGTTGCTTGGTGGCCAAAAAGGGCGTATGCGTTTTTTCCTGAATATATTCAGGAAAAAACGCATACGCCCTTTTTGGCCAAGGGCATCATTGTCAACATTTTGCTGCTTTTCATGTGCTTTAAAGGCGATTCGAATCTACCTCCTGAAATCTGTTTCCTGCAATTCTGCCTTGATTTCAAATCCTCTTCTTTGTCTTCCCTCAATATATGTGTGGACGAGAGTTATCATTTATAACTCTGCAGGTTTGTGAATTGCAGTGCCCTGAACCTCCATTTTACAACTCGCTTTATTGGGAGCTGGCCGCAAAAGCGCAGGATGGCTTCAGGCCCTGTTCTGGTTCCGGGGGGCAGGCTGAGCCTGTGGTTAATTCTTCTTCCTGATGGGAAAATAGAGTGACCTGTGCCTGTCCCAACACCAAGAGCTAGTCTCTCGTTGGTTCCCCGTCTTCCCGTTCAACCTCAGGACAAATTGCAACCTGTACGGAACAGGAGGTTAAAGGTGCTGATGCTCCAAGTAGGGAGATTGCTAGTAAAGTGGCTGGAATGGCGAACCCGGGCACAAGGAGATGAGAAATGAGGTGCGTTTTAGAAACCTTTCCCCATCACACGGTGTACCATCTTCTGGGTTTCTCATGCATGTTTTCGATGTAGGAAGATGGCCTTGAACCTGGAGATTTGGGACCCATGCGATGGGTACCACGCCGTATTACTTTAAAGGGTCTGCGTTTGCTCACCCAACCTCACCAAACCTCTCAGCCCCACGAGTGTCCACCCTTATGTCTCATCCAGCTGTGGGTCTAGATATGGTCAATCCAGGTTGCATCACAGCCCCTGAACTCATTGTGTAAGAATTTCTCTCTCTTTCACTGTCGTTGTTTCATGGGTTTTTCAAAGTAATTTATTTTCATAATGGGGTTTAGCTGCTTTTCACGGCTGTGTTTATGCCGCTTTACACCCACTTGACACACTAACAGAGAGATATCAATACATAGGTTTTAAGATTATTACTAGTCAGATATATTCTTGTGCGGTGAATAGGGCGTGTTGAGTCCAGTTCTCTGAGCAAGGAGTAGGTCTTGTCTACTACATATTGGGTTTATGGAACGGTATCTGAGCTAATTTGATACCCTTGTTTTATGTATCACCCCACCTCACCTTTCCCGTTAAGCAGCCATAGTCTGTTTTCTGCATGTGTGACTCTGTTCTGTTTTGTAATTCAGTTCAAGTGTAACGGTTTTTACATTCCCTCTATCAGTGATACCTTATGAGAAGTGTCCTTTTCTGTGTGACTTATTTCACTTAGAATCATCGTACCTAAATCCACTCATCTTGCTGCTACTAACCTTATGACATTGATTTCATGGCTGAGTGATATTCCATTGTACATAAGGACCACAACTTCTTTATCCATTTTTCTCTTTCCTGGGATATTTAAGGTGGAATGAAGTGGAGGTCCTTGTCAACAGAGCAGCCCTCAACTTTGGGGTGCTTGTGTCTTGCTGATTTTTCATTTTCCCAATTTATACCCCCATGAGTGGAAGTGCCCTATGCTCTCTAAGCTGTGTTTTTCAGATGTTTCAGGACACACCGTACACTTCTCCAGAGTGGCTGTTGGCAATTTACATCCCGCCCATCAGTGTAGCAAGGCTCCCATTTCTCCATGGCCTGTCCTGCATTTCTGGTTTTGACACTTTTTTCAGCATGGCCCTTTTGACCGATGGGAAGCGAGACTTCCCTGTAGCGCTGATTTGCCTTTCCAGGTTGCTTGGTGGCCAAAAAGGGCGTATGCGTTTTTTCCTGAATATATTCAGGAAAAAACGCATACGCCCTTTTTGGCCAAGGGCATCATTGTCAACATTTTGCTGCTTTTCATGTGCTTTAAAGGCGATTCGAATCTACCTCCTGAAATCTGTTTCCTGCAATTCTGCCTTGATTTCAAATCCTCTTCTTTGCCTTCCCTCAATATATTTGTGGACGAGAGTTATCATTTATAACTCTGCAGGTTTGTGAATTGCAGTGCCCTGAACCTCCATTTTACAACTCGCTTTTTTGGGAGCTGGCCGCAAAAGTGCAGGATGGCTTCAGGCCCTGTTCTGGTTCCGGGGGGCAGGCTGAGCCTGTGGTTAATTCTTCTTCCTGATGGGAAAATAGAGTGACCTGTGCCTGTCCCAACACCAAGAGCTAGTCTCTCGTTGGTTCCCCGTCTTCCCGTTCATCCTCAGGACAAATTGCAACCTGTACGGAACAGGAGGTTAAAGGTGCTGATGCTCCAAGTAGGGAGATTGCTAGTAAAGCGGCTGGAATGGCGAACCCGGGCACAAGGAGATGAGAAATGAGGTGCGTTTTAGAAACCTTTCCCCATCACACGGTGTACCATCTTCTGGGTTTCTCATGCATGTTTTCGATGTAGGAAGATGCCCTTGAACCTGGAGATTTGGGACCCATGCGATGGGTACCACGCCGTATTACTTTAAAGGGTCTGCATTTGCTCACCCAACCTCACCAAACCTCTCAGCCCCAAGAGTGTCCACCCTTATGTCTCATCCAGCTGTGGGTCTAGATATGGTCAATCCAGGTTGCATCACAGCCCCTGAACTCATTGTGTAAGAATTTCTCTCTCTTTCACTGTCGTTGTTTCATGGGTTTTTCAAAGTAATTTATTTTCATAATGGGGTTTAGCTGCTTTTCACGGCTGTGTTTATGCCGCTTTACACCCACTTGACACACTAACAGAGAGATATCAATACATAGGTTTTAAGATTATTACTAGTCAGATATATTCTTGTGCGGTGAATAGGGCGTGTTGAGTCCAGTTCTCTGAGCAAGGAGTAGGTCTTGTCTACTACATATTGGGTTTATGGAACGGTATCTGAGCTAATTTGATACCCTTGTTTTATGTATCACCCCACCTCACCTTTCCCGTTAAGCAGCCATAGTCTGTTTTCTGCATGTGTGACTCTGTTCTGTTTTGTAATTCAGTTCAAGTGTAACGGTTTTTACATTCCCTCTAAAAGTGATACCTTATGAGAAGTGTCCTTTTCTGTGTGACTTATTTCAGTTAGAATCGTCGTACCTAAATCCACTCATCATGCTGCTACTAACCTTATGACATTGATTTCATGGCTGAGTGATATTCCATTGTACATAAGGACCACAACTTCTTTATCCATTTTTCTCTTTCCTTAGATATTTAAGGTGGAATGAAGTGGAGGTCCTTGTCAACAGAGCAGCCCTAAACTTTGGGGTGCTTGTGTCTTGCTGATTTTTCATTTTCCCAATTTATACCCCCATGAGTGGAAGTGCCCTATGCTCTCTAAGCTGTGTTTTTCACATGTTTCAGGACACACCGTACACTTCTCCAGAGTGGCTGTTGGCAATTTACATCCCGCCCATCAGTGTAGCAAGGCTCCCATTTCTCCATGGCCTGTCCTGCATTTCTGGTTTTGACACTTTTTTCAGCATGGCCCTTTTGACCGATGGGAAGCGAGACTTCTCTGTAGCGCTGATTTGCCTTTCCAGGTTGCTTGGTTGGCCAAAAAGGGCGTATGCGTTTTTTCCTGAATATATTCAGGAAAAAACGCATACGCCCTTTTTGGCCAAGGGCATCATTGTCAACGTTTTGCCGCTTTTCATGTGCTTTAAAGGCGATTCGTATCTACCTCCTGAAATCTGTTTCGTGCAATTCTGCCTTGATTTCAAATCCTCTTCTTTGCCTTCCCTCAATATATTTGTGGACGAGAGTTATCATTTATAACTCTGCAGGTTTGTGAATTGCAGTGCCCTGAACCTCCATTTTACAACTCGCTTTTTTGGGAGCTGGCCGCAAAAGCGCAGGATGGCTTCAGGCCCTGTTCTGGTTCCGGGGGGCAGGCTGAGCCTGTGGTTAATTCTTCTTCCTGATGGGAAAATAGAGTGACCTGTGCCTGTCCCGACACCAAGAGCTAGTCTCTCGTTGGTTCCCCATCTTCCCGTTCATCCTCAGGACAAATTGCAACCTGTACGGAACAGGAGGTTAAAGGTGCTGATGCTCCAAGTAGGGAGATTGCTAGTAAAGCGGCTGGAAAGGCGAACCCAGGCACAAGGAGATGAGAAATGAGGTGCGTTTTAGAAACCTTTCCCCATCACACGGTGTACCATCTTCTGGGTTTCTCATGCATGTTTTCGATGTAGGAAGATGCCCTTGAACCTGGAGATTTGGGACCCATGCGATGGGTACCACGCAGTATTACTTTAAAGGGTCTGCGTTTGCTCACCCAACCTCACCAAACCTCTCAGCCCCAAGAGTGTCCACCCTTATGTCTCATCCAGCTGTGGGTCTAGATATGGTGAATCCAGGTTGCATCACAGCCCCTGAACGCATTGTGTAAGAATTTCTCTCTCTTTCACTGTCGTTGTTTCATGGGTTTTTCAAAGTAATTTATTTTCATAATGGGGTTTAGCTGCTTTTCACTGCTGTGTTTATGTCGCTTTACACCCACTTGACACACTAACAGAGAGATATCAATACATAGGTTTTAAGATTATTACTAGTCAGATATATTCTTGTGCGGTGAATAGGGCGTGTTGAGTCCAGTTCTCTGAGCAAGGAGTAGGTCTTGTCTATTACATATTGGGTTTATGGAACGGTATCTGAGCTAATTTGATACCCTTGTTTTATGTATCACCCCACCTCACCTTTCCCGTTAAGCAGCCATAGTGTGTTTTCTGCATGTGTGACTCTGTTCTGTTTTGTAATTCAGTTCAAGTGTAACGGTTTTTACATTCCCTCTATCAGTGATACCTTATGAGAAGTGTCCTTTTCTGTGTGACTTATTTCACTTAGAATCGTCGTACCTAAATCCACTCATCATGCTGCTACTAACCTTATGACATTGATTTCATGGCTGAGTGATATTCCATTGTACATAAGGACCACAACTTCTTTATCCATTTTTCTCTTTCCTGGGATATTTAAGGTGGAATGAAGTGGAGGTCCTTGTCAACAGAGCAGCCCTCAACTTTGGGGTGCTTGTGTCTTGCTGATTTTTCATTTTCCCAATTTATACCCCCATGAGTGGAAGTGCCCTATGCTCTCTAAGCTGTGTTTTTCAGATGTTTCAGGACACACCGTACACTTCTCCAGAGTGGCTGTTGGCAATTTACATCCCGCCCATCAGTGCAGCAAGGCTCCCATTTCTCCATGGCCTGTCCTGCATTTCTGGTTTTGACACTTTTTTCAGCATGGCCCTTTTGACCGATGGGAAGCGAGACTTCCCTGTAGCGCTGATTTGCCTTTCCAGGTTGCTTGGTGGCCAAAAAGGGCGTATGCGTTTTTTCCTGAATATATTCAGGAAAAAACGCATACGCCCTTTTTGGCCAAGGGCATCATTGTCAACATTTTGCTGCTTTTCATGTGCTTTAAAGGCGATTCGAATCTACCTCCTGAAATCTGTTTCCTGCAATTCTGCCTTGATTTCAAATCCTCTTCTTTGTCTTCCCTCAATATATTTGTGGACGAGAGTTATCATTTATAACTCTGCAGGTTTGTGAATTGCAGTGCCCTGAACCTCCATTTTACAACTCGCTTTATTGGGAGCTGGCCGCAAAAGCGCAGGATGGCTTCAGGCCCTGTTCTGGTTCCGGGGGGCAGGCTGAGCCTGTGGTTAATTCTTCTTCCTGATGGGAAAATAGAGTGACCTGTGCCTGTCCCAACACCAAGAGCTAGTCTCTCGTTGGTTCCCCGTCTTCCCGTTCAACCTCAGGACAAATTGCAACCTGTACGGAACAGGAGGTTAAAGGTGCTGATGCTCCAAGTAGGGAGATTGCTAGTAAAGTGGCTGGAATGGCGAACCCGGGCACAAGGAGATGAGAAATGAGGTGCGTTTTAGAAACCTTTACCCATCACACGGTGTACCATCTTCTGGGTTTCTCATGCATGTTTTCGATGTAGGAAGATGGCCTTGAACCTGGAGATTTGGGACCCATGCGATGGGTACCACGCCGTATTACTTTAAAGGGTCTGCGTTTGCTCACCCAACCTCACCAAACCTCTCAGCCCCAAGAGTGTCCACCCTTATGTCTCATCCAGCTGTGGGTCGAGATATGGTCAATCCAGGTTGCATCACAGCCCCTGAACTCATTGTGTAAGAATTTCTCTCTCTTTCACTGTCGTTGTTTCATGGGTTTTTCAAAGTAATTTATTTTCATAATGGGGTTTAGCTGCTTTTCACGGCTGTGTTTATGCCGCTTTACACCCACTTGACACACTAACAGAGAGATATCAATACATAGGTTTTAAGATTATTACTAGTCAGATATATTCTTGTGTGGTGAATAGGGCGTGTTGAGTCCAGTTCTCTGAGCAAGGAGTAGGTCTTGTCTACTACATATTGGGTTTATGGAACGGTATCTGAGCTAATTTGATACCCTTGTTTTATGTATCACCCCACCTCACCTTTCCCGTTAAGCAGCCATAGTCTGTTTTCTGCATGTGTGACTCTGTTCTGTTTTGTAATTCAGTTCAAGTGTAACGGTTTTTACATTCCCTCTATCAGTGATACCTTATGAGAAGTGTCCTTTTCTGTGTGACTTATTTCACTTAGAATCGTCGTACCTAAATCCACTCATCATGCTGCTACTAACCTTATGACATTGATTTCATGGCTGAGTGATATTCCATTGTACATAAGGACCACAACTTCTTTATCCATTTTTCTCTTTCCTTGGATATTTAAGGTGGAATGAAGTGGAGGTCCTTGTCAACAGAGCAGCCCTCATCTTTGGGGTGCTTGTGTCTTGCTGATTTTTCATTTTCCCAATTTATACCCCCATGAGTGGAAGTGCCCTATGCTCTCTAAGCTGTGTTTTTCAGATGTTTCAGGACACACCGTACACTTCTCCAGAGTGGCTGTTGGCAATTTACATCCCGCCCATCAGTGTAGCAAGGCTCCCATTTCTCCATGGCCTGTCCTGCATTTCTGGTTTTGACATTTTTTTCAGCATGGGCCTTTTGACCGATGGGAAGCGAGACTTCTTTGTAGTGCTGATTTGCCTTTCCAGGTTGCTTGGTTGGCCAAAAAGGGCGTATGCGTTTTTTCCTGAATATATTCAGGAAAAAACGCATACGCCCTTTTTGGCCAAGGGCATCATTGTCAACATTTTGCTGCTTTTCATGTGCTTTAAAGGCGATTCGAATCTACCTCCTGAAATCTGTTTCCTGCAATTCTGCCTTGATTTCAAATCCTCTTCTTTGTCTTCCCTCAATATATTTGTGGACGAGAGTTAACATTTATAACTCTGCAGGTTTGTGAATTGCAGTGCCCTGAACCTCCATTTTACAACTCGCTTTTTTGGGAGCTGGCCGCAAAAGCGCAGGATGGCTTCAGGCCCTGTTCTGGTTCCGGGGGGCAGGCTGAGCCTGTGGTTAATTCTTCTTCCTGATGGGAAAATAGAGTGACCTGTGCCTGTCCCAACACCAAGAGCTAGTCTCTCGTTGGTTCCCCGTCTTCCCGTTCAACCTCAGGACAAATTGCAACCTGTACGGAACAGGAGGTTAAAGGTGCTGATGCTCCAAGTAGGGAGATTGCTAGTAAAGTGGCTGGAATGGCGAACCCGGGCACAAGGAGATGAGAAATGAGGTGCGTTTTAGAAACCTTTCCCCATCACACGGTGTACCATCTTCTGGGTTTCTCATGCATGTTTTCGATGTAGGAAGATGGCCTTGAACCTGGAGATTTGGGACCCATGCGATGGGTACCACGCCGTATTACTTTAAAGGGTCTGCGTTTGCTCACCCAACCTCACCAAACCTCTCAGCCCCAAGAGTGTCCACCCTTATGTCTCATCCAGCTGTGGGTCTAGATATGGTCAATCCAGGTTGCATCACAGCCCCTGAACGCATTGTGTAAGAATTTCTCTCTCTTTCACTGTCGTTGTTTCATGGGTTTTTCAAAGTAATTTATTTTCATAATGGGGTTTAGCTGCTTTTCACGGCTGTGTTTATGCCGCTTTACACCCACTTGACACACTAACAGAGAGATATCAATACATAGGTTTTAAGATTATTACTAGTCAGATATATTCTTGTGCGGTGAATAGGGCGTGTTGAGTCCAGTTCTCTGAGCAAGGAGTAGGTCTTGTCTACTACATATTGGGTTTATGGAACGGTATCTGAGCTAATTTGATACCCTTGTTTTATGTATCACCCCACCTCACCTTTCCCGTTAAGCAGCCATAGTCTGTTTTCTGCATGTGTGACTCTGTTCTGTTTTGTAATTCAGTTCAAGTGTAACGGTTTTTACATTCCCTCTAAAAGTGATACCTTATGAGAAGTGTCCTTTTCTGTGTGACTTATTTCAGTTAGAATCGTCGTACCTAAATCCACTCATCATGCTGCTACTAACCTTATGACATTGATTTCATGGCTGAGTGATATTCCATTGTACATAAGGACCACAACTTCTTTATCCATTTTTCTCTTTCCTTGGATATTTAAGGTGGAATGAAGTGGAGGTCCTTGTCAACAGAGCAGCCCTAAACTTTGGGGTGCTTGTGTCTTGCTGATTTTTCATTTTCCCAATTTATACCCCCATGAGTGGAAGTGCCCTATGCTCTCTAAGCTGTGTTTTTCAGATGTTTCAGGACACACCGTACACTTCTCCAGAGTGGCTGTTGGCAATTTACATCCCGCCCATCAGTGTAGCAAGGCTCTCATTTCTCCATGGCCTGTCCTGCATTTCTGGTTTTGACACTTTTTTCAGCATGGCCCTTTTGACCGATGGGAAGCGAGACTTCTCTGTAGCGCTGATTTGCCTTTCCAGGTTGCTTGGTTGGCCAAAAAGGGCGTATGCGTTTTTTCCTGAATATATTCAGGAAAAAACGCATACGCCCTTTTTGGCCAAGGGCATCATTGTCAACATTTTGCTGCTTTTCATGTGCTTTAAAGGCGATTCGAATCTACCTCCTGAAATCTGTTTCCTGCAATTCTGCCTTGATTTCAAATCCTCTTCTTTGCCTTCCCTCAATATATTTGTGGACGAGAGTTATCATTTATAACTCTGCAGGTTTGTGAATTGCAGTGCCCTGAACCTCCATTTTACAACTCGCTTTTTTGGGAGCTGGCCGCAAAAGTGCAGGATGGCTTCAGGCCCTGTTCTGGTTCCGGGGGGCAGGCTGAGCCTGTGGTTAATTCTTCTTCCTGATGGGAAAATAGAGTGACCTGTGCCTGTCCCAACACCAAGAGCTAGTCTCTCGTTGGTTCCCCGTCTTCCCGTTCATCCTCAGGACAAATTGCAACCTGTACGGAACAGGAGGTTAAAGGTGCTGATGCTCCAAGTAGGGAGATTGCTAGTAAAGCGGCTGGAATGGCGAACCCGGGCACAAGGAGATGAGAAATGAGGTGCGTTTTAGAAACCTTTCCCCATCACACGGTGTACCATCTTCTGGGTTTCTCATGCATGTTTTCGATGTAGGAAGATGCCCTTGAACCTGGAGATTTGGGACCCATGCGATGGGTACCACGCCGTATTACTTTAAAGGGTCTGCATTTGCTCACCCAACCTCACCAAACCTCTCAGCCCCAAGAGTGTCCACCCTTATGTCTCATCCAGCTGTGGGTCTAGATATGGTCAATCCAGGTTGCATCACAGCCCCTGAACTCATTGTGTAAGAATTTCTCTCTCTTTCACTGTCGTTGTTTCATGGGTTTTTCAAAGTAATTTATTTTCATAATGGGGTTTAGCTGCTTTTCACGGCTGTGTTTATGCCGCTTTACACCCACTTGACACACTAACAGAGAGATATCAATACATAGGTTTTAAGATTATTACTAGTCAGATATATTCTTGTGTGGTGAATAGGGCGTGTTGAGTCCAGTTCTCTGAGCAAGGAGTAGGTCTTGTCTACTACATATTGGGTTTATGGAACGGTATCTGAGCTAATTTGATACCCTTGTTTTATGTATCACCCCACCTCACCTTTCCCGTTAAGCAGCCATAGTCTGTTTTCTGCATGTGTGACTCTGTTCTGTTTTGTAATTCAGTTCAAGTGTAACGGTTTTTACATTCCCTCTAAAAGTGATACCTTATGAGAAGTGTCCTTTTCTGTGTGACTTATTTCAGTTAGAATCGTCGTACCTAAATCCACTCATCATGCTGCTACTAACCTTATGACATTGATTTCATGGCTGAGTGATATTCCATTGTACATAAGGACCACAACTTCTTTATCCATTTTTCTCTTTCCTTGGATATTTAAGGTGGAATGAAGTGGAGGTCCTTGTCAACAGAGCAGCCCTAAACTTTGGGGTGCTTGTGTCTTGCTGATTTTTCATTTTCCCAATTTATACCCCCATGAGCGGAAGTGCCCTATGCTCTCTAAGCTGTGTTTTTCAGATGTTTCAGGACACACCGTACACTTCTCCAGAGTGGCTGTTGGCAATTTACATCCCGCCCATCAGTGTAGCAAGGCTCCCATTTCTCCATGGCCTGTCCTGCATTTCTGGTTTTGACACTTTTTTCAGCATGGCCCTTTTGACCGATGGGAAGCGAGACTTCTCTGTAGCGCTGATTTGCCTTTCCAGGTTGCTTGGTTGGCCAAAAAGGGCGTATGCGTTTTTTCCTGAATATATTCAGGAAAAAACGCATACGCCCTTTTTGGCCAAGGGCATCATTGTCAACGTTTTGCCGCTTTTCATGTGCTTTAAAGGCGATTCGTATCTACCTCCTGAAATCTGTTTCGTGCAATTCTGCCTTGATTTCAAATCCTCTTCTTTGCCTTCCCTCAATATATTTGTGGACGAGAGTTATCATTTATAACTCTGCAGGTTTGTGAATTGCAGTGCCCTGAACCTCCATTTTACAACTCGCTTTTTTGGGAGCTGGCCGCAAAAGCGCAGGATGGCTTCAGGCCCTGTTCTGGTTCCGGGGGGCAGGCTGAGCCTGTGATTAATTCTTCTTCCTGATGGGAAAATAGAGTGACCTGTGCCTGTCCCGACACCAAGAGCTAGTCTCTCGTTGGTTCCCCATCTTCCCGTTCATCCTCAGGACAAATTGCAACCTGTACGGAACAGGAGGTTAAAGGTGCTGATGCTCCAAGTAGGGAGATTGCTAGTAAAGCGGCTGGAAAGGCGAACCCAGGCACAAGGAGATGAGAAATGAGGTGCGTTTTAGAAACCTTTCCCCATCACACGGTGTACCATCTTCTGGGTTTCTCATGCATGTTTTCGATGTAGGAAGATGCCCTTGAACCTGGAGATTTGGGACCCATGCGATGGGTACCACGCAGTATTACTTTAAAGGGTCTGCGTTTGCTCACCCAACCTCACCAAACCTCTCAGCCCCAAGAGTGTCCACCCTTATGTCTCATCCAGCTGTGGGTCTAGATATGGTGAATCCAGGTTGCATCACAGCCCCTGAACGCATTGTGTAAGAATTTCTCTCTCTTTCACTGTCGTTGTTTCATGGGTTTTTCAATGTAATTTATTTTCATAATGGGGTTTAGCTGCTTTTCACTGCTGTGTTTATGTCGCTTTACACCCACTTGACACACTAACAGAGAGATATCAATACATAGGTTTTAAGATTATTACTAGTCAGATATATTCTTGTGCGGTGAATAGGGCGTGTTGAGTCCAGTTCTCTGAGCAAGGAGTAGGTCTTGTCTATTACATATTGGGTTTATGGAACAGTATCTGAGCTAATTTGATACCCTTGTTTTATGTATCACCCCACCTCACCTTTCCCGTTAAGCAGCCATAGTGTGTTTTCTGCATGTGTGACTCTGTTCTGTTTTGTAATTCAGTTCAAGTGTAACGGTTTTTACATTCCCTCTATCAGTGATACCTTATGAGAAGTGTCCTTTTCTGTGTGACTTATTTCACTTAGAATCGTCGTACCTAAATCCACTCATCATGCTGCTACTAACCTTATGACATTGATTTCATGGCTGAGTGATATTCCATTGTACATAAGGACCACAACTTCTTTATCCATTTTTCTCTTTCCTGGGATATTTAAGGTGGAATGAAGTGGAGGTCCTTGTCAACAGAGCAGCCCTCAACTTTGGGGTGCTTGTGTCTTGCTGATTTTTCATTTTCCCAATTTATACCCCCATGAGTGGAAGTGCCCTATGCTCTCTAAGCTGTGTTTTTCAGATGTTTCAGGACACACCGTACACTTCTCCAGAGTGGCTGTTGGCAATTTACATCCCGCCCATCAGTGTAGCAAGGCTCCCATTTCTCCATGGCCTGTCCTGCATTTCTGGTTTTGACACTTTTTTCAGCATGGCCCTTTTGACCGATGGGAAGCGAGACTTCCCTGTAGCGCTGATTTGCCTTTCCAGGTTGCTTGGTGGCCAAAAAGGGCGTATGCGTTTTTTCCTGAATATATTCAGGAAAAAACGCATACGCCCTTTTTGGCCAAGGGCATCATTGTCAACATTTTGCTGCTTTTCATGTGCTTTAAAGGCGATTCGAATCTACCTCCTGAAATCTGTTTCCTGCAATTCTGCCTTGATTTCAAATCCTCTTCTTTGTCTTCCCTCAATATATGTGTGGACGAGAGTTATCATTTATAACTCTGCAGGTTTGTGAATTGCAGTGCCCTGAACCTCCATTTTACAACTCGCTTTATTGGGAGCTGGCCGCAAAAGCGCAGGATGGCTTCAGGCCCTGTTCTGGTTCCGGGGGGCAGGCTGAGCCTGTGGTTAATTCTTCTTCCTGATGGGAAAATAGAGTGACCTGTGCCTGTCCCAACACCAAGAGCTAGTCTCTCGTTGGTTCCCCGTCTTCCCGTTCAACCTCAGGACAAATTGCAACCTGTACGGAACAGGAGGTTAAAGGTGCTGATGCTCCAAGTAGGGAGATTGCTAGTAAAGTGGCTGGAATGGCGAACCCGGGCACAAGGAGATGAGAAATGAGGTGCGTTTTAGAAACCTTTCCCCATCACACGGTGTACCATCTTCTGGGTTTCTCATGCATGTTTTCGATGTAGGAAGATGGCCTTGAACCTGGAGATTTGGGACCCATGCGATGGGTACCACGCCGTATTACTTTAAAGGGTCTGCGTTTGCTCACCCAACCTCACCAAACCTCTCAGCCCCAAGAGTGTCCACCCTTATGTCTCATCCAGCTGTGGGTCTAGATATGGTCAATCCAGGTTGCATCACAGCCCCTGAACTCATTGTGTAAGAATTTCTCTCTCTTTCACTGTCGTTGTTTCATGGGTTTTTCAAAGTAATTTATTTTCATAATGGGGTTTAGCTGCTTTTCACGGCTGTGTTTATGCCGCTTTACACCCACTTGACACACTAACAGAGAGATATCAATACATAGGTTTTAAGATTATTACTAGTCAGATATATTCTTGTGCGGTGAATAGGGCGTGTTGAGTCCAGTTCTCTGAGCAAGGAGTAGGTCTTGTCTACTACATATTGGGTTTATGGAACGGTATCTGAGCTAATTTGATACCCTTGTTTTATGTATCACCCCACCTCACCTTTCCCGTTAAGCAGCCATAGTCTGTTTTCTGCATGTGTGACTCTGTTCTGTTTTGTAATTCAGTTCAAGTGTAACGGTTTTTACATTCCCTCTATCAGTGATACCTTATGAGAAGTGTCCTTTTCTGTGTGACTTATTTCACTTAGAATCATCGTACCTAAATCCACTCATCTTGCTGCTACTAACCTTATGACATTGATTTCATGGCTGAGTGATATTCCATTGTACATAAGGACCACAACTTCTTTATCCATTTTTCTCTTTCCTGGGATATTTAAGGTGGAATGAAGTGGAGGTCCTTGTCAACAGAGCAGCCCTCAACTTTGGGGTGCTTGTGTCTTGCTGATTTTTCATTTTCCCAATTTATACCCCCATGAGTGGAAGTGCCCTATGCTCTCTAAGCTGTGTTTTTCAGATGTTTCAGGACACACCGTACACTTCTCCAGAGTGGCTGTTGGCAATTTACATCCCGCCCATCAGTGTAGCAAGGCTCCCATTTCTCCATGGCCTGTCCTGCATTTCTGGTTTTGACACTTTTTTCAGCATGGCCCTTTTGACCGATGGGAAGCGAGACTTCCCTGTAGCGCTGATTTGCCTTTCCAGGTTGCTTGGTGGCCAAAAAGGGCGTATGCGTTTTTTCCTGAATATATTCAGGAAAAAACGCATACGCCCTTTTTGGCCAAGGGCATCATTGTCAACATTTTGCTGCTTTTCATGTGCTTTAAAGGCGATTCGAATCTACCTCCTGAAATCTGTTTCCTGCAATTCTGCCTTGATTTCAAATCCTCTTCTTTGCCTTCCCTCAATATATTTGTGGACGAGAGTTATCATTTATAACTCTGCAGGTTTGTGAATTGCAGTGCCCTGAACCTCCATTTTACAACTCGCTTTTTTGGGAGCTGGCCGCAAAAGTGCAGGATGGCTTCAGGCCCTGTTCTGGTTCCGGGGGGCAGGCTGAGCCTGTGGTTAATTCTTCTTCCTGATGGGAAAATAGAGTGACCTGTGCCTGTCCCAACACCAAGAGCTAGTCTCTCGTTGGTTCCCCGTCTTCCCGTTCATCCTCAGGACAAATTGCAACCTGTACGGAACAGGAGGTTAAAGGTGCTGATGCTCCAAGTAGGGAGATTGCTAGTAAAGCGGCTGGAATGGCGAACCCGGGCACAAGGAGATGAGAAATGAGGTGCGTTTTAGAAACCTTTCCCCATCACACGGTGTACCATCTTCTGGGTTTCTCATGCATGTTTTCGATGTAGGAAGATGCCCTTGAACCTGGAGATTTGGGACCCATGCGATGGGTACCACGCCGTATTACTTTAAAGGGTCTGCATTTGCTCACCCAACCTCACCAAACCTCTCAGCCCCAAGAGTGTCCACCCTTATGTCTCATCCAGCTGTGGATCTAGATATGGTCAATCCAGGTTGCATCACAGCCCCTGAACTCATTGTGTAAGAATTTCTCTCTCTTTCACTGTCGTTGTTTCATGGGTTTTTCAAAGTAATTTATTTTCATAATGGGGTTTAGCTGCTTTTCACGGCTGTGTTTATGCCGCTTTACACCCACTTGACACACTAACAGAGAGATATCAATACATAGGTTTTAAGATTATTACTAGTCAGATATATTCTTGTGCGGTGAATAGGGCGTGTTGAGTCCAGTTCTCTGAGCAAGGAGTAGGTCTTGTCTACTACATATTGGGTTTATGGAACGGTATCTGAGCTAATTTGATACCCTTGTTTTATGTATCACCCCACCTCACCTTTCCTGTTAAGCAGCCATAGTCTGTTTTCTGCATGTGTGACTCTGTTCTGTTTTGTAATTCAGTTCAAGTGTAACGGTTTTTACATTCCCTCTAAAAGTGATACCTTATGAGAAGTGTCCTTTTCTGTGTGACTTATTTCAGTTAGAATCGTCGTACCTAAATCCACTCATCATGCTGCTACTAACCTTATGACATTGATTTCATGGCTGAGTGATATTCCATTGTACATAAGGACCACAACTTCTTTATCCATTTTTCTCTTTCCTTAGATATTTAAGGTGGAATGAAGTGGAGGTCCTTGTCAACAGAGCAGCCCTAAACTTTGGGGTGCTTGTGTCTTGCTGATTTTTCATTTTCCCAATTTATACCCCCATGAGTGGAAGTGCCCTATGCTCTCTAAGCTGTGTTTTTCACATGTTTCAGGACACACCGTACACTTCTCCAGAGTGGCTGTTGGCAATTTACATCCCGCCCATCAGTGTAGCAAGGCTCCCATTTCTCCATGGCCTGTCCTGCATTTCTGGTTTTGACACTTTTTTCAGCATGGCCCTTTTGACCGATGGGAAGCGAGACTTCTCTGTAGCGCTGATTTGCCTTTCCAGGTTGCTTGGTTGGCCAAAAAGGGCGTATGCGTTTTTTCCTGAATATATTCAGGAAAAAACGCATACGCCCTTTTTGGCCAAGGGCATCATTGTCAACGTTTTGCCGCTTTTCATGTGCTTTAAAGGCGATTCGTATCTACCTCCTGAAATCTGTTTCGTGCAATTCTGCCTTGATTTCAAATCCTCTTCTTTGCCTTCCCTCAATATATTTGTGGACGAGAGTTATCATTTATAACTCTGCAGGTTTGTGAATTGCAGTGCTTGAACCTCCATTTTACAACTCGCTTTTTTGGGAGCTGGCCGCAAAAGCGCAGGATGGCTTCAGGCCCTGTTCTGGTTCCGGGGGGCAGGCTGAGCCTGTGGTTAATTCTTCTTCCTGATGGGAAAATAGAGTGACCTGTGCCTGTCCCAACACCAAGAGCTAGTCTCTCGTTGGTTCCCCGTCTTCCCGTTCAACCTCAGGACAAATTGCAACCTGTACGGAACAGGAGGTTAAAGGTGCTGATGCTCCAAGTAGGGAGATTGCTAGTAAAGTGGCTGGAATGGCGAACCCGGGCACAAGGAGATGAGAAATGAGGTGCGTTTTAGAAACCTTTCCCCATCACACGGTGTACCATCTTCTGGGTTTCTCATGCATGTTTTCGATGTAGGAAGATGCCCTTGAACCTGGAGATTTGGGACCCATGCGATGGGTACCACGCAGTATTACTTTAAAGGGTCTGCGTTTGCTCACCCAACCTCACCAAACCTCTCAGCCCCAAGAGTGTCCACCCTTATGTCTCATCCAGCTGTGGGTCTAGATATGGTGAATCCAGGTTGCATCACAGCCCCTGAACGCATTGTGTAAGAATTTCTCTCTCTTTCACTGTCGTTGTTTCATGGGTTTTTCAATGTAATTTATTTTCATAATGGGGTTTAGCTGCTTTTCACTGCTGTGTTTATGTCGCTTTACACCCACTTGACACACTAACAGAGAGATATCAATACATAGGTTTTAAGATTATTACTAGTCAGATATATTCTTGTGCGGTGAATAGGGCGTGTTGAGTCCAGTTCTCTGAGCAAGGAGTAGGTCTTGTCTATTACATATTGGGTTTATGGAACAGTATCTGAGCTAATTTGATACCCTTGTTTTATGTATCACCCCACCTCACCTTTCCCGTTAAGCAGCCATAGTGTGTTTTCTGCATGTGTGACTCTGTTCTGTTTTGTAATTCAGTTCAAGTGTAACGGTTTTTACATTCCCTCTATCAGTGATACCTTATGAGAAGTGTCCTTTTCTGTGTGACTTATTTCACTTAGAATCGTCGTACCTAAATCCACTCATCATGCTGCTACTAACCTTATGACATTGATTTCATGGCTGAGTGATATTCCATTGTACATAAGGACCACAACTTCTTTATCCATTTTTCTCTTTCCTGGGATATTTAAGGTGGAATGAAGTGGAGGTCCTTGTCAACAGAGCAGCCCTCAACTTTGGGGTGCTTGTGTCTTGCTGATTTTTCATTTTCCCAATTTATACCCCCATGAGTGGAAGTGCCCTATGCTCTCTAAGCTGTGTTTTTCAGATGTTTCAGGACACACCGTACACTTCTCCAGAGTGGCTGTTGGCAATTTACATCCCGCCCATCAGTGTAGCAAGGCTCCCATTTCTCCATGGCCTGTCCTGCATTTCTGGTTTTGACACTTTTTTCAGCATGGCCCTTTTGACCGATGGGAAGCGAGACTTCCCTGTAGCGCTGATTTGCCTTTCCAGGTTGCTTGGTGGCCAAAAAGGGCGTATGCGTTTTTTCCTGAATATATTCAGGAAAAAACGCATACGCCCTTTTTGGCCAAGGGCATCATTGTCAACATTTTGCTGCTTTTCATGTGCTTTAAAGGCGATTCGAATCTACCTCCTGAAATCTGTTTCCTGCAATTCTGCCTTGATTTCAAATCCTCTTCTTTGTCTTCCCTCAATATATGTGTGGACGAGAGTTATCATTTATAACTCTGCAGGTTTGTGAATTGCAGTGCCCTGAACCTCCATTTTACAACTCGCTTTATTGGGAGCTGGCCGCAAAAGCGCAGGATGGCTTCAGGCCCTGTTCTGGTTCCGGGGGGCAGGCTGAGCCTGTGGTTAATTCTTCTTCCTGATGGGAAAATAGAGTGACCTGTGCCTGTCCCAACACCAAGAGCTAGTCTCTCGTTGGTTCCCCGTCTTCCCGTTCAACCTCAGGACAAATTGCAACCTGTACGGAACAGGAGGTTAAAGGTGCTGATGCTCCAAGTAGGGAGATTGCTAGTAAAGTGGCTGGAATGGCGAACCCGGGCACAAGGAGATGAGAAATGAGGTGCGTTTTAGAAACCTTTCCCCATCACACGGTGTACCATCTTCTGGGTTTCTCATGCATGTTTTCGATGTAGGAAGATGGCCTTGAACCTGGAGATTTGGGACCCATGCGATGGGTACCACGCCGTATTACTTTAAAGGGTCTGCGTTTGCTCACCCAACCTCACCAAACCTCTCAGCCCCAAGAGTGTCCACCCTTATGTCTCATCCAGCTGTGGGTCTAGATATGGTCAATCCAGGTTGCATCACAGCCCCTGAACTCATTGTGTAAGAATTTCTCTCTCTTTCACTGTCGTTGTTTCATGGGTTTTTCAAAGTAATTTATTTTCATAATGGGGTTTAGCTGCTTTTCACGGCTGTGTTTATGCCGCTTTACACCCACTTGACACACTAACAGAGAGATATCAATACATAGGTTTTAAGATTATTACTAGTCAGATATATTCTTGTGCGGTGAATAGGGCGTGTTGAGTCCAGTTCTCTGAGCAAGGAGTAGGTCTTGTCTACTACATATTGGGTTTATGGAACGGTATCTGAGCTAATTTGATACCCTTGTTTTATGTATCACCCCACCTCACCTTTCCCGTTAAGCAGCCATAGTCTGTTTTCTGCATGTGTGACTCTGTTCTGTTTTGTAATTCAGTTCAAGTGTAACGGTTTTTACATTCCCTCTATCAGTGATACCTTATGAGAAGTGTCCTTTTCTGTGTGACTTATTTCACTTAGAATCATCGTACCTAAATCCACTCATCTTGCTGCTACTAACCTTATGACATTGATTTCATGGCTGAGTGATATTCCATTGTACATAAGGACCACAACTTCTTTATCCATTTTTCTCTTTCCTGGGATATTTAAGGTGGAATGAAGTGGAGGTCCTTGTCAACAGAGCAGCCCTCAACTTTGGGGTGCTTGTGTCTTGCTGATTTTTCATTTTCCCAATTTATACCCCCATGAGTGGAAGTGCCCTATGCTCTCTAAACTGTGTTTTTCAGATGTTTCAGGACACACCGTACACTTCTCCAGAGTGGCTGTTGGCAATTTACATCCCGCCCATCAGTGTAGCAAGGCTCCCATTTCTCCATGGCCTGTCCTGCATTTCTGGTTTTGACACTTTTTTCAGCATGGCCCTTTTGACCGATGGGAAGCGAGACTTCCCTGTAGCGCTGATTTGCCTTTCCAGGTTGCTTGGTGGCCAAAAAGGGCGTATGCGTTTTTTCCTGAATATATTCAGGAAAAAACGCATACGCCCTTTTTGGCCAAGGGCATCATTGTCAACATTTTGCTGCTTTTCATGTGCTTTAAAGGCGATTCGAATCTACCTCCTGAAATCTGTTTCCTGCAATTCTGCCTTGATTTCAAATCCTCTTCTTTGCCTTCCCTCAATATATTTGTGGACGAGAGTTATCATTTATAACTCTGCAGGTTTGTGAATTGCAGTGCCCTGAACCTCCATTTTACAACTCGCTTTTTTGGGAGCTGGCCGCAAAAGTGCAGGATGGCTTCAGGCCCTGTTCTGGTTCCGGGGGGCAGGCTGAGCCTGTGGTTAATTCTTCTTCCTGATGGGAAAATAGAGTGACCTGTGCCTGTCCCAACACCAAGAGCTAGTCTCTCGTTGGTTCCCCGTCTTCCCGTTCATCCTCAGGACAAATTGCAACCTGTACGGAACAGGAGGTTAAAGGTGCTGATGCTCCAAGTAGGGAGATTGCTAGTAAAGCGGCTGGAATGGCGAACCCGGGCACAAGGAGATGAGAAATGAGGTGCGTTTTAGAAACCTTTCCCCATCACACGGTGTACCATCTTCTGGGTTTCTCATGCATGTTTTCGATGTAGGAAGATGCCCTTGAACCTGGAGATTTGGGACCCATGCGATGGGTACCACGCCGTATTACTTTAAAGGGTCTGCATTTGCTCACCCAACCTCACCAAACCTCTCAGCCCCAAGAGTGTCCACCCTTATGTCTCATCCAGCTGTGGATCTAGATATGGTCAATCCAGGTTGCATCACAGCCCCTGAACTCATTGTGTAAGAATTTCTCTCTCTTTCACTGTCGTTGTTTCATGGGTTTTTCAAAGTAATTTATTTTCATAATGGGGTTTAGCTGCTTTTCACGGCTGTGTTTATGCCGCTTTACACCCACTTGACACACTAACAGAGAGATATCAATACATAGGTTTTAAGATTATTACTAGTCAGATATATTCTTGTGCGGTGAATAGGGCGTGTTGAGTCCAGTTCTCTGAGCAAGGAGTAGGTCTTGTCTACTACATATTGGGTTTATGGAACGGTATCTGAGCTAATTTGATACCCTTGTTTTATGTATCACCCCACCTCACCTTTCCTGTTAAGCAGCCATAGTCTGTTTTCTGCATGTGTGACTCTGTTCTGTTTTGTAATTCAGTTCAAGTGTAACGGTTTTTACATTCCCTCTAAAAGTGATACCTTATGAGAAGTGTCCTTTTCTGTGTGACTTATTTCAGTTAGAATCGTCGTACCTAAATCCACTCATCATGCTGCTACTAACCTTATGACATTGATTTCATGGCTGAGTGATATTCCATTGTACATAAGGACCACAACTTCTTTATCCATTTTTCTCTTTCCTTAGATATTTAAGGTGGAATGAAGTGGAGGTCCTTGTCAACAGAGCAGCCCTAAACTTTGGGGTGCTTGTGTCTTGCTGATTTTTCATTTTCCCAATTTATACCCCCATGAGTGGAAGTGCCCTATGCTCTCTAAGCTGTGTTTTTCACATGTTTCAGGACACACCGTACACTTCTCCAGAGTGGCTGTTGGCAATTTACATCCCGCCCATCAGTGTAGCAAGGCTCCCATTTCTCCATGGCCTGTCCTGCATTTCTGGTTTTGACACTTTTTTCAGCATGGCCCTTTTGACCGATGGGAAGCGAGACTTCTCTGTAGCGCTGATTTGCCTTTCCAGGTTGCTTGGTTGGCCAAAAAGGGCGTATGCGTTTTTTCCTGAATATATTCAGGAAAAAACGCATACGCCCTTTTTGGCCAAGGGCATCATTGTCAACGTTTTGCCGCTTTTCATGTGCTTTAAAGGCGATTCGTATCTACCTCCTGAAATCTGTTTCGTGCAATTCTGCCTTGATTTCAAATCCTCTTCTTTGCCTTCCCTCAATATATTTGTGGACGAGAGTTATCATTTATAACTCTGCAGGTTTGTGAATTGCAGTGCTTGAACCTCCATTTTACAACTCGCTTTTTTGGGAGCTGGCCGCAAAAGCGCAGGATGGCTTCAGGCCCTGTTCTGGTTCCGGGGGGCAGGCTGAGCCTGTGGTTAATTCTTCTTCCTGATGGGAAAATAGAGTGACCTGTGCCTGTCCCAACACCAAGAGCTAGTCTCTCGTTGGTTCCCCGTCTTCCCGTTCAACCTCAGGACAAATTGCAACCTGTACGGAACAGGAGGTTAAAGGTGCTGATGCTCCAAGTAGGGAGATTGCTAGTAAAGTGGCTGGAATGGCGAACCCGGGCACAAGGAGATGAGAAATGAGGTGCGTTTTAGAAACCTTTCCCCATCACACGGTGTACCATCTTCTGGGTTTCTCATGCATGTTTTCGATGTAGGAAGATGGCCTTGAACCTGGAGATTTGGGACCCATGCGATGGGTACCACGCCGTATTACTTTAAAGGGTCTGCGTTTGCTCACCCAACCTCACCAAACCTCTCAGCCCCAAGAGTGTCCACCCTTATGTCTCATCCAGCTGTGGGTCTAGATATGGTCAATCCAGGTTGCATCACAGCCCCTGAACTCATTGTGTAAGAATTTCTCTCTCTTTCACTGTCGTTGTTTCATGGGTTTTTCAAAGTAATTTATTTTCATAATGGGGTTTAGCTGCTTTTCACGGCTGTGTTTATGCCGCTTTACACCCACTTGACACACTAACAGAGAGATATCAATACATAGGTTTTAAGATTATTACTAGTCAGATATATTCTTGTGCGGTGAATAGGGCGTGTTGAGTCCAGTTCTCTGAGCAAGGAGTAGGTCTTGTCTACTACATATTGGGTTTATGGAACGGTATCTGAGCTAATTTGATACCCTTGTTTTATGTATCACCCCACCTCACCTTTCCCGTTAAGCAGCCATAGTCTGTTTTCTGCATGTGTGACTCTGTTCTGTTTTGTAATTCAGTTCAAGTGTAACGGTTTTTACATTCCCTCTATCAGTGATACCTTATGAGAAGTGTCCTTTTCTGTGTGACTTATTTCACTTAGAATCATCGTACCTAAATCCACTCATCTTGCTGCTACTAACCTTATGACATTGATTTCATGGCTGAGTGATATTCCATTGTACATAAGGACCACAACTTCTTTATCCATTTTTCTCTTTCCTGGGATATTTAAGGTGGAATGAAGTGGAGGTCCTTGTCAACAGAGCAGCCCTCAACTTTGGGGTGCTTGTGTCTTGCTGATTTTTCATTTTCCCAATTTATACCCCCATGAGTGGAAGTGCCCTATGCTCTCTAAGCTGTGTTTTTCACATGTTTCAGGACACACCGTACACTTCTCCAGAGTGGCTGTTGGCAATTTACATCCCGCCCATCAGTGCAGCAAGGCTCCCATTTCTCCATGGCCTGTCCTGCATTTCTGGTTTTGACACTTTTTTCAGCATGGCCCTTTTGACCGATGGGAAGCGAGACTTCCCTGTAGCGCTGATTTGCCTTTCCAGGTTGCTTGGTGGCCAAAAAGGGCGTATGCGTTTTTTCCTGAATATATTCAGGAAAAAACGCATACGCCCTTTTGGGCCAAGGGCATCATTGTCAACATTTTGCTGCTTTTCATGTGCTTTAAAGGCGATTCGAATCTACCTCCTGAAATCTGTTTCGTGCAATTCTGCCTTGATTTCAAATCCTCTTCTTTGCCTTCCCTCAATATATTTGTGGACGAGAGTTATCATTTATAACTCTGCAGGTTTGTGAATTGCAGTGCCCTGAACCTCCATTTTACAACTCGCTTTTTTGGGAGCTGGCCGCAAAAGTGCAGGATGGCTTCAGGCCCTGTTCTGGTTCCGAGGGGCAGGCTGAGCCTGTGGTTAATTCTTCTTCCTGATGGGAAAATAGAGTGACCTGTGCCTGTCCCAACACCAAGAGCTAGTCTCTCGTTGGTTCCCCGTCTTCCCGTTCATCCTCAGGACAAATTGCAACCTGTACGGAACAGGAGGTTAAAGGTGCTGATGCTCCAAGTAGGGAGATTGCTAGTAAAGCGGCTGGAATGGCGAACCCGGGCACAAGGAGATGAGAAATGAGGTGCGTTTTAGAAACCTTTCCCCATCACACGGTGTACCATCTTCTGGGTTTCTCATGCATGTTTTCGATGTAGGAAGATGCCCTTGAACCTGGAGATTTGGGACCCATGCGATGGGTACCACGCCGTATTACTTTAAAGGGTCTGCATTTGCTCACCCAACCTCACCAAACCTCTCAGCCCCAAGAGTGTCCACCCTTATGTCTCATCCAGCTGTGGGTCTAGATATGGTCAATCCAGGTTGCATCACAGCCCCTGAACTCATTGTGTAAGAATTTCTCTCTCTTTCACTGTCGTTGTTTCATGGGTTTTTCAAAGTAATTTATTTTCATAATGGGGTTTAGCTGCTTTTCACGGCTGTGTTTATGCCGCTTTACACCCACTTGACACACTAACAGAGAGATATCAATACATAGGTTTTAAGATTATTACTAGTCAGATATATTCTTGTGTGGTGAATAGGGCGTGTTGAGTCCAGTTCTCTGAGCAAGGAGTAGGTCTTGTCTACTACATATTGGGTTTATGGAACGGTATCTGAGCTAATTTGATACCCTTGTTTTATGTATCACCCCACCTCACCTTTCCTGTTAAGCAGCCATAGTCTGTTTTCTGCATGTGTGACTCTGTTCTGTTTTGTAATTCAGTTCAAGTGTAACGGTTTTTACATTCCCTCTAAAAGTGATACCTTATGAGAAGTGTCCTTTTCTGTGTGACTTATTTCAGTTAGAATCGTCGTACCTAAATCCACTCATCATGCTGCTACTAACCTTATGACATTGATTTCATGGCTGAGTGATATTCCATTGTACATAAGGACCACAACTTCTTTATCCATTTTTCTCTTTCCTTAGATATTTAAGGTGGAATGAAGTGGAGGTCCTTGTCAACAGAGCAGCCCTAAACTTTGGGGTGCTTGTGTCTTGCTGATTTTTCATTTTCCCAATTTATACCCCCATGAGTGGAAGTGCCCTATGCTCTCTAAGCTGTGTTTTTCACATGTTTCAGGACACACCGTACACTTCTCCAGAGTGGCTGTTGGCAATTTACATCCCGCCCATCAGTGTAGCAAGGCTCCCATTTCTCCATGGCCTGTCCTGCATTTCTGGTTTTGACACTTTTTTCAGCATGGCCCTTTTGACCGATGGGAAGCGAGACTTCTCTGTAGCGCTGATTTGCCTTTCCAGGTTGCTTGGTTGGCCAAAAAGGGCGTATGCGTTTTTTCCTGAATATATTCAGGAAAAAACGCATACGCCCTTTTTGGCCAAGGGCATCATTGTCAACGTTTTGCCGCTTTTCATGTGCTTTAAAGGCGATTCGTATCTACCTCCTGAAATCTGTTTCGTGCAATTCTGCCTTGATTTCAAATCCTCTTCTTTGCCTTCCCTCAATATATTTGTGGACGAGAGTTATCATTTATAACTCTGCAGGTTTGTGAATTGCAGTGCCCTGAACCTCCATTTTACAACTCGCTTTTTTGGGAGCTGGCCGCAAAAGCGCAGGATGGCTTCAGGCCCTGTTCTGGTTCCGGGGGGCAGGCTGAGCCTGTGGTTAATTCTTCTTCCTGATGGGAAAATAGAGTGACCTGTGCCTGTCCCGACACCAAGAGCTAGTCTCTCGTTGGTTCCCCATCTTCCCGTTCAACCTCAGGACAAATTGCAACCTGTACGGAACAGGAGGTTAAAGGTGCTGATGCTCCAAGTAGGGAGATTGCTAGTAAAGCGGCTGGAAAGGCGAACCCAGGCACAAGGAGATGAGAAATGAGGTGCGTTTTAGAAACCTTTCCCCATCACACGGTGTACCATCTTCTGGGTTTCTCATGCATGTTTTCGATGTAGGAAGATGCCCTTGAACCTGGAGATTTGGGACCCATGCGATGGGTACCACGCAGTATTACTTTAAAGGGTCTGCGTTTGCTCACCCAACCTCACCAAACCTCTCAGCCCCAAGAGTGTCCACCCTTATGTCTCATCCAGCTGTGGGTCTAGATATGGTCAATCCAGGTTGCATCACAGCCCCTGAACGCATTGTGTAAGAATTTCTCTCTCTTTCACTGTCGTTGTTTCATGGGTTTTTCAAAGTAATTTATTTTCATAATGGGGTTTAGCTGCTTTTCACTGCTGTGTTTATGTCGCTTTACACCCACTTGACACACTAACAGAGAGATATCAATACATAGGTTTTAAGATTATTACTAGTCAGATATATTCTTGTGCGGTGAATAGGGCGTGTTGAGTCCAGTTCTCTGAGCAAGGAGTAGGTCTTGTCTATTACATATTGGGTTTATGGAACGGTATCTGAGCTAATTTGATACCCTTGTTTTATGTATCACCCCACCTCACCTTTCCCGTTAAGCAGCCATAGTGTGTTTTCTGCATGTGTGACTCTGTTCTGTTTTGTAATTCAGTTCAAGTGTAACGGTTTTTACATTCCCTCTATCAGTGATACCTTATGAGAAGTGTCCTTTTCTGTGTGACTTATTTCACTTAGAATCGTCGTACCTAAATCCACTCATCATGCTGCTACTAACCTTATGACATTGATTTCATGGCTGAGTGATATTCCATTGTACATAAGGACCACAACTTCTTTATCCATTTTTCTCTTTCCTTAGATATTTAAGGTGGAATGAAGTGGAGGTCCTTGTCAACAGAGCAGCCCTAAACTTTGGGGTGCTTGTGTCTTGCTGATTTTTCATTTTCCCAATTTATACCCCCATGAGTGGAAGTGCCCTATGCTCTCTAAGCTGTGTTTTTCACATGTTTCAGGACACACCGTACACTTCTCCAGAGTGGCTGTTGGCAATTTACATCCCGCCCATCAGTGTAGCAAGGCTCCCATTTCTCCATGGCCTGTCCTGCATTTCTGGTTTTGACACTTTTTTCAGCATGGCCCTTTTGACCGATGGGAAGCGAGACTTCTCTGTAGCGCTGATTTGCCTTTCCAGGTTGCTTGGTTGGCCAAAAAGGGCGTATGCGTTTTTTCCTGAATATATTCAGGAAAAAACGCATACGCCCTTTTTGGCCAAGGGCATCATTGTCAACGTTTTGCCGCTTTTCATGTGCTTTAAAGGCGATTCGTATCTACCTCCTGAAATCTGTTTCGTGCAATTCTGCCTTGATTTCAAATCCTCTTCTTTGCCTTCCCTCAATATATTTGTGGACGAGAGTTATCATTTATAACTCTGCAGGTTTGTGAATTGCAGTGCCCTGAACCTCCATTTTACAACTCGCTTTTTTGGGAGCTGGCCGCAAAAGCGCAGGATGGCTTCAGGCCCTGTTCTGGTTCCGGGGGGCAGGCTGAGCCTGTGGTTAATTCTTCTTCCTGATGGGAAAATAGAGTGACCTGTGCCTGTCCCAACACCAAGAGCTAGTCTCTCGTTGGTTCCCCGTCTTCCCGTTCAACCTCAGGACAAATTGCAACCTGTACGGAACAGGAGGTTAAAGGTGCTGATGCTCCAAGTAGGGAGATTGCTAGTAAAGTGGCTGGAATGGCGAACCCGGGCACAAGGAGATGAGAAATGAGGTGCGTTTTAGAAACCTTTACCCATCACACGGTGTACCATCTTCTGGGTTTCTCATGCATGTTTTCGATGTAGGAAGATGGCCTTGAACCTGGAGATTTGGGACCCATGCGATGGGTACCACGCCGTATTACTTTAAAGGGTCTGCGTTTGCTCACCCAACCTCACCAAACCTCTCAGCCCCAAGAGTGTCCACCCTTATGTCTCATCCAGCTGTGGGTCTAGATATGGTCAATCCAGGTTGCATCACAGCCCCTGAACTCATTGTGTAAGAATTTCTCTCTCTTTCACTGTCGTTGTTTCATGGGTTTTTCAAAGTAATTTATTTTCATAATGGGGTTTAGCTGCTTTTCACGGCTGTGTTTATGCCGCTTTACACCCACTTGACACACTAACAGAGAGATATCAATACATAGGTTTTAAGATTATTACTAGTCAGATATATTCTTGTGCGGTGAATAGGGCGTGTTGAGTCCAGTTCTCTGAGCAAGGAGTAGGTCTTGTCTACTACATATTGGGTTTATGGAACGGTATCTGAGCTAATTTGATACCCTTGTTTTATGTATCACCCCACCTCACCTTTCCCGTTAAGCAGCCATAGTCTGTTTTCTGCATGTGTGACTCTGTTCTGTTTTGTAATTCAGTTCAAGTGTAACGGTTTTTACATTCCCTCTATCAGTGATACCTTATGAGAAGTGTCCTTTTCTGTGTGACTTATTTCACTTAGAATCGTCGTACCTAAATCCACTCATCATGCTGCTACTAACCTTATGACATTGATTTCATGGCTGAGTGATATTCCATTGTACATAAGGACCACAACTTCTTTATCCATTTTTCTCTTTCCTTGGATATTTAAGGTGGAATGAAGTGGAGGTCCTTGTCAACAGAGCAGCCCTCAACTTTGGGGTGCTTGTGTCTTGCTGATTTTTCATTTTCCCAATTTATACCCCCATGAGTGGAAGTGCCCTATGCTCTCTAAGCTGTGTTTTTCAGATGTTTCAGGACACACCGTACACTTCTCCAGAGTGGCTGTTGGCAATTTACATCCCGCCCATCAGTGTATCAAGGCTCCCATTTCTCCATGGCCTGTCCTGCATTTCTGGTTTTGACACTTTTTTCAGCATGGGCCTTTTGACGGATGGGAAGCGAGACTTCTTTGTAGTGCTGATTTGCCTTTCCAGGTTGCTTGGTTGGCCAAAAAGGGCGTATGCGTTTTTTCCTGAATATATTCAGGAAAAAACGCATACGCCCTTTTTGGCCAAGGGCATCATTGTCAACATTTTGCTGCTTTTCATGTGCTTTAAAGGCGATTCGAATCTACCTCCTGAAATCTGTTTCCTGCAATTCTGCCTTGATTTCAAATCCTCTTCTTTGTCTTCCCTCAATATATTTGTGGACGAGAGTTATCATTTATAACTCTGCAGGTTTGTGAATTGCAGTGCCCTGAACCTCCATTTTACAACTCGCTTTTTTGGGAGCTGGCCGCAAAAGCGCAGGATGGCTTCAGGCCCTGTTCTGGTTCCGGGGGGCAGGCTGAGCCTGTGGTTAATTCTTCTTCCTGATGGGAAAATAGAGTGACCTGTGCCTGTCCCAACACCAAGAGCTAGTCTCTCGTTGGTTCCCCGTCTTCCCGTTCAACCTCAGGACAAATTGCAACCTGTACGGAACAGGAGGTTAAAGGTGCTGATGCTCCAAGTAGGGAGATTGCTAGTAAAGTGGCTGGAATGGCGAACCCGGGCACAAGGAGATGAGAAATGAGGTGCGTTTTAGAAACCTTTCCCCATCACACGGTGTACCATCTTCTGGGTTTCTCATGCATGTTTTCGATGTAGGAAGATGGCCTTGAACCTGGAGATTTGGGACCCATGCGATGGGTACCACGCCGTATTACTTTAAAGGGTCTGCGTTTGCTCACCCAACCTCACCAAACCTCTCAGCCCCAAGAGTGTCCACCCTTATGTCTCATCCAGCTGTGGGTCTAGATATGGTCAATCCAGGTTGCATCACAGCCCCTGAACTCATTGTGTAAGAATTTCTCTCTCTTTCACTGTCGTTGTTTCATGGGTTTTTCAAAGTAATTTATTTTCATAATGGGGTTTAGCTGCTTTTCACTGCTGTGTTTATGTCGCTTTACACCCACTTGACACACTAACAGAGAGATATCAATACATAGGTTTTAAGATTATTACTAGTCAGATATATTCTTGTGCGGTGAATAGGGCGTGTTGAGTCCAGTTCTCTGAGCAAGGAGTAGGTCTTGTCTATTACATATTGGGTTTATGGAACAGTATCTGAGCTAATTTGATACCCTTGTTTTATGTATCACTCCACCTCACCTTTCCCGTTAAGCAGCCATAGTGTGTTTTCTGCATGTGTGACTCTGTTCTGTTTTGTAATTCAGTTCAAGTGTAACGGTTTTTACATTCCCTCTATCAGTGATACCTTATGAGAAGTGTCCTTTTCTGTGTGACTTATTTCACTTAGAATCGTCGTACCTAAATCCACTCATCATGCTGCTACTAACCTTATGACATTGATTTCATGGCTGAGTGATATTCCATTGTACATAAGGACCACAACTTCTTTATCCATTTTTCTCTTTCCTGGGATATTTAAGGTGGAATGAAGTGGAGGTCCTTGTCAACAGAGCAGCCCTAAACTTTGGGGTGCTTGTGTCTTGCTGATTTTTCATTTTCCCAATTTATACCCCCATGAGTGGAAGTGCCCTATGCTCTCTAAGCTGTGTTTTTCACATGTTTCAGGACACACCGTACACTTCTCCAGAGTGGCTGTTGGCAATTTACATCCCGCCCATCAGTGTAGCAAGGCTCCCATTTCTCCATGGCCTGTCCTGCATTTCTGGTTTTGACACTTTTTTCAGCATGGCCCTTTTGACCGATGGGAAGCGAGACTTCTCTGTAGCGCTGATTTGCCTTTCCAGGTTGCTTGGTTGGCCAAAAAGGGCGTATGCGTTTTTTCCTGAATATATTCAGGAAAAAACGCATACGCCCTTTTTGGCCAAGGGCATCATTGTCAACGTTTTGCCGCTTTTCATGTGCTTTAAAGGCGATTCGTATCTACCTCCTGAAATCTGTTTCGTGCAATTCTGCCTTGATTTCAAATCCTCTTCTTTGCCTTCCCTCAATATATTTGTGGACGAGAGTTATCATTTATAACTCTGCAGGTTTGTGAATTGCAGTGCCCTGAACCTCCATTTTACAACTCGCTTTTTTGGGAGCTGGCCGCAAAAGCGCAGGATGGCTTCAGGCCCTGTTCTGGTTCCGGGGGGCAGGCTGAGCCTGTGGTTAATTCTTCTTCCTGATGGGAAAATAGAGTGACCTGTGCCTGTCCCGACACCAAGAGCTAGTCTCTCGTTGGTTCCCCATCTTCCCGTTCAACCTCAGGACAAATTGCAACCTGTACGGAACAGGAGGTTAAAGGTGCTGATGCTCCAAGTAGGGAGATTGCTAGTAAAGCGGCTGGAAAGGCGAACCCAGGCACAAGGAGATGAGAAATGAGGTGCGTTTTAGAAACCTTTCCCCATCACACGGTGTACCATCTTCTGGGTTTCTCATGCATGTTTTCGATGTAGGAAGATGCCCTTGAACCTGGAGATTTGGGACCCATGCGATGGGTACCACGCAGTATTACTTTAAAGGGTCTGCGTTTGCTCACCCAACCTCACCAAACCTCTCAGCCCCAAGAGTGTCCACCCTTATGTCTCATCCAGCTGTGGGTCTAGATATGGTCAATCCAGGTTGCATCACAGCCCCTGAACGCATTGTGTAAGAATTTCTCTCTCTTTCACTGTCGTTGTTTCATGGGTTTTTCAAAGTAATTTATTTTCATAATGGGGTTTAGCTGCTTTTCACTGCTGTGTTTATGTCGCTTTACACCCACTTGACACACTAACAGAGAGATATCAATACATAGGTTTTAAGATTATTACTAGTCAGATATATTCTTGTGCGGTGAATAGGGCGTGTTGAGTCCAGTTCTCTGAGCAAGGAGTAGGTCTTGTCTATTACATATTGGGTTTATGGAACGGTATCTGAGCTAATTTGATACCCTTGTTTTATGTATCACCCCACCTCACCTTTCCCGTTAAGCAGCCATAGTGTGTTTTCTGCATGTGTGACTCTGTTCTGTTTTGTAATTCAGTTCAAGTGTAACGGTTTTTACATTCCCTCTATCAGTGATACCTTATGAGAAGTGTCCTTTTCTGTGTGACTTATTTCACTTAGAATCGTTGTACCTAAATCCACTCATCATGCTGCTACTAACCTTATGACATTGATTTCATGGCTGAGTGATATTCCATTGTACATAAGGACCACAACTTCTTTATCCATTTTTCTCTTTCCTTAGATATTTAAGGTGGAATGAAGTGGAGGTCCTTGTCAACAGAGCAGCCCTAAACTTTGGGGTGCTTGTGTCTTGCTGATTTTTCATTTTCCCAATTTATACCCCCATGAGTGGAAGTGCCCTATGCTCTCTAAGCTGTGTTTTTCACATGTTTCAGGACACACCGTACACTTCTCCAGAGTGGCTGTTGGCAATTTACATCCCGCCCATCAGTGTAGCAAGGCTCCCATTTCTCCATGGCCTGTCCTGCATTTCTGGTTTTGACACTTTTTTCAGCATGGCCCTTTTGACCGATGGGAAGCGAGACTTCTCTGTAGCGCTGATTTGCCTTTCCAGGTTGCTTGGTTGGCCAAAAAGGGCGTATGCGTTTTTTCCTGAATATATTCAGGAAAAAACGCATACGCCCTTTTTGGCCAAGGGCATCATTGTCAACGTTTTGCCGCTTTTCATGTGCTTTAAAGGCGATTCGTATCTACCTCCTGAAATCTGTTTCGTGCAATTCTGCCTTGATTTCAAATCCTCTTCTTTGCCTTCCCTCAATATATTTGTGGACGAGAGTTATCATTTATAACTCTGCAGGTTTGTGAATTGCAGTGCCCTGAACCTCCATTTTACAACTCGCTTTTTTGGGAGCTGGCCGCAAAAGCGCAGGATGGCTTCAGGCCCTGTTCTGGTTCCGGGGGGCAGGCTGAGCCTGTGGTTAATTCTTCTTCCTGATGGGAAAATAGAGTGACCTGTGCCTGTCCCAACACCAAGAGCTAGTCTCTCGTTGGTTCCCCGTCTTCCCGTTCAACCTCAGGACAAATTGCAACCTGTACGGAACAGGAGGTTAAAGGTGCTGATGCTCCAAGTAGGGAGATTGCTAGTAAAGTGGCTGGAATGGCGAACCCGGGCACAAGGAGATGAGAAATGAGGTGCGTTTTAGAAACCTTTACCCATCACACGGTGTACCATCTTCTGGGTTTCTCATGCATGTTTTCGATGTAGGAAGATGGCCTTGAACCTGGAGATTTGGGACCCATGCGATGGGTACCACGCCGTATTACTTTAAAGGGTCTGCGTTTGCTCACCCAACCTCACCAAACCTCTCAGCCCCAAGAGTGTCCACCCTTATGTCTCATCCAGCTGTGGGTCTAGATATGGTCAATCCAGGTTGCATCACAGCCCCTGAACTCATTGTGTAAGAATTTCTCTCTCTTTCACTGTCGTTGTTTCATGGGTTTTTCAAAGTAATTTATTTTCATAATGGGGTTTAGCTGCTTTTCACGGCTGTGTTTATGCCGCTTTACACCCACTTGACACACTAACAGAGAGATATCAATACATAGGTTTTAAGATTATTACTAGTCAGATATATTCTTGTGCGGTGAATAGGGCGTGTTGAGTCCAGTTCTCTGAGCAAGGAGTAGGTCTTGTCTACTACATATTGGGTTTATGGAACGGTATCTGAGCTAATTTGATACCCTTGTTTTATGTATCACCCCACCTCACCTTTCCCGTTAAGCAGCCATAGTCTGTTTTCTGCATGTGTGACTCTGTTCTGTTTTGTAATTCAGTTCAAGTGTAACGGTTTTTACATTCCCTCTATCAGTGATACCTTATGAGAAGTGTCCTTTTCTGTGTGACTTATTTCACTTAGAATCGTCGTACCTAAATCCACTCATCATGCTGCTACTAACCTTATGACATTGATTTCATGGCTGAGTGATATTCCATTGTACATAAGGACCACAACTTCTTTATCCATTTTTCTCTTTCCTTGGATATTTAAGGTGGAATGAAGTGGAGGTCCTTGTCAACAGAGCAGCCCTCAACTTTGGGGTGCTTGTGTCTTGCTGATTTTTCATTTTCCCAATTTATACCCCCATGAGTGGAAGTGCCCTATGCTCTCTAAGCTGTGTTTTTCAGATGTTTCAGGACACACCGTACACTTCTCCAGAGTGGCTGTTGGCAATTTACATCCCGCCCATCAGTGTATCAAGGCTCCCATTTCTCCATGGCCTGTCCTGCATTTCTGGTTTTGACACTTTTTTCAGCATGGGCCTTTTGACGGATGGGAAGCGAGACTTCTTTGTAGTGCTGATTTGCCTTTCCAGGTTGCTTGGTTGGCCAAAAAGGGCGTATGCGTTTTTTCCTGAATATATTCAGGAAAAAACGCATACGCCCTTTTTGGCCAAGGGCATCATTGTCAACATTTTGCTGCTTTTCATGTGCTTTAAAGGCGATTCGAATCTACCTCCTGAAATCTGTTTCCTGCAATTCTGCCTTGATTTCAAATCCTCTTCTTTGTCTTCCCTCAATATATTTGTGGACGAGAGTTATCATTTATAACTCTGCAGGTTTGTGAATTGCAGTGCCCTGAACCTCCATTTTACAACTCGCTTTTTTGGGAGCTGGCCGCAAAAGCGCAGGATGGCTTCAGGCCCTGTTCTGGTTCCGGGGGGCAGGCTGAGCCTGTGGTTAATTCTTCTTCCTGATGGGAAAATAGAGTGACCTGTGCCTGTCCCAACACCAAGAGCTAGTCTCTCGTTGGTTCCCCGTCTTCCCGTTCAACCTCAGGACAAATTGCAACCTGTACGGAACAGGAGGTTAAAGGTGCTGATGCTCCAAGTAGGGAGATTGCTAGTAAAGTGGCTGGAATGGCGAACCCGGGCACAAGGAGATGAGAAATGAGGTGCGTTTTAGAAACCTTTCCCCATCACACGGTGTACCATCTTCTGGGTTTCTCATGCATGTTTTCGATGTAGGAAGATGGCCTTGAACCTGGAGATTTGGGACCCATGCGATGGGTACCACGCCGTATTACTTTAAAGGGTCTGCGTTTGCTCACCCAACCTCACCAAACCTCTCAGCCCCAAGAGTGTCCACCCTTATGTCTCATCCAGCTGTGGGTCTAGATATGGTCAATCCAGGTTGCATCACAGCCCCTGAACTCATTGTGTAAGAATTTCTCTCTCTTTCACTGTCGTTGTTTCATGGGTTTTTCAAAGTAATTTATTTTCATAATGGGGTTTAGCTGCTTTTCACTGCTGTGTTTATGTCGCTTTACACCCACTTGACACACTAACAGAGAGATATCAATACATAGGTTTTAAGATTATTACTAGTCAGATATATTCTTGTGCGGTGAATAGGGCGTGTTGAGTCCAGTTCTCTGAGCAAGGAGTAGGTCTTGTCTATTACATATTGGGTTTATGGAACAGTATCTGAGCTAATTTGATACCCTTGTTTTATGTATCACTCCACCTCACCTTTCCCGTTAAGCAGCCATAGTGTGTTTTCTGCATGTGTGACTCTGTTCTGTTTTGTAATTCAGTTCAAGTGTAACGGTTTTTACATTCCCTCTATCAGTGATACCTTATGAGAAGTGTCCTTTTCTGTGTGACTTATTTCACTTAGAATCGTCGTACCTAAATCCACTCATCATGCTGCTACTAACCTTATGACATTGATTTCATGGCTGAGTGATATTCCATTGTACATAAGGACCACAACTTCTTTATCCATTTTTCTCTTTCCTGGGATATTTAAGGTGGAATGAAGTGGAGGTCCTTGTCAACAGAGCAGCCCTCAACTTTGGGGTGCTTGTGTCTTGCTGATTTTTCATTTTCCCAATTTATACCCCCATGAGTGGAAGTGCCCTATGCTCTCTAAGCTGTGTTTTTCAGATGTTTCAGGACACACCGTACACTTCTCCAGAGTGGCTGTTGGCAATTTACATCCCGCCCATCAGTGTAGCAAGGCTCCCATTTCTCCATGGCCTGTCCTGCATTTCTGGTTTTGACACTTTTTTCAGCATGGCCCTTTTGACCGATGGGAAGCGAGACTTCCCTGTAGCGCTGATTTGCCTTTCCAGGTTGCTTGGTGGCCAAAAAGGGCGTATGCGTTTTTTCCTGAATATATTCAGGAAAAAACGCATACGCCCTTTTTGGCCAAGGGCATCATTGTCAACATTTTGCTGCTTTTCATGTGCTTTAAAGGCGATTCGAATCTACCTCCTGAAATCTGTTTCCTGCAATTCTGCCTTGATTTCAAATCCTCTTCTTTGTCTTCCCTCAATATATGTGTGGACGAGAGTTATCATTTATAACTCTGCAGGTTTGTGAATTGCAGTGCCCTGAACCTCCATTTTACAACTCGCTTTATTGGGAGCTGGCCGCAAAAGCGCTGGATGGCTTCAGGCCCTGTTCTGGTTCCAGGGGGCAGGCTGAGCCTGTGGTTAATTCTTCTTCCTGATGGGAAAATAGAGTGACCTGTGCCTGTCCCAACACCAAGAGCTAGTCTCTCGTTGGTTCCCCGTCTTCCCGTTCAACCTCAGGACAAATTGCAACCTGTACGGAACAGGAGGTTAAAGGTGCTGATGCTCCAAGTAGGGAGATTGCTAGTAAAGTGGCTGGAATGGCGAACCCGGGCACAAGGAGATGAGAAATGAGGTGCGTTTTAGAAACCTTTCCCCATCACACGGTGTACCATCTTCTGGGTTTCTCATGCATGTTTTCGATGTAGGAAGATGGCCTTGAACCTGGAGATTTGGGACCCATGCGATGGGTACCACGCCGTATTACTTTAAAGGGTCTGCGTTTGCTCACCCAACCTCACCAAACCTCTCAGCCCCAAGAGTGTCCACCCTTATGTCTCATCCAGCTGTGGGTCTAGATATGGTCAATCCAGGTTGCATCACAGCCCCTGAACTCATTGTGTAAGAATTTCTCTCTCTTTCACTGTCGTTGTTTCATGGGTTTTTCAAAGTAATTTATTTTCATAATGGGGTTTAGCTGCTTTTCACGGCTGTGTTTATGCCGCTTTACACCCACTTGACACACTAACAGAGAGATATCAATACATAGGTTTTAAGATTATTACTAGTCAGATATATTCTTGTGCGGTGAATAGGGCGTGTTGAGTCCAGTTCTCTGAGCAAGGAGTAGGTCTTGTCTACTACATATTGGGTTTATGGAACGGTATCTGAGCTAATTTGATACCCTTGTTTTATGTATCACCCCACCTCACCTTTCCCGTTAAGCAGCCATAGTCTGTTTTCTGCATGTGTGACTCTGTTCTGTTTTGTAATTCAGTTCAAGTGTAACGGTTTTTACATTCCCTCTATCAGTGATACCTTATGAGAAGTGTCCTTTTCTGTGTGACTTATTTCACTTAGAATCGTCGTACCTAAATCCACTCATCTTGCTGCTACTAACCTTATGACATTGATTTCATGGCTGAGTGATATTCCATTGTACATAAGGACCACAACTTCTTTATCCATTTTTCTCTTTCCTGGGATATTTAAGGTGGAATGAAGTGGAGGTCCTTGTCAACAGAGCAGCCCTCAACTTTGGGGTGCTTGTGTCTTGCTGATTTTTCATTTTCCCAATTTATACCCCCATGAGTGGAAGTGCCCTATGCTCTCTAAGCTGTGTTTTTCAGATGTTTCAGGACACACCGTACACTTCTCCAGAGTGGCTGTTGGCAATTTACATCCCGCCCATCAGTGTAGCAAGGCTCCCATTTCTCCATGGCCTGTCCTGCATTTCTGGTTTTGACACTTTTTTCAGCATGGCCCTTTTGACCGATGGGAAGCGAGACTTCCCTGTAGCGCTGATTTGCCTTTCCAGGTTGCTTGGTGGCCAAAAAGGGCGTATGCGTTTTTTCCTGAATATATTCAGGAAAAAACGCATACGCCCTTTTGGGCCAAGGGCATCATTGTCAACATTTTGCTGCTTTTCATGTGCTTTAAAGGCGATTCGAATCTACCTCCTGAAATCTGTTTCCTGCAATTCTGCCTTGATTTCAAATCCTCTTCTTTGCCTTCCCTCAATATATTTGTGGACGAGAGTTATCATTTATAACTCTGCAGGTTTGTGAATTGCAGTGCCCTGAACCTCCATTTTACAACTCGCTTTTTTGGGAGCTGGCCGCAAAAGTGCAGGATGGCTTCAGGCCCTGTTCTGGTTCCGGGGGGCAGGCTGAGCCTGTGGTTAATTCTTCTTCCTGATGGGAAAATAGAGTGACCTGTGCCTGTCCCAACACCAAGAGCTAGTCTCTCGTTGGTTCCCCGTCTTCCCGTTCATCCTCAGGACAAATTGCAACCTGTACGGAACAGGAGGTTAAAGGTGCTGATGCTCCAAGTAGGGAGATTGCTAGTAAAGCGGCTGGAATGGCGAACCCGGGCACAAGGAGATGAGAAATGAGGTGCGTTTTAGAAACCTTTCCCCATCACACGGTGTACCATCTTCTGGGTTTCTCATGCATGTTTTCGATGTAGGAAGATGCCCTTGAACCTGGAGATTTGGGACCCATGCGATGGGTACCACGCCGTATTACTTTAAAGGGTCTGCATTTGCTCACCCAACCTCACCAAACCTCTCAGCCCCAAGAGTGTCCACCCTTATGTCTCATCCAGCTGTGGGTCTAGATATGGTCAATCCAGGTTGCATCACAGCCCCTGAACTCATTGTGTAAGAATTTCTCTCTCTTTCACTGTCGTTGTTTCATGGGTTTTTCAAAGTAATTTATTTTCATAATGGGGTTTAGCTGCTTTTCACGGCTGTGTTTATGCCGCTTTACACCCACTTGACACACTAACAGAGAGATATCAATACATAGGTTTTAAGATTATTACTAGTCAGATATATTCTTGTGCGGTGAATAGGGCGTGTTGAGTCCAGTTCTCTGAGCAAGGAGTAGGTCTTGTCTACTACATATTGGGTTTATGGAACGGTATCTGAGCTAATTTGATACCCTTGTTTTATGTATCACCCCACCTCACCTTTCCCGTTAAGCAGCCATAGTCTGTTTTCTGCATGTGTGACTCTGTTCTGTTTTGTAATTCAGTTCAAGTGTAACGGTTTTTACATTCCCTCTAAAAGTGATACCTTATGAGAAGTGTCCTTTTCTGTGTGACTTATTTCAGTTAGAATCGTCGTACCTAAATCCACTCATCATGCTGCTACTAACCTTATGACATTGATTTCATGGCTGAGTGATATTCCATTGTACATAAGGACCACAACTTCTTTATCCATTTTTCTCTTTCCTTAGATATTTAAGGTGGAATGAAGTGGAGGTCCTTGTCAACAGAGCAGCCCTAAACTTTGGGGTGCTTGTGTCTTGCTGATTTTTCATTTTCCCAATTTATACCCCCATGAGTGGAAGTGCCCTATGCTCTCTAAGCTGTGTTTTTCACATGTTTCAGGACACACCGTACACTTCTCCAGAGTGGCTGTTGGCAATTTACATCCCGCCCATCAGTGTAGCAAGGCTCCCATTTCTCCATGGCCTGTCCTGCATTTCTGGTTTTGACACTTTTTTCAGCATGGCCCTTTTGACCGATGGGAAGCGAGACTTCTCTGTAGCGCTGATTTGCCTTTCCAGGTTGCTTGGTTGGCCAAAAAGGGCGTATGCGTTTTTTCCTGAATATATTCAGGAAAAAACGCATACGCCCTTTTTGGCCAAGGGCATCATTGTCAACGTTTTGCCGCTTTTCATGTGCTTTAAAGGCGATTCGTATCTACCTCCTGAAATCTGTTTCGTGCAATTCTGCCTTGATTTCAAATCCTCTTCTTTGCCTTCCCTCAATATATTTGTGGACGAGAGTTATCATTTATAACTCTGCAGGTTTGTGAATTGCAGTGCCCTGAACCTCCATTTTACAACTCGCTTTTTTGGGAGCTGGCCGCAAAAGCGCAGGATGGCTTCAGGCCCTGTTCTGGTTCCGGGGGGCAGGCTGAGCCTGTGGTTAATTCTTCTTCCTGATGGGAAAATAGAGTGACCTGTGCCTGTCCCGACACCAAGAGCTAGTCTCTCGTTGGTTCCCCATCTTCCCGTTCATCCTCAGGACAAATTGCAACCTGTACGGAACAGGAGGTTAAAGGTGCTGATGCTCCAAGTAGGGAGATTGCTAGTAAAGCGGCTGGAAAGGCGAACCCAGGCACAAGGAGATGAGAAATGAGGTGCGTTTTAGAAACCTTTCCCCATCACACGGTGTACCATCTTCTGGGTTTCTCATGCATGTTTTCGATGTAGGAAGATGCCCTTGAACCTGGAGATTTGGGACCCATGCGATGGGTACCACGCAGTATTACTTTAAAGGGTCTGCGTTTGCTCACCCAACCTCACCAAACCTCTCAGCCCCAAGAGTGTCCACCCTTATGTCTCATCCAGCTGTGGGTCTAGATATGGTCAATCCAGGTTGCATCACAGCCCCTGAACGCATTGTGTAAGAATTTCTCTCTCTTTCACTGTCGTTGTTTCATGGGTTTTTCAAAGTAATTTATTTTCATAATGGGGTTTAGCTGCTTTTCACTGCTGTGTTTATGTCGCTTTACACCCACTTGACACACTAACAGAGAGATATCAATACATAGGTTTTAAGATTATTACTAGTCAGATATATTCTTGTGCGGTGAATAGGGCGTGTTGAGTCCAGTTCTCTGAGCAAGGAGTAGGTCTTGTCTATTACATATTGGGTTTATGGAACGGTATCTGAGCTAATTTGATACCCTTGTTTTATGTATCACCCCACCTCACCTTTCCCGTTAAGCAGCCATAGTGTGTTTTCTGCATGTGTGACTCTGTTCTGTTTTGTAATTCAGTTCAAGTGTAACGGTTTTTACATTCCCTCTATCAGTGATACCTTATGAGAAGTGTCCTTTTCTGTGTGACTTATTTCACTTAGAATCGTCGTACCTAAATCCACTCATCATGCTGCTACTAACCTTATGACATTAATTTCATGGCTGAGTGATATTCCATTGTACATAAGGACCACAACTTCTTTATCCATTTTTCTCTTTCCTTAGATATTTAAGGTGGAATGAAGTGGAGGTCCTTGTCAACAGAGCAGCCCTAAACTTTGGGGTGCTTGTGTCTTGCTGATTTTTCATTTTCCCAATTTATACCCCCATGAGTGGAAGTGCCCTATGCTCTCTAAGCTGTGTTTTTCACATGTTTCAGGACACACCGTACACTTCTCCAGAGTGGCTGTTGGCAATTTACATCCCGCCCATCAGTGTAGCAAGGCTCCCATTTCTCCATGGCCTGTCCTGCATTTCTGGTTTTGACACTTTTTTCAGCATGGCCCTTTTGACCGATGGGAAGCGAGACTTCTCTGTAGCGCTGATTTGCCTTTCCAGGTTGCTTGGTTGGCCAAAAAGGGCGTATGCGTTTTTTCCTGAATATATTCAGGAAAAAACGCATACGCCCTTTTTGGCCAAGGGCATCATTGTCAACGTTTTGCCGCTTTTCATGTGCTTTAAAGGCGATTCGTATCTACCTCCTGAAATCTGTTTCGTGCAATTCTGCCTTGATTTCAAATCCTCTTCTTTGCCTTCCCTCAATATATTTGTGGACGAGAGTTATCATTTATAACTCTGCAGGTTTGTGAATTGCAGTGCCCTGAACCTCCATTTTACAACTCGCTTTTTTGGGAGCTGGCCGCAAAAGCGCAGGATGGCTTCAGGCCCTGTTCTGGTTCCGGGGGGCAGGCTGAGCCTGTGGTTAATTCTTCTTCCTGATGGGAAAATAGAGTGACCTGTGCCTGTCCCGACACCAAGAGCTAGTCTCTCGTTGGTTCCCCATCTTCCCGTTCATCCTCAGGACAAATTGCAACCTGTACGGAACAGGAGGTTAAAGGTGCTGATGCTCCAAGTAGGGAGATTGCTAGTAAAGCGGCTGGAAAGGCGAACCCAGGCACAAGGAGATGAGAAATGAGGTGCGTTTTAGAAACCTTTCCCCATCACACGGTGTACCATCTTCTGGGTTTCTCATGCATGTTTTCGATGTAGGAAGATGCCCTTGAACCTGGAGATTTGGGACCCATGCGATGGGTACCACGCAGTATTACTTTAAAGGGTCTGCGTTTGCTCACCCAACCTCACCAAACCTCTCAGCCCCAAGAGTGTCCACCCTTATGTCTCATCCAGCTGTGGGTCTAGATATGGTCAATCCAGGTTGCATCACAGCCCCTGAACTCATTGTGTAAGAATTTCTCTCTCTTTCACTGTCGTTGTTTCATGGGTTTTTCAAAGTAATTTATTTTCATAATGGGGTTTAGCTGCTTTTCACGGCTGTGTTTATGCCGCTTTACACCCACTTGACACACTAACAGAGAGATATCAATACATAGGTTTTAAGATTATTACTAGTCAGATATATTCTTGTGCGGTGAATAGGGCGTGTTGAGTCCAGTTCTCTGAGCAAGGAGTAGGTCTTGTCTACTACATATTGGGTTTATGGAACGGTATCTGAGCTAATTTGATACCCTTGTTTTATGTATCACCCCACCTCACCTTTCCCGTTAAGCAGCCATAGTCTGTTTTCTGCATGTGTGACTCTGTTCTGTTTTGTAATTCAGTTCAAGTGTAACGGTTTTTACATTCCCTCTATCAGTGATACCTTATGAGAAGTGTCCTTTTCTGTGTGACTTATTTCACTTAGAATCGTCGTACCTAAATCCACTCATCATGCTGCTACTAACCTTATGACATTGATTTCATGGCTGAGTGATATTCCATTGTACATAAGGACCACAACTTCTTTATCCATTTTTCTCTTTCCTTGGATATTTAAGGTGGAATGAAGTGGAGGTCCTTGTCAACAGAGCAGCCCTCAACTTTGGGGTGCTTGTGTCTTGCTGATTTTTAATTTTCCCAATTTATACCCCCATGAGTGGAAGTGCCCTATGCTCTCTAAGCTGTGTTTTTCAGATGTTTCAGGACACACCGTACACTTCTCCAGAGTGGCTGTTGGCAATTTACATCCCGCCCATCAGTGTAGCAAGGCTCCCATTTCTCCATGGCCTGTCCTGCATTTCTGGTTTTGACACTTTTTTCAGCATGGGCCTTTTGACCGATGGGAAGCGAGACTTCTTTGTAGTGCTGATTTGCCTTTCCAGGTTGCTTGGTTGGCCAAAAAGGGCGTATGCGTTTTTTCCTGAATATATTCAGGAAAAAACGCATACGCCCTTTTTGGCCAAGGGCATCATTGTCAACATTTTGCTGCTTTTCATGTGCTTTAAAGGCGATTCGAATCTACCTCCTGAAATCTGTTTCCTGCAATTCTGCCTTGATTTCAAATCCTCTTCTTTGTCTTCCCTCAATATATTTGTGGACGAGAGTTATCATTTATAACTCTGCAGGTTTGTGAATTGCAGTGCCCTGAACCTCCATTTTACAACTCGCTTTTTTGGGAGCTGGCCGCAAAAGCGCAGGATGGCTTCAGGCCCTGTTCTGGTTCCGGGGGGCAGGCTGAGCCTGTGGTTAATTCTTCTTCCTGATGGGAAAATAGAGTGACCTGTGCCTGTCCCAACACCAAGAGCTAGTCTCTCGTTGGTTCCCCGTCTTCCAGTTCAACCTCAGGACAAATTGCAACCTGTACGGAACAGGAGGTTAAAGGTGCTGATGCTCCAAGTAGGGAGATTGCTAGTAAAGTGGCTGGAATGGCGAACCCGGGCACAAGGAGATGAGAAATGAGGTGCGTTTTAGAAACCTTTCCCCATCACACGGTGTACCATCTTCTGGGTTTCTCATGCATGTTTTCGATGTAGGAAGATGGCCTTGAACCTGGAGATTTGGGACCCATGCGATGGGTACCACGCCGTATTACTTTAAAGGGTCTGCGTTTGCTCACCCAACCTCACCAAACCTCTCAGCCCCAAGAGTGTCCACCCTTATGTCTCATCCAGCTGTGGGTCTAGATATGGTCAATCCAGGTTGCATCACAGCCCCTGAACTCATTGTGTAAGAATTTCTCTCTCTTTCACTGTCGTTGTTTCATGGGTTTTTCAAAGTAATTTATTTTCATAATGGGGTTTAGCTGCTTTTCACGGCTGTGTTTATGCCGCTTTACACCCACTTGACACACTAACAGAGAGATATCAATACATAGGTTTTAAGATTATTACTAGTCAGATATATTCTTGTGCGGTGAATAGGGCGTGTTGAGTCCAGTTCTCTGAGCAAGGAGTAGGTCTTGTCTACTACATATTGGGTTTATGGAACGGTATCTGAGCTAATTTGATACCCTTGTTTTATGTATCACCCCACCTCACCTTTCCCGTTAAGCAGCCATAGTCTGTTTTCTGCATGTGTGACTCTGTTCTGTTTTGTAATTCAGTTCAAGTGTAACGGTTTTTACATTCCCTCTAAAAGTGATACCTTATGAGAAGTGTCCTTTTCTGTGTGACTTATTTCACTTAGAATCGTCGTACCTAAATCCACTCATCATGCTGCTACTAACCTTATGACATTGATTTCATGGCTGAGTGATATTCCATTGTACATAAGGACCACAACTTCTTTATCCATTTTTCTCTTTCCTGGGATATTTAAGGTGGAATGAAGTGGAGGTCCTTGTCAACAGAGCAGCCCTAAACTTTGGGGTGCTTGTGTCTTGCTGATTTTTCATTTTCCCAATTTATACCCCCATGAGTGGAAGTGCCCTATGCTCTCTAAGCTGTGTTTTTCAGATGTTTCAGGACACACCGTACACTTCTCCAGAGTGGCTGTTGGCAATTTACATCCCGCCCATCAGTGTAGCAAGGCTCCCATTTCTCCATGGCCTGTCCTGCATTTCTGGTTTTGACACTTTTTTCAGCATGGCCCTTTTGACCGATGGGAAGCGAGACTTCTCTGTAGCGCTGATTTGCCTTTCCAGGTTGCTTGGTTGGCCAAAAAGGGCGTATGCGTTTTTTCCTGAATATATTCAGGAAAAAACGCATACGCCCTTTTTGGCCAAGGGCATCATTGTCAACGTTTTGCCGCTTTTCATGTGCTTTAAAGGCGATTCGTATCTACCTCCTGAAATCTGTTTCGTGCAATTCTGCCTTGATTTCAAATCCTCTTCTTTGCCTTCCCTCAATATATTTGTGGACGAGAGTTATCATTTATAACTCTGCAGGTTTGTGAATTGCAGTGCCCTGAACCTCCATTTTACAACTCGCTTTTTTGGGAGCTGGCCGCAAAAGCGCAGGATGGCTTCAGGCCCTGTTCTGGTTCCGGGGGGCAGGCTGAGCCTGTGGTTAATTCTTCTTCCTGATGGGAAAATAGAGTGACCTGTGCCTGTCCCGACACCAAGAGCTAGTCTCTCGTTGGTTCCCCGTCTTCCCGTTCATCCTCAGGACAAATTGCAACCTGTACGGAACAGGAGGTTAAAGGTGCTGATGCTCCAAGTAGGGAGATTGCTAGTAAAGCGGCTGGAATGGCGAACCCGGGCACAAGGAGATGAGAAATGAGGTGCGTTTTAGAAACCTTTCCCCATCACACGGTGTACCATCTTCTGGGTTTCTCATGCATGTTTTCGATGTAGGAAGATGCCCTTGAACCTGGAGATTTGGGACCCATGCGATGGGTACCACGCCGTATTACTTTAAAGGGTCTGCGTTTGCTCACCCAACCTCACCAAACCTCTCAGCCCCAAGAGTGTCCACCCTTATGTCTCATCCAGCTGTGGGTCTAGATATGGTGAATCCAGGTTGCATCACAGCCCCTGAACGCATTGTGTAAGAATTTCTCTCTCTTTCACTGTCGTTGTTTCATGGGTTTTTCAAAGTAATTTATTTTCATAATGGGGTTTAGCTGCTTTTCACGGCTGTGTTTATGCCGCTTTACACCCACTTGACACACTAACAGAGAGATATCAATACATAGGTTTTAAGATTATTACTAGTCAGATATATTCTTGTGCGGTGAATAGGGCGTGTTGAGTCCAGTTCTCTGAGCAAGGAGTAGGTCTTGTCTACTACATATTGGGTTTATGGAACGGTATCTGAGCTAATTTGATACCCTTGTTTTATGTATCACCCCACCTCACCTTTCCCGTTAAGCAGCCATAGTCTGTTTTCTGCATGTGTGACTCTGTTCTGTTTTGTAATTCAGTTCAAGTGTAACGGTTTTTACATTCCCTCTAAAAGTGATACCTTATGAGAAGTGTCCTTTTCTGTGTGACTTATTTCAGTTAGAATCGTCGTACCTAAATCCACTCATCATGCTGCTACTAACCTTATGACATTGATTTCATGGCTGAGTGATATTCCATTGTACATAAGGACCACAACTTCTTTATCCATTTTTCTCTTTCCTTGGATATTTAAGGTGGAATGAAGTGGAGGTCCTTGTCAACAGAGCAGCCCTAAACTTTGGGGTGCTTGTGTCTTGCTGATTTTTCATTTTCCCAATTTATACCCCCATGAGTGGAAGTGCTCTATGCTCTCTAAGCTGTGTTTTTCAGATGTTTCAGGACACACCGTACACTTCTCCAGAGTGGCTGTTGGCAATTTACATCCCGCCCATCAGTGTAGCAAGGCTCCCATTTCTCCATGGCCTGTCCTGCATTTCTGGTTTTGACACTTTTTTCAGCATGGCCCTTTTGACCGATGGGAAGCGAGACTTCTCTGTAGCGCTGATTTGCCTTTCCAGGTTGCTTGGTTGGCCAAAAAGGGCGTATGCGTTTTTTCCTGAATATATTCAGGAAAAAACGCATACGCCCTTTTTGGCCAAGGGCATCATTGTCAACGTTTTGCCGCTTTTCATGTGCTTTAAAGGCGATTCGTATCTACCTCCTGAAATCTGTTTCGTGCAATTCTGCCTTGATTTCAAATCCTCTTCTTTGCCTTCCCTCAATATATTTGTGGACGAGAGTTATCATTTATAACTCTGCAGGTTTGTGAATTGCAGTGCCCTGAACCTCCATTTTACAACTCGCTTTTTTGGGAGCTGGCCGCAAAAGCGCAGGATGGCTTCAGGCCCTGTTCTGGTTCCGGGGGGCAGGCTGAGCCTGTGGTTAATTCTTCTTCCTGATGGGAAAATAGAGTGACCTGTGCCTGTCCCGACACCAAGAGCTAGTCTCTCGTTGGTTCCCCGTCTTCCCGTTCATCCTCAGGACAAATTGCAACCTGTACGGAACAGGAGGTTAAAGGTGCTGATGCTCCAAGTAGGGAGATTGCTAGTAAAGCGGCTGGAATGGCGAACCCGGGCACAAGGAGATGAGAAATGAGGTGCGTTTTAGAAACCTTTCCCCATCACACGGTGTACCATCTTCTGGGTTTCTCATGCATGTTTTCGATGTAGGAAGATGCCCTTGAACCTGGAGATTTGGGACCCATGCGATGGGTACCACGCCGTATTACTTTAAAGGGTCTGCATTTGCTCACCCAACCTCACCAAACCTCTCAGCCCCAAGAGTGTCCACCCTTATGTCTCATCCAGCTGTGGGTCTAGATATGGTCAATCCAGGTTGCATCACAGCCCCTGAACTCATTGTGTAAGAATTTCTATCTCTTTCACTGTCGTTGTTTCATGGGTTTTTCAAAGTAATTTATTTTCATAATGGGGTTTAGCTGCTTTTCACGGCTGTGTTTATGCCGCTTTACACCCACTTGACACACTAACAGAGAGATATCAATACATAGGTTTTAAGATTATTACTAGTCAGATATATTCTTGTGCGGTGAATAGGGCGTGTTGAGTCCAGTTCTCTGAGCAAGGAGTAGGTCTTGTCTACTACATATTGGGTTTATGGAACGGTATCTGAGCTAATTTGATACCCTTGTTTTATGTATCACCCCACCTCACCTTTCCCGTTAAGCAGCCATAGTCTGTTTTCTGCATGTGTGACTCTGTTCTGTTTTGTAATTCAGTTCAAGTGTAACGGTTTTTACATTCCCTCTAAAAGTGATACCTTATGAGAAGTGTCCTTTTCTGTGTGACTTATTTCAGTTAGAATCGTCGTACCTAAATCCACTCATCATGCTGCTACTAACCTTATGACATTGATTTCATGGCTGAGTGATATTCCATTGTACATAAGGACCACAACTTCTTTATCCATTTTTCTCTTTCCTTGGATATTTAAGGTGGAATGAAGTGGAGGTCCTTGTCAACAGAGCAGCCCTAAACTTTGGGGTGCTTGTGTCTTGCTGATTTTTCATTTTCCCAATTTATACCCCCATGAGTGGAAGTGCCCTATGCTCTCTAAGCTGTGTTTTTCAGATGTTTCAGGACACACCGTACACTTCTCCAGAGTGGCTGTTGGCAATTTACATCCCGCCCATCAGTGTAGCAAGGCTCCCATTTCTCCATGGCCTGTCCTGCATTTCTGGTTTTGACACTTTTTTCAGCATGGCCCTTTTGACCGATGGGAAGCGAGACTTCTCTGTAGCGCTGATTTGCCTTTCCAGGTTGCTTGGTTGGCCAAAAAGGGCGTATGCGTTTTTTCCTGAATATATTCAGGAAAAAACGCATACGCCCTTTTTGGCCGAGGGCATCATTGTCAACGTTTTGCCGCTTTTCATGTGCTTTAAAGGCGATTCGTATCTACCTCCTGAAATCTGTTTCGTGCAATTCTGCCTTGATTTCAAATCCTCTTCTTTGCCTTCCCTCAATATATTTGTGGACGAGAGTTATCATTTATAACTCTGCAGGTTTGTGAATTGCAGTGCCCTGAACCTCCATTTTACAACTCGCTTTTTTGGGAGCTGGCCGCAAAAGCGCAGGATGGCTTCAGGCCCTGTTCTGGTTCCGGGGGACAGGCTGAGCCTGTGGTTAATTCTTCTTCCTGATGGGAAAATAGAGTGACCTGTGCCTGTCCCGACACCAAGAGCTAGTCTCTCGTTGGTTCCCCGTCTTCCCGTTCATCCTCAGGACAAATTGCAACCTGTACGGAACAGGAGGTTAAAGGTGCTGATGCTCCAAGTAGGGAGATTGCTAGTAAAGCGGCTGGAATGGCGAACCCGGGCACAAGGAGATGAGAAATGAGGTGCGTTTTAGAAACCTTTCCCCATTACACGGTGTACCATCTTCTGGGTTTCTCATGCATGTTTTCGATGTAGGAAGATGCCCTTGAACCTGGAGATTTGGGACCCATGCGATGGGTACCACGCAGTATTACTTTAAAGGGTCTGCGTTTGCTCACCCAACCTCACCAAACCTCTCAGCCCCAAGAGTGTCCACCCTTATGTCTCATCCAGCTGTGGGTCTAGATATGGTAAATCCAGGTTGCATCACAGCCCCTGAACTCATTGTGTAAGAATTTCTATCTCTTTCACTGTCGTTGTTTCATGGGTTTTTCAAAGTAATTTATTTTCATAATGGGGTTTAGCTGCTTTTCACGGCTGTGTTTATGCCGCTTTACACCCACTTGACACACTAACAGAGAGATATCAATACATAGGTTTTAAGATTATTACTAGTCAGATATATTCTTGTGCGGTGAATAGGGCATGTTGAGTCCAGTTCTCTGAGCAAGGAGTAGGTCTTGTCTACTACATATTGGGTTTATGGAACGGTATCTGAGCTAATTTGATACCCTTGTTTTATGTATCACCCCACCTCACCTTTCCCGTTAAGCAGCCATAGTCTGTTTTCTGCATGTGTGACTCTGTTCTGTTTTGTAATTCAGTTCAACTGTAACGGTTTTTACATTCCCTCTAAAAGTGATACCTTATGAGAAGTGTCCTTTTCTGTGTGACTTATTTCAGTTAGAATCGTCGTACCTAAATCCACTCATCATGCTGCTACTAACCTTATGACATTGATTTCATGGCTGAGTGATATTCCATTGTACATAAGGACCACAACTTCTTTATCCATTTTTCTCTTTCCTTGGATATTTAAGGTGGAATGAAGTGGAGGTCCTTGTCAACAGAGCAGCCCTAAACTTTGGGGTGCTTGTGTCTTGCTGATTTTTCATTTTCCCAATTTATACCCCCATGAGTGGAAGTGCCCTATGCTCTCTAAGCTGTGTTTTTCAGACGTTTCAGGACACACCGTACACTTCTCCAGAGTGGCTGTTGGCAATTTACATCCCGCCCATCAGTGTAGCAAGGCTCTCATTTCTCCATGGCCTGTCCTGCATTTCTGGTTTTGACACTTTTTTCAGCATGGCCCTTTTGACCGATGGGAAGCGAGACTTCTTTGTAGCGCTGATTTGCCTTTCCAGGTTGCTTGGTTGGCCAAAAAGGGCGTATGCGTTTTTTCCTGAATATATTCAGGAAAAAACGCATACGCCCTTTTTGGCCAAGGGCATCATTGTCAACATTTTGCTGCTTTTCATGTGCTTTAAAGGCGATTCGAATCTACCTCCTGAAATCTGTTTCCTGCAATTCTGCCTTGATTTCAAATCCTCTTCTTTGCCTTCCCTCAATATATTTGTGGACGAGAGTTATCATTTATAACTCTGCAGGTTTGTGAATTGCAGTGCCCTGAACCTCCATTTTACAACTCGCTTTTTTGGGAGCTGGCCGCAAAAGCGCAGGATGGCTTCAGGCCCTGTTCTGGTTCCGGGGGGCAGGCTGAGCCTGTGGTTAATTCTTCTTCCTGATGGGAAAATAGAGTGACCTGTGCCTGTCCCAACACCAAGAGCTAGTCTCTCGTTGGTTCCACGTCTTCCCGTTCATCCTCAGGACAAATTGCAACCTGTACGGAACAGGAGGTTAAAGGTGCTGATGCTCCAAGTAGGGAGATTGCTAGTAAAGTGGCTGGAATGGCGAACCCTGGCACAAGGAGATGAGAAATGAGGTGCGTTTTAGAAACCTTTCCCCATCACACGGTGTACCATCTTCTGGGTTTCTCATGCATGTTTTCGATGTAGGAAGATGCCCTTGAACCTGGAGATTTGGGACCCATGCGATGGGTACCACGCCGTATTACTTTAAAGGGTCTGCATTTGCTCACCCAACCTCACCAAACCTCTCAGCCCCAAGAGTGTCCACCCTTATGTCTCATCCAGCTGTGGGTCTAGATATGGTCAATCCAGGTTGCATCACAGCCCCTGAACTCATTGTGTAAGAATTTCTATCTCTTTCACTGTCGTTGTTTCATGGGTTTTTCAAAGTAATTTATTTTCATAATGGGGTTTAGCTGCTTTTCACTGCTGTGTTTATGCCGCTTTACACCCACTTGACACACTAACAGAGAGATATCAATACATAGGTTTTAAGATTATTACTAGTCAGATATATTCTTGTGCGGTGAATAGGGCGTGTTGAGTCCAGTTCTCTGAGCAAGGAGTAGGTCTTGTCTACTACATATTGGGTTTATGGAACGGTATCTGAGCTAATTTGATACCCTTGTTTTATGTATCACCCCACCTCACCTTTCCCGTTAAGCAGCCATAGTCTGTTTTCTGCATGTGTGACTCTGTTCTGTTTTGTAATTCAGTTCAAGTGTAACGGTTTTTACATTCCCTCTATCAGTGATACCTTATGAGAAGTGTCCTTTTCTGTGTGACTTATTTCAGTTAGAATTGTCGTACCTAAATCCAATCATCATGCTGCTACTAACCTTATGACATTGATTTCATGGCTGAGTGATATTCCATTGTACATAAGGACCACAACTTCTTTATCCATTTTTCTCTTTCCTTGGATATTTAAGGTGGAATGAAGTGGAGGTCCTTGTCAACAGAGCAGCCCTAAACTTTGGGGTGCTTGTGTCTTGCTGATTTTTAATTTTCCCAATTTATACCCCCATGAGTGGAAGTGCCCTATGCTCTCTAAGCTGTGTTTTTCAGATGTTTCAGGACACACCGTACACTTCTCCAGAGTGGCTGTTGGCAATTTACATCCCGCCCATCAGTGTAGCAAGGCTCCCATTTCTCCATGGCCTGTCCTGCATTTCTGGTTTTGACACTTTTTTCAGCATGGCCCTTTTGACCGATGGGAAGCGAGACTTCTCTGTAGCGCTGATTTGCCTTTCCAGGTTGCTTGGTTGGCCAAAAAGGGCGTATGCGTTTTTTCCTGAATATATTCAGGAAAAAACGCATACGCCCTTTTTGGCCAAGGGCATCATTGTCAACGTTTTGCCGCTTTTCATGTGCTTTAAAGGCGATTCGTATCTACCTCCTGAAATCTGTTTCGTGCAATTCTGCCTTGATTTCAAATCCTCTTCTTTGCCTTCCCTCAATATATTTGTGGACGAGAGTTATCATTTATAACTCTGCAGGTTTGTGAATTGCAGTGCCCTGAACCTCCATTTTACAACTCGCTTTTTTGGGAGCTGGCCGCAAAAGCGCAGGATGGCTTCAGGCCCTGTTCTGGTTCCGGGGGACAGGCTGAGCCTGTGGTTAATTCTTCTTCCTGATGGGAAAATAGAGTGACCTGTGCCTGTCCCGACACCAAGAGCTAGTCTCTCGTTGGTTCCCCGTCTTCCCGTTCATCCTCAGGACAAATTGCAACCTGTACGGAACAGGAGGTTAAAGGTGCTGATGCTCCAAGTAGGGAGATTGCTAGTAAAGTGGCTGGAATGGCGAACCCGGGCACAAGGAGATGAGAAATGAGGTGCGTTTTAGAAACCTTTCCCCATCACACGGTGTACCATCTTCTGGGTTTCTCATGCATGTTTTCGATGTAGGAAGATGGCCTTGAACCTGGAGATTTGGGACCCATGCGATGGGTACCACGCCGTATTACTTTAAAGGGTCTGCGTTTGCTCACCCAACCTCACCAAACCTCTCAGCCCCAAGAGTGTCCACCCTTATGTCTCATCCAGCTGTGGGTCTAGATATGGTCAATCCAGGTTGCATCACAGCCCCTGAACTCATTGTGTAAGAATTTCTCTCTCTTTCACTGTCGTTGTTTCATGGGTTTTTCAAAGTAATTTATTTTCATAATGGGGTTTAGCTGCTTTTCACGGCTGTGTTTATGCCGCTTTACACCCACTTGACACACTAACAGAGAGATATCAATACATAGGTTTTAAGATTATTACTAGTCAGATATATTCTTGTGCGGTGAATAGGGCGTGTTGAGTCCAGTTCTCTGAGCAAGGAGTAGGTCTTGTCTACTACATATTGGGTTTATGGAACGGTATCTGAGCTAATTTGATACCCTTGTTTTATGTATCACCCCACCTCACCTTTCCCGTTAAGCAGCCATAGTCTGTTTTCTGCATGTGTGACTCTGTTCTGTTTTGTAATTCAGTTCAAGTGTAACGGTTTTTACATTCCCTCTAAAAGTGATACCTTATGAGAAGTGTCCTTTTCTGTGTGACTTATTTCACTTAGAATCGTCGTACCTAAATCCACTCATCATGCTGCTACTAACCTTATGACATTGATTTCATGGCTGAGTGATATTCCATTGTACATAAGGACCACAACTTCTTTATCCATTTTTCTCTTTCCTGGGATATTTAAGGTGGAATGAAGTGGAGGTCCTTGTCAACAGAGCAGCCCTCAACTTTGGGGTGCTTGTGTCTTGCTGATTTTTCATTTTCCCAATTTATACCCCCATGAGTGGAAGTGCCCTATGCTCTCTAAGCTGTGTTTTTCAGATGTTTCAGGACACACCGTACACTTCTCCAGAGTGGCTGTTGGCAATTTACATCCCGCCCATCAGTGTAGCAAGGCTCCCATTTCTCCATGGCCTGTCCTGCATTTCTGGTTTTGACACTTTTTTCAGCATGGCCCTTTTGACCGATGGGAAGCGAGACTTCTCTGTAGCGCTGATTTGCCTTTCCAGGTTGCTTGGTTGGCCAAAAAGGGCGTATGCGTTTTTTCCTGAATATATTCAGGAAAAAACGCATACGCCCTTTTTGGCCAAGGGCATCATTGTCAACGTTTTGCCGCTTTTCATGTGCTTTAAAGGCGATTCGTATCTACCTCCTGAAATCTGTTTCGTGCAATTCTGCCTTGATTTCAAATCCTCTTCTTTGCCTTCCCTCAATATATTTGTGGACGAGAGTTATCATTTATAACTCTGCAGGTTTGTGAATTGCAGTGCCCTGAACCTCCATTTTACAACTCGCTTTTTTGGGAGCTGGCCGCAAAAGCGCAGGATGGCTTCAGGCCCTGTTCTGGTTCCGGGGGGCAGGCTGAGCCTGTGGTTAATTCTTCGTCCTGATGGGAAAATAGAGTGACCTGTGCCTGTCCCAACACCAAGAGCTAGTCTCTCGTTGGTTCCCCGTCTTCCCGTTCATCCTCAGGACAAATTGCAACCTGTACGGAACAGGAGGTTAAAGGTGCTGATGCTCCAAGTAGGGAGATTGCTAGTAAAGCGGCTGGAATGGCGAACCCGGGCACAAGGAGATGAGAAATGAGGTGCGTTTTAGAAACCTTTCCCCATCACACGGTGTACCATCTTCTGGGTTTCTCATGCATGTTTTCGATGTAGGAAGATGCCCTTGAACCTGGAGATTTGGGACCCATGCGATGGGTACCACGCCGTATTACTTTAAAGGGTCTGCGTTTGCTCACCCAACCTCACCAAACCTCTCAGCCCCAAGAGTGTCCACCCTTATGTCTCATCCAGCTGTGGGTCTAGATATGGTGAATCCAGGTTGCATCACAGCCCCTGAACGCATTGTGTAAGAATTTCTCTCTCTTTCACTGTCGTTGTTTCATGGGTTTTTCAAAGTAATTTATTTTCATAATGGGGTTTAGCTGCTTTTCACTGCTGTGTTTATGTCGCTTTACACCCACTTGACACACTAACAGAGAGATATCATTACATAGGTTTTAAGATTATTACTAGTCAGATATATTCTTGTGCGGTGAATAGGGCGTGTTGAGTCCAGTTCTCTGAGCAAGGAGTAGGTCTTGTCTACTACATATTGGGTTTATGGAACGGTATCTGAGCTAATTTGATACCCTTGTTTTATGTATCACCCCACCTCACCTTTCCCGTTAAGCAGCCATAGTGTGTTTTCTGCATGTGTGACTCTGTTCTGTTTTGTAATTCAGTTCAAGTGTAACGGTTTTTACATTCCCTCTATCAGTGATACCTTATGAGAAGTGTCCTTTTCTGTGTGACTTATTTCACTTAGAATCGTCGTACCTAAATCCACTCATCATGCTGCTACTAACCTTATGACATTGATTTCATGGCTGAGTGATATTCCATTGTACATAAGGACCACAACTTCTTTATCCATTTTTCTCTTTTTTGGATATTTAAGGTGGAATGAATTGGAGGTCCTTGTCAACAGAGCAGCCCTCAACTTTGGGGTGCTTGTGTCTTGCTGATTTTTAATTTTCCCAATTTATACCCCCATGAGTGGAAGTGCCCTATGCTCTCTAAGCTGTGTTTTTCAGATGTTTCAGGACACACCGTACACTTCTCCAGAGTGGCTGTTGGCAATTTACATCCCGCCCATCAGTGTAGCAAGGCTCCCATTTCTCCATGGCCTGTCCTGCATTTCTGGTTTTGACACTTTTTTCAGCATGGGCCTTTTGACCGATGGGAAGCGAGACTTCTTTGTAGCGCTGATTTGCCTTTCCAGGTTGCTTGGTTGGCCAAAAAGGGCGTATGCGTTTTTTCCTGAACATATTCAGGAAAAAACGCATACGCCCTTTTTGGCCAAGGGCATCATTGTCAACATTTTGCTGCTTTTCATGTGCTTTAAAGGCGATTCGAATCTACCTCCTGAAATCTGTTTCCTGCAATTCTGCCTTGATTTCAAATCCTCTTCTTTGTCTTCCCTCAATATATTTGTGGACGAGAGTTATCATTTATAACTCTGCAGGTTTGTGAATTGCAGTGCCCTGAACCTCCATTTTACAACTCGCTTTTTTGGGAGCTGGCCGCAAAAGCGCAGGATGGCTTCAGGCCCTGTTCTGGTTCCGGGGGGCAGGCTGAGCCTGTGGTTAATTCTTCTTCCTGATGGGAAAATAGAGTGACCTGTGCCTGTCCCAACACCAAGAGCTAGTCTCTCGTTGGTTCCCCGTCTTCCCGTTCAACCTCAGGACAAATTGCAACCTGTACGGAACAGGAGGTTAAAGGTGCTGATGCTCCAAGTAGGGAGATTGCTAGTAAAGTGGCTGGAATGGCGAACCCGGGCACAAGGAGATGAGAAATGAGGTGCGTTTTAGAAACCTTTCCCCATCACACGGTGTACCATCTTCTGGGTTTCTCATGCATGTTTTCGATGTAGGAAGATGGCCTTGAACCTGGAGATTTGGGACCCATGCGATGGGTACCACGCCGTATTACTTTAAAGGGTCTGCGTTTGCTCACCCAACCTCACCAAACCTCTCAGCCCCAAGAGTGTCCACCCTTATGTCTCATCCAGCTGTGGGTCTAGATATGGTCAATCCAGGTTGCATCACAGCCCCTGAACTCATTGTGTAAGAATTTCTCTCTCTTTCACTGTCGTTGTTTCATGGGTTTTTCAAAGTAATTTATTTTCATAATGGGGTTTAGCTGCTTTTCACGGCTGTGTTTATGCCGCTTTACACCCACTTGACACACTAACAGAGAGATATCAATACATAGGTTTTAAGATTATTACTAGTCAGATATATTCTTGTGCGGTGAATAGGGCGTGTTGAGTCCAGTTCTCTGAGCAAGGAGTAGGTCTTGTCTACTACATATTGGGTTTATGGAACGGTATCTGAGCTAATTTGATACCCTTGTTTTATGTATCACCCCACCTCACCTTTCCCGTTAAGCAGCCATAGTGTGTTTTCTGCATGTGTGACTCTGTTCTGTTTTGTAATTCAGTTCAAGTGTAACGGTTTTTACATTCCCTCTATCAGTGATACCTTATGAGAAGTGTCCTTTTCTGTGTGACTTATTTCACTTAGAATCGTCGTACCTAAATCCACTCATCATGCTGCTACTAACCTTATGACATTGATTTCATGGCTGAGTGATATTCCATTGTACATAAGGACCACAACTTCTTTATCCATTTTTCTCTTTCCTGGGATATTTAAGGTGGAATGAAGTGGAGGTCCTTGTCAACAGAGCAGCCCTCAACTTTGGGGTGCTTGTGTCTTGCTGATTTTTCATTTTCCCAATTTATACCCCCATGAGTGGAAGTGCCCTATGCTCTCTAAGCTGTGTTTTTCAGATGTTTCAGGACACACCGTACACTTCTCCAGAGTGGCTGTTGGCAATTTACATCCCGCCCATCAGTGTAGCAAGGCTCCCATTTCTCCATGGCCTGTCCTGCATTTCTGGTTTTGACACTTTTTTCAGCATGGCCCTTTTGACCGATGGGAAGCGAGACTTCTCTGTAGCGCTGATTTGCCTTTCCAGGTTGCTTGGTTGGCCAAAAAGGGCGTATGCGTTTTTTCCTGAATATATTCAGGAAAAAACGCATACGCCCTTTTTGGCCAAGGGCATCATTGTCAACGTTTTGCCGCTTTTCATGTGCTTTAAAGGCGATTCGTATCTACCTCCTGAAATCTGTTTCATGCAATTCTGCCTTGATTTCAAATCCTCTTCTTTGCCTTCCCTCAATATATTTGTGGACGAGAGTTATCATTTATAACTCTGCAGGTTTGTGAATTGCAGTGCCCTGAACCTCCATTTTACAACTCGCTTTTTTGGGAGCTGGCCGCAAAAGCGCAGGATGGCTTCAGGCCCTGTTCTGGTTCCGGGGGGCAGGCTGAGCCTGTGGTTAATTCTTCTTCCTGATGGGAAAATAGAGTGACCTGTGCCTGTCCCAACACCAAGAGCTAGTCTCTCGTTGGTTCCCCGTCTTCCCGTTCATCCTCAGGACAAATTGCAACCTGTACGGAACAGGAGGTTAAAGGTGCTGATGCTCCAAGTAGGGAGATTGCTAGTAAAGCGGCTGGAATGGCGAACCCGGGCACAAGGAGATGAGAAATGAGGTGCGTTTTAGAAACCTTTCCCCTTCACACGGTGTACCATCTTCTGGGTTTCTCATGCATGTTTTCGATGTAGGAAGATGCCCTTGAACCTGGAGATTTGGGACCCATGCGATGGGTACCACGCCGTATTACTTTAAAGGGTCTGCATTTGCTCACCCAACCTCACCAAGCCTCTCAGCCCCAAGAGTGTCCACCCTTATGTCTCATCCAGCTGTGGGTCTAGATATGGTCAATCCAGGTTGCATCACAGCCCCTGAACTCATTGTGTAAGAATTTCTATCTCTTTCACTGTCGTTGTTTCATGGGTTTTTCAAAGTAATTTATTTTCATAATGGGGTTTAGCTGCTTTTCACGGCTGTGTTTATGCCGCTTTACACCCACTTGACACACTAACAGAGAGATATCAATACATAGGTTTTAAGATTATTACTAGTCAGATATATTCTTGTGCGGTGAATAGGGCGTGTTGAGTCCAGTTCTCTGAGCAAGGAGTAGGTCTTGTCTACTACATATTGGGTTTATGGAACGGTATCTGAGCTAATTTGATACCCTTGTTTTATGTATCACCCCACCTCACCTTTCCCGTTAAGCAGCCATAGTCTGTTTTCTGCATGTGTGACTCTGTTCTGTTTTGTAATTCAGTTCAAGTGTAACGGTTTTTACATTCCCTCTAAAAGTGATACCTTATGAGAAGTGTCCTTTTCTGTGTGACTTATTTCAGTTAGAATCGTCGTACCTAAATCCACTCATCATGCTGCTACTAACCTTATGACATTGATTTCATGGCTGAGTGATATTCCATTGTACATAAGGACCACAACTTCTTTATCCATTTTTCTCTTTCCTTGGATATTTAAGGTGGAATGAAGTGGAGGTCCTTGTCAACAGAGCAGCCCTAAACTTTGGGGTGCTTGTGTCTTGCTGATTTTTCATTTTCCCAATTTATACCCCCATGAGTGGAAGTGCCCTATGCTCTCTAAGCTGTGTTTTTCAGATGTTTCAGGACACACCGTACACTTCTCCAGAGTGGCTGTTGGCAATTTACATCCCGCCCATCAGTGTAGCAAGGCTCCCATTTCTCCATGGCCTGTCCTGCATTTCTGGTTTTGACACTTTTTTCAGCATGGCCCTTTTGACCGATGGGAAGCGAGACTTCTCTGTAGCGCTGATTTGCCTTTCCAGGTTGCTTGGTTGGCCAAAAAGGGCGTATGCGTTTTTTCCTGAATATATTCAGGAAAAAACGCATACGCCCTTTTTGGCCAAGGGCATCATTGTCAACGTTTTGCCGCTTTTCATGTGCTTTAAAGGCGATTCGTATCTACCTCCTGAAATCTGTTTCGTGCAATTCTGCCTTGATTTCAAATCCTCTTCTTTGCCTTCCCTCAATATATTTGTGGACGAGAGTTATCATTTATAACTCTGCAGGTTTGTGAATTGCAGTGCCCTGAACCTCCATTTTACAACTCGCTTTTTTGGGAGCTGGCCGCAAAAGCGCAGGATGGCTTCAGGCCCTGTTCTGGTTCCGGGGGGCAGGCTGAGCCTGTGGTTAATTCTTCTTCCTGATGGGAAAATAGAGTGACCTGTGCCTGTCCCAACACCAAGAGCTAGTCTCTCGTTGGTTCCCCGTCTTCCCGTTCATCCTCAGGACAAATTGCAACCTGTACGGAACAGGAGGTTAAAGGTGCTGATGCTCCAAGTAGGGAGATTGCTAGTAAAGCGGCTGGAATGGCGAACCCGGGCACAAGGAGATGAGAAATGAGGTGCGTTTTAGAAACCTTTCCCCATCACACGGTGTACCATCTTCTGGGTTTCTCATGCATGTTTTCGATGTAGGAAGATGCCCTTGAACCTGGAGATTTGGGACCCATGCGATGGGTACCACGCCGTATTACTTTAAAGGGTCTGCATTTGCTCACCCAACCTCACCAAACCTCTCAGCCCCAAGAGTGTCCACCCTTATGTCTCATCCAGCTGTGGGTCTAGATATGGTCAATCCAGGTTGCATCACAGCCCCTGAACTCATTGTGTAAGAATTTCTATCTCTTTCACTGTCGTTGTTTCATGGGTTTTTCAAAGTAATTTATTTTCATAATGGGGTTTAGCTGCTTTTCACGGCTGTGTTTATGCCGCTTTACACCCACTTGACACACTAACAGAGAGATATCAATACATAGGTTTTAAGATTATTACTAGTCAGATATATTCTTGTGCGGTGAATAGGGCGTGTTGAGTCCAGTTCTCTGAGCAAGGAGTAGGTCTTGTCTACTACATATTGGGTTTATGGAACGGTATCTGAGCTAATTTGATACCCTTGTTTTATGTATCACCCCACCTCACCTTTCCCGTTAAGCAGCCATAGTCTGTTTTCTGCATGTGTGACTCTGTTCTGTTTTGTAATTCAGTTCAAGTGTAACGGTTTTTACATTCCCTCTAAAAGTGATACCTTATGAGAAGTGTCCTTTTCTGTGTGACTTATTTCAGTTAGAATCGTCGTACCTAAATCCACTCATCATGCTGCTACTAACCTTATGACATTGATTTCATGGCTGAGTGATATTCCATTGTACATAAGGACCACAACTTCTTTATCCATTTTTCTCTTTCCTTGGATATTTAAGGTGGAATGAAGTGGAGGTCCTTGTCAACAGAGCAGCCCTAAACTTTGGGGTGCTTGTGTCTTGCTGATTTTTCATTTTCCCAATTTATACCCCCATGAGTGGAAGTGCCCTATGCTCTCTAAGCTGTGTTTTTCAGATGTTTCAGGACACACCGTACACTTCTCCAGAGTGGCTGTTGGCAATTTACATCCCGCCCATCAGTGTAGCAAGGCTCCCATTTCTCCATGGCCTGTCCTGCATTTCTGGTTTTGACACTTTTTTCAGCATGGCCCTTTTGACCGATGGGAAGCGAGACTTCTCTGTAGCGCTGATTTGCCTTTCCAGGTTGCTTGGTTGGCCAAAAAGGGCGTATGCGTTTTTTCCTGAATATATTCAGGAAAAAACGCATACGCCCTTTTTGGCCAAGGGCATCATTGTCAACGTTTTGCCGCTTTTCATGTGCTTTAAAGGCGATTCGTATCTACCTCCTGAAATCTGTTTCGTGCAATTCTGCCTTGATTTCAAGTCCTCTTCTTTGCCTTCCCTCAATATATTTGTGGACGAGAGTTATCATTTATAACTCTGCAGGTTTGTGAATTGCAGTGCCCTGAACCTCCATTTTACAACTCGCTTTTTTGGGAGCTGGCCGCAAAAGCGCAGGATGGCTTCAGGCCCTGTTCTGGTTCCGGGGGGCAGGCTGAGCCTGTGGTTAATTCTTCTTCCTGATGGGAAAATAGAGTGACCTGTGCCTGTCCCAACACCAAGAGCTAGTCTCTCGTTGGTTCCCCGTCTTCCCGTTCATCCTCAGGACAAATTGCAACCTGTACGGAACAGGAGGTTAAAGGTGCTGATGCTCCAAGTAGGGAGATTGCTAGTAAAGCGGCTGGAATGGCGAACCCGGGCACAAGGAGATGAGAAATGAGGTGCGTTTTAGAAACCTTTCCCCATCACACGGTGTACCATCTTCTGGGTTTCTCATGCATGTTTTCGATGTAGGAAGATGCCCTTGAACCTGGAGATTTGGGACCCATGCGATGGGTACCACGCCATATTACTTTAAAGGGTCTGCGTTTGCTCACCCAACCTCACCAAACCTCTCAGCCCCAAGAGTGTCCACCCTTATGTCTCATCCAGCTGTGGGTCTAGATATGGTCAATCCAGGTTGCATCACAGCCCCTGAACGCATTGTGTAAGAATTTCTCTCTCTTTCACTGTCGTTGTTTCATGGGTTTTTCAAAGTAATTTATTTTCATAATGGGGTTTAGCTGCTTTTCACTGCTGTGTTTATGTCGCTTTACACCCACTTGACACACTAACAGAGAGATATCATTACATAGGTTTTAAGATTATTACTAGTCAGATATATTCTTGTGCGGTGAATAGGGCGTGTTGAGTCCAGTTCTCTGAGCAAGGAGTAGGTCTTGTCTACTACATATTGGGTTTATGGAACGGTATCTGAGCTAATTTGATACCCTTGTTTTATGTATCACCCCACCTCACCTTTCCCGTTAAGCAGCCATAGTGTGTTTTCTGCATGTGTGACTCTGTTCTGTTTTGTAATTCAGTTCAAGTGTAACGGTTTTTACATTCCCTCTATCAGTGATACCTTATGAGAAGTGTCCTTTTCTGTGTGACTTATTTCACTTAGAATCGTCGTACCTAAATCCACTCATCATGCTGCTACTAGCCTTATGACATTGATTTCATGGCTGAGTGATATTCCATTGTACATAAGGACCACAACTTCTTTATCCATTTTTCTCTTTCCTGGGATATTTAAGGTGGAATGAAGTGGAGGTCCTTGTCAACAGAGCAGCCCTCAACTTTGGGGTGCTTGTGTCTTGCTGATTTTTCATTTTCCCAATTTATAACCCCATGAGTGGAAGTGCCCTATGCTCTCTAAGCTGTGTTTTTCAGATGTTTCAGGACACACCGTACACTTCTCCAGAGTGGCTGTTGGCAATTTACATCCCGCCCATCAGTGTAGCAAGGCTCCCATTTCTCCATGGCCTGTCCTGCATTTCTGGTTTTGACACTTTTTTCAGCATGGCCCTTTTGACCGATGGGAAGCGAGACTTCTCTGTAGCGCTGATTTGCCTTTCCAGGTTGCTTGGTTGGCCAAAAAGGGCGTATGCGTTTTTTCCTGAATATATTCAGGAAAAAACGCATACGCCCTTTTTGGCCGAGGGCATCATTGTCAACGTTTTGCCGCTTTTCATGTGCTTTAAAGGCGATTCGTATCTACCTCCTGAAATCTGTTTCGTGCAATTCTGCCTTGATTTCAAATCCTCTTCTTTGCCTTCCCTCAATATATTTGTGGATGAGAGTTATCATTTATAACTCTGCAGGTTTGTGAATTGCAGTGCCCTGAACCTCCATTTTACAACTCGCTTTTTTGGGAGCTGGCCGCAAAAGCGCAGGATGGCTTCAGGCCCTGTTCTGGTTCCGGGGGACAGGCTGAGCCTGTGGTTAATTCTTCTTCCTGATGGGAAAATAGAGTGACCTGTGCCTGTCCCGACACCAAGAGCTAGTCTCTCGTTGGTTCCCCGTCTTCCCGTTCATCCTCAGGACAAATTGCAACCTGTACGGAACAGGAGGTTAAAGGTGCTGATGCTCCAAGTAGGGAGATTGCTAGTAAAGCGGCTGGAATGGCGAACCCGGGCACAAGGAGATGAGAAATGAGGTGCGTTTTAGAAACCTTTCCCCATTACACGGTGTACCATCTTCTGGGTTTCTCATGCATGTTTTCGATGTAGGAAGATGCCCTTGAACCTGGAGATTTGGGACCCATGCGATGGGTACCACGCAGTATTACTTTAAAGGGTCTGCGTTTGCTCACCCAACCTCACCAAACCTCTCAGCCCCAAGAGTGTCCACCCTTATGTCTCATCCAGCTGTGGGTCTAGATATGGTAAATCCAGGTTGCATCACAGCCCCTAAACTCATTGTGTAAGAATTTCTCTCTCTTTCACTGTCGTTGTTTCATGGGTTTTTCAAAGTAATTTATTTTCATAATGGGGTTTAGCTGCTTTTCACGGCTGTGTTTATGCCGCTTTACACCCACTTGACACACTAACAGAGAGATATCAATACATAGGTTTTAAGATTATTACTAGTCAGATATATTCTTGTGCGGTGAATAGGGCATGTTGAGTCCAGTTCTCTGAGCAAGGAGTAGGTCTTGTCTACTACATATTGGGTTTATGGAACGGTATCTGAGCTAATTTGATACCCTTGTTTTATGTATCACCCCACCTCACCTTTCCCGTTAAGCAGCCATAGTCTGTTTTCTGCATGTGTGACTCTGTTCTGTTTTGTAATTCAGTTCAACTGTAACGGTTTTTACATTCCCTCTAAAAGTGATACCTTATGAGAAGTGTCCTTTTCTGTGTGACTTATTTCAGTTAGAATCGTCGTACCTAAATCCACTCATCATGCTGCTACTAACCTTATGACATTGATTTCATGGCTGAGTGATATTCCATTGTACATAAGGACCACAACTTCTTTATCCATTTTTCTCTTTCCTTGGATATTTAAGGTGGAATGAAGTGGAGGTCCTTGTCAACAGAGCAGCCCTAAACTTTGGGGTGCTTGTGTCTTGCTGATTTTTCATTTTCCCAATTTATACCCCCATGAGTGGAAGTGCCCTATGCTCTCTAAGCTGTGTTTTTCAGACGTTTCAGGACACACCGTACACTTCTCCAGAGTGGCTGTTGGCAATTTACATCCCGCCCATCAGTGTAGCAAGGCTCTCATTTCTCCATGGCCTGTCCTGCATTTCTGGTTTTGACACTTTTTTCAGCATGGCCCTTTTGACCGATGGGAAGCGAGACTTCTTTGTAGCGCTGATTTGCCTTTCCAGGTTGCTTGGTTGGCCAAAAAGGGCGTATGCGTTTTTTCCTGAATATATTCAGGAAAAAACGCATACGCCCTTTTTGGCCAAGGGCATCATTGTCAACATTTTGCTGCTTTTCATGTGCTTTAAAGGCGATTCGAATCTACCTCCTGAAATCTGTTTCCTGCAATTCTGCCTTGATTTCAAATCCTCTTCTTTGCCTTCCCTCAATATATTTGTGGACGAGAGTTATCATTTATAACTCTGCAGGTTTGTGAATTGCAGTGCCCTGAACCTCCATTTTACAACTCGCTTTTTTGGGAGCTGGCCGCAAAAGCGCAGGATGGCTTCAGGCCCTGTTCTGGTTCCGGGGGGCAGGCTGAGCCTGTGGTTAATTCTTCTTCCTGATGGGAAAATAGAGTGACCTGTGCCTGTCCCAACACCAAGAGCTAGTCTCTCGTTGGTTCCACGTCTTCCCGTTCATCCTCAGGACAAATTGCAACCTGTACGGAACAGGAGGTTAAAGGTGCTGATGCTCCAAGTAGGGAGATTGCTAGTAAAGTGGCTGGAATGGCGAACCCTGGCACAAGGAGATGAGAAATGAGGTGCGTTTTAGAAACCTTTCCCCATCACACGGTGTACCATCTTCTGGGTTTCTCATGCATGTTTTCGATGTAGGAAGATGCCCTTGAACCTGGAGATTTGGGACCCATGCGATGGGTACCACGCCGTATTACTTTAAAGGGTCTGCATTTGCTCACCCAACCTCACCAAACCTCTCAGCCCCAAGAGTGTCCACCCTTATGTCTCATCCAGCTGTGGGTCTAGATATGGTCAATCCAGGTTGCATCACAGCCCCTGAACTCATTGTGTAAGAATTTCTATCTCTTTCACTGTCGTTGTTTCATGGGTTTTTCAAAGTAATTTATTTTCATAATGGGGTTTAGCTGCTTTTCACTGCTGTGTTTATGCCGCTTTACACCCACTTGACACACTAACAGAGAGATATCAATACATAGGTTTTAAGATTATTACTAGTCAGATATATTCTTGTGCGGTGAATAGGGCGTGTTGAGTCCAGTTCTCTGAGCAAGGAGTAGGTCTTGTCTACTACATATTGGGTTTATGGAACGGTATCTGAGCTAATTTGATACCCTTGTTTTATGTATCACCCCACCTCACCTTTCCCGTTAAGCAGCCATAGTCTGTTTTCTGCATGTGTGACTCTGTTCTGTTTTGTAATTCAGTTCAAGTGTAACGGTTTTTACATTCCCTCTATCAGTGATACCTTATGAGAAGTGTCCTTTTCTGTGTGACTTATTTCAGTTAGAATTGTCGTACCTAAATCCAATCATCATGCTGCTACTAACCTTATGACATTGATTTCATGGCTGAGTGATATTCCATTGTACATAAGGACCACAACTTCTTTATCCATTTTTCTCTTTCCTTGGATATTTAAGGTGGAATGAAGTGGAGGTCCTTGTCAACAGAGCAGCCCTCAACTTTGGGGTGCTTGTGTCTTGCTGATTTTTAATTTTCCCAATTTATACCCCCATGAGTGGAAGTGCCCTATGCTCTCTAAGCTGTGTTTTTCAGATGTTTCAGGACACACCGTACACTTCTCCAGAGTGGCTGTTGGCAATTTACATCCCGCCCATCAGTGTAGCAAGGCTCCCATTTCTCCATGGCCTGTCCTGCATTTCTGGTTTTGACACTTTTTTCAGCATGGCCCTTTTGACCGATGGGAAGCGAGACTTCTCTGTAGCGCTGATTTGCCTTTCCAGGTTGCTTGGTTGGCCAAAAAGGGCGTATGCGTTTTTTCCTGAATATATTCAGGAAAAAACGCATACGCCCTTTTTGGCCAAGGGCATCATTGTCAACGTTTTGCCGCTTTTCATGTGCTTTAAAGGCGATTCGTATCTACCTCCTGAAATCTGTTTCGTGCAATTCTGCCTTGATTTCAAATCCTCTTCTTTGCCTTCCCTCAATATATTTGTGGACGAGAGTTATCATTTATAACTCTGCAGGTTTGTGAATTGCAGTGCCCTGAACCTCCATTTTACAACTCGCTTTTTTGGGAGCTGGCCGCAAAAGCGCAGGATGGCTTCAGGCCCTGTTCTGGTTCCGGGGGACAGGCTGAGCCTGTGGTTAATTCTTCTTCCTGATGGGAAAATAGAGTGACCTGTGCCTGTCCCGACACCAAGAGCTAGTCTCTCGTTGGTTCCCCGTCTTCCCGTTCATCCTCAGGACAAATTGCAACCTGTATGGAACAGGAGGTTAAAGGTGCTGATGCTCCAAGTAGGGAGATTGCTAGTAAAGCGGCTGGAAAGGCGAACCCGGGCACAAGGAGATGAGAAATGAGGTGCGTTTTAGAAACCTTTCCCCATCACACGGTGTACCATCTTCTGGGTTTCTCATGCATGTTTTCGATGTAGGAACATGCCCTTGAACCTGGAGATTTGGGACCCATGCGATGGGTACCACGCAGTATTACTTTAAAGGGTCTGCGTTTGCTCACCCAACCTCACCAAACCTCTCAGCCCCAAGAGTGTCCACCCTTATGTCTCATCCAGCTGTGGGTCTAGATATGGTGAATCCAGGTTGCATCACAGCCCCTGAACGCATTGTGTAAGAATTTCTATCTCTTTCACTGTCGTTGTTTCATGGGTTTTTCAAAGTAATTTATTTTCATAATGGGGTTTAGCTGCTTTTCACTGCTGTGTTTATGTCGCTTTACACCCACTTGACACACTAACAGAGAGATATCAATACATAGGTTTTAAGATTATTACTAGTCAGATATATTCTTGTGCGGTGAATAGGGCGTGTTGAGTCCAGTTCTCTGAGCAAGGAGTAGGTCTTGTCTACTACATATTGGGTTTATGGAACGGTATCTGAGCTAATTTGATACCCTTGTTTTATGTATCACCCCACCTCACCTTTCCCGTTAAGCAGCCATAGTCTGTTTTCTGCATGTGTGACTCTCTTCTGTTTTGTAATTCAGTTCAAGTGTAACGGTTTTTACATTCCCTCTATAAGTGATACCTTATGAGAAGTGTCCTTTTCTGTGTGACTTATTTCACTTAGAATCGTCGTACCTAAATCCACTCATCATGCTGCTACTAACCTTATGACATTGATTTCATGGCTGAGTGATATTCCATTGTACATAAGGACCACAACTTCTTTATCCATTTTTCTCTTTCCTTGGATATTTAAGGTGGAATGAAGTGGAGGTCCTTGTCAACAGAGCAGCCCTAAACTTTGGGGTGCTTGTGTCTTGCTGATTTTTCATTTTCCCAATTTATACCCCCATGAGTGGAAGTGCCCTATGCTCTCTAAGCTGTGTTTTTCAGATGTTTCAGGACACACCGTACACTTCTCCAGAGTGGCTGTTGGCAATTTACATCCCGCCCATCAGTGTAGCAAGGCTCTCATTTCTCCATGGCCTGTCCTGCATTTCTGGTTTTGACACTTTTTTCAGCATGGCCCTTTTGACCGATGGGAAGCGAGACTTCTTTGTAGCGCTGATTTGCCTTTCCAGGTTGCTTGGTTGGCCAAAAAGGGCGTATGCGTTTTTTCCTGAATATATTCAGGAAAAAACGCATACGCCCTTTTTGGCCAAGGGCATCATTGTCAACATTTTGCTGCTTTTCATGTGCTTTAAAGGCGATTCGAATCTACCTCCTGAAATCTGTTTCCTGCAATTCTGCCTTGATTTCAAATCCTCTTCTTTGCCTTCCCTCAATATATTTGTGGACGAGAGTTATCATTTATAACTCTGCAGGTTTGTGAATTGCAGTGCCCTGAACCTCCATTTTACAACTCGCTTTTTTGGGAGCTGGCCGCAAAAGCGCAGGATGGCTTCAGGCCCTGTTCTGGTTCCGGGGGGCAGGCTGAGCCTGTGGTTAATTCTTCTTCCTGATGGGAAAATAGAGTGACCTGTGCCTGTCCCAACACCAAGAGCTAGTCTCTCGTTGGTTCCACGTCTTCCCGTTCATCCTCAGGACAAATTGCAACCTGTACGGAACAGGAGGTTAAAGGTGCTGATGCTCCAAGTAGGGAGATTGCTAGTAAAGTGGCTGGAATGGCGAACCCTGGCACAAGGAGATGAGAAATGAGGTGCGTTTTAGAAACCTTTCCCCATCACACGGTGTACCATCTTCTGGGTTTCTCATGCATGTTTTCGATGTAGGAAGATGCCCTTGAACCTGGAGATTTGGGACCCATGCGATGGGTACCACGCCGTATTACTTTAAAGGGTCTGCATTTGCTCACCCAACCTCACCAAACCTCTCAGCCCCAAGAGTGTCCACCCTTATGTCTCATCCAGCTGTGGGTCTAGATATGGTCAATCCAGGTTGCATCACAGCCCCTGAACTCATTGTGTAAGAATTTCTATCTCTTTCACTGTCGTTGTTTCATGGGTTTTTCAAAGTAATTTATTTTCATAATGGGGTTTAGCTGCTTTTCACGGCTGTGTTTATGCCGCTTTACACCCACTTGACACACTAACAGAGAGATATCAATACATAGGTTTTAAGATTATTACTAGTCAGATATATTCTTGTGCGGTGAATAGGGCGTGTTGAGTCCAGTTCTCTGAGCAAGGAGTAGGTCTTGTCTACTACATATTGGGTTTATGGAACGGTATCTGAGCTAATTTGATACCCTTGTTTTATGTATCACCCCACCTCACCTTTCCCGTTAAGCAGCCATAGTCTGTTTTCTGCATGTGTGACTCTGTTCTGTTTTGTAATTCAGTTCAAGTGTAACGGTTTTTACATTCCCTCTATCAGTGATACCTTATGAGAAGTGTCCTTTTCTGTGTGACTTATTTCAGTTAGAATTGTCGTACCTAAATCCAATCATCATGCTGCTACTAACCTTATGACATTGATTTCATGGCTGAGTGATATTCCATTGTACATAAGGACCACAACTTCTTTATCCATTTTTCTCTTTCCTTGGATATTTAAGGTGGAATGAAGTGGAGGTCCTTGTCAACAGAGCAGCCCTAAACTTTGGGGTGCTTGTGTCTTGCTGATTTTTCATTTTCCCAATTTATACCCCCATGAGTGGAAGTGCCCTATGCTCTCTAAGCTGTGTTTTTCAGATGTTTCAGGACACACCGTACACTTCTCCAGAGTGGCTGTTGGCAATTTACATCCCGCCCATCAGTGTAGCAAGGCTCCCATTTCTCCATGGCCTGTCCTGCATTTCTGGTTTTGACACTTTTTTCAGCATGGCCCTTTTGACCGATGGGAAGCGAGACTTCTCTGTAGCGCTGATTTGCCTTTCCAGGTTGCTTGGTTGGCCAAAAAGGGCGTATGCGTTTTTTCCTGAATATATTCAGGAAAAAACGCATACGCCCTTTTTGGCCAAGGGCATCATTGTCAACGTTTTGCCGCTTTTCATGTGCTTTAAAGGCGATTCGTATCTACCTCCTGAAATCTGTTTCGTGCAATTCTGCCTTGATTTCAAATCCTCTTCTTTGCCTTCCCTCAATATATTTGTGGACGAGAGTTATCATTTATAACTCTGCAGGTTTGTGAATTGCAGTGCCCTGAACCTCCATTTTACAACTCGCTTTTTTGGGAGCTGGCCGCAAAAGCGCAGGATGGCTTCAGGCCCTGTTCTGGTTCCGGGGGACAGGCTGAGCCTGTGGTTAATTCTTCTTCCTGATGGGAAAATAGAGTGACCTGTGCCTGTCCCGACACCAAGAGCTAGTCTCTCGTTGGTTCCCCGTCTTCCCGTTCATCCTCAGGACAAATTGCAACCTGTATGGAACAGGAGGTTAAAGGTGCTGATGCTCCAAGTAGGGAGATTGCTAGTAAAGCGGCTGGAAAGGCGAACCCGGGCACAAGGAGATGAGAAATGAGGTGCGTTTTAGAAACCTTTCCCCATCACACGGTGTACCATCTTCTGGGGTTCTCATGCATGTTTTCGATGTAGGAAGATGCCCTTGAACCTGGAGATTTGGGACCCATGCGATGGGTACCACGCAGTATTACTTTAAAGGGTCTGCGTTTGCTCACCCAACCTCACCAAACCTCTCAGCCCCAAGAGTGTCCACCCTTATGTCTCATCCAGCTGTGGGTCTAGATATGGTGAATCCAGGTTGCATCACAGCCCCTGAACGCATTGTGTAAGAATTTCTATCTCTTTCACTGTCGTTGTTTCATGGGTTTTTCAAAGTAATTTATTTTCATAATGGGGTTTAGCTGCTTTTCACGGCTGTGTTTATGCCGCTTTACACCCACTTGACACACTAACAGAGAGATATCAATACATAGGTTTTAAGATTATTACTAGTCAGATATATTCTTGTGCGGTGAATAGGGCGTGTTGAGTCCAGTTCTCTGAGCAAGGAGTAGGTCTTGTCTACTACATATTGGGTTTATGGAACGGTATCTGAGCTAATTTGATACCCTTGTTTTATGTATCACCCCACCTCACCTTTCCCGTTAAGCAGCCATAGTCTGTTTTCTGCATGTGTGACTCTGTTCTGTTTTGTAATTCAGTTCAAGTGTAACGGTTTTTACATTCCCTCTATAAGTGATACCTTATGAGAAGTGTCCTTTTCTGTGTGACTTATTTCACTTAGAATCGTCGTACCTAAATCCACTCATCATGCTGCTACTAACCTTATGAGATTGATTTCATGGCTGAGTGATATTCCATTGTACATAAGGACCACAACTTCTTTATCCATTTTTCTCTTTCCTTGGATATTTAAGGTGGAATGAAGTGGAGGTCCTTGTCAACAGAGCAGCCCTAAACTTTGGGGTGCTTGTGTCTTGCTGATTTTTCATTTTCCCAATTTATACCCCCATGAGTGGAAGTGCCCTATGCTCTCTAAGCTGTGTTTTTCAGATGTTTCAGGACACACCGTACACTTCTCCAGAGTGGCTGTTGGCAATTTACATCCCGCCCATCAGTGTAGCAAGGCTCCCATTTCTCCATGGCCTGTCCTGCATTTCTGGTTTTGACACTTTTTTCAGCATGGCCCTTTTGACCGATGGGAAGCGAGACTTCTCTGTAGCGCTGATTTGCCTTTCCAGGTTGCTTGGTTGGCCAAAAAGGGCGTATGCGTTTTTTCCTGAATATATTCAGGAAAAAACGCATACGCCCTTTTTGGCCAAGGGCATCATTGTCAACGTTTTGCCGCTTTTCATGTGCTTTAAAGGCGATTCGTATCTACCTCCTGAAATCTGTTTCGTGCAATTCTGCCTTGATTTCAAATCCTCTTCTTTGCCTTCCCTCAATATATTTGTGGACGAGAGTTATCATTTATAACTAGGCAGGTTTGTGAATTGCAGTGCCCTGAACCTCCATTTTACAACTCGCTTTTTTGGGAGCTGGCCGCAAAAGCGCAGGATGGCTTCAGGCCCTGTTCTGGTTCCGGGGGGCAGGCTGAGCCTGTGGTTAATTCTTCTTCCTGATGGGAAAATAGAGTGACCTGTGCCTGTCCCGACACCAAGAGCTAGTCTCTCGTTGGTTCCCCGTCTTCCCGTTCATCCTCAGGACAAATTGCAACCTGTACGGAACAGGAGGTTAAAGGTGCTGATGCTCCAAGTAGGGAGATTGCTAGTAAAGCGGCTGGAAAGGCGAACCCGGGCACAAGGAGATGAGAAATGAGGTGCGTTTTAGAAACCTTTCCCCATCACACGGTGTACCATCTTCTGGGTTTCTCATGCATGTTTTCGATGTAGGAAGATGCCCTTGAACCTGGAGATTTGGGACCCATGCGATGGGTACCACGCAGTATTACTTTAAAGGGTCTGCGTTTGCTCACCCAACCTCACCAAACCTCTCAGCCCCAAGAGTGTCCACCCTTATGTCTCATCCAGCTGTGGGTCTAGATATGGTGAATCCAGGTTGCATCACAGCCCCTGAACGCATTGTGTAAGAATTTCTCTCTCTTTCACTGTCGTTGTTTCATGGGTTTTTCAAAGTAATTTATTTTCATAATGGGGTTTAGCTGCTTTTCACTGCTGTGTTTATGTCGCTTTACACCCACTTGACACACTAACAGAGAGATATCAATACATAGGTTTTAAGATTATTACTAGTCAGATATATTCTTGTGCGGTGAATAGGGCGTGTTGAGTCCAGTTCTCTGAGCAAGGAGTAGGTCTTGTCTATTACATATTGGGTTTATGGAACGGTATCTGAGCTAATTTGATACCCTTGTTTTATGTATCACCCCACCTCACCTTTCCCGTTAAGCAGCCATAGTGTGTTTTCTGCATGTGTGACTCTGTTCTGTTTTGTAATTCAGTTCAAGTGTAACGGTTTTTACATTCCCTCTATCAGTGATACCTTATGAGAAGTGTCCTTTTCTGTGTGACTTATTTCACTTAGAATCGTCGTACCTAAATCCACTCATCATGCTGCTACTAACCTTATGACATTGATTTCATGGCTGAGTGATATTCCATTGTACATAAGGACCACAACTTCTTTATCCATTTTTCTCTTTCCTTGGATATTTAAGGTGGAATGAAGTGGAGGTCCTTGTCAACAGAGCAGCCCTCAACTTTGGGGTGCTTGTGTCTTGCTGATTTTTCATTTTCCCAATTTATACCCCCATGAGTGGAAGTGCCCTATGCTCTCTAAGCTGTGTTTTTCAGATGTTTCAGGACACACCGTACACTTCTCCAGAGTGGCTGTTGGCAATTTACATCCCGCCCATCAGTGTAGCAAGGCTCCCATTTCTCCATGGCCTGTCCTGCATTTCTGGTTTTGACACTTTTTTCAGCATGGCCCTTTTGACCGATGGGAAGCGAGACTTCTCTGTAGCGCTGATTTGCCTTTCCAGGTTGCTTGGTTGGCCAAAAAGGGCGTATGCGTTTTTTCCTGAATATATTCAGGAAAAAACGCATACGCCCTTTTTGGCCAAGGGCATCATTGTCAACGTTTTGCCGCTTTTCATGTGCTTTAAAGGCGATTCGTATCTACCTCCTGAAATCTGTTTCGTGCAATTCTGCCTTGATTTCAAATCCTCTTCTTTGCCTTCCCTCAATATATTTGTGGAGAGTTATCATTTATAACTCTGCAGGTTTGTGAATTGCAGTGCCCTGAACCTCCATTTTACAACTCGCTTTTTTGGGAGCTGGCCGCAAAAGCTCAGGATGGCTTCAGGCCCTGTTCTGGTTCCGGGGGGCAGGCTGAGCCTGTGGTTAATTCTTCTTCCTGATGGGAAAATAGAGTGACCTGTGCCTGTCCCGACACCAAGAGCTAGTCTCTCGTTGGTTCCCCGTCTTCCCGTTCATCCTCAGGACAAATTGCAACCTGTACGGAACAGGAGGTTAAAGGTGCTGATGCTCCAAGTAGGGAGATTGCTAGTAAAGCGGCTGGAAAGGCGAACCCGGGCACAAGGAGATGAGAAATGAGGTGCGTTTTAGAAACCTTTCCCCATCACACGGTGTACCATCTTCTGGGTTTCTCATGCATGTTTTCGATGTAGGAAGATGCCCTTGAACCTGGAGATTTGGGACCCATGCGATGGGTACCACGCAGTATTACTTTAAAGGGTCTGCGTTTGCTCACCCAACCTCACCAAACCTCTCAGCCCCAAGAGTGTCCACCCTTATGTCTCATCCAGCTGTGGGTCTAGATATGGTGAATCCAGGTTGCATCACAGCCCCTGAACGCATTGTGTAAGAATTTCTCTCTCTTTCACTGTCGTTGTTTCATGGGTTTTTCAAAGTAATTTATTTTCATAATGGGGTTTAGCTGCTTTTCACTGCTGTGTTTATGTCGCTTTACACCCACTTGACACACTAACAGAGAGATATCAATACATAGGTTTTAAGATTATTACTAGTCAGATATATTCTTGTGCGGTGAATAGGGCGTGTTGAGTCCAGTTCTCTGAGCAAGGAGTAGGTCTTGTCTATTACATATTGGGTTTATGGAACGGTATCTGAGCTAATTTGATACCCTTGTTTTATGTATCACCCCACCTCACCTTTCCCGTTAAGCAGCCATAGTGTGTTTTCTGCATGTGTGACTCTGTTCTGTTTTGTAATTCAGTTCAAGTGTAACGGTTTTTACATTCCCTCTATCAGTGATACCTTATGAGAAGTATCCTTTTCTGTGTGACTTATTTCACTTAGAATCGTCGTACCTAAATCCACTCATCATGCTGCTACTAACCTTATGACATTGATTTCATGGCTGAGTGATATTCCATTGTACATAAGGACCACAACTTCTTTATCCATTTTTCTCTTTCCTTGGATATTTAAGGTGGAATGAAGTGGAGGTCCTTGTCAACAGTGCAGCCCTCAAATTAGGGGTGCTTGTGTCTTGCTGATTTTTCATTTTCCCAATTTATACCCCCATGAGTGGAAGTGCCCTATGCTCTCTAAGCTGTGTTTTTCAGATGTTTCAGGACACACCGTACACTTCTCCAGAGTGGCTGTTGGCAATTTACATCCCGCCCATCAGTGTAGCAAGGCTCCCATTTCTCCATGGCCTGTCCTGCATTTCTGGTTTTGACACTTTTTTCAGCATGGCCCTTTTGACCGATGGGAAGCGAGACTTCTCTGTAGCGCTGATTTGCCTTTCCAGGTTGCTTGGTTGGCCAAAAAGGGCGTATGCGTTTTTTCCTGAATATATTCAGGAAAAAATGCATACGCCCTTTTTGGCCAAGGGCATAATTGTCAACGTTTTGCCGCTTTTCATGTGCTTTAAAGGCGATTCGTATCTACCTCCTGAAATCTGTTTCATGCAATTCTGCCTTGATTTCAAATCCTCTTCTTTGCCTTCCCTCAATATATTTGTGGACGAGAGTTATCATTTATAACTCTGCAGGTTTGTGAATTGCAGTGCCCTGAACCTCCATTTTACAACTCGCTTTTTTGGGAGCTGGCCGCAAAAGTGCAGGATGGCTTCAGGCCCTGTTCTGGTTCCGGGGGGCAGGCTGAGCCTGTGGTTAATTCTTCTTCCTGATGGGAAAATAGAGTGACCTGTGCCTGTCCCAACACCAAGAGCTAGTCTCTCGTTGGTTCCCCGTCTTCCCGTTCATCCTCAGGACAAATTGCAACCTGTACGGAACAGGAGGTTAAAGGTGCTGATGCTCCAAGTAGGGAGATTGCTAGTAAAGCGGCTGGAATGGCGAACCCGGGCACAAGGAGATGAGAAATGAGGTGCGTTTTAGAAACCTTTCCCCTTCACACGGTGTACCATCTTCTGGGTTTCTCATGCATGTTTTCGATGTAGGAAGATGCCCTTGAACCTGGAGATTTGGGACCCATGCGATGGGTACCACGCAGTATTACTTTAAAGGGTCTGCATTTGCTCACCCAACCTCACCAAACCTCTCAGCCCCAAGAGTGTCCACCCTTATGTCTCATCCAGCTGTGGGTCTAGATATGGTCAATCCAGGTTGCATCACAGCCCCTGAACTCATTGTGTAAGAATTTCTATCTCTTTCACTGTCGTTGTTTCATGGGTTTTTCAAAGTAATTTATTTTCATAATGGGGTTTAGCTGCTTTTCACGGCTGTGTTTATGCCGCTTTACACCCACTTGACACACTAACAGAGAGATATCAATACATAGGTTTTAAGATTATTACTAGTCAGATATATTCTTGTGCGGTGAATAGGGCGTGTTGAGTCCAGTTCTCTGAGCAAGGAGTAGGTCTTGTCTACTACATATTGGGTTTATGGAACGGTATCTGAGCTAATTTGATACCCTTGTTTTATGTATCACCCCACCTCACCTTTCCCATTAAGCAGCCATAGTCTGTTTTCTGCATGTGTGACTCTGTTCTGTTTTGTAATTCAGTTCAAGTGTAACGGTTTTTACATTCCCTCTAAAAGTGATACCTTATGAGAAGTGTCCTTTTCTGTGTGACTTATTTCAGTTAGAATCGTCGTACCTAAATCCACTCATCATGCTGCTACTAACCTTATGACATTGATTTCATGGCTGAGTGATATTCCATTGTACATAAGGGCCACAACTTCTTTATCCATTTTTCTCTTTCCTTGGATATTAAGGTGGAATGAAGTGGAGGTCCTTGTCAACAGAGCAGCCCTAAACTTTGGGGTGCTTGTGTCTTGCTGATTTTTCATTTTCCCAATTTATACCCCCATGAGTGGAAGTGCCCTATGCTCTCTAAGCTGTGTTTTTCAGATGTTTCAGGACACACCGTACACTTCTCCAGAGTGGCTGTTGGCAATTTACATCCCGCCCATCAGTGTAGCAAGGCTCCCATTTCTCCATGGCCTGTCCTGCATTTCTGGTTTTGACACTTTTTTCAGCATGGCCCTTTTGACCGATGGGAAGCGAGACTTCTCTGTAGCGCTGATTTGCCTTTCCAGGTTGCTTGGTTGGCCAAAAAGGGCGTATGCGTTTTTTCCTGAATATATTCAGGAAAAAACGCATATGCCCTTTTTGGCCAAGGGCATCATTGTCAACGTTTTGCCGCTTTTCATGTTCTTTAAAGGCGATTCGTATCTACCTCCTGAAATCTGTTTCGTGCAATTCTGCCTTGATTTCAAATCCTCTTCTTTGCCTTCCCTCAATATATTTGTGGACGAGAGTTATCATTTATAACTCTGCAGGTTTGTGAATTGCAGTGCCCTGAACCTCCATTTTACAACTCGCTTTTTTGGGAGCTGGCCGCAAAAGCGCAGGATGGCTTCAGGCCCTGTTCTGGTTCCGGGGGGCAGGCTGAGCCTGTGGTTAATTCTTCTTCCTGATGGGAAAATAGAGTGACCTGTGCCTGTCCCGACACCAAGAGCTAGTCTCTCGTTGGTTCCCCGTCTTCCCGTTCATCCTCAGGACAAATTGCAACCTGTACGGAACAGGAGGTTAAAGGTGCTGATGCTCCAAGTAGGGAGATTGCTAGTAAAGCGGCTGGAAAGGCGAACCCGGGCACAAGGAGATGAGAAATGAGGTGCGTTTTAGAAACCTTTCCCCATCACACGGTGTACCATCTTCTGGGTTTCTCATGCATGTTTTCGATGTAGGAAGATGCCCTTGAACCTGGAGATTTGGGACCCATGCGATGGGTACCACGCAGTATTACTTTAAAGGGTCTGCGTTTGCTCACCCAACCTCACCAAACCTCTCAGCCCCAAGAGTGTCCACCCTTATGTCTCATCCAGCTGTGGGTCTAGATATGGTGAATCCAGGTTGCATCACAGCCCCTGAACGCATTGTGTAAGAATTTCTCTCTCTTTCACTGTCGTTGTTTCATGGGTTTTTCAAAGTAATTTATTTTCATAATGGGGTTTAGCTGCTTTTCACTGCTGTGTTTATGTCGCTTTACACCCACTTGACACACTAACAGAGAGATATCAATACATAGGTTTTAAGATTATTACTAGTCAGATATATTCTTGTGCGGTGAATAGGGCGTGTTGAGTCCAGTTCTCTGAGCAAGGAGTAGGTCTTGTCTATTACATATTGGGTTTATGGAACGGTATCTGAGCTAATTTGATACCCTTGTTTTATGTATCACCCCACCTCACCTTTCCCGTTAAGCAGCCATAGTGTGTTTTCTGCATGTGTGACTCTGTTCTGTTTTGTAATTCAGTTCAAGTGTAACGGTTTTTACATTCCCTCTATCAGTGATACCTTATGAGAAGTATCCTTTTCTGTGTGACTTATTTCACTTAGAATCGTCGTACCTAAATCCACTCATCATGCTGCTACTAACCTTATGACATTGATTTCATGGCTGAGTGATATTCCATTGTACATAAGGACCACAACTTCTTTATCCATTTTTCTCTTTCCTGGGATATTTAAGGTGGAATGAAGTGGAGGTCCTTGTCAACAGAGCAGCCCTCAACTTTGGGGTGCTTGTGTCTTGCTGATTTTTAATTTTCCCAATTTATAACCCCATGAGTGGAAGTGCCCTATGCTCTCTAAGCTGTGTTTTTCAGATGTTTCAGGACACACCGTACACTTCTCCAGAGTGGCTGTTGGCAATTTACATCCCGCCCATCAGTGTAGCAAGGCTCCCATTTCTCCATGGCCTGTCCTGCATTTCTGGTTTTGACACTTTTTTCAGCATGGCCCTTTTGACCGATGGGAAGCGAGACTTCTCTGTAGCGCTGATTTGCCTTTCCAGGTTGCTTGGTTGGCCAAAAAGGGCGTATGCGTTTTTTCCTGAATATATTCAGGAAAAAACGCATACGCCCTTTTTGGCCAAGGGCATCATTGTCAACGTTTTGCCGCTTTTCATGTGCTTTAAAGGCGATTCGTATCTACCTCCTGAAATCTGTTTCGTGCAATTCTGCCTTGATTTCAAATCCTCTTCTTTGCCTTCCCTCAATATATTTGTGGACGAGAGTTATCATTTATAACTCTGCAGGTTTGTGAATTGCAGTGCCCTGAACCTCCATTTTACAACTCGCTTTTTTGGGAGCTGGCCGCAAAAGCGCAGGATGGCTTCAGGCCCTGTTCTGGTTCCGGGGGGCAGGCTGAGCCTGTGGTTAATTCTTCTTCCTGATGGGAAAATAGAGTGACCTGTGCCTGTCCCGACACCAAGAGCTAGTCTCTCGTTGGTTCCCCGTCTTCCCGTTCATCCTCAGGACAAATTGCAACCTGTACGGAACAGGAGGTTAAAGGTGCTGATGCTCCAAGTAGGGAGATTGCTAGTAAAGCGGCTGGAATGGCGAACCCGGGCACAAGGAGATGAGAAATGAGGTGCGTTTTAGAAACCTTTCCCCATCACACGGTGTACCATCTTCTGGGTTTCTCATGCATGTTTTCGATGTAGGAAGATGCCCTTGAACCTGGAGATTTGGGACCCATGCGATGGGTACCACGCAGTATTACTTTAAAGGGTCTGCGTTTGCTCACCCAACCTCACCAAACCTCTCAGCCCCAAGAGTGTCCACCCTTATGTCTCATCCAGCTGTGGGTCTAGATATGGTCAATCCAGGTTGCATCACAGCCCCTGAACTCATTGTGTAAGAATTTCTATCTCTTTCACTGTCGTTGTTTCATGGGTTTTTCAAAGTAATTTATTTTCATAATGGGGTTTAGCTGCTTTTCACGGCTGTGTTTATGCCGCTTTACACCCACTTGACACACTAACAGAGAGATATCAATACATAGGTTTTAAAATTTTTACTAGTCAGATATATTCTTGTGCGGTGAATAGGGCGTGTTGAGTCCAGTTCTCTGAGCAAGGAGTAGGTCTTGTCTACTACATATTGGGTTTATGGAACGGTATCTGAGCTAATTTGATACCCTTGTTTTATGTATCACCCCACCTCACCTTTCCCGTTAAGCAGCCATAGTGTGTTTTCTGCATGTGTGACTCTGTTCTGTTCTGTAATTCAGTTCAAGTGTAACGGTTTTTACATTCCCTCTAAAAGTGATACCTTATGAGAAGTGTCCTTTTCTGTGTGACTTATTTCACTTAGAATCGTCGTACCTAAATCCACTCATCATGCTGCTACTAACCTTATGACATTGATTTCATGGCTGAGTGATATTCCATTGTACATAAGGGCCACAACTTCTTTATCCATTTTTCTCTTTCCTTGGATATTAAGGTGGAATGAAGTGGAGATCCTTGTCAACAGAGCAGCCCTAAACTTTGGGGTGCTTGTGTCTTGCTGATTTTTCATTTTCCCAATTTATACCCCCATGAGTGGAAGTGCCCTATGCTCTCTAAGCTGTGTTTTTCAGATGTTTCAGGACACACCGTACACTTCTCCAGAGTGGCTGTTGGCAATTTACATCCCGCCCATCAGTGTAGCAAGGCTCCCATTTCTCCATGGCCTGTCCTGCATTTCTGGTTTTGACACTTTTTTCAGCATGGCCCTTTTGACCGATGGGAAGCGAGACTTCTCTGTAGCGCTGATTTGCCTTTCCAGGTTGCTTGGTTGGCCAAAAAGGGCGTATGCGTTTTTTCCTGAATATATTCAGGAAAAAACGCATACGCCCTTTTTGGCCAAGGGCATCATTGTCAACGTTTTGCCGCTTTTCATGTGCTTTAAAGGCGATTCGTATCTACCTCCTGAAATCTGTTTCGTGCAATTCTGCCTTGATTTCAAATCCTCTTCTTTGCCTTCCCTCAATATATTTGTGGATGAGAGTTATCATTTATAACTCTGCAGGTTTGTGAATTGCAGTGCCCTGAACCTCCATTTTACAACTCGCTTTTTTGGGAGCTGGCCGCAAAAGCGCAGGATGGCTTCAGGCCCTGTTCTGGTTCCGGGGGGCAGGCTGAGCCTGTGGTTAATTCTTCTTCCTGATGGGAAAATAGAGTGACCTGTGCCTGTCCCGACACCAAGAGCTAGTCTCTCGTTGGTTCCCCGTCTTCCCGTTCATCCTCAGGACAAATTGCAACCTGTACGGAACAGGAGGTTAAAGGTGCTGATGCTCCAAGTAGGGAGATTGCTAGTAAAGCGGCTGGAAAGGCGAACCCGGGCACAAGGAGATGAGAAATGAGGTGCGTTTTAGAAACCTTTCCCCATCACACGGTGTACCATCTTCTGGGTTTCTCATGCATGTTTTCGATGTAGGAAGATGCCCTTGAACCTGGAGATTTGGGACCCATGCGATGGGTACCACGCAGTATTACTTTAAAGGGTCTGCGTTTGCTCACCCAACCTCACCAAACCTCTCAGCCCCAAGAGTGTCCACCCTTATGTCTCATCCAGCTGTGGGTCTAGATATGGTCAATCCAGGTTGCATCACAGCCCCTGAACGCATTGTGTAAGAATTTCTCTCTCTTTCACTGTCGTTGTTTCATGGGTTTTTCAAAGTAATTTATTTTCATAATGGGGTTTAGCTGCTTTTCACTGCTGTGTTTATGTCGCTTTACACCCACTTGACACACTAACAGAGAGATATCAATACATAGGTTTTAAGATTATTACTAGTCAGATATATTCTTGTGCGGTGAATAGGGCGTGTTGAGTCCAGTTCTCTGAGCAAGGAGTAGGTCTTGTCTATTACATATTGGGTTTATGGAACGGTATCTGAGCTAATTTGATACCCTTGTTTTATGTATCACCCCACCTCACCTTTCCCGTTAAGCAGCCATAGTGTGTTTTCTGCATGTGTGACTCTGTTCTGTTTTGTAATTCAGTTCAAGTGTAACGGTTTTTACATTCCCTCTAAAAGTGATACCTTATGAGAAGTGTCCTTTTCTGTGTGACTTATTTCAGTTAGAATCGTCGTACCTAAATCCACTCATCATGCTGCTACTAACCTTATGACATTGATTTCATGGCTGAGTGATATTCCATTGTACATAAGGACCACAACTTCTTTATCCATTTTTCTCTTTCCTTGGATATTAAGGTGGAATGAAGTGGAGGTCCTTGTCAACAGAGCAGCCCTAAACTTTGGGGTGCTTGTGTCTTGCTGATTTTTCATTTTCCCAATTTATACCCCCATGAGTGGAAGTGCCCTATGCTCTCTAAGCTGTGTTTTTCAGATGTTTCAGGACACACCGTACACTTCTCCAGAGTGGCTGTTGGCAATTTACATCCCGCCCATCAGTGTAGCAAGGCTCCCATTTCTCCATGGCCTGTCCTGCATTTCTGGTTTTGACACTTTTTTCAGCATGGCCCTTTTGACCGATGGGAAGCGAGACTTCTCTGTAGCGCTGATTTGCCTTTCCAGGTTGCTTGGTTGGCCAAAAAGGGCGTATGCGTTTTTTCCTGAATATATTCAGGAAAAAACGCATACGCCCTTTTTGGCCAAGGGCATCATTGTCAACGTTTTGCCGCTTTTCATGTGCTTTAAAGGCGATTCGTATCTACCTCCTGAAATCTGTTTCGTGCAATTCTGCCTTGATTTCAAATCCTCTTCTTTGCCTTCCCTCAATATATTTGTGGACGAGAGTTATCATTTATAACTCTGCAGGTTTGTGAATTGCAGTGCCCTGAACCTCCATTTTACAACTCGCTTTTTTGGGAGCTGGCCGCAAAAGCGCAGGATGGCTTCAGGCCCTGTTCTGGTTCCGGGGGGCAGGCTGAGCCTGTGGTTAATTCTTCTTCCTGATGGGAAAATAGAGTGACCTGTGCCTGTCCCGACACCAAGAGCTAGTCTCTCGTTGGTTCCCCGTCTTCCCGTTCATCCTCAGGACAAATTGCAACCTGTACGGAACAGGAGGTTAAAGGTGCTGATGCTCCAAGTAGGGAGATTGCTAGTAAAGCGGCTGGAAAGGCGAACCCGGGCACAAGGAGATGAGAAATGAGGTGCGTTTTAGAAACCTTTCCCCATCACACGGTGTACCATCTTCTGGGTTTCTCATGCATGTTTTCGATGTAGGAAGATGCCCTTGAACCTGGAGATTTGGGACCCATGCGATGGGTACCACGCAGTATTACTTTAAAGGGTCTGCGTTTGCTCACCCAACCTCACCAAACCTCTCAGCCCCAAGAGTGTCCACCCTTATGTCTCATCCAGCTGTGGGTCTAGATATGGTCAATCCAGGTTGCATCACAGCCCCTGAACGCATTGTGTAAGAATTTCTCTCTCTTTCACTGTCGTTGTTTCATGGGTTTTTCAAAGTAATTTATTTTCATAATGGGGTTTAGCTGCTTTTCACTGCTGTGTTTATGTCGCTTTACACCCACTTGACACACTAACAGAGAGATATCAATACATAGGTTTTAAGATTATTACTAGTCAGATATATTCTTGTGCGGTGAATAGGGCGTGTTGAGTCCAGTTCTCTGAGCAAGGAGTAGGTCTTGTCTATTACATATTGGGTTTATGGAACGGTATCTGAGCTAATTTGATACCCTTGTTTTATGTATCACCCCACCTCACCTTTCCCGTTAAGCAGCCATAGTGTGTTTTCTGCATGTGTGACTCTGTTCTGTTTTGTAATTCAGTTCAAGTGTAACGGTTTTTACATTCCCTCTAAAAGTGATACCTTATGAGAAGTGTCCTTTTCTGTGTGACTTATTTCAGTTAGAATCGTCGTACCTAAATCCACTCATCATGCTGCTACTAACCTTATGACATTGATTTCATGGCTGAGTGATATTCCATTGTACATAAGGACCACAACTTCTTTATCCATTTTTCTCTTTCCTTGGATATTAAGGTGGAATGAAGTGGAGGTCCTTGTCAACAGAGCAGCCCTAAACTTTGGGGTGCTTGTGTCTTGCTGATTTTTCATTTTCCCAATTTATACCCCCATGAGTGGAAGTGCCCTATGCTCTCTAAGCTGTGTTTTTCAGATGTTTCAGGACACACCGTACACTTCTCCAGAGTGGCTGTTGGCAATTTACATCCCGCCCATCAGTGTAGCAAGGCTCCCATTTCTCCATGGCCTGTCCTGCATTTCTGGTTTTGACACTTTTTTCAGCATGGCCCTTTTGACCGATGGGAAGCGAGACTTCTCTGTAGCGCTGATTTGCCTTTCCAGGTTGCTTGGTTGGCCAAAAAGGGCGTATGCGTTTTTTCCTGAATATATTCAGGAAAAAACGCATACGCCCTTTTTGGCCAAGGGCATCATTGTCAACGTTTTCCCGCTTTTCATGTGCTTTAAAGGCGATTCGTATCTACCTCCTGAAATCTGTTTCGTGCAATTCTGCCTTGATTTCAAATCCTCTTCTTTGCCTTCCCTCAATATATTTGTGGACGAGAGTTATCATTTATAACTCTGCAGGTTTGTGAATTGCAGTGCCCTGAACCTCCATTTTACAACTCGCTTTTTTGGGAGCTGGCCGCAAAAGCGCAGGATGGCTTCAGGCCCTGTTCTGGTTCCGGGGGCAGGCTGAGCCTGTGGTTAATTCTTCTTCCTGATGGGAAAATAGAGTGACCTGTGCCTGTCCCGACACCAAGAGCTAGTCTCTCGTTGGTTCCCCGTCTTCCCGTTCATCCTCAGGACAAATTGCAACCTGTACGGAACAGGAGGTTAAAGGTGCTGATGCTCCAAGTAGGGAGATTGCTAGTAAAGCGGCTGGAATGGCGAACCCGGGCACAAGGAGATGAGAAATGAGGTGCGTTTTAGAAACCTTTCCCCATCACACGGTGTACCATCTTCTGGGTTTCTCATGCATGTTTTCGATGTAGGAAGATGCCCTTGAACCTGGAGATTTGGGACCCATGCGATGGGTACCACGCAGTATTACTTTAAAGGGTCTGCGTTTGCTCACCCAACCTCACCAAACCTCTCAGCCCCAAGAGTGTCCACCCTTATGTCTCATCCAGCTGTGGGTCTAGATATGGTCAATCCAGGTTGCATCACAGCCCCTGAACTCATTGTGTAAGAATTTCTATCTCTTTCACTGTCGTTGTTTCATGGGTTTTTCAAAGTAATTTATTTTCATAATGGGGTTTAGCTGCTTTTCACGGCTGTGTTTATGCCGCTTTACACCCACTTGACACACTAACAGAGAGATATCAATACATAGGTTTTAAGATTTTTACTAGTCAGATATATTCTTGTGCGGTGAATAGGGCGTGTTGAGTCCAGTTCTCTGAGCAAGGAGTAGGTCTTGTCTACTACATATTGGGTTTATGGAACGGTATCTGAGCTAATTTGATACCCTTGTTTTATGTATCACCCCACCTCACCTTTCCCGTTAAGCAGCCATAGTCTGTTTTCTGCATGTGTGACTCTGTTCTGTTTTGTAATTCAGTTCAACTGTAACGGTTTTTACATTCCCTCTAAAAGTGATACCTTATGAGAAGTGTCCTTTTCTGTGTGACTTATTTCAGTTAGAATCGTCGTACCTAAATCCACTCATCATGCTGCTACTAACCTTATGACATTGATTTCATGGCTGAGTGATATTCCATTGTACATAAGGACCACAACTTCTTTATCCATTTTTCTCTTTCCTTGGATATTTAAGGTGGAATGAAGTGGAGGTCCTTGTCAACAGAGCAGCCCTAAACTTTGGGGTGCTTGTGTCTTGCTGATTTTTCATTTTCCCAATTTATACCCCCATGAGTGGAAGTGCCCTATGCTCTCTAAGCTGTGTTTTTCAGATGTTTCAGGACACACCGTACACTTCTCCAGAGTGGCTGTTGGCAATTTACATCCCGCCCATCAGTGTAGCAAGGCTCTCATTTCTCCATGGCCTGTCCTGCATTTCTGGTTTTGACACTTTTTTCACCATGGCCCTTTTGACCGATGGGAAGCGAGACTTCTTTTTAGCGCTGATTTGCCTTTCCAGGTTGCTTGGTTGGCCAAAAAGGGCGTATGCGTTTTTTCCTGAATATATTCAGGAAAAAACGCATACGCCCTTTTTGGCCAAGGGCATCATTGTCAACATTTTGCTGCTTTTCATGTGCTTTAAAGGCGATTCGAATCTACCTCCTGAAATCTGTTTCGTGCAATTCTGCCTTGATTTCAAATCCTCTTCTTTGCCTTCCCTCAATATATTTGTGGACGAGAGTTATCATTTATAACTCTGCAGGTTTGTGAATTGCAGTGCCCTGAACGTCCATTTTACAACTCGCTTTTTTGGGAGCTGGCCGCAAAAGCGCAGGATGGCTTCAGGCCCTGTTCTGGTTCCGGGGGGCAGGCTGAGCCTGTGGTTAATTCTTCTTCCTGATGGGAAAATAGAGTGACCTGTGCCTGTCCCAACACCAAGAGCTAGTCTCTCGTTGGTTCCCCGTCTTCCCGTTCATCCTCAGGACAAATTGCAACCTGTACGGAACAGGAGGTTAAAGGTGCTGATGCTCCAAGTAGGGAGATTGCTAGTAAAGCGGCTGGAATGGCGAACCCGGGCACAAGGAGATGAGAAATGAGGTGCGTTTTAGAAACCTTTCCCCATCACACGGTGTACCATCTTCTGGGTTTCTCATGCATGTTTTCGATGTAGGAAGATGCCCTTGAACCTGGAGATTTGGGACCCATGCGATGGGTACCACGCCGTATTACTTTAAAGGGTCTGCATTTGCTCACCCAACCTCACCAAACCTCTCAGCCCCAAGAGTGTCCACCCTTATGTCTCATCCAGCTGTGGGTCTAGATATGGTCAATCCAGGTTGCATCACAGCCCCTGAACTCATTGTGTAAGAATTTCTATCTCTTTCACTGTCGTTGTTTCATGGGTTTTTCAAAGTAATTTATTTTCATAATGGGGTTTAGCTGCTTTTCACGGCTGTGTTTATGCCGCTTTACACCCACTTGACACACTAACAGAGAGATATCAATACATAGGTTTTAAGATTATTACTAGTCAGATATATTCTTGTGCGGTGAATAGGGCGTGTTGAGTCCAGTTCTCTGAGCAAGGAGTAGGTCTTGTCTACTACATATTGGGTTTATGGAACGGTATCTGAGCTAATTTGATACCCTTGTTTTATGTATCACCCCACCTCACCTTTCCCGTTAAGCAGCCATAGTCTGTTTTCTGCATGTGTGACTCTGTTCTGTTTTGTAATTCAGTTCAAGTGTAACAGTTTTTACATTCCCTCTAAAAGTGATACCTTATGAGAAGTGTCCTTTTCTGTGTGACTTATTTCAGTTAGAATCGTCGTACCTAAATCCACTCATCATGCTGCTACTAACCTTATGACATTGATTTCATGGCTGAGTGATATTCCATTGTACATAAGGACCACAACTTCTTTATCCATTTTTCTCTTTCCTTGGATATTTAAGGTGGAATGAAGTGGAGGTCCTTGTCAACAGAGCAGCCCTAAACTTTGGGGTGCTTGTGTCTTGCTGATTTTTCATTTTCCCAATTTATACCCCCATGAGTGGAAGTGCCCTATGCTCTCTAAGCTGTGTTTTTCAGATGTTTCAGGACACACCGTACACTTCTCCAGAGTGGCTGTTGGCAATTTACATCCCGCCCATCAGTGTAGCAAGGCTCCCATTTCTCCATGGCCTGTCCTGCATTTCTGGTTTTGACACTTTTTTCAGCATGGCCCTTTTGACCGATGGGAAGCGAGACTTCTCTGTAGCGCTGATTTGCCTTTCCAGGTTGCTTGGTTGGCCAAAAAGGGCGTATGCGTTTTTTCCTGAATATATTCAGGAAAAAACGCATACGCCCTTTTTGGCCAATGGCATCATTGTCAACGTTTTGCCGCTTTTCATGTGCTTTAAAGGCGATTCGTATCTACCTCCTGAAATCTGTTTCGTGCAATTCTGCCTTGATTTCAAATCCTCTTCTTTGCCTTCCCTCAATATATTTGTGGACGAGAGTTATCATTTATAACTAGGCAGGTTTGTGAATTGCAGTGCCCTGAACCTCCATTTTACAACTCGCTTTTTTGGGAGCTGGCCGCAAAAGCGCAGGATGGCTTCAGGCCCTGTTCTGGTTCCGGGGGGCAGGCTGAGCCTGTGGTTAATTCTTCTTCCTGATGAGAAAATAGAGTGACCTGTGCCTGTCCCGACACCAAGAGCTAGTCTCTCGTTGGTTCCCCGTCTTCCCGTTCATCCTCAGGACAAATTGCAACCTGTACGGAACAGGAGGTTAAAGGTGCTGATGCTCCAAGTAGGGAGATTGCTAGTAAAGCGGCTGGAAAGGCGAACCCGGGCACAAGGAGATGAGAAATGAGGTGCGTTTTAGAAACCTTTCCCCATCACACGGTGTACCATCTTCTGGGTTTCTCATGCATGTTTTCGATGTAGGAAGATGCCCTTGAACCTGGAGATTTGGGACCCATGCGATGGGTACCACGCAGTATTACTTTAAAGGGTCTGCGTTTGCTCACCCAACCTCACCAAACCTCTCAGCCCCAAGAGTGTCCACCCTTATGTCTCATCCAGCTGTGGGTCTAGATATGGTGAATCCAGGTTGCATCACAGCCCCTGAACGCATTGTGTAAGAATTTCTCTCTCTTTCACTGTCGTTGTTTCATGGGTTTTTCAAAGTAATTTATTTTCATAATGGGGTTTAGCTGCTTTTCACTGCTGTGTTTATGTCGCTTTACACCCACTTGACACACTAACAGAGAGATATCAATACATAGGTTTTAAGATTATTACTAGTCAGATATATTCTTGTGCGGTGAATAGGGCGTGTTGAGTCCAGTTCTCTGAGCAAGGAGTAGGTCTTGTCTATTACATATTGGGTTTATGGAACGGTATCTGAGCTAATTTGATACCCTTGTTTTATGTATCACCCCACCTCACCTTTCCCGTTAAGCAGCCATAGTGTGTTTTCTGCATGTGTGACTCTGTTCTGTTTTGTAATTCAGTTCAAGTGTAACGGTTTTTACATTCCCTCTAAAAGTGATACCTTATGAGAAGTGTCCTTTTCTGTGTGACTTATTTCAGTTAGAATCGTCGTACCTAAATCCACTCATCATGCTGCTACTAACCTTATGACATTGATTTCATGGCTGAGTGATATTCCATTGTACATAAGGACCACAACTTCTTTATCCATTTTTCTCTTTCCTTGGATATTAAGGTGGAATGAAGTGGAGGTCCTTGTCAACAGAGCAGCCCTAAACTTTGGGGTGCTTGTGTCTTGCTGATTTTTCATTTTCCCAATTTATACCCCCATGAGTGGAAGTGCCCTATGCTCTCTAAGCTGTGTTTTTCAGATGTTTCAGGACACACCGTACACTTCTCCAGAGTGGCTGTTGGCAATTTACATCCCGCCCATCAGTGTAGCAAGGCTCCCATTTCTCCATGGCCTGTCCTGCATTTCTGGTTTTGACACTTTTTTCAGCATGGCCCTTTTGACCGATGGGAAGCGAGACTTCTCTGTAGCGCTGATTTGCCTTTCCAGGTTGCTTGGTTGGCCAAAAAGGGCGTATGCGTTTTTTCCTGAATATATTCAGGAAAAAACGCATACGCCCTTTTTGGCCAAGGGCATCATTGTCAACGTTTTGCCGCTTTTCATGTGCTTTAAAGGCGATTCGTATCTACCTCCTGAAATCTGTTTCGTGCAATTCTGCCTTGATTTCAAATCCTCTTCTTTGCCTTCCCTCAATATATTTGTGGACGAGAGTTATCATTTATAACTCTGCAGGTTTGTGAATTGCAGTGCCCTGAACCTCCATTTTACAACTCGCTTTTTTGGGAGCTGGCCGCAAAAGCGCAGGATGGCTTCAGGCCCTGTTCTGGTTCCGGGGGGCAGGCTGAGCCTGTGGTTAATTCTTCTTCCTGATGGGAAAATAGAGTGACCTGTGCCTGTCCCGACACCAAGAGCTAGTCTCTCGTTGGTTCCCCGTCTTCCCGTTCATCCTCAGGACAAATTGCAACCTGTACGGAACAGGAGGTTAAAGGTGCTGATGCTCCAAGTAGGGAGATTGCTAGTAAAGCGGCTGGAAAGGCGAACCCGGGCACAAGGAGATGAGAAATGAGGTGCGTTTTAGAAACCTTTCCCCATCACACGGTGTACCATCTTCTGGGTTTCTCATGCATGTTTTCGATGTAGGAAGATGCCCTTGAACCTGGAGATTTGGGACCCATGCGATGGGTACCACGCAGTATTACTTTAAAGGGTCTGCGTTTGCTCACCCAACCTCACCAAACCTCTCAGCCCCAAGAGTGTCCACCCTTATGTCTCATCCAGCTGTGGGTCTAGATATGGTCAATCCAGGTTGCATCACAGCCCCTGAACGCATTGTGTAAGAATTTCTCTCTCTTTCACTGTCGTTGTTTCATGGGTTTTTCAAAGTAATTTATTTTCATAATGGGGTTTAGCTGCTTTTCACTGCTGTGTTTATGTCGCTTTACACCCACTTGACACACTAACAGAGAGATATCAATACATAGGTTTTAAGATTATTACTAGTCAGATATATTCTTGTGCGGTGAATAGGGCGTGTTGAGTCCAGTTCTCTGAGCAAGGAGTAGGTCTTGTCTATTACATATTGGGTTTATGGAACGGTATCTGAGCTAATTTGATACCCTTGTTTTATGTATCACCCCACCTCACCTTTCCCGTTAAGCAGCCATAGTGTGTTTTCTGCATGTGTGACTCTGTTCTGTTTTGTAATTCAGTTCAAGTGTAACGGTTTTTACATTCCCTCTAAAAGTGATACCTTATGAGAAGTGTCCTTTTCTGTGTGACTTATTTCAGTTAGAATCGTCGTACCTAAATCCACTCATCATGCTGCTACTAACCTTATGACATTGATTTCATGGCTGAGTGATATTCCATTGTACATAAGGACCACAACTTCTTTATCCATTTTTCTCTTTCCTTGGATATTAAGGTGGAATGAAGTGGAGGTCCTTGTCAACAGAGCAGCCCTAAACTTTGGGGTGCTTGTGTCTTGCTGATTTTTCATTTTCCCAATTTATACCCCCATGAGTGGAAGTGCCCTATGCTCTCTAAGCTGTGTTTTTCAGATGTTTCAGGACACACCGTACACTTCTCCAGAGTGGCTGTTGGCAATTTACATCCCGCCCATCAGTGTAGCAAGGCTCCCATTTCTCCATGGCCTGTCCTGCATTTCTGGTTTTGACACTTTTTTCAGCATGGCCCTTTTGACCGATGGGAAGCGAGACTTCTCTGTAGCGCTGATTTGCCTTTCCAGGTTGCTTGGTTGGCCAAAAAGGGCGTATGCGTTTTTTCCTGAATATATTCAGGAAAAAACGCATACGCCCTTTTTGGCCAAGGGCATCATTGTCAACGTTTTGCCGCTTTTCATGTGCTTTAAAGGCGATTCGTATCTACCTCCTGAAATCTGTTTCGTGCAATTCTGCCTTGATTTCAAATCCTCTTCTTTGCCTTCCCTCAATATATTTGTGGACGAGAGTTATCATTTATAACTCTGCAGGTTTGTGAATTGCAGTGCCCTGAACCTCCATTTTACAACTCGCTTTTTTGGGAGCTGGCCGCAAAAGCGCAGGATGGCTTCAGGCCCTGTTCTGGTTCCGGGGGGCAGGCTGAGCCTGTGGTTAATTCTTCTTCCTGATGGGAAAATAGAGTGACCTGTGCCTGTCCCGACACCAAGAGCTAGTCTCTCGTTGGTTCCCCGTCTTCCCGTTCATCCTCAGGACAAATTGCAACCTGTACGGAACAGGAGGTTAAAGGTGCTGATGCTCCAAGTAGGGAGATTGCTAGTAAAGCGGCTGGAATGGCGAACCCGGGCACAAGGAGATGAGAAATGAGGTGCGTTTTAGAAACCTTTCCCCATCACACGGTGTACCATCTTCTGGGTTTCTCATGCATGTTTTCGATGTAGGAAGATGCCCTTGAACCTGGAGATTTGGGACCCATGCGATGGGTACCACGCAGTATTACTTTAAAGGGTCTGCGTTTGCTCACCCAACCTCACCAAACCTCTCAGCCCCAAGAGTGTCCACCCTTATGTCTCATCCAGCTGTGGGTCTAGATATGGTCAATCCAGGTTGCATCACAGCCCCTGAACTCATTGTGTAAGAATTTCTATCTCTTTCACTGTCGTTGTTTCATGGGTTTTTCAAAGTAATTTATTTTCATAATGGGGTTTAGCTGCTTTTCACGGCTGTGTTTATGCCGCTTTACACCCACTTGACACACTAACAGAGAGATATCAATACATAGGTTTTAAGATTTTTACTAGTCAGATATATTCTTGTGCGGTGAATAGGGCGTGTTGAGTCCAGTTCTCTGAGCAAGGAGTAGGTCTTGTCTACTACATATTGGGTTTATGGAACGGTATCTGAGCTAATTTGATACCCTTGTTTTATGTATCACCCCACCTCACCTTTCCCGTTAAGCAGCCATAGTCTGTTTTCTGCATGTGTGACTCTGTTCTGTTTTGTAATTCAGTTCAACTGTAACGGTTTTTACATTCCCTCTAAAAGTGATACCTTATGAGAAGTGTCCTTTTCTGTGTGACTTATTTCAGTTAGAATCGTCGTACCTAAATCCACTCATCATGCTGCTACTAACCTTATGACATTGATTTCATGGCTGAGTGATATTCCATTGTACATAAGGACCACAACTTCTTTATCCATTTTTCTCTTTCCTTGGATATTTAAGGTGGAATGAAGTGGAGGTCCTTGTCAACAGAGCAGCCCTAAACTTTGGGGTGCTTGTGTCTTGCTGATTTTTCATTTTCCCAATTTATACCCCCATGAGTGGAAGTGCCCTATGCTCTCTAAGCTGTGTTTTTCAGATGTTTCAGGACACACCGTACACTTCTCCAGAGTGGCTGTTGGCAATTTACATCCCGCCCATCAGTGTAGCAAGGCTCCCATTTCTCCATGGCCTGTCCTGCATTTCTGGTTTTGACACTTTTTTCAGCATGGCCCTTTTGACCGATGGGAAGCGAGACTTCTTTTTAGCGCTGATTTGCCTTTCCAGGTTGCTTGGTTGGCCAAAAAGGGCGTATGCGTTTTTTCCTGAATATATTCAGGAAAAAACGCATACGCCCTTTTTGGCCAAGGGCATCATTGTCAACATTTTGCTGCTTTTCATGTGCTTTAAAGGCGATTCGAATCTACCTCCTGAAATCTGTTTCGTGCAATTCTGCCTTGATTTCAAATCCTCTTCTTTGCCTTCCCTCAATATATTTGTGGACGAGAGTTATCATTTATAACTCTGCAGGTTTGTGAATTGCAGTGCCCTGAACGTCCATTTTACAACTCGCTTTTTTGGGAGCTGGCCGCAAAAGCGCAGGATGGCTTCAGGCCCTGTTCTGGTTCCGGGGGGCAGGCTGAGCCTGTGGTTAATTCTTCTTCCTGATGGGAAAATAGAGTGACCTGTGCCTGTCCCAACACCAAGAGCTAGTCTCTCGTTGGTTCCCCGTCTTCCCGTTCATCCTCAGGACAAATTGCAACCTGTACGGAACAGGAGGTTAAAGGTGCTGATGCTCCAAGTAGGGAGATTGCTAGTAAAGCGGCTGGAATGGCGAACCCGGGCACAAGGAGATGAGAAATGAGGTGCGTTTTAGAAACCTTTCCCCATCACACGGTGTACCATCTTCTGGGTTTCTCATGCATGTTTTCGATGTAGGAAGATGCCCTTGAACCTGGAGATTTGGGACCCATGCGATGGGTACCACGCCGTATTACTTTAAAGGGTCTGCATTTGCTCACCCAACCTCACCAAACCTCTCAGCCCCAAGAGTGTCCACCCTTATGTCTCATCCAGCTGTGGGTCTAGATATGGTCAATCCAGGTTGCATCACAGCCCCTGAACTCATTGTGTAAGAATTTCTATCTCTTTCACTGTCGTTGTTTCATGGGTTTTTCAAAGTAATTTATTTTCATAATGGGGTTTAGCTGCTTTTCACGGCTGTGTTTATGCCGCTTTACACCCACTTGACACACTAACAGAGAGATATCAATACATAGGTTTTAAGATTATTACTAGTCAGATATATTCTTGTGCGGTGAATAGGGCGTGTTGAGTCCAGTTCTCTGAGCAAGGAGTAGGTCTTGTCTACTACATATTGGGTTTATGGAACGGTATCTGAGCTAATTTGATACCCTTGTTTTATGTATCACCCCACCTCACCTTTCCCGTTAAGCAGCCATAGTCTGTTTTCTGCATGTGTGACTCTGTTCTGTTTTGTAATTCAGTTCAAGTGTAACAGTTTTTACATTCCCTCTAAAAGTGATACCTTATGAGAAGTGTCCTTTTCTGTGTGACTTATTTCAGTTAGAATCGTCGTACCTAAATCCACTCATCATGCTGCTACTAACCTTATGACATTGATTTCATGGCTGAGTGATATTCCATTGTACATAAGGACCACAACTTCTTTATCCATTTTTCTCTTTCCTTGGATATTTAAGGTGGAATGAAGTGGAGGTCCTTGTCAACAGAGCAGCCCTAAACTTTGGGGTGCTTGTGTCTTGCTGATTTTTCATTTTCCCAATTTATACCCCCATGAGTGGAAGTGCCCTATGCTCTCTAAGCTGTGTTTTTCAGATGTTTCAGGACACACCGTACACTTCTCCAGAGTGGCTGTTGGCAATTTACATCCCGCCCATCAGTGTAGCAAGGCTCCCATTTCTCCATGGCCTGTCCTGCATTTCTGGTTTTGACACTTTTTTCAGCATGGCCCTTTTGACCGATGGGAAGCGAGACTTCTCTGTAGCGCTGATTTGCCTTTCCAGGTTGCTTGGTTGGCCAAAAAGGGCGTATGCGTTTTTTCCTGAATATATTCAGGAAAAAACGCATACGCCCTTTTTGGCCAATGGCATCATTGTCAACGTTTTGCCGCTTTTCATGTGCTTTAAAGGCGATTCGTATCTACCTCCTGAAATCTGTTTCGTGCAATTCTGCCTTGATTTCAAATCCTCTTCTTTGCCTTCCCTCAATATATTTGTGGACGAGAGTTATCATTTATAACTAGGCAGGTTTGTGAATTGCAGTGCCCTGAACCTCCATTTTACAACTCGCTTTTTTGGGAGCTGGCCGCAAAAGCGCAGGATGGCTTCAGGCCCTGTTCTGGTTCCGGGGGGCAGGCTGAGCCTGTGGTTAATTCTTCTTCCTGATGAGAAAATAGAGTGACCTGTGCCTGTCCCGACACCAAGAGCTAGTCTCTCGTTGGTTCCCCGTCTTCCCGTTCATCCTCAGGACAAATTGCAACCTGTACGGAACAGGAGGTTAAAGGTGCTGATGCTCCAAGTAGGGAGATTGCTAGTAAAGCGGCTGGAAAGGCGAACCCGGGCACAAGGAGATGAGAAATGAGGTGCGTTTTAGAAACCTTTCCCCATCACACGGTGTACCATCTTCTGGGTTTCTCATGCATGTTTTCGATGTAGGAAGATGCCCTTGAACCTGGAGATTTGGGACCCATGCGATGGGTACCACGCAGTATTACTTTAAAGGGTCTGCGTTTGCTCACCCAACCTCACCAAACCTCTCAGCCCCAAGAGTGTCCACCCTTATGTCTCATCCAGCTGTGGGTCTAGATATGGTGAATCCAGGTTGCATCACAGCCCCTGAACGCATTGTGTAAGAATTTCTCTCTCTTTCACTGTCGTTGTTTCATGGGTTTTTCAAAGTAATTTATTTTCATAATGGGGTTTAGCTGCTTTTCACTGCTGTGTTTATGCCACTTTACACCCACTTGACACACTAACAGAGAGATATCAATACATAGGTTTTACGATTATTACTAGTCAGATATATTCTTGTGCGGTGAATAGGGCGTGTTGAGTCCAGTTCTCTGAGCAAGGAGTAGGTCTTGTCTATTACATACTGGGTTTATGGAACGGTATCTGAGCTAATTTGATACCCTTGATTTATGTATCACCCCACCTCACCTTTCCCGTTAAGCAGCCATAGTGTGTTTTCTGCATGTGTGACTCTGTTCTGTTTTGTAATTCAGTTCAAGTGTAACGGTTTTTACATTCCCTCTATCAGTGATACCTTATGAGAAGTGTCCTTTTCTGTGTGACTTATTTCAGTTAGAATCGTCGTACCTAAATCCACTCATCATGCTGCTACTAACCTTATGACATTGATTTCATGGCTGAGTGATATTCCATTGTACATAAGGACCACAACTTCTTTATCCATTTTTCTCTTTCCTGGGATATTTAAGGTGGAATGAAGTGGAGGTCCTTGTCAACAGAGCAGCCCTCAACTTTGGGGTGCTTGTGTCTTGCTGATTTTTAATTTTCCCAATTTATACCCCCATGAGTGGAAGTGCCCTATGCTCTCTAAGCTGTGTTTTTCAGATGTTTCAGGACACACCGTACACTTCTCCAGAGTGGCTGTTGGCAATTTACATCCCGCCCATCAGTGTAGCAAGGCTCTCATTTCTCCATGGCCTGTCCTGCATTTCTGGTTTTAACACTTTTTTCAGCATGGCCCTTTTGACCGATGGGAAGCGAGACTTCTTTGTAGCGCTGATTTGCCTTTCCAGGTTGCTTGGTTGGCCAAAAAGGGCGTATGCGTTTTTTCCTGAATATATTCAGGAAAAAACGCATACGCCCTTTTTGGCCAAGGGCATCATTGTCAACATTTTGCTGCTTTTCATGTGCTTTAAAGGCGATTCGAATCTACCTCCTGAAATCTGTTTCCTGCAATTCTGCCTTGATTTCAAATCCTCTTCTTTGCCTTCCCTCAATATATTTGTGGACGAGAGTTATCATTTATAACTCTGCAGGTTTGTGAATTGCAGTGCCCTGAACCTCCATTCTACAACTCGCTTTTTTGGGAGCTGGCCGCAAAAGCGCAGGATGGCTTCAGGCCCTGTTCTGGTTCCGGGGGGCAGGCTGAGCCTGTGGTTAATTCTTCTTCCTGATGGGAAAATAGAGTGACCTGTGCCTGTCCCAACACCAAGAGCTAGTCTCTCGTTGGTTCCCCGTCTTCCCGTTCATCCTCAGGACAAATTGCAACCTGTACGGAACAGGAGGTTAAAGGTGCTGATGCTCCAAGTAGGGAGATTGCTAGTAAAGCGGCTGGAATGGCGAACCCGGGCACAAGGAGATGAGAAATGAGGTGCGTTTTAGAAACCTTTCCCCATCACACGGTGTACCATCTTCTGGGTTTCTCATGCATGTTTTCGATGTAGGAAGATGCCCTTGAACCTGGAGATTTGGGACCCATGCGATGGGTACCACGCCGTATTACTTTAAAGGGTCTGCATTTGCTCAGTCAACCTCACCAAACCTCTCAGCCCCAAGAGTGTCCACCCTTATGTCTCATCCAGCTGTGGGTCTAGATATGGTCAATCCAGGTTGCATCACAGCCCCTGAACTCATTGTGTAAGAATTTCTCTCTCTTTCACTGTCGTTGTTTCATGGGTTTTTCAAAGTAATTTATTTTCATAATGGGGTTTAGCTGCTTTTCACGGCTGTGTTTATGCCGCTTTACACCCACTTGACACACTAACAGAGAGATATCAATACATAGGTTTTAAGATTATTACTAGTCAGATATATTCTTGTGCGGTGAATAGGGCGTGTTGAGTCCAGTTCTCTGAGCAAGGAGTAGGTCTTGTCTATTACATATTGGGTTTATGGAACGGTATCTGAGCTAATTTGATACCCTTGTTTTATGTATCACCCCACCTCACCTTTCCCGTTAAGCAGCCATAGTGTGTTTTCTGCATGTGTGACTCTGTTCTGTTTTGTAATTCAGTTCAAGTGTAACGGTTTTTACATTCCCTCTATCAGTGATACCTTATGAGAAGTGTCCTTTTCTGTGTGACTTATTTCAGTTAGAATCGTCGTACCTAAATCCACTCATCATGCTGCTACTAACCTTATGACATTGATTTCATGGCTGAGTGATATTCCATTGTACATAAGGACCACAACTTCTTTATCCATTTTTCTCTTTCCTGGGATATTTAAGGTGGAATGAAGTGGAGGTCCTTGTCAACAGAGCAGCCCTCAACTTTGGGGTGCTTGTGTCTTGCTGATTTTTAATTTTCCCAATTTATACCCCCATGAGTGGAAGTGCCCTATGCTCTCTAAGCTGTGTTTTTCAGATGTTTCAGGACACACCGTACACTTCTCCAGAGTGGCTGTTGGCAATTTACATCCCGCCCATCAGTGTAGCAAGGCTCCCATTTCTCCATGGCCTGTCCTGCATTTCTGGTTTTGACACTTTTTTCAGCATGGCCCTTTTGACCGATGGGAAGCGAGACTTCTCTGTAGCGCTGATTTGCCTTTCCAGGTTGCTTGGTTGGCCAAAAAGGGCGTATGCGTTTTTTCCTGAATATATTCAGGAAAAAACGCATACGCCCTTTTTGGCCAAGGGCATCATTGTCAACGTTTTGCCGCTTTTCATGTGCTTTAAAGGCGATTCGTATCTACCTCCTGAAATCTGTTTCGTGCAATTCTGCCTTGATTTCAAATCCTCTTCTTTGCCTTCCCTCAATATATTTGTGGATGAGAGTTATCATTTATAACTCTGCAGGTTTGTGAATTGCAGTGCCCTGAACCTCCATTTTACAACTCGCTTTTTTGGGAGCTGGCCGCAAAAGCGCAGGATGGCTTCAGGCCCTGTTCTGGTTCCGGGGGGCAGGCTGAGCCTGTGGTTAATTCTTCTTCCTGATGGGAAAATAGAGTGACCTGTGCCTGTCCCGACACCAAGAGCTAGTCTCTCGTTGGTTCCCCGTCTTCCCGTTCATCCTCAGGACAAATTGCAACCTGTACGGAACAGGAGGTTAAAGGTGCTGATGCTCCAAGTAGGGAGATTGCTAGTAAAGCGGCTGGAAAGGCGAACCCGGGCACAAGGAGATGAGAAATGAGGTGCGTTTTAGAAACCTTTCCCCATCACACGGTGTACCATCTTCTGGGTTTCTCATGCATGTTTTCGATGTAGGAAGATGCCCTTGAACCTGGAGATTTGGGACCCATGCGATGGGTACCACGCAGTATTACTTTAAAGGGTCTGCGTTTGCTCACCCAACCTCACCAAACCTCTCAGCCCCAAGAGTGTCCACCCTTATGTCTCATCCAGCTGTGGGTCTAGATATGGTCAATCCAGGTTGCATCACAGCCCCTGAACGCATTGTGTAAGAATTTCTCTCTCTTTCACTGTCGTTGTTTCATGGGTTTTTCAAAGTAATTTATTTTCATAATGGGGTTTAGCTGCTTTTCACTGCTGTGTTTATGTCGCTTTACACCCACTTGACACACTAACAGAGAGATATCAATACATAGGTTTTAAGATTATTACTAGTCAGATATATTCTTGTGTGGTGAATAGGGCGTGTTGAGTCCAGTTCTCTGAGCAAGGAGTAGGTCTTGTCTATTACATATTGGGTTTATGGAACGGTATCTGAGCTAATTTGATACCCTTGTTTTATGTATCACCCCACCTCACCTTTCCCGTTAAGCAGCCATAGTGTGTTTTCTGCATGTGTGACTCTGTTCTGTTTTGTAATTCAGTTCAAGTGTAACGGTTTTTACATTCCCTCTATCAGTGATACCTTATGAGAAGTGTCCTTTTCTGTGTGACTTATTTCACTTAGAATCGTCGTACCTAAATCCACTCATCATGCTGCTACTATCCTTATGACATTGATTTCATGGCTGAGTGATATTCCATTGTACATAAGGACCACAACTTCTTTATCCATTTTTCTCTTTCCTGGGATATTTAAGGTGGAATGAAGTGGAGGTCCTTGTCAACAGAGCAGCCCTCAACTTTGGGGTGCTTGTGTCTTGCTGATTTTTAATTTTCCCAATTTATAACCCCATGAGTGGAAGTGCCCTATGCTCTCTAAGCTGTGTTTTTCAGATGTTTCAGGACACACCGTACACTTCTCCAGAGTGGCTGTTGGCAATTTACATCCCGCCCATCAGTGTAGCAAGGCTCCCATTTCTCCATGGCCTGTCCTGCATTTCTGGTTTTGACACTTTTTTCAGCATGGCCCTTTTGACCGATGGGAAGCGAGACTTCTCTGTAGCGCTGATTTGCCTTTCCATGTTGCTTGGTTGGCCAAAAAGGGCGTATGCGTTTTTTCCTGAATATATTCAGGAAAAAACGCATACGCCCTTTTTGGCCAAGGGCATCATTGTCAACGTTTTGCCGCTTTTCATGTGCTTTAAAGGCGATTCGTATCTACCTCCTGAAATCTGTTTCGTGCAATTCTGCCTTGATTTCAAATCCTCTTCTTTGCCTTCCCTCAATATATTTGTGGACGAGAGTTATCATTTATAACTCTGCAGGTTTGTGAATTGCAGTGCCCTGAACCTCCATTTTACAACTCGCTTTTTTGGGAGCTGGCCGCAAAAGCGCAGGATGGCTTCAGGCCCTGTTCTGGTTCCGGGGGGCAGGCTGAGCCTGTGGTTAATTCTTCTTCCTGATGGGAAAATAGAGTGACCTGTGCCTGTCCCGACACCAAGAGCTAGTCTCTCGTTGGTTCCCCGTCTTCCCGTTCATCCTCAGGACAAATTGCAACCTGTACGGAACAGGAGGTTAAAGGTGCTGATGCTCCAAGTAGGGAGATTGCTAGTAAAGCGGCTGGAATGGCGAACCCGGGCACAAGGAGATGAGAAATGAGGTGCGTTTTAGAAACCTTTCCCCATCACACGGTGTACCATCTTCTGGGTTTCTCATGCATGTTTTCGATGTAGGAAGATGCCCTTGAACCTGGAGATTTGGGACCCATGCGATGGGTACCACGCAGTATTACTTTAAAGGGTCTGCGTTTGCTCACCCAACCTCACCAAACCTCTCAGCCCCAAGAGTGTCCACCCTTATGTCTCATCCAGCTGTGGGTCTAGAAATGGTCAATCCAGGTTGCATCACAGCCACTGAACTCATTGTGTAAGAATTTCTCTCTCTTTCACTGTCGTTGTTTCATGGGTTTTTCAAAGTAATTTATTTTCATAATGGGGTTTAGCTGCTTTTCACGGCTGTGTTTATGCCGCTTTACACCCACTTGACACACTAACAGAGAGATATCAATACATAGGTTTTAAGATTATTACTAGTCAGATATATTCTTGTGCGGTGAATAGGGCGTGTTGAGTCCAGTTCTCTGAGCAAGGAGTAGGTCTTGTCTACTACATATTGGGTTTATGGAACGGTATCTGAGCTAATTTGATACCCTTGTTTTATGTATCACCCCACCTCACCTTTCCCGTTAAGCAGCCATAGTCTGTTTTCTGCATGTGTGACTCTGTTCTGTTTTGTAATTCAGTTCAAGTGTAACGGTTTTTACATTCCCTCTATCAGTGATACCTTATGAGAAGTGTCCTTTTCTGTGTGACTTATTTCAGTTAGAATCGTCGTACCTAAATCCACTCATCATGCTGCTACTAACCTTACGACATTGATTTCCTGGCTGAGTGATATTCCATTGTATATAAGGACCACAACTTCTTTATCCATTTTTCTCTTTCCTGGGATATTTAAGATGGAATGAATTGGAGGTCCTGGTCAACAGAGCAGCCCTAAACTTTGGGGTGCTTGTGTCTTGCTGATTTTTCATTTTCCCAATTTATACCCCCATGAGTGGAAGTGCCCTATGCTCTCTAAGCTGTGTTTTTCAGATGTTTCAGGACACACCGTACACTTCTCCAGAGTGGCTGTTGGCAATTTACATCCCGCCCATCAGTGTAGCAAGGCTCCCATTTCTCCATGGCCTGTCCTGCATTTCTGGTTTTGACACTTTTTTCAGCATGGCCCTTTTGACCGATGGGAAGCGAGACTTCTCTGTAGCGCTGATTTGCCTTTCCAGGTTGCTTGGTTGGCCAAAAAGGGCGTATGCGTTTTTTCCTGAATATATTCAGGAAAAAACGCATACGCCCTTTTTGGCCAAGGGCATCATTGTCAACGTTTTGCCGCTTTTCATGTGCTTTAAAGGCGATTCGTATCTACCTCCTGAAATCTGTTTCGTGCAATTCTGCCTTGATTTCAAATCCTCTTCTTTGCCTTCCCTCAATATATTTGTGGACGAGAGTTATCATTTATAACTCTGCAGGTTTGTGAATTGCAGTGCCCTGAACCTCCATTTTACAACTCGCTTTTTTGGGAGCTGGCCGCAAAAGCGCAGGATGGCTTCAGGCCCTGTTCTGGTTCCGGGGGGCAGGCTGAGCCTGTGGTTAATTCTTCTTCCTGATGGGAAAATAGAGTGACCTGTGCCTGTCCCGACACCAAGAGCTAGTCTCTCGTTGGTTCCCCGTCTTCCCGTTCATCCTCAGGACAAATTGCAACCTGTACGGAACAGGAGGTTAAAGGTGCTGATGCTCCAAGTAGGGAGATTGCTAGTAAAGCGGCTGGAAAGGCGAACCCGGGCACAAGGAGATGAGAAATGAGGTGCGTTTTAGAAACCTTTCCCCATCACACGGTGTACCATCTTCTGGGTTTCTCATGCATGTTTTCGATGTAGGAAGATGCCCTTGAACCTGGAGATTTGGGACCCATGCGATGGGTACCACGCAGTATTACTTTAAAGGGTCTGCGTTTGCTCACCCAACCTCACCAAACCTCTCAGCCCCAAGAGTGTCCACCCTTATGTCTCATCCAGCTGTGGGTCTAGATATGGTCAATCCAGGTTGCATCACAGCCCCTGAACGCATTGTGTAAGATTTTCTCTCTCTTTCACTGTCGTTGTTTCATGGGTTTTTCAAAGTAATTTATTTTCATAATGGGGTTTAGCTGCTTTTCACTGCTGTGTTTATGTCGCTTTACACCCACTTGACACACTAACAGAGAGATATCAATACATAGGTTTTAAGATTATTACTAGTCAGATATATTCTTGTGCGGTGAATAGGGCGTGTTGAGTCCAGTTCTCTGAGCAAGGAGTAGGTCTTGTCTACTACATATTGGGTTTATGGAACGGTATCTGAGCTAATTTGATACCCTTGTTTTATGTATCACCCCACCTCACCTTTCCCGTTAAGCAGCCATAGTCTGTTTTCTGCATGTGTGACTCTGTTCTGTTTTGTAATTCAGTTCAAGTGTAACGGTTTTTACATTCCCTCTATCAGTGATACCTTATGAGAAGTGTCCTTTTCTGTGTGACTTATTTCACTTAGAATCGTCGTACCTAAATCCACTCATCATGCTGCTACTAACCTTATGACATTGATTTCATGGCTGAGTGATATTCCATTGTACATAAGGACCACAACTTCTTTATCCATTTTTCTCTTTCCTGGGATATTTAAGGTGGAATGAAGTGGAGGTCCTTGTCAACAGAGCAGCCCTAAACTTTGGGGTGCTTGTGTCTTGCTGATTTTTCATTTTCCCAATTTATACCCCCATGAGTGGAAGTGCCCTATGCTCTCTAAGCTGTGTTTTTCAGATGTTTCAGGACACACCGTACACTTCTCCAGAGTGGCTGTTGGCAATTTACATCCCGCCCATCAGTGTAGCAAGGCTCCCATTTCTCCATGGCCTGTCCTGCATTTCTGGTTTTGACACTTTTTTCAGCATGGCCCTTTTGACCGATGGGAAGCGAGACTTCTCTGTAGCGCTGATTTGCCTTTCCAGGTTGCTTGGTTGGCCAAAAAGGGCGTATGCGTTTTTTCCTGAATATATTCAGGAAAAAACGCATACGCCCTTTTTGGCCAAGGGCATCATTGTCAACGTTTTGCCGCTTTTCATGTGCTTTAAAGGCGATTCGTATCTACCTCCTGAAATCTGTTTCGTGCAATTCTGCCTTGATTTCAAATCCTCTTCTTTGCCTTCCCTCAATATATTTGTGGACGAGAGTTATCATTTATAACTCTGCAGGTTTGTGAATTGCAGTGCCCTGAACCTCCATTTTACAACTCGCTTTTTTGGGAGCTGGCCGCAAAAGCGCAGGATGGCTTCAGGCCCTGTTCTGGTTCCGGGGGGCAGGCTGAGCCTGTGGTTAATTCTTCTTCCTGATGGGAAAATAGAGTGACCTGTGCCTGTCCCGACACCAAGAGCTAGTCTCTCGTTGGTTCCCCGTCTTCCCGTTCATCCTCAGGACAAATTGCAACCTGTACGGAACAGGAGGTTAAAGGTGCTGATGCTCCAAGTAGGGAGATTGCTAGTAAAGCGGCTGGAAAGGCGAACCCGGGCACAAGGAGATGAGAAATGAGGTGCGTTTTAGAAACCTTTCCCCATCACACGGTGTACCATCTTCTGGGTTTCTCATGCATGTTTTCGATGTAGGAAGATGCCCTTGAACCTGGAGATTTGGGACCCATGCAATGGGTACCACGCAGTATTACTTTAAAGGGTCTGCGTTTGCTCACCCAACCTCACCAAACCTCTCAGCCCCAAGAGTGTCCACCCTTATGTCTCATCCAGCTGTGGGTCTAGATATGGTGAATCCAGGTTGCATCACAGCCCCTGAACGCATTGTGTAAGAATTTCTCTCTCTTTCACTGTCGTTGTTTCATGGGTTTTTCAAAGTAATTTATTTTCATAATGGGGTTTAGCTGCTTTTCACTGCTGTGTTTATGTCGCTTTACACCCACTTGACACACTAACAGAGAGATATCAATACATAGGTTTTAAGATTATTACTAGTCAGATATATTCTTGTGCGGTGAATAGGGCGTGTTGAGTCCAGTTCTCTGAGCAAGGAGTAGGTCTTGTCTATTACATATTGGGTTTATGGAACGGTATCTGAGCTAATTTGATACCCTTGTTTTATGTATCACCCCACCTCACCTTTCCCGTTAAGCAGCCATAGTGTGTTTTCTGCATGTGTGACTCTGTTCTGTTTTGTAATTCAGTTCAAGTGTAACGGTTTTTACATTCCCTCTATCAGTGATACCTTATGAGAAGTGTCCTTTTCTGTGTGACTTATTTCACTTAGAATCGTCGTACCTAAATCCACTCATCATGCTGCTACTAACCTTATGACATTGATTTCATGGCTGAGTGATATTCCATTGTACATAAGGACCACAACTTCTTTATCCATTTTTCTCTTTCCTGGGATATTTAAGGTGGAATGAAGTGGAGGTCCTTGTCAACAGAGCAGCCCTCAACTTTGGGGTGCTTGTGTCTTGCTGATTTTTCATTTTCCCAATTTATACCCCCATGAGTGGAAGTGCCCTATGCTCTCTAAGCTGTGTTTTTCAGATGTTTCAGGACACACCGTACACTTCTCCAGAGTGGCTGTTGGCAATTTACATCCCGCCCATCAGTGTAGCAAGGCTCCCATTTCTCCATGGCCTGTCCTGCATTTCTGGTTTTGACACTTTTTTCAGCATGGCCCTTTTGACCGATGGGAAGCGAGACTTCTCTGTAGTGCTGATTTGCCTTTCCAGGTTGCTTGGTTGGCCAAAAAGGGCGTATGCGTTCTTTCCTGAATATATTCAGGAAAAAACGCATACGCCCTTTTTGGCCAAGGGCATCATTGTCAACGTTTTGCCGCTTTTCATGTGCTTTAAAGGCGATTCGTATCTACCTCCTGAAATCTGTTTCGTGCAATTCTGCCTTGATTTCAAATCCTCTTCTTTGCCTTCCCTCAATATATTTGTGGACGAGAGTTATCATTTATAACTCTGCAGGTTTGTGAATTGCAGTGCCCTGAACCTCCATTTTACAACTCGCTTTTTTGGGAGCTGGCCGCAAAAGCGCAGGATGGCTTCAGGCCCTGTTCTGGTTCCGGGGGGCAGGCTGAGCCTGTGGTTAATTCTTCTTCCTGATGGGAAAATAGAGTGACCTGTGCCTGTCCCGACACCAAGAGCTAGTCTCTCGTTGGTTCCCCGTCTTCCCGTTCATCCTCAGGACAAATTGCAACCTGTACGGAACAGGAGGTTAAAGGTGCTGATGCTCCAAGTAGGGAGATTGCTAGTAAAGTGGCTGGAAAGGCGAACCCGGGCACAAGGAGATGAGAAATGAGGTGCGTTTTAGAAACCTTTCCCCTTCACACGGTGTACCATCTTCTGGGTTTCTCATGCATGTTTTCGATGTAGGAAGATGCCCTTGAACCTGGAGATTTGGGACCCATGCGATGGGTACCACGCAGTATTACTTTAAAGGGTCTGCGTTTGCTCACCCAACCTCACCAAACCTCTCAGCCCCAAGAGTGTCCACCCTTATGTCTCATCCAGCTGTGGGTCTAGATATGGTCAATCCAGGTTGCATCACAGCCCCTGAACGCATTGTGTAAGATTTTCTCTCTCTTTCACTGTCGTTGTTTCATGGGTTTTTCAAAGTAACTTATTTTCATAATGGGGTTTAGCTGCTTTTCACTGCTGTGTTTATGTTGCTTTACACCCACTTGACACACTAACAGAGAGATATCAATACATAGGTTTTAAGATTATTACTAGTCAGATATATTCTTGTGCGGTGAATAGGGCGTGTTGAGTCCAGTTCTCTGAGCAAGGAGTAGGTCTTGTCTATTACATATTGGGTTTATGGAACGGTATCTGAGCTAATTTGATACCCTTGTTTTATGTATCACCCCACCTCACCTTTCCCGTTAAGCAGCCATAGTGTGTTTTCTGCATGTGTGACTCTGTTCTGTTTTGTAATTCAGTTCAAGTGTAACGGTTTTTACATTCCCTCTATCAGTGATACCTTATGAGAAGTGTCCTTTTCTGTGTGACTTATTTCACTTAGAATCGTCGTACCTAAATCCACTCATCATGCTGCTACTAACCTTATGACATTGATTTCATGGCTGAGTGATATTCCATTGTACATAAGGACCACAACATCTTTATCCATTTTTCTCTTTCCTGGGATATTTAAGGTGGAATGAAGTGGAGGTCCTGGTCAACAGAGCAGCCCTCAACTTTGGGGTGCTTGTGTCTTGCTGATTTTTCATTTTCCCAATTTATACCCCCATGAGTGGAAGTGCCCTATGCTCTCTAAGCTGTGTTTTTCAGATGTTTCAGGACACACCGTACACTTCTCCAGAGTGGCTGTTGGCAATTTACATCCCGCCCATCAGTGTAGCAAGGCTCCCATTTCTCCATGGCCTGTCCTGCATTTCTGGTTTTGACACTTTTTTCAGCATGGCCCTTTTGACCGATGGGAAGCGAGACTTCTCTGTAGCGCTGATTTGCCTTTCCAGGTTGCTTGGTTGGCCAAAAAGGGCGTATGCGTTTTTTCCTGAATATATTCAGGAAAAAACGCATACGCCCTTTTTGGCCAAGGGCATCATTGTCAACGTTTTGCCGCTTTTCATGTGCTTTAAAGGCGATTCGTATCTACCTCCTGAAATCTGTTTCGTGCAATTCTGCCTTGATTTCAAATCCTCTTCTTTGCCTTCCCTCAATATATTTGTGGACGAGAGTTATCATTTATAACTCTGCAGGTTTGTGAATTGCAGTGCCCTGAACCTCCATTTTACAACTCGCTTTTTTGGGAGCTGGCCGCAAAAGCGCAGGATGGCTTCAGGCCCTGTTCTGGTTCCGGGGGGCAGGCTGAGCCTGTGGTTAATTCTTCTTCCTGATGGGAAAATAGAGTGACCTGTGCCTGTCCCAACACCAAGAGCTAGTCTCTCGTTGGTTCCCCGTCTTCCCGTTCATCCTCAGGACAAATTGCCACCTGTACGGAACAGGAGGTTAAAGGTGCTGATGCTCCAAGTAGGGAGATTGCTAGTAAAGCGGCTGGAATGGCGAACCCGGGCACAAGGAGATGAGAAATGAGGTGCGTTTTAGAAACCTTTCCCCATCACACGGTGTACCATCTTCTGGGTTTCTCATGCATGTTTTCGATGTAGGAAGATGCCCTTGAACCTGGAGATTTGGGACCCATGCGATGGGTACCACGCAGTATTACTTTAAAGGGTCTGCGTTTGCTCACCCAACCTCACCAAACCTCTCAGCCCCAAGAGTGTCCACCCTTATGTCTCATCCAGCTGTGGGTCTAGATATGGTCAATCCAGGTTGCATCACAGCCCCTGAACGCATTGTGTAAGAATTTCTCTCTCTTTCACTGTCGTTGTTTCATGGGTTTTTCAAAGTAATTTATTTTCATAATGGGGTTTAGCTGCTTTTCACTGCTGTGTTTATGCCGCTTTACACCCACTTGACACACTAACAGAGAGATATCAATACATAGGTTTTAAGATTATTACTAGTCAGATATATTCTTGGGCGGTGAATAGGGCGTGTTGAGTCCAGTTCTCTGAGCAAGGAGTAGGTCTTGTCTACTACATATTGGGTTTATGGAACGGTATCTGAGCTAATTTGATACCCTGGTTTTATGTATCACCCCACCTCACCTTTCCCGTTAAGCAGCCATAGTGTGTTTTCTGCATGTGTGACTCTGTTCTGTTTTGTAATTCAGTTCAAGTGTAACGGTTTTTACATTCCCTCTATCAGTGATACCTTATGAGAAGTGTCCTTTTCTGTGTGACTTATTTCACTTAGAATCGTCGTACCTAAATCCACTCATCATGCTGCTACTAACCTTATGACATTGATTTCATGGCTGAGTGATATTCCATTGTACATAAGGACCACAACTTCTTTATCCATTTTTCTCTTTCCTGGGATATTTAAGGTGGAATGAAGTGGAGGTCCTTGTCAACAGAGCAGCCCTCAACTTTGGGGTGCTTGTGTCTTGCTGATTTTTAATTTTCCCAATTTATACCCCCATGAGTGGAAGTGCCCTATGCTCTCTAAGCTGTGTTTTTCAGATGTTTCAGGACACACCGGACACTTCTCCAGAGTGGCTGTTGGCAATTTACATCCCGCCCATCAGTGTAGCAAGGCTCCCATTTCTCCATGGCCTGTCCTGCATTTCTGGTTTTGACACTTTTTTCAGCATGGCCCTTTTGACCGATGGGAAGCGAGACTTCTCTGTAGCGCTGATTTGCCTTTCCAGGTTGCTTGGTTGGCCAAAAAGGGCGTATGCGTTTTTTCCTGAATATATTCAGGAAAAAACGCATACGCCCTTTTTGGCCAAGGGCAACATTGTCAACGTTTTGCCGCTTTTCATGTGCTTTAAAGGCGATTCGTATCTACCTCCTGAAATCTGTTTCGTGCAATTCTGCCTTGATTTCAAATCCTCTTCTTTGCCTTCCCTCAATATATTTGTGGACGAGAGTTATCATTTATAACTCTGCAGGTTTGTGAATTGCAGTGCCCTGAACCTCCATTTTACAACTCGCTTTTTTGGGAGCTGGCCGCAAAAGCGCAGGATGGCTTCAGGCCCTGTTCTGGTTCCGGGGGGCAGGCTGAGCCTGTGGTTATTTCTTTTCCTGATGGGAAAATAGAGTGACCTGTGCCTGTCCCGACACCAAGAGCTAGTCTCTCGTTGGTTCCCCGTCTTCCCGTTCAACCTCAGGACAAATTGCAACCTGTACGGAACAGGAGGTTAAAGATGCTGATGCTCCAAGTAGGGAGATTGCTAGTAAAGCGGCTGGAAAGGCGAACCCGGGCACAAGGAGATGAGAAATGAGGTGCGTTTTAGAAACCTTTCCCCATCACACGGTGTACCATCTTCTGGGTTTCTCATGCATGTTTTCGATGTAGGAAGATGCCCTTGAACCTGGAGATTTGGGACCCATGCGATGGGTACCACGCAGTATTACTTTAAAGGGTCTGCGTTTGCTCACCCAACCTCACCAAACCTCTCAGCCCCAAGAGTGTCCACCCTTATGTCTCATCCAGCTGTGGGTCTAGATATGGTCAATCCAGGTTGCATCACAGCCCCTGAACGCATTGTGTAAGAATTTCTCTCTCTTTCACTGTCGTTGTTTCATGGGTTTTTCAAAGTAATTTATTTTCATAATGGGGTTTAGCTGCTTTTCACTGCTGTGTTTATGTCGCTTTACACCCACTTGACACACTAACAGAGAGATATCATTACATAGGTTTTAAGATTATTACTAGTCAGATATATTCTTGTGCGGTGAATAGGGCGTGTTGAGTCCAGTTCTCTGAGCAAGGAGTAGGTCTTGTCTATTACATATAGGGTTTATGGAACGGTATCTGAGCTAATTTGATACCCTTGTTTTATGTATCACCCCACCTCACCTTTCCCGTTAAGCAGCCATAGTGTGTTTTCTGCATGTGTGACTCTGTTCTGTTTTGTAATTCAGTTCAAGTGTAACGGTTTTTACATTCCCTCTATCAGTGATACCCTATGAGAAGTGTCCTTTTCTGTGTGACTTATTTCACTTAGAATCGTCGTACCTAAATCCACTCATCATGCTGCTACTAACCTTATGACATTGATTTCATGGCTGAGTGATATTCCATTGTACATAAGGACCACAACTTCTTTATCCATTTTTCTCTTTCCTGGGATATTTAAGGTGGAATGAAGTGGAGGTCCTTGTCAACAGAGCAGCCCTCAACTTTGGGGTGCTTGTGTCTTGCTGATTTTTCATTTTCCCAATTTATACCCCCATGAGTGGAAGTGCCCTATGCTCTCTAAGCTGTGTTTTTCAGATGTTTCAGGACACACCGTACACTTCTCCAGAGTGGCTGTTGGCAATTTACATCCCGCCCATCAGTGTAGCAAGGCTCCCATTTCTCCATGGCCTGTCCTGCATTTCTGGTTTTGACACTTTTTTCAGCATGGCCCTTTTGACCGATGGGAAGCGAGACTTCTCTGTAGCGCTGATTTGCCTTTCCAGGTTGCTTGGTTGGCCAAAAAGGGCGTATGCGTTTTTTCCTGAATATATTCAGGAAAAAACGCATACGCCCTTTTTGGCCAAGGGCATCATTGTCAACGTTTTGCCGCTTTTCATGTGCTTTAAAGGCGATTCGTATCTACCTCCTGAAATCTGTTTCGTGCAATTCTGCCTTGATTTCAAATCCTCTTCTTTGCCTTCCCTCAATATATTTGTGGACGAGAGTTATCATTTATAACTCTGCAGGTTTGTGAATTGCAGTGCCCTGAACCTCCATTTTACAACTCGCTTTTTTGGGAGCTGGCCGCAAAAGCGCAGGATGGCTTCAGGCCCTGTTCTGGTTCCGGGGGGCAGGCTGAGCCTGTGGTTAATTCTTCTTCCTGATGGGAAAATAGAGTGACCTGTGCCTGTCCCGACACCAAGAGCTAGTCTCTCGTTGGTTCCCCGTCTTCCCGTTCATCCTCAGGACAAATTGCAACCTGTACGGAACAGGAGGTTAAAGGTGCTGATGCTCCAAGTAGGGAGATTGCTAGTAAAGCGGCTGGAAAGGCGAACCCGGGCACAAGGAGATGAGAAATGAGGTGCGTTTTAGAAACCTTTCCCCATCACACGGTGTACCATCTTCTGGGTTTCTCATGCATGTTTTCGATGTAGGAAGATGCCCTTGAACCTGGAGATTTGGGACCCATGCAATGGGTACCACGCAGTATTACTTTAAAGGGTCTGCGTTTGCTCACCCAACCTCACCAAACCTCTCAGCCCCAAGAGTGTCCACCCTTATGTCTCATCCAGCTGTGGGTCTAGATATGGTGAATCCAGGTTGCATCACAGCCCCTGAACGCATTGTGTAAGAATTTCTCTCTCTTTCACTGTCGTTGTTTCATGGGTTTTTCAAAGTAATTTATTTTCATAATGGGGTTTAGCTGCTTTTCACTGCTGTGTTTATGTCGCTTTACACCCACTTGACACACTAACAGAGAGATATCAATACATAGGTTTTAAGATTATTACTAGTCAGATATATTCTTGTGCGGTGAATAGGGCGTGTTGAGTCCAGTTCTCTGAGCAAGGAGTAGGTCTTGTCTATTACATATTGGGTTTATGGAACGGTATCTGAGCTAATTTGATACCCTTGTTTTATGTATCACCCCACCTCACCTTTCCCGTTAAGCAGCCATAGTGTGTTTTCTGCATGTGTGACTCTGTTCTGTTTTGTAATTCAGTTCAAGTGTAACGGTTTTTACATTCCCTCTATCAGTGATACCTTATGAGAAGTGTCCTTTTCTGTGTGACTTATTTCACTTAGAATCGTCGTACCTAAATCCACTCATCATGCTGCTACTAACCTTATGACATTGATTTCATGGCTGAGTGATATTCCATTGTACATAAGGACCACAACTTCTTTATCCATTTTTCTCTTTCCTGGGATATTTAAGGTGGAATGAAGTGGAGGTCCTTGTCAACAGAGCAGCCCTCAACTTTGGGGTGCTTGTGTCTTGCTGATTTTTCATTTTCCCAATTTATACCCCCATGAGTGGAAGTGCCCTATGCTCTCTAAGCTGTGTTTTTCAGATGTTTCAGGACACACCGTACACTTCTCCAGAGTGGCTGTTGGCAATTTACATCCCGCCCATCAGTGTAGCAAGGCTCCCATTTCTCCATGGCCTGTCCTGCATTTCTGGTTTTGACACTTTTTTCAGCATGGCCCTTTTGACCGATGGGAAGCGAGACTTCTCTGTAGTGCTGATTTGCCTTTCCAGGTTGCTTGGTTGGCCAAAAAGGGCGTATGCGTTCTTTCCTGAATATATTCAGGAAAAAACGCATACGCCCTTTTTGGCCAAGGGCATCATTGTCAACGTTTTGCCGCTTTTCATGTGCTTTAAAGGCGATTCGTATCTACCTCCTGAAATCTGTTTCGTGCAATTCTGCCTTGATTTCAAATCCTCTTCTTTGCCTTCCCTCAATATATTTGTGGACGAGAGTTATCATTTATAACTCTGCAGGTTTGTGAATTGCAGTGCCCTGAACCTCCATTTTACAACTCGCTTTTTTGGGAGCTGGCCGCAAAAGCGCAGGATGGCTTCAGGCCCTGTTCTGGTTCCGGGGGGCAGGCTGAGCCTGTGGTTAATTCTTCTTCCTGATGGGAAAATAGAGTGACCTGTGCCTGTCCCGACACCAAGAGCTAGTCTCTCGTTGGTTCCCCGTCTTCCCGTTCATCCTCAGGACAAATTGCAACCTGTACGGAACAGGAGGTTAAAGGTGCTGATGCTCCAAGTAGGGAGATTGCTAGTAAAGTGGCTGGAAAGGCGAACCCGGGCACAAGGAGATGAGAAATGAGGTGCGTTTTAGAAACCTTTCCCCTTCACACGGTGTACCATCTTCTGGGTTTCTCATGCATGTTTTCGATGTAGGAAGATGCCCTTGAACCTGGAGATTTGGGACCCATGCGATGGGTACCACGCAGTATTACTTTAAAGGGTCTGCGTTTGCTCACCCAACCTCACCAAACCTCTCAGCCCCAAGAGTGTCCACCCTTATGTCTCATCCAGCTGTGGGTCTAGATATGGTCAATCCAGGTTGCATCACAGCCCCTGAACGCATTGTGTAAGATTTTCTCTCTCTTTCACTGTCGTTGTTTCATGGGTTTTTCAAAGTAACTTATTTTCATAATGGGGTTTAGCTGCTTTTCACTGCTGTGTTTATGTTGCTTTACACCCACTTGACACACTAACAGAGAGATATCAATACATAGGTTTTAAGATTATTACTAGTCAGATATATTCTTGTGCGGTGAATAGGGCGTGTTGAGTCCAGTTCTCTGAGCAAGGAGTAGGTCTTGTCTATTACATATTGGGTTTATGGAACGGTATCTGAGCTAATTTGATACCCTTGTTTTATGTATCACCCCACCTCACCTTTCCCGTTAAGCAGCCATAGTGTGTTTTCTGCATGTGTGACTCTGTTCTGTTTTGTAATTCAGTTCAAGTGTAACGGTTTTTACATTCCCTCTATCAGTGATACCTTATGAGAAGTGTCCTTTTCTGTGTGACTTATTTCACTTAGAATCGTCGTACCTAAATCCACTCATCATGCTGCTACTAACCTTATGACATTGATTTCATGGCTGAGTGATATTCCATTGTACATAAGGACCACAACTTCTTTATCCATTTTTCTCTTTCCTTGGATATTTAAGGTGGAATGAAGTGGAGGTCCTGGTCAACAGAGCAGCCCTCAACTTTGGGGTGCTTGTGTCTTGCTGATTTTTCATTTTCCCAATTTATACCCCCATGAGTGGAAGTGCCCTATGCTCTCTAAGCTGTGTTTTTCAGATGTTTCAGGACACACCGTACACTTCTCCAGAGTGGCTGTTGGCAATTTACATCCCGCCCATCAGTGTAGCAAGGCTCCCATTTCTCCATGGCCTGTCCTGCATTTCTGGTTTTGACACTTTTTTCAGCATGGCCCTTTTGACCGATGGGAAGCGAGACTTCTCTGTAGCGCTGATTTGCCTTTCCAGGTTGCTTGGTTGGCCAAAAAGGGCGTATGCGTTTTTTCCTGAATATATTCAGGAAAAAACGCATACGCCCTTTTTGGCCAAGGGCATCATTGTCAACGTTTTGCCGCTTTTCATGTGCTTTAAAGGCGATTCGTATCTACCTCCTGAAATCTGTTTCGTGCAATTCTGCCTTGATTTCAAATCCTCTTCTTTGCCTTCCCTCAATATATTTGTGGAGAGTTATCATTTATAACTCTGCAGGTTTGTGAATTGCAGTGCCCTGAACCTCCATTTTACAACTCGCTTTTTTGGGAGCTGGCCGCAAAAGCTCAGGATGGCTTCAGGCCCTGTTCTGGTTCCGGGGGGCAGGCTGAGCCTGTGGTTAATTCTTCTTCCTGATGGGAAAATAGAGTGACCTGTGCCTGTCCCGACACCAAGAGCTAGTCTCTCGTTGGTTCCCCGTCTTCCCGTTCATCCTCAGGACAAATTGCAACCTGTACGGAACAGGAGGTTAAAGGTGCTGATGCTCCAAGTAGGGAGATTGCTAGTAAAGCGGCTGGAAAGGCGAACCCGGGCACAAGGAGATGAGAAATGAGGTGCGTTTTAGAAACCTTTCCCCATCACACGGTGTACCATCTTCTGGGTTTCTCATGCATGTTTTCGATGTAGGAAGATGCCCTTGAACCTGGAGATTTGGGACCCATGCGATGGGTACCACGCAGTATTACTTTAAAGGGTCTGCGTTTGCTCACCCAACCTCACCAAACCTCTCAGCCCCAAGAGTGTCCACCCTTATGTCTCATCCAGCTGTGGGTCTAGATATGGTGAATCCAGGTTGCATCACAGCCCCTGAACGCATTGTGTAAGAATTTCTCTCTCTTTCACTGTCGTTGTTTCATGGGTTTTTCAAAGTAATTTATTTTCATAATGGGGTTTAGCTGCTTTTCACTGCTGTGTTTATGTCGCTTTACACCCACTTGACACACTAACAGAGAGATATCAATACATAGGTTTTAAGATTATTACTAGTCAGATATATTCTTGTGCGGTGAATAGGGCGTGTTGAGTCCAGTTCTCTGAGCAAGGAGTAGGTCTTGTCTATTACATATTGGGTTTATGGAACGGTATCTGAGCTAATTTGATACCCTTGTTTTATGTATCACCCCACCTCACCTTTCCCGTTAAGCAGCCATAGTGTGTTTTCTGCATGTGTGACTCTGTTCTGTTTTGTAATTCAGTTCAAGTGTAACGGTTTTTACATTCCCTCTATCAGTGATACCTTATGAGAAGTATCCTTTTCTGTGTGACTTATTTCACTTAGAATCGTCGTACCTAAATCCACTCATCATGCTGCTACTAACCTTATGACATTGATTTCATGGCTGAGTGATATTCCATTGTACATAAGGACCACAACTTCTTTATCCATTTTTCTCTTTCCTGGGATATTTAAGGTGGAATGAAGTGGAGGTCCTTGTCAACAGAGCAGCCCTCAACTTTGGGGTGCTTGTGTCTTGCTGATTTTTAATTTTCCCAATTTATAACCCCATGAGTGGAAGTGCCCTATGCTCTCTAAGCTGTGTTTTTCAGATGTTTCAGGACACACCGTACACTTCTCCAGAGTGGCTGTTGGCAATTTACATCCCGCCCATCAGTGTAGCAAGGCTCCCATTTCTCCATGGCCTGTCCTGCATTTCTGGTTTTGACACTTTTTTCAGCATGGCCCTTTTGACCGATGGGAAGCGAGACTTCTCTGTAGCGCTGATTTGCCTTTCCAGGTTGCTTGGTTGGCCAAAAAGGGCGTATGCGTTTTTTCCTGAATATATTCAGGAAAAAACGCATACGCCCTTTTTGGCCAAGGGCATCATTGTCAACGTTTTGCCGCTTTTCATGTGCTTTAAAGGCGATTCGTATCTACCTCCTGAAATCTGTTTCGTGCAATTCTGCCTTGATTTCAAATCCTCTTCTTTGCCTTCCCTCAATATATTTGTGGACGAGAGTTATCATTTATAACTCTGCAGGTTTGTGAATTGCAGTGCCCTGAACCTCCATTTTACAACTCGCTTTTTTGGGAGCTGGCCGCAAAAGCTCAGGATGGCTTCAGGCCCTGTTCTGGTTCCGGGGGGCAGGCTGAGCCTGTGGTTAATTCTTCTTCCTGATGGGAAAATAGAGTGACCTGTGCCTGTCCCGACACCAAGAGCTAGTCTCTCGTTGGTTCCCCGTCTTCCCGTTCATCCTCCGGACAAATTGCAACCTGTACGGAACAGGAGGTTAAAGGTGCTGATGCTCCAAGTAGGGAGATTGCTAGTAAAGCGGCTGGAATGGCGAACCCGGGCACAAGGAGATGAGAAATGAGGTGCGTTTTAGAAACCTTTCCCCATCACACGGTGTACCATCTTCTGGGTTTCTCATGCATGTTTTCGATGTAGGAAGATGCCCTTGAACCTGGAGATTTGGGACCCATGCGATGGGTACCACGCAGTATTACTTTAAAGGGTCTGCGTTTGCTCACCCAACCTCACCAAACCTCTCAGCCCCAAGAGTGTCCACCCTTATGTCTCATCCAGCTGTGGGTCTAGATATGGTCAATCCAGGTTGCATCACAGCCCCTGAACTCATTGTGTAAGAATTTCTATCTCTTTCACTGTCGTTGTTTCATGGGTTTTTCAAAGTAATTTATTTTCATAATGGGGTTTAGCTGCTTTTCACGGCTGTGTTTATGCCGCTTTACACCCACTTGACACACTAACAGAGAGATATCAATACATAGGTTTTAAAATTTTTACTAGTCAGATATATTCTTGTGCGGTGAATAGGGCGTGTTGAGTCCAGTTCTCTGAGCAAGGAGTAGGTCTTGTCTACTACATATTGGGTTTATGGAACGGTATCTGAGCTAATTTGATACCCTTGTTTTATGTATCACCCCACCTCACCTTTCCCGTTAAGCAGCCATAGTGTGTTTTCTGCATGTGTGACTCTGTTCTGTTCTGTAATTCAGTTCAAGTGTAACGGTTTTTACATTCCCTCTATAAGTGATACCTTATGAGAAGTGTCCTTTTCTGTGTGACTTATTTCACTTAGAATCGTCGTACCTAAATCCACTCATCATGCTGCTACTAACCTTATGACATTGATTTCATGGCTGAGTGATATTCCATTGTACATAAGGACCACAACTTCTTTATCCATTTTTCTCTTTCCTTGGATATTTAAGGTGGAATGAAGTGGAGGTCCTTGTCAACAGTGCAGCCCTCAAATTAGGGGTGCTTGTGTCTTGCTGATTTTTCATTTTCCCAATTTATACCCCCATGAGTGGAAGTGCCCTATGCTCTCTAAGCTGTGTTTTTCAGATGTTTCAGGACACACCGTACACTTCTCCAGAGTGGCTGTTGGCAATTTACATCCCGCCCATCAGTGTAGCAAGGCTCCCATTTCTCCATGGCCTGTCCTGCATTTCTGGTTTTGACACTTTTTTCAGCATGGCCCTTTTGACCGATGGGAAGCGAGACTTCTCTGTAGCGCTGATTTGCCTTTCCAGGTTGCTTGGTTGGCCAAAAAGGGCGTATGCGTTTTTTCCTGAATATATTCAGGAAAAAATGCATACGCCCTTTTTGGCCAAGGGCATAATTGTCAACGTTTTGCCGCTTTTCATGTGCTTTAAAGGCGATTCGTATCTACCTCCTGAAATCTGTTTCATGCAATTCTGCCTTGATTTCAAATCCTCTTCTTTGCCTTCCCTCAATATATTTGTGGACGAGAGTTATCATTTATAACTCTGCAGGTTTGTGAATTGCAGTGCCCTGAACCTCCATTTTACAACTCGCTTTTTTGGGAGCTGGCCGCAAAAGTGCAGGATGGCTTCAGGCCCTGTTCTGGTTCCGGGGGGCAGGCTGAGCCTGTGGTTAATTCTTCTTCCTGATGGGAAAATAGAGTGACCTGTGCCTGTCCCAACACCAAGAGCTAGTCTCTCGTTGGTTCCCCGTCTTCCCGTTCATCCTCAGGACAAATTGCAACCTGTACGGAACAGGAGGTTAAAGGTGCTGATGCTCCAAGTAGGGAGATTGCTAGTAAAGCGGCTGGAATGGCGAACCCGGGCACAAGGAGATGAGAAATGAGGTGCGTTTTAGAAACCTTTCCCCTTCACACGGTGTACCATCTTCTGGGTTTCTCATGCATGTTTTCGATGTAGGAAGATGCCCTTGAACCTGGAGATTTGGGACCCATGCGATGGGTACCACGCAGTATTACTTTAAAGGGTCTGCATTTGCTCACCCAACCTCACCAAACCTCTCAGCCCCAAGAGTGTCCACCCTTATGTCTCATCCAGCTGTGGGTCTAGATATGGTCAATCCAGGTTGCATCACAGCCCCTGAACTCATTGTGTAAGAATTTCTATCTCTTTCACTGTCGTTGTTTCATGGGTTTTTCAAAGTAATTTATTTTCATAATGGGGTTTAGCTGCTTTTCACGGCTGTGTTTATGCCGCTTTACACCCACTTGACACACTAACAGAGAGATATCAATACATAGGTTTTAAGATTATTACTAGTCAGATATATTCTTGTGCGGTGAATAGGGCGTGTTGAGTCCAGTTCTCTGAGCAAGGAGTAGGTCTTGTCTACTACATATTGGGTTTATGGAACGGTATCTGAGCTAATTTGATACCCTTGTTTTATGTATCACCCCACCTCACCTTTCCCATTAAGCAGCCATAGTCTGTTTTCTGCATGTGTGACTCTGTTCTGTTTTGTAATTCAGTTCAAGTGTAACGGTTTTTACATTCCCTCTAAAAGTGATACCTTATGAGAAGTGTCCTTTTCTGTGTGACTTATTTCAGTTAGAATCGTCGTACCTAAATCCACTCATCATGCTGCTACTAACCTTATGACATTGATTTCATGGCTGAGTGATATTCCATTGTACATAAGGGCCACAACTTCTTTATCCATTTTTCTCTTTCCTTGGATATTAAGGTGGAATGAAGTGGAGGTCCTTGTCAACAGAGCAGCCCTAAACTTTGGGGTGCTTGTGTCTTGCTGATTTTTCATTTTCCCAATTTATACCCCCATGAGTGGAAGTGCCCTATGCTCTCTAAGCTGTGTTTTTCAGATGTTTCAGGACACACCGTACACTTCTCCAGAGTGGCTGTTGGCAATTTACATCCCGCCCATCAGTGTAGCAAGGCTCCCATTTCTCCATGGCCTGTCCTGCATTTCTGGTTTTGACACTTTTTTCAGCATGGCCCTTTTGACCGATGGGAAGCGAGACTTCTCTGTAGCGCTGATTTGCCTTTCCAGGTTGCTTGGTTGGCCAAAAAGGGCGTATGCGTTTTTTCCTGAATATATTCAGGAAAAAACGCATATGCCCTTTTTGGCCAAGGGCATCATTGTCAACGTTTTGCCGCTTTTCATGTTCTTTAAAGGCGATTCGTATCTACCTCCTGAAATCTGTTTCGTGCAATTCTGCCTTGATTTCAAATCCTCTTCTTTGCCTTCCCTCAATATATTTGTGGACGAGAGTTATCATTTATAACTCTGCAGGTTTGTGAATTGCAGTGCCCTGAACCTCCATTTTACAACTCGCTTTTTTGGGAGCTGGCCGCAAAAGCGCAGGATGGCTTCAGGCCCTGTTCTGGTTCCGGGGGGCAGGCTGAGCCTGTGGTTAATTCTTCTTCCTGATGGGAAAATAGAGTGACCTGTGCCTGTCCCGACACCAAGAGCTAGTCTCTCGTTGGTTCCCCGTCTTCCCGTTCATCCTCAGGACAAATTGCAACCTGTACGGAACAGGAGGTTAAAGGTGCTGATGCTCCAAGTAGGGAGATTGCTAGTAAAGCGGCTGGAAAGGCGAACCCGGGCACAAGGAGATGAGAAATGAGGTGCGTTTTAGAAACCTTTCCCCATCACACGGTGTACCATCTTCTGGGTTTCTCATGCATGTTTTCGATGTAGGAAGATGCCCTTGAACCTGGAGATTTGGGACCCATGCGATGGGTACCACGCAGTATTACTTTAAAGGGTCTGCGTTTGCTCACCCAACCTCACCAAACCTCTCAGCCCCAAGAGTGTCCACCCTTATGTCTCATCCAGCTGTGGGTCTAGATATGGTGAATCCAGGTTGCATCACAGCCCCTGAACGCATTGTGTAAGAATTTCTCTCTCTTTCACTGTCGTTGTTTCATGGGTTTTTCAAAGTAATTTATTTTCATAATGGGGTTTAGCTGCTTTTCACTGCTGTGTTTATGTCGCTTTACACCCACTTGACACACTAACAGAGAGATATCAATACATAGGTTTTAAGATTATTACTAGTCAGATATATTCTTGTGCGGTGAATAGGGCGTGTTGAGTCCAGTTCTCTGAGCAAGGAGTAGGTCTTGTCTATTACATATTGGGTTTATGGAATGGTATCTGAGCTAATTTGATACCCTTGTTTTATGTATCACCCCACCTCACCTTTCCCGTTAAGCAGCCATAGTGTGTTTTCTGCATGTGTGACTCTGTTCTGTTTTGTAATTCAGTTCAAGTGTAACGGTTTTTACATTCCCTCTATCAGTGATACCTTATGAGAAGTATCCTTTTCTGTGTGACTTATTTCACTTAGAATCGTCGTACCTAAATCCACTCATCATGCTGCTACTAACCTTATGACATTGATTTCATGGCTGAGTGATATTCCATTGTACATAAGGACCACAACTTCTTTATCCATTTTTCTCTTTCCTGGGATATTTAAGGTGGAATGAAGTGGAGGTCCTTGTCAACAGAGCAGCCCTCAACTTTGGGGTGCTTGTGTCTTGCTGATTTTTAATTTTCCCAATTTATAACCCCATGAGTGGAAGTGCCCTATGCTCTCTAAGCTGTGTTTTTCAGATGTTTCAGGACACACCGTACACTTCTCCAGAGTGGCTGTTGGCAATTTACATCCCGCCCATCAGTGTAGCAAGGCTCCCATTTCTCCATGGCCTGTCCTGCATTTCTGGTTTTGACACTTTTTTCAGCATGGCCCTTTTGACCGATGGGAAGCGAGACTTCTCTGTAGCGCTGATTTGCCTTTCCAGGTTGCTTGGTTGGCCAAAAAGGGCGTATGCGTTTTTTCCTGAATATATTCAGGAAAAAACGCATACGCCCTTTTTGGCCAAGGGCATCATTGTCAACGTTTTGCCGCTTTTCATGTGCTTTAAAGGCGATTCGTATCTACCTCCTGAAATCTGTTTCGTGCAATTCTGCCTTGATTTCAAATCCTCTTCTTTGCCTTCCCTCAATATATTTGTGGACGAGAGTTATCATTTATAACTCTGCAGGTTTGTGAATTGCAGTGCCCTGAACCTCCATTTTACAACTCGCTTTTTTGGGAGCTGGCCGCAAAAGCGCAGGATGGCTTCAGGCCCTGTTCTGGTTCCGGGGGGCAGGCTGAGCCTGTGGTTAATTCTTCTTCCTGATGGGAAAATAGAGTGACCTGTGCCTGTCCCGACACCAAGAGCTAGTCTCTCGTTGGTTCCCCGTCTTCCCGTTCATCCTCAGGACAAATTGCAACCTGTACGGAACAGGAGGTTAAAGGTGCTGATGCTCCAAGTAGGGAGATTGCTAGTAAAGCGGCTGGAATGGCGAACCCGGGCACAAGGAGATGAGAAATGAGGTGCGTTTTAGAAACCTTTCCCCATCACACGGTGTACCATCTTCTGGGTTTCTCATGCATGTTTTCGATGTAGGAAGATGCCCTTGAACCTGGAGATTTGGGACCCATGCGATGGGTACCACGCAGTATTACTTTAAAGGGTCTGCGTTTGCTCACCCAACCTCACCAAACCTCTCAGCCCCAAGAGTGTCCACCCTTATGTCTCATCCAGCTGTGGGTCTAGATATGGTCAATCCAGGTTGCATCACAGCCCCTGAACTCATTGTGTAAGAATTTCTATCTCTTTCACTGTCGTTGTTTCATGGGTTTTTCAAAGTAATTTATTTTCATAATGGGGTTTAGCTGCTTTTCACGGCTGTGTTTATGCCGCTTTACACCCACTTGACACACTAACAGAGAGATATCAATACATAGGTTTTAAAATTTTTACTAGTCAGATATATTCTTGTGCGGTGAATAGGGCGTGTTGAGTCCAGTTCTCTGAGCAAGGAGTAGGTCTTGTCTACTACATATTGGGTTTATGGAACGGTATCTGAGCTAATTTGATACCCTTGTTTTATGTATCACCCCACCTCACCTTTCCCGTTAAGCAGCCATAGTGTGTTTTCTGCATGTGTGACTCTGTTCTGTTCTGTAATTCAGTTCAAGTGTAACGGTTTTTACATTCCCTCTAAAAGTGATACCTTATGAGAAGTGTCCTTTTCTGTGTGACTTATTTCACTTAGAATCGTCGTACCTAAATCCACTCATCATGCTGCTACTAACCTTATGACATTGATTTCATGGCTGAGTGATATTCCATTGTACATAAGGGCCACAACTTCTTTATCCATTTTTCTCTTTCCTTGGATATTAAGGTGGAATGAAGTGGAGGTCCTTGTCAACAGAGCAGCCCTAAACTTTGGGGTGCTTGTGTCTTGCTGATTTTTCATTTTCCCAATTTATACCCCCATGAGTGGAAGTGCCCTATGCTCTCTAAGCTGTGTTTTTCAGATGTTTCAGGACACACCGTACACTTCTCCAGAGTGGCTGTTGGCAATTTACATCCCGCCCATCAGTGTAGCAAGGCTCCCATTTCTCCATGGCCTGTCCTGCATTTCTGGTTTTGACACTTTTTTCAGCATGGCCCTTTTGACCGATGGGAAGCGAGACTTCTCTGTAGCGCTGATTTGCCTTTCCAGGTTGCTTGGTTGGCCAAAAAGGGCGTATGCGTTTTTTCCTGAATATATTCAGGAAAAAACGCATACGCCCTTTTTGGCCAAGGGCATCATTGTCAACGTTTTGCCGCTTTTCATGTGCTTTAAAGGCGATTCGTATCTACCTCCTGAAATCTGTTTCGTGCAATTCTGCCTTGATTTCAAATCCTCTTCTTTGCCTTCCCTCAATATATTTGTGGATGAGAGTTATCATTTATAACTCTGCAGGTTTGTGAATTGCAGTGCCCTGAACCTCCATTTTACAACTCGCTTTTTTGGGAGCTGGCCGCAAAAGCGCAGGATGGCTTCAGGCCCTGTTCTGGTTCCGGGGGGCAGGCTGAGCCTGTGGTTAATTCTTCTTCCTGATGGGAAAATAGAGTGACCTGTGCCTGTCCCGACACCAAGAGCTAGTCTCTCGTTGGTTCCCCGTCTTCCCGTTCATCCTCAGGACAAATTGCAACCTGTACGGAACAGGAGGTTAAAGGTGCTGATGCTCCAAGTAGGGAGATTGCTAGTAAAGCGGCTGGAAAGGCGAACCCGGGCACAAGGAGATGAGAAATGAGGTGCGTTTTAGAAACCTTTCCCCATCACACGGTGTACCATCTTCTGGGTTTCTCATGCATGTTTTCGATGTAGGAAGATGCCCTTGAACCTGGAGATTTGGGACCCATGCGATGGGTACCACGCAGTATTACTTTAAAGGGTCTGCGTTTGCTCACCCAACCTCACCAAACCTCTCAGCCCCAAGAGTGTCCACCCTTATGTCTCATCCAGCTGTGGGTCTAGATATGGTGAATCCAGGTTGCATCACAGCCCCTGAACGCATTGTGTAAGAATTTCTCTCTCTTTCACTGTCGTTGTTTCATGGGTTTTTCAAAGTAATTTATTTTCATAATGGGGTTTAGCTGCTTTTCACTGCTGTGTTTATGTCGCTTTACACCCACTTGACACACTAACAGAGAGATATCAATACATAGGTTTTAAGATTATTACTAGTCAGATATATTCTTGTGCGGTGAATAGGGCGTGTTGAGTCCAGTTCTCTGAGCAAGGAGTAGGTCTTGTCTATTACATATTGGGTTTATGGAACGGTATCTGAGCTAATTTGATACCCTTGTTTTATGTATCACCCCACCTCACCTTTCCCGTTAAGCAGCCATAGTGTGTTTTCTGCATGTGTGACTCTGTTCTGTTTTGTAATTCAGTTCAAGTGTAACGGTTTTTACATTCCCTCTAAAAGTGATACCTTATGAGAAGTGTCCTTTTCTGTGTGACTTATTTCAGTTAGAATCGTCGTACCTAAATCCACTCATCATGCTGCTACTAACCTTATGACATTGATTTCATGGCTGAGTGATATTCCATTGTACATAAGGACCACAACTTCTTTATCCATTTTTCTCTTTCCTTGGATATTAAGGTGGAATGAAGTGGAGGTCCTTGTCAACAGAGCAGCCCTAAACTTTGGGGTGCTTGTGTCTTGCTGATTTTTCATTTTCCCAATTTATACCCCCATGAGTGGAAGTGCCCTATGCTCTCTAAGCTGTGTTTTTCAGATGTTTCAGGACACACCGTACACTTCTCCAGAGTGGCTGTTGGCAATTTACATCCCGCCCATCAGTGTAGCAAGGCTCCCATTTCTCCATGGCCTGTCCTGCATTTCTGGTTTTGACACTTTTTTCAGCATGGCCCTTTTGACCGATGGGAAGCGAGACTTCTCTGTAGCGCTGATTTGCCTTTCCAGGTTGCTTGGTTGGCCAAAAAGGGCGTATGCGTTTTTTCCTGAATATATTCAGGAAAAAACGCATACGCCCTTTTTGGCCAAGGGCATCATTGTCAACGTTTTGCCGCTTTTCATGTGCTTTAAAGGCGATTCGTATCTACCTCCTGAAATCTGTTTCGTGCAATTCTGCCTTGATTTCAAATCCTCTTCTTTGCCTTCCCTCAATATATTTGTGGACGAGAGTTATCATTTATAACTCTGCAGGTTTGTGAATTGCAGTGCCCTGAACCTCCATTTTACAACTCGCTTTTTTGGGAGCTGGCCGCAAAAGCGCAGGATGGCTTCAGGCCCTGTTCTGGTTCCGGGGGGCAGGCTGAGCCTGTGGTTAATTCTTCTTCCTGATGGGAAAATAGAGTGACCTGTGCCTGTCCCGACACCAAGAGCTAGTCTCTCGTTGGTTCCCCGTCTTCCCGTTCATCCTCAGGACAAATTGCAACCTGTACGGAACAGGAGGTTAAAGGTGCTGATGCTCCAAGTAGGGAGATTGCTAGTAAAGCGGCTGGAAAGGCGAACCCGGGCACAAGGAGATGAGAAATGAGGTGCGTTTTAGAAACCTTTCCCCATCACACGGTGTACCATCTTCTGGGTTTCTCATGCATGTTTTCGATGTAGGAAGATGCCCTTGAACCTGGAGATTTGGGACCCATGCGATGGGTACCACGCAGTATTACTTTAAAGGGTCTGCGTTTGCTCACCCAACCTCACCAAACCTCTCAGCCCCAAGAGTGTCCACCCTTATGTCTCATCCAGCTGTGGGTCTAGATATGGTCAATCCAGGTTGCATCACAGCCCCTGAACGCATTGTGTAAGAATTTCTCTCTCTTTCACTGTCGTTGTTTCATGGGTTTTTCAAAGTAATTTATTTTCATAATGGGGTTTAGCTGCTTTTCACTGCTGTGTTTATGTCGCTTTACACCCACTTGACACACTAACAGAGAGATATCAATACATAGGTTTTAAGATTATTACTAGTCAGATATATTCTTGTGCGGTGAATAGGGCGTGTTGAGTCCAGTTCTCTGAGCAAGGAGTAGGTCTTGTCTATTACATATTGGGTTTATGGAACGGTATCTGAGCTAATTTGATACCCTTGTTTTATGTATCACCCCACCTCACCTTTCCCGTTAAGCAGCCATAGTGTGTTTTCTGCATGTGTGACTCTGTTCTGTTTTGTAATTCAGTTCAAGTGTAACGGTTTTTACATTCCCTCTAAAAGTGATACCTTATGAGAAGTGTCCTTTTCTGTGTGACTTATTTCAGTTAGAATCGTCGTACCTAAATCCACTCATCATGCTGCTACTAACCTTATGACATTGATTTCATGGCTGAGTGATATTCCATTGTACATAAGGACCACAACTTCTTTATCCATTTTTCTCTTTCCTTGGATATTAAGGTGGAATGAAGTGGAGGTCCTTGTCAACAGAGCAGCCCTAAACTTTGGGGTGCTTGTGTCTTGCTGATTTTTCATTTTCCCAATTTATACCCCCATGAGTGGAAGTGCCCTATGCTCTCTAAGCTGTGTTTTTCAGATGTTTCAGGACACACCGTACACTTCTCCAGAGTGGCTGTTGGCAATTTACATCCCGCCCATCAGTGTAGCAAGGCTCCCATTTCTCCATGGCCTGTCCTGCATTTCTGGTTTTGACACTTTTTTCAGCATGGCCCTTTTGACCGATGGGAAGCGAGACTTCTCTGTAGCGCTGATTTGCCTTTCCAGGTTGCTTGGTTGGCCAAAAAGGGCGTATGCGTTTTTTCCTGAATATATTCAGGAAAAAACGCATACGCCCTTTTTGGCCAAGGGCATCATTGTCAACGTTTTGCCGCTTTTCATGTGCTTTAAAGGCGATTCGTATCTACCTCCTGAAATCTGTTTCGTGCAATTCTGCCTTGATTTCAAATCCTCTTCTTTGCCTTCCCTCAATATATTTGTGGACGAGAGTTATCATTTATAACTCTGCAGGTTTGTGAATTGCAGTGCCCTGAACCTCCATTTTACAACTCGCTTTTTTGGGAGCTGGCCGCAAAAGCGCAGGATGGCTTCAGGCCCTGTTCTGGTTCCGGGGGGCAGGCTGAGCCTGTGGTTAATTCTTCTTCCTGATGGGAAAATAGAGTGACCTGTGCCTGTCCCGACACCAAGAGCTAGTCTCTCGTTGGTTCCCCGTCTTCCCGTTCATCCTCAGGACAAATTGCAACCTGTACGGAACAGGAGGTTAAAGGTGCTGATGCTCCAAGTAGGGAGATTGCTAGTAAAGCGGCTGGAATGGCGAACCCGGGCACAAGGAGATGAGAAATGAGGTGCGTTTTAGAAACCTTTCCCCATCACACGGTGTACCATCTTCTGGGTTTCTCATGCATGTTTTCGATGTAGGAAGATGCCCTTGAACCTGGAGATTTGGGACCCATGCGATGGGTACCACGCAGTATTACTTTAAAGGGTCTGCGTTTGCTCACCCAACCTCACCAAACCTCTCAGCCCCAAGAGTGTCCACCCTTATGTCTCATCCAGCTGTGGGTCTAGATATGGTCAATCCAGGTTGCATCACAGCCCCTGAACTCATTGTGTAAGAATTTCTATCTCTTTCACTGTCGTTGTTTCATGGGTTTTTCAAAGTAATTTATTTTCATAATGGGGTTTAGCTGCTTTTCACGGCTGTGTTTATGCCGCTTTACACCCACTTGACACACTAACAGAGAGATATCAATACATAGGTTTTAAGATTTTTACTAGTCAGATATATTCTTGTGCGGTGAATAGGGCGTGTTGAGTCCAGTTCTCTGAGCAAGGAGTAGGTCTTGTCTACTACATATTGGGTTTATGGAACGGTATCTGAGCTAATTTGATACCCTTGTTTTATGTATCACCCCACCTCACCTTTCCCGTTAAGCAGCCATAGTCTGTTTTCTGCATGTGTGACTCTGTTCTGTTTTGTAATTCAGTTCAACTGTAACGGTTTTTACATTCCCTCTAAAAGTGATACCTTATGAGAAGTGTCCTTTTCTGTGTGACTTATTTCAGTTAGAATCGTCGTACCTAAATCCACTCATCATGCTGCTACTAACCTTATGACATTGATTTCATGGCTGAGTGATATTCCATTGTACATAAGGACCACAACTTCTTTATCCATTTTTCTCTTTCCTTGGATATTTAAGGTGGAATGAAGTGGAGGTCCTTGTCAACAGAGCAGCCCTAAACTTTGGGGTGCTTGTGTCTTGCTGATTTTTCATTTTCCCAATTTATACCCCCATGAGTGGAAGTGCCCTATGCTCTCTAAGCTGTGTTTTTCAGATGTTTCAGGACACACCGTACACTTCTCCAGAGTGGCTGTTGGCAATTTACATCCCGCCCATCAGTGTAGCAAGGCTCTCATTTCTCCATGGCCTGTCCTGCATTTCTGGTTTTGACACTTTTTTCACCATGGCCCTTTTGACCGATGGGAAGCGAGACTTCTTTTTAGCGCTGATTTGCCTTTCCAGGTTGCTTGGTTGGCCAAAAAGGGCGTATGCGTTTTTTCCTGAATATATTCAGGAAAAAACGCATACGCCCTTTTTGGCCAAGGGCATCATTGTCAACATTTTGCTGCTTTTCATGTGCTTTAAAGGCGATTCGAATCTACCTCCTGAAATCTGTTTCGTGCAATTCTGCCTTGATTTCAAATCCTCTTCTTTGCCTTCCCTCAATATATTTGTGGACGAGAGTTATCATTTATAACTCTGCAGGTTTGTGAATTGCAGTGCCCTGAACGTCCATTTTACAACTCGCTTTTTTGGGAGCTGGCCGCAAAAGCGCAGGATGGCTTCAGGCCCTGTTCTGGTTCCGGGGGGCAGGCTGAGCCTGTGGTTAATTCTTCTTCCTGATGGGAAAATAGAGTGACCTGTGCCTGTCCCAACACCAAGAGCTAGTCTCTCGTTGGTTCCCCGTCTTCCCGTTCATCCTCAGGACAAATTGCAACCTGTACGGAACAGGAGGTTAAAGGTGCTGATGCTCCAAGTAGGGAGATTGCTAGTAAAGCGGCTGGAATGGCGAACCCGGGCACAAGGAGATGAGAAATGAGGTGCGTTTTAGAAACCTTTCCCCATCACACGGTGTACCATCTTCTGGGTTTCTCATGCATGTTTTCGATGTAGGAAGATGCCCTTGAACCTGGAGATTTGGGACCCATGCGATGGGTACCACGCCGTATTACTTTAAAGGGTCTGCATTTGCTCACCCAACCTCACCAAACCTCTCAGCCCCAAGAGTGTCCACCCTTATGTCTCATCCAGCTGTGGGTCTAGATATGGTCAATCCAGGTTGCATCACAGCCCCTGAACTCATTGTGTAAGAATTTCTATCTCTTTCACTGTCGTTGTTTCATGGGTTTTTCAAAGTAATTTATTTTCATAATGGGGTTTAGCTGCTTTTCACGGCTGTGTTTATGCCGCTTTACACCCACTTGACACACTAACAGAGAGATATCAATACATAGGTTTTAAGATTATTACTAGTCAGATATATTCTTGTGCGGTGAATAGGGCGTGTTGAGTCCAGTTCTCTGAGCAAGGAGTAGGTCTTGTCTACTACATATTGGGTTTATGGAACGGTATCTGAGCTAATTTGATACCCTTGTTTTATGTATCACCCCACCTCACCTTTCCCGTTAAGCAGCCATAGTCTGTTTTCTGCATGTGTGACTCTGTTCTGTTTTGTAATTCAGTTCAAGTGTAACAGTTTTTACATTCCCTCTAAAAGTGATACCTTATGAGAAGTGTCCTTTTCTGTGTGACTTATTTCAGTTAGAATCGTCGTACCTAAATCCACTCATCATGCTGCTACTAACCTTATGACATTGATTTCATGGCTGAGTGATATTCCATTGTACATAAGGACCACAACTTCTTTATCCATTTTTCTCTTTCCTTGGATATTTAAGGTGGAATGAAGTGGAGGTCCTTGTCAACAGAGCAGCCCTAAACTTTGGGGTGCTTGTGTCTTGCTGATTTTTCATTTTCCCAATTTATACCCCCATGAGTGGAAGTGCCCTATGCTCTCTAAGCTGTGTTTTTCAGATGTTTCAGGACACACCGTACACTTCTCCAGAGTGGCTGTTGGCAATTTACATCCCGCCCATCAGTGTAGCAAGGCTCCCATTTCTCCATGGCCTGTCCTGCATTTCTGGTTTTGACACTTTTTTCAGCATGGCCCTTTTGACCGATGGGAAGCGAGACTTCTCTGTAGCGCTGATTTGCCTTTCCAGGTTGCTTGGTTGGCCAAAAAGGGCGTATGCGTTTTTTCCTGAATATATTCAGGAAAAAACGCATACGCCCTTTTTGGCCAATGGCATCATTGTCAACGTTTTGCCGCTTTTCATGTGCTTTAAAGGCGATTCGTATCTACCTCCTGAAATCTGTTTCGTGCAATTCTGCCTTGATTTCAAATCCTCTTCTTTGCCTTCCCTCAATATATTTGTGGACGAGAGTTATCATTTATAACTAGGCAGGTTTGTGAATTGCAGTGCCCTGAACCTCCATTTTACAACTCGCTTTTTTGGGAGCTGGCCGCAAAAGCGCAGGATGGCTTCAGGCCCTGTTCTGGTTCCGGGGGGCAGGCTGAGCCTGTGGTTAATTCTTCTTCCTGATGAGAAAATAGAGTGACCTGTGCCTGTCCCGACACCAAGAGCTAGTCTCTCGTTGGTTCCCCGTCTTCCCGTTCATCCTCAGGACAAATTGCAACCTGTACGGAACAGGAGGTTAAAGGTGCTGATGCTCCAAGTAGGGAGATTGCTAGTAAAGCGGCTGGAAAGGCGAACCCGGGCACAAGGAGATGAGAAATGAGGTGCGTTTTAGAAACCTTTCCCCATCACACGGTGTACCATCTTCTGGGTTTCTCATGCATGTTTTCGATGTAGGAAGATGCCCTTGAACCTGGAGATTTGGGACCCATGCGATGGGTACCACGCAGTATTACTTTAAAGGGTCTGCGTTTGCTCACCCAACCTCACCAAACCTCTCAGCCCCAAGAGTGTCCACCCTTATGTCTCATCCAGCTGTGGGTCTAGATATGGTCAATCCAGGTTGCATCACAGCCCCTGAACTCATTGTGTAAGAATTTCTATCTCTTTCACTGTCGTTGTTTCATGGGTTTTTCAAAGTAATTTATTTTCATAATGGGGTTTAGCTGCTTTTCACGGCTGTGTTTATGCCGCTTTACACCCACTTGACACACTAACAGAGAGATATCAATACATAGGTTTTAAGATTTTTACTAGTCAGATATATTCTTGTGCGGTGAATAGGGCGTGTTGAGTCCAGTTCTCTGAGCAAGGAGTAGGTCTTGTCTACTACATATTGGGTTTATGGAACGGTATCTGAGCTAATTTGATACCCTTGTTTTATGTATCACCCCACCTCACCTTTCCCGTTAAGCAGCCATAGTCTGTTTTCTGCATGTGTGACTCTGTTCTGTTTTGTAATTCAGTTCAACTGTAACGGTTTTTACATTCCCTCTAAAAGTGATACCTTATGAGAAGTGTCCTTTTCTGTGTGACTTATTTCAGTTAGAATCGTCGTACCTAAATCCACTCATCATGCTGCTACTAACCTTATGACATTGATTTCATGGCTGAGTGATATTCCATTGTACATAAGGACCACAACTTCTTTATCCATTTTTCTCTTTCCTTGGATATTTAAGGTGGAATGAAGTGGAGGTCCTTGTCAACAGAGCAGCCCTAAACTTTGGGGTGCTTGTGTCTTGCTGATTTTTCATTTTCCCAATTTATACCCCCATGAGTGGAAGTGCCCTATGCTCTCTAAGCTGTGTTTTTCAGATGTTTCAGGACACACCGTACACTTCTCCAGAGTGGCTGTTGGCAATTTACATCCCGCCCATCAGTGTAGCAAGGCTCTCATTTCTCCATGGCCTGTCCTGCATTTCTGGTTTTGACACTTTTTTCACCATGGCCCTTTTGACCGATGGGAAGCGAGACTTCTTTTTAGCGCTGATTTGCCTTTCCAGGTTGCTTGGTTGGCCAAAAAGGGCGTATGCGTTTTTTCCTGAATATATTCAGGAAAAAACGCATACGCCCTTTTTGGCCAAGGGCATCATTGTCAACATTTTGCTGCTTTTCATGTGCTTTAAAGGCGATTCGAATCTACCTCCTGAAATCTGTTTCGTGCAATTCTGCCTTGATTTCAAATCCTCTTCTTTGCCTTCCCTCAATATATTTGTGGACGAGAGTTATCATTTATAACTCTGCAGGTTTGTGAATTGCAGTGCCCTGAACGTCCATTTTACAACTCGCTTTTTTGGGAGCTGGCCGCAAAAGCGCAGGATGGCTTCAGGCCCTGTTCTGGTTCCGGGGGGCAGGCTGAGCCTGTGGTTAATTCTTCTTCCTGATGGGAAAATAGAGTGACCTGTGCCTGTCCCAACACCAAGAGCTAGTCTCTCGTTGGTTCCCCGTCTTCCCGTTCATCCTCAGGACAAATTGCAACCTGTACGGAACAGGAGGTTAAAGGTGCTGATGCTCCAAGTAGGGAGATTGCTAGTAAAGCGGCTGGAATGGCGAACCCGGGCACAAGGAGATGAGAAATGAGGTGCGTTTTAGAAACCTTTCCCCATCACACGGTGTACCATCTTCTGGGTTTCTCATGCATGTTTTCGATGTAGGAAGATGCCCTTGAACCTGGAGATTTGGGACCCATGCGATGGGTACCACGCCGTATTACTTTAAAGGGTCTGCATTTGCTCACCCAACCTCACCAAACCTCTCAGCCCCAAGAGTGTCCACCCTTATGTCTCATCCAGCTGTGGGTCTAGATATGGTCAATCCAGGTTGCATCACAGCCCCTGAACTCATTGTGTAAGAATTTCTATCTCTTTCACTGTCGTTGTTTCATGGGTTTTTCAAAGTAATTTATTTTCATAATGGGGTTTAGCTGCTTTTCACGGCTGTGTTTATGCCGCTTTACACCCACTTGACACACTAACAGAGAGATATCAATACATAGGTTTTAAGATTATTACTAGTCAGATATATTCTTGTGCGGTGAATAGGGCGTGTTGAGTCCAGTTCTCTGAGCAAGGAGTAGGTCTTGTCTACTACATATTGGGTTTATGGAACGGTATCTGAGCTAATTTGATACCCTTGTTTTATGTATCACCCCACCTCACCTTTCCCGTTAAGCAGCCATAGTCTGTTTTCTGCATGTGTGACTCTGTTCTGTTTTGTAATTCAGTTCAAGTGTAACAGTTTTTACATTCCCTCTAAAAGTGATACCTTATGAGAAGTGTCCTTTTCTGTGTGACTTATTTCAGTTAGAATCGTCGTACCTAAATCCACTCATCATGCTGCTACTAACCTTATGACATTGATTTCATGGCTGAGTGATATTCCATTGTACATAAGGACCACAACTTCTTTATCCATTTTTCTCTTTCCTTGGATATTTAAGGTGGAATGAAGTGGAGGTCCTTGTCAACAGAGCAGCCCTAAACTTTGGGGTGCTTGTGTCTTGCTGATTTTTCATTTTCCCAATTTATACCCCCATGAGTGGAAGTGCCCTATGCTCTCTAAGCTGTGTTTTTCAGATGTTTCAGGACACACCGTACACTTCTCCAGAGTGGCTGTTGGCAATTTACATCCCGCCCATCAGTGTAGCAAGGCTCCCATTTCTCCATGGCCTGTCCTGCATTTCTGGTTTTGACACTTTTTTCAGCATGGCCCTTTTGACCGATGGGAAGCGAGACTTCTCTGTAGCGCTGATTTGCCTTTCCAGGTTGCTTGGTTGGCCAAAAAGGGCGTATGCGTTTTTTCCTGAATATATTCAGGAAAAAACGCATACGCCCTTTTTGGCCAATGGCATCATTGTCAACGTTTTGCCGCTTTTCATGTGCTTTAAAGGCGATTCGTATCTACCTCCTGAAATCTGTTTCGTGCAATTCTGCCTTGATTTCAAATCCTCTTCTTTGCCTTCCCTCAATATATTTGTGGACGAGAGTTATCATTTATAACTAGGCAGGTTTGTGAATTGCAGTGCCCTGAACCTCCATTTTACAACTCGCTTTTTTGGGAGCTGGCCGCAAAAGCGCAGGATGGCTTCAGGCCCTGTTCTGGTTCCGGGGGGCAGGCTGAGCCTGTGGTTAATTCTTCTTCCTGATGAGAAAATAGAGTGACCTGTGCCTGTCCCGACACCAAGAGCTAGTCTCTCGTTGGTTCCCCGTCTTCCCGTTCATCCTCAGGACAAATTGCAACCTGTACGGAACAGGAGGTTAAAGGTGCTGATGCTCCAAGTAGGGAGATTGCTAGTAAAGCGGCTGGAAAGGCGAACCCGGGCACAAGGAGATGAGAAATGAGGTGCGTTTTAGAAACCTTTCCCCATCACACGGTGTACCATCTTCTGGGTTTCTCATGCATGTTTTCGATGTAGGAAGATGCCCTTGAACCTGGAGATTTGGGACCCATGCGATGGGTACCACGCAGTATTACTTTAAAGGGTCTGCGTTTGCTCACCCAACCTCACCAAACCTCTCAGCCCCAAGAGTGTCCACCCTTATGTCTCATCCAGCTGTGGGTCTAGATATGGTCAATCCAGGTTGCATCACAGCCCCTGAACGCATTGTGTAAGAATTTCTCTCTCTTTCACTGTCGTTGTTTCATGGGTTTTTCAAAGTAATTTATTTTCATAATGGGGTTTAGCTGCTTTTCACTGCTGTGTTTATGTCGCTTTACACCCACTTGACACACTAACAGAGAGATATCAATACATAGGTTTTAAGATTATTACTAGTCAGATATATTCTTGTGCGGTGAATAGGGCGTGTTGAGTCCAGTTCTCTGAGCAAGGAGTAGGTCTTGTCTATTACATATTGGGTTTATGGAACGGTATCTGAGCTAATTTGATACCCTTGTTTTATGTATCACCCCACCTCACCTTTCCCGTTAAGCAGCCATAGTGTGTTTTCTGCATGTGTGACTCTGTTCTGTTTTGTAATTCAGTTCAAGTGTAACGGTTTTTACATTCCCTCTAAAAGTGATACCTTATGAGAAGTGTCCTTTTCTGTGTGACTTATTTCAGTTAGAATCGTCGTACCTAAATCCACTCATCATGCTGCTACTAACCTTATGACATTGATTTCATGGCTGAGTGATATTCCATTGTACATAAGGACCACAACTTCTTTATCCATTTTTCTCTTTCCTTGGATATTAAGGTGGAATGAAGTGGAGGTCCTTGTCAACAGAGCAGCCCTAAACTTTGGGGTGCTTGTGTCTTGCTGATTTTTCATTTTCCCAATTTATACCCCCATGAGTGGAAGTGCCCTATGCTCTCTAAGCTGTGTTTTTCAGATGTTTCAGGACACACCGTACACTTCTCCAGAGTGGCTGTTGGCAATTTACATCCCGCCCATCAGTGTAGCAAGGCTCCCATTTCTCCATGGCCTGTCCTGCATTTCTGGTTTTGACACTTTTTTCAGCATGGCCCTTTTGACCGATGGGAAGCGAGACTTCTCTGTAGCGCTGATTTGCCTTTCCAGGTTGCTTGGTTGGCCAAAAAGGGCGTATGCGTTTTTTCCTGAATATATTCAGGAAAAAACGCATACGCCCTTTTTGGCCAAGGGCATCATTGTCAACGTTTTCCCGCTTTTCATGTGCTTTAAAGGCGATTCGTATCTACCTCCTGAAATCTGTTTCGTGCAATTCTGCCTTGATTTCAAATCCTCTTCTTTGCCTTCCCTCAATATATTTGTGGACGAGAGTTATCATTTATAACTCTGCAGGTTTGTGAATTGCAGTGCCCTGAACCTCCATTTTACAACTCACTTTTTTGGGAGCTGGCCGCAAAAGCGCAGGATGGCTTCAGGCCCTGTTCTGGTTCCGGGGGCAGGCTGAGCCTGTGGTTAATTCTTCTTCCTGATGGGAAAATAGAGTGACCTGTGCCTGTCCCGACACCAAGAGCTAGTCTCTCGTTGGTTCCCCGTCTTCCCGTTCATCCTCAGGACAAATTGCAACCTGTACGGAACAGGAGGTTAAAGGTGCTGATGCTCCAAGTAGGGAGATTGCTAGTAAAGCGGCTGGAATGGCGAACCCGGGCACAAGGAGATGAGAAATGAGGTGCGTTTTAGAAACCTTTCCCCATCACACGGTGTACCATCTTCTGGGTTTCTCATGCATGTTTTCGATGTAGGAAGATGCCCTTGAACCTGGAGATTTGGGACCCATGCGATGGGTACCACGCAGTATTACTTTAAAGGGTCTGCGTTTGCTCACCCAACCTCACCAAACCTCTCAGCCCCAAGAGTGTCCACCCTTATGTCTCATCCAGCTGTGGGTCTAGATATGGTCAATCCAGGTTGCATCACAGCCCCTGAACTCATTGTGTAAGAATTTCTATCTCTTTCACTGTCGTTGTTTCATGGGTTTTTCAAAGTAATTTATTTTCATAATGGGGTTTAGCTGCTTTTCACGGCTGTGTTTATGCCGCTTTACACCCACTTGACACACTAACAGAGAGATATCAATACATAGGTTTTAAGATTTTTACTAGTCAGATATATTCTTGTGCGGTGAATAGGGCGTGTTGAGTCCAGTTCTCTGAGCAAGGAGTAGGTCTTGTCTACTACATATTGGGTTTATGGAACGGTATCTGAGCTAATTTGATACCCTTGTTTTATGTATCACCCCACCTCACCTTTCCCGTTAAGCAGCCATAGTCTGTTTTCTGCATGTGTGACTCTGTTCTGTTTTGTAATTCAGTTCAACTGTAACGGTTTTTACATTCCCTCTAAAAGTGATACCTTATGAGAAGTGTCCTTTTCTGTGTGACTTATTTCAGTTAGAATCGTCGTACCTAAATCCACTCATCATGCTGCTACTAACCTTATGACATTGATTTCATGGCTGAGTGATATTCCATTGTACATAAGGACCACAACTTCTTTATCCATTTTTCTCTTTCCTTGGATATTTAAGGTGGAATGAAGTGGAGGTCCTTGTCAACAGAGCAGCCCTAAACTTTGGGGTGCTTGTGTCTTGCTGATTTTTCATTTTCCCAATTTATACCCCCATGAGTGGAAGTGCCCTATGCTCTCTAAGCTGTGTTTTTCAGATGTTTCAGGACACACCGTACACTTCTCCAGAGTGGCTGTTGGCAATTTACATCCCGCCCATCAGTGTAGCAAGGCTCTCATTTCTCCATGGCCTGTCCTGCATTTCTGGTTTTGACACTTTTTTCACCATGGCCCTTTTGACCGATGGGAAGCGAGACTTCTTTTTAGCGCTGATTTGCCTTTCCAGGTTGCTTGGTTGGCCAAAAAGGGCGTATGCGTTTTTTCCTGAATATATTCAGGAAAAAACGCATACGCCCTTTTTGGCCAAGGGCATCATTGTCAACATTTTGCTGCTTTTCATGTGCTTTAAAGGCGATTCGAATCTACCTCCTGAAATCTGTTTCGTGCAATTCTGCCTTGATTTCAAATCCTCTTCTTTGCCTTCCCTCAATATATTTGTGGACGAGAGTTATCATTTATAACTCTGCAGGTTTGTGAATTGCAGTGCCCTGAACGTCCATTTTACAACTCGCTTTTTTGGGAGCTGGCCGCAAAAGCGCAGGATGGCTTCAGGCCCTGTTCTGGTTCCGGGGGGCAGGCTGAGCCTGTGGTTAATTCTTCTTCCTGATGGGAAAATAGAGTGACCTGTGCCTGTCCCAACACCAAGAGCTAGTCTCTCGTTGGTTCCCCGTCTTCCCGTTCATCCTCAGGACAAATTGCAACCTGTACGGAACAGGAGGTTAAAGGTGCTGATGCTCCAAGTAGGGAGATTGCTAGTAAAGCGGCTGGAATGGCGAACCCGGGCACAAGGAGATGAGAAATGAGGTGCGTTTTAGAAACCTTTCCCCATCACACGGTGTACCATCTTCTGGGTTTCTCATGCATGTTTTCGATGTAGGAAGATGCCCTTGAACCTGGAGATTTGGGACCCATGCGATGGGTACCACGCCGTATTACTTTAAAGGGTCTGCATTTGCTCACCCAACCTCACCAAACCTCTCAGCCCCAAGAGTGTCCACCCTTATGTCTCATCCAGCTGTGGGTCTAGATATGGTCAATCCAGGTTGCATCACAGCCCCTGAACTCATTGTGTAAGAATTTCTATCTCTTTCACTGTCGTTGTTTCATGGGTTTTTCAAAGTAATTTATTTTCATAATGGGGTTTAGCTGCTTTTCACGGCTGTGTTTATGCCGCTTTACACCCACTTGACACACTAACAGAGAGATATCAATACATAGGTTTTAAGATTATTACTAGTCAGATATATTCTTGTGCGGTGAATAGGGCGTGTTGAGTCCAGTTCTCTGAGCAAGGAGTAGGTCTTGTCTACTACATATTGGGTTTATGGAACGGTATCTGAGCTAATTTGATACCCTTGTTTTATGTATCACCCCACCTCACCTTTCCCGTTAAGCAGCCATAGTCTGTTTTCTGCATGTGTGACTCTGTTCTGTTTTGTAATTCAGTTCAAGTGTAACAGTTTTTACATTCCCTCTAAAAGTGATACCTTATGAGAAGTGTCCTTTTCTGTGTGACTTATTTCAGTTAGAATCGTCGTACCTAAATCCACTCATCATGCTGCTACTAACCTTATGACATTGATTTCATGGCTGAGTGATATTCCATTGTACATAAGGACCACAACTTCTTTATCCATTTTTCTCTTTCCTTGGATATTTAAGGTGGAATGAAGTGGAGGTCCTTGTCAACAGAGCAGCCCTAAACTTTGGGGTGCTTGTGTCTTGCTGATTTTTCATTTTCCCAATTTATACCCCCATGAGTGGAAGTGCCCTATGCTCTCTAAGCTGTGTTTTTCAGATGTTTCAGGACACACCGTACACTTCTCCAGAGTGGCTGTTGGCAATTTACATCCCGCCCATCAGTGTAGCAAGGCTCCCATTTCTCCATGGCCTGTCCTGCATTTCTGGTTTTGACACTTTTTTCAGCATGGCCCTTTTGACCGATGGGAAGCGAGACTTCTCTGTAGCGCTGATTTGCCTTTCCAGGTTGCTTGGTTGGCCAAAAAGGGCGTATGCGTTTTTTCCTGAATATATTCAGGAAAAAACGCATACGCCCTTTTTGGCCAATGGCATCATTGTCAACGTTTTGCCGCTTTTCATGTGCTTTAAAGGCGATTCGTATCTACCTCCTGAAATCTGTTTCGTGCAATTCTGCCTTGATTTCAAATCCTCTTCTTTGCCTTCCCTCAATATATTTGTGGACGAGAGTTATCATTTATAACTAGGCAGGTTTGTGAATTGCAGTGCCCTGAACCTCCATTTTACAACTCGCTTTTTTGGGAGCTGGCCGCAAAAGCGCAGGATGGCTTCAGGCCCTGTTCTGGTTCCGGGGGGCAGGCTGAGCCTGTGGTTAATTCTTCTTCCTGATGAGAAAATAGAGTGACCTGTGCCTGTCCCGACACCAAGAGCTAGTCTCTCGTTGGTTCCCCGTCTTCCCGTTCATCCTCAGGACAAATTGCAACCTGTACGGAACAGGAGGTTAAAGGTGCTGATGCTCCAAGTAGGGAGATTGCTAGTAAAGCGGCTGGAAAGGCGAACCCGGGCACAAGGAGATGAGAAATGAGGTGCGTTTTAGAAACCTTTCCCCATCACACGGTGTACCATCTTCTGGGTTTCTCATGCATGTTTTCGATGTAGGAAGATGCCCTTGAACCTGGAGATTTGGGACCCATGCGATGGGTACCACGCAGTATTACTTTAAAGGGTCTGCGTTTGCTCACCCAACCTCACCAAACCTCTCAGCCCCAAGAGTGTCCACCCTTATGTCTCATCCAGCTGTGGGTCTAGATATGGTGAATCCAGGTTGCATCACAGCCCCTGAACGCATTGTGTAAGAATTTCTCTCTCTTTCACTGTCGTTGTTTCATGGGTTTTTCAAAGTAATTTATTTTCATAATGGGGTTTAGCTGCTTTTCACTGCTGTGTTTATGTCGCTTTACACCCACTTGACACACTAACAGAGAGATATCAATACATAGGTTTTAAGATTATTACTAGTCAGATATATTCTTGTGCGGTGAATAGGGCGTGTTGAGTCCAGTTCTCTGAGCAAGGAGTAGGTCTTGTCTATTACATATTGGGTTTATGGAACGGTATCTGAGCTAATTTGATACCCTTGTTTTATGTATCACCCCACCTCACCTTTCCCGTTAAGCAGCCATAGTGTGTTTTCTGCATGTGTGACTCTGTTCTGTTTTGTAATTCAGTTCAAGTGTAACGGTTTTTACATTCCCTCTAAAAGTGATACCTTATGAGAAGTGTCCTTTTCTGTGTGACTTATTTCAGTTAGAATCGTCGTACCTAAATCCACTCATCATGCTGCTACTAACCTTATGACATTGATTTCATGGCTGAGTGATATTCCATTGTACATAAGGACCACAACTTCTTTATCCATTTTTCTCTTTCCTTGGATATTAAGGTGGAATGAAGTGGAGGTCCTTGTCAACAGAGCAGCCCTAAACTTTGGGGTGCTTGTGTCTTGCTGATTTTTCATTTTCCCAATTTATACCCCCATGAGTGGAAGTGCCCTATGCTCTCTAAGCTGTGTTTTTCAGATGTTTCAGGACACACCGTACACTTCTCCAGAGTGGCTGTTGGCAATTTACATCCCGCCCATCAGTGTAGCAAGGCTCCCATTTCTCCATGGCCTGTCCTGCATTTCTGGTTTTGACACTTTTTTCAGCATGGCCCTTTTGACCGATGGGAAGCGAGACTTCTCTGTAGCGCTGATTTGCCTTTCCAGGTTGCTTGGTTGGCCAAAAAGGGCGTATGCGTTTTTTCCTGAATATATTCAGGAAAAAACGCATACGCCCTTTTTGGCCAAGGGCATCATTGTCAACGTTTTGCCGCTTTTCATGTGCTTTAAAGGCGATTCGTATCTACCTCCTGAAATCTGTTTCGTGCAATTCTGCCTTGATTTCAAATCCTCTTCTTTGCCTTCCCTCAATATATTTGTGGACGAGAGTTATCATTTATAACTCTGCAGGTTTGTGAATTGCAGTGCCCTGAACCTCCATTTTACAACTCGCTTTTTTGGGAGCTGGCCGCAAAAGCGCAGGATGGCTTCAGGCCCTGTTCTGGTTCCGGGGGGCAGGCTGAGCCTGTGGTTAATTCTTCTTCCTGATGGGAAAATAGAGTGACCTGTGCCTGTCCCGACACCAAGAGCTAGTCTCTCGTTGGTTCCCCGTCTTCCCGTTCATCCTCAGGACAAATTGCAACCTGTACGGAACAGGAGGTTAAAGGTGCTGATGCTCCAAGTAGGGAGATTGCTAGTAAAGCGGCTGGAAAGGCGAACCCGGGCACAAGGAGATGAGAAATGAGGTGCGTTTTAGAAACCTTTCCCCATCACACGGTGTACCATCTTCTGGGTTTCTCATGCATGTTTTCGATGTAGGAAGATGCCCTTGAACCTGGAGATTTGGGACCCATGCGATGGGTACCACGCAGTATTACTTTAAAGGGTCTGCGTTTGCTCACCCAACCTCACCAAACCTCTCAGCCCCAAGAGTGTCCACCCTTATGTCTCATCCAGCTGTGGGTCTAGATATGGTCAATCCAGGTTGCATCACAGCCCCTGAACGCATTGTGTAAGAATTTCTCTCTCTTTCACTGTCGTTGTTTCATGGGTTTTTCAAAGTAATTTATTTTCATAATGGGGTTTAGCTGCTTTTCACTGCTGTGTTTATGTCGCTTTACACCCACTTGACACACTAACAGAGAGATATCAATACATAGGTTTTAAGATTATTACTAGTCAGATATATTCTTGTGCGGTGAATAGGGCGTGTTGAGTCCAGTTCTCTGAGCAAGGAGTAGGTCTTGTCTATTACATATTGGGTTTATGGAACGGTATCTGAGCTAATTTGATACCCTTGTTTTATGTATCACCCCACCTCACCTTTCCCGTTAAGCAGCCATAGTGTGTTTTCTGCATGTGTGACTCTGTTCTGTTTTGTAATTCAGTTCAAGTGTAACGGTTTTTACATTCCCTCTAAAAGTGATACCTTATGAGAAGTGTCCTTTTCTGTGTGACTTATTTCAGTTAGAATCGTCGTACCTAAATCCACTCATCATGCTGCTACTAACCTTATGACATTGATTTCATGGCTGAGTGATATTCCATTGTACATAAGGACCACAACTTCTTTATCCATTTTTCTCTTTCCTTGGATATTAAGGTGGAATGAAGTGGAGGTCCTTGTCAACAGAGCAGCCCTAAACTTTGGGGTGCTTGTGTCTTGCTGATTTTTCATTTTCCCAATTTATACCCCCATGAGTGGAAGTGCCCTATGCTCTCTAAGCTGTGTTTTTCAGATGTTTCAGGACACACCGTACACTTCTCCAGAGTGGCTGTTGGCAATTTACATCCCGCCCATCAGTGTAGCAAGGCTCCCATTTCTCCATGGCCTGTCCTGCATTTCTGGTTTTGACACTTTTTTCAGCATGGCCCTTTTGACCGATGGGAAGCGAGACTTCTCTGTAGCGCTGATTTGCCTTTCCAGGTTGCTTGGTTGGCCAAAAAGGGCGTATGCGTTTTTTCCTGAATATATTCAGGAAAAAACGCATACGCCCTTTTTGGCCAAGGGCATCATTGTCAACGTTTTGCCGCTTTTCATGTGCTTTAAAGGCGATTCGTATCTACCTCCTGAAATCTGTTTCGTGCAATTCTGCCTTGATTTCAAATCCTCTTCTTTGCCTTCCCTCAATATATTTGTGGACGAGAGTTATCATTTATAACTCTGCAGGTTTGTGAATTGCAGTGCCCTGAACCTCCATTTTACAACTCGCTTTTTTGGGAGCTGGCCGCAAAAGCGCAGGATGGCTTCAGGCCCTGTTCTGGTTCCGGGGGGCAGGCTGAGCCTGTGGTTAATTCTTCTTCCTGATGGGAAAATAGAGTGACCTGTGCCTGTCCCGACACCAAGAGCTAGTCTCTCGTTGGTTCCCCGTCTTCCCGTTCATCCTCAGGACAAATTGCAACCTGTACGGAACAGGAGGTTAAAGGTGCTGATGCTCCAAGTAGGGAGATTGCTAGTAAAGCGGCTGGAATGGCGAACCCGGGCACAAGGAGATGAGAAATGAGGTGCGTTTTAGAAACCTTTCCCCATCACACGGTGTACCATCTTCTGGGTTTCTCATGCATGTTTTCGATGTAGGAAGATGCCCTTGAACCTGGAGATTTGGGACCCATGCGATGGGTACCACGCAGTATTACTTTAAAGGGTCTGCGTTTGCTCACCCAACCTCACCAAACCTCTCAGCCCCAAGAGTGTCCACCCTTATGTCTCATCCAGCTGTGGGTCTAGATATGGTCAATCCAGGTTGCATCACAGCCCCTGAACTCATTGTGTAAGAATTTCTATCTCTTTCACTGTCGTTGTTTCATGGGTTTTTCAAAGTAATTTATTTTCATAATGGGGTTTAGCTGCTTTTCACGGCTGTGTTTATGCCGCTTTACACCCACTTGACACACTAACAGAGAGATATCAATACATAGGTTTTAAGATTTTTACTAGTCAGATATATTCTTGTGCGGTGAATAGGGCGTGTTGAGTCCAGTTCTCTGAGCAAGGAGTAGGTCTTGTCTACTACATATTGGGTTTATGGAACGGTATCTGAGCTAATTTGATACCCTTGTTTTATGTATCACCCCACCTCACCTTTCCCGTTAAGCAGCCATAGTCTGTTTTCTGCATGTGTGACTCTGTTCTGTTTTGTAATTCAGTTCAACTGTAACGGTTTTTACATTCCCTCTAAAAGTGATACCTTATGAGAAGTGTCCTTTTCTGTGTGACTTATTTCAGTTAGAATCGTCGTACCTAAATCCACTCATCATGCTGCTACTAACCTTATGACATTGATTTCATGGCTGAGTGATATTCCATTGTACATAAGGACCACAACTTCTTTATCCATTTTTCTCTTTCCTTGGATATTTAAGGTGGAATGAAGTGGAGGTCCTTGTCAACAGAGCAGCCCTAAACTTTGGGGTGCTTGTGTCTTGCTGATTTTTCATTTTCCCAATTTATACCCCCATGAGTGGAAGTGCCCTATGCTCTCTAAGCTGTGTTTTTCAGATGTTTCAGGACACACCGTACACTTCTCCAGAGTGGCTGTTGGCAATTTACATCCCGCCCATCAGTGTAGCAAGGCTCTCATTTCTCCATGGCCTGTCCTGCATTTCTGGTTTTGACACTTTTTTCACCATGGCCCTTTTGACCGATGGGAAGCGAGACTTCTTTTTAGCGCTGATTTGCCTTTCCAGGTTGCTTGGTTGGCCAAAAAGGGCGTATGCGTTTTTTCCTGAATATATTCAGGAAAAAACGCATACGCCCTTTTTGGCCAAGGGCATCATTGTCAACATTTTGCTGCTTTTCATGTGCTTTAAAGGCGATTCGAATCTACCTCCTGAAATCTGTTTCGTGCAATTCTGCCTTGATTTCAAATCCTCTTCTTTGCCTTCCCTCAATATATTTGTGGACGAGAGTTATCATTTATAACTCTGCAGGTTTGTGAATTGCAGTGCCCTGAACGTCCATTTTACAACTCGCTTTTTTGGGAGCTGGCCGCAAAAGCGCAGGATGGCTTCAGGCCCTGTTCTGGTTCCGGGGGGCAGGCTGAGCCTGTGGTTAATTCTTCTTCCTGATGGGAAAATAGAGTGACCTGTGCCTGTCCCAACACCAAGAGCTAGTCTCTCGTTGGTTCCCCGTCTTCCCGTTCATCCTCAGGACAAATTGCAACCTGTACGGAACAGGAGGTTAAAGGTGCTGATGCTCCAAGTAGGGAGATTGCTAGTAAAGCGGCTGGAATGGCGAACCCGGGCACAAGGAGATGAGAAATGAGGTGCGTTTTAGAAACCTTTCCCCATCACACGGTGTACCATCTTCTGGGTTTCTCATGCATGTTTTCGATGTAGGAAGATGCCCTTGAACCTGGAGATTTGGGACCCATGCGATGGGTACCACGCCGTATTACTTTAAAGGGTCTGCATTTGCTCACCCAACCTCACCAAACCTCTCAGCCCCAAGAGTGTCCACCCTTATGTCTCATCCAGCTGTGGGTCTAGATATGGTCAATCCAGGTTGCATCACAGCCCCTGAACTCATTGTGTAAGAATTTCTATCTCTTTCACTGTCGTTGTTTCATGGGTTTTTCAAAGTAATTTATTTTCATAATGGGGTTTAGCTGCTTTTCACGGCTGTGTTTATGCCGCTTTACACCCACTTGACACACTAACAGAGAGATATCAATACATAGGTTTTAAGATTATTACTAGTCAGATATATTCTTGTGCGGTGAATAGGGCGTGTTGAGTCCAGTTCTCTGAGCAAGGAGTAGGTCTTGTCTACTACATATTGGGTTTATGGAACGGTATCTGAGCTAATTTGATACCCTTGTTTTATGTATCACCCCACCTCACCTTTCCCGTTAAGCAGCCATAGTCTGTTTTCTGCATGTGTGACTCTGTTCTGTTTTGTAATTCAGTTCAAGTGTAACAGTTTTTACATTCCCTCTAAAAGTGATACCTTATGAGAAGTGTCCTTTTCTGTGTGACTTATTTCAGTTAGAATCGTCGTACCTAAATCCACTCATCATGCTGCTACTAACCTTATGACATTGATTTCATGGCTGAGTGATATTCCATTGTACATAAGGACCACAACTTCTTTATCCATTTTTCTCTTTCCTTGGATATTTAAGGTGGAATGAAGTGGAGGTCCTTGTCAACAGAGCAGCCCTAAACTTTGGGGTGCTTGTGTCTTGCTGATTTTTCATTTTCCCAATTTATACCCCCATGAGTGGAAGTGCCCTATGCTCTCTAAGCTGTGTTTTTCAGATGTTTCAGGACACACCGTACACTTCTCCAGAGTGGCTGTTGGCAATTTACATCCCGCCCATCAGTGTAGCAAGGCTCCCATTTCTCCATGGCCTGTCCTGCATTTCTGGTTTTGACACTTTTTTCAGCATGGCCCTTTTGACCGATGGGAAGCGAGACTTCTCTGTAGCGCTGATTTGCCTTTCCAGGTTGCTTGGTTGGCCAAAAAGGGCGTATGCGTTTTTTCCTGAATATATTCAGGAAAAAACGCATACGCCCTTTTTGGCCAATGGCATCATTGTCAACGTTTTGCCGCTTTTCATGTGCTTTAAAGGCGATTCGTATCTACCTCCTGAAATCTGTTTCGTGCAATTCTGCCTTGATTTCAAATCCTCTTCTTTGCCTTCCCTCAATATATTTGTGGACGAGAGTTATCATTTATAACTAGGCAGGTTTGTGAATTGCAGTGCCCTGAACCTCCATTTTACAACTCGCTTTTTTGGGAGCTGGCCGCAAAAGCGCAGGATGGCTTCAGGCCCTGTTCTGGTTCCGGGGGGCAGGCTGAGCCTGTGGTTAATTCTTCTTCCTGATGAGAAAATAGAGTGACCTGTGCCTGTCCCGACACCAAGAGCTAGTCTCTCGTTGGTTCCCCGTCTTCCCGTTCATCCTCAGGACAAATTGCAACCTGTACGGAACAGGAGGTTAAAGGTGCTGATGCTCCAAGTAGGGAGATTGCTAGTAAAGCGGCTGGAAAGGCGAACCCGGGCACAAGGAGATGAGAAATGAGGTGCGTTTTAGAAACCTTTCCCCATCACACGGTGTACCATCTTCTGGGTTTCTCATGCATGTTTTCGATGTAGGAAGATGCCCTTGAACCTGGAGATTTGGGACCCATGCGATGGGTACCACGCAGTATTACTTTAAAGGGTCTGCGTTTGCTCACCCAACCTCACCAAACCTCTCAGCCCCAAGAGTGTCCACCCTTATGTCTCATCCAGCTGTGGGTCTAGATATGGTGAATCCAGGTTGCATCACAGCCCCTGAACGCATTGTGTAAGAATTTCTCTCTCTTTCACTGTCGTTGTTTCATGGGTTTTTCAAAGTAATTTATTTTCATAATGGGGTTTAGCTGCTTTTCACTGCTGTGTTTATGTCGCTTTACACCCACTTGACACACTAACAGAGAGATATCAATACATAGGTTTTAAGATTATTACTAGTCAGATATATTCTTGTGCGGTGAATAGGGCGTGTTGAGTCCAGTTCTCTGAGCAAGGAGTAGGTCTTGTCTATTACATATTGGGTTTATGGAACGGTATCTGAGCTAATTTGATACCCTTGTTTTATGTATCACCCCACCTCACCTTTCCCGTTAAGCAGCCATAGTGTGTTTTCTGCATGTGTGACTCTGTTCTGTTTTGTAATTCAGTTCAAGTGTAACGGTTTTTACATTCCCTCTAAAAGTGATACCTTATGAGAAGTGTCCTTTTCTGTGTGACTTATTTCAGTTAGAATCGTCGTACCTAAATCCACTCATCATGCTGCTACTAACCTTATGACATTGATTTCATGGCTGAGTGATATTCCATTGTACATAAGGACCACAACTTCTTTATCCATTTTTCTCTTTCCTTGGATATTAAGGTGGAATGAAGTGGAGGTCCTTGTCAACAGAGCAGCCCTAAACTTTGGGGTGCTTGTGTCTTGCTGATTTTTCATTTTCCCAATTTATACCCCCATGAGTGGAAGTGCCCTATGCTCTCTAAGCTGTGTTTTTCAGATGTTTCAGGACACACCGTACACTTCTCCAGAGTGGCTGTTGGCAATTTACATCCCGCCCATCAGTGTAGCAAGGCTCCCATTTCTCCATGGCCTGTCCTGCATTTCTGGTTTTGACACTTTTTTCAGCATGGCCCTTTTGACCGATGGGAAGCGAGACTTCTCTGTAGCGCTGATTTGCCTTTCCAGGTTGCTTGGTTGGCCAAAAAGGGCGTATGCGTTTTTTCCTGAATATATTCAGGAAAAAACGCATACGCCCTTTTTGGCCAAGGGCATCATTGTCAACGTTTTGCCGCTTTTCATGTGCTTTAAAGGCGATTCGTATCTACCTCCTGAAATCTGTTTCGTGCAATTCTGCCTTGATTTCAAATCCTCTTCTTTGCCTTCCCTCAATATATTTGTGGACGAGAGTTATCATTTATAACTCTGCAGGTTTGTGAATTGCAGTGCCCTGAACCTCCATTTTACAACTCGCTTTTTTGGGAGCTGGCCGCAAAAGCGCAGGATGGCTTCAGGCCCTGTTCTGGTTCCGGGGGGCAGGCTGAGCCTGTGGTTAATTCTTCTTCCTGATGGGAAAATAGAGTGACCTGTGCCTGTCCCGACACCAAGAGCTAGTCTCTCGTTGGTTCCCCGTCTTCCCGTTCATCCTCAGGACAAATTGCAACCTGTACGGAACAGGAGGTTAAAGGTGCTGATGCTCCAAGTAGGGAGATTGCTAGTAAAGCGGCTGGAAAGGCGAACCCGGGCACAAGGAGATGAGAAATGAGGTGCGTTTTAGAAACCTTTCCCCATCACACGGTGTACCATCTTCTGGGTTTCTCATGCATGTTTTCGATGTAGGAAGATGCCCTTGAACCTGGAGATTTGGGACCCATGCGATGGGTACCACGCAGTATTACTTTAAAGGGTCTGCGTTTGCTCACCCAACCTCACCAAACCTCTCAGCCCCAAGAGTGTCCACCCTTATGTCTCATCCAGCTGTGGGTCTAGATATGGTCAATCCAGGTTGCATCACAGCCCCTGAACGCATTGTGTAAGAATTTCTCTCTCTTTCACTGTCGTTGTTTCATGGGTTTTTCAAAGTAATTTATTTTCATAATGGGGTTTAGCTGCTTTTCACTGCTGTGTTTATGTCGCTTTACACCCACTTGACACACTAACAGAGAGATATCAATACATAGGTTTTAAGATTATTACTAGTCAGATATATTCTTGTGCGGTGAATAGGGCGTGTTGAGTCCAGTTCTCTGAGCAAGGAGTAGGTCTTGTCTATTACATATTGGGTTTATGGAACGGTATCTGAGCTAATTTGATACCCTTGTTTTATGTATCACCCCACCTCACCTTTCCCGTTAAGCAGCCATAGTGTGTTTTCTGCATGTGTGACTCTGTTCTGTTTTGTAATTCAGTTCAAGTGTAACGGTTTTTACATTCCCTCTAAAAGTGATACCTTATGAGAAGTGTCCTTTTCTGTGTGACTTATTTCAGTTAGAATCGTCGTACCTAAATCCACTCATCATGCTGCTACTAACCTTATGACATTGATTTCATGGCTGAGTGATATTCCATTGTACATAAGGACCACAACTTCTTTATCCATTTTTCTCTTTCCTTGGATATTAAGGTGGAATGAAGTGGAGGTCCTTGTCAACAGAGCAGCCCTAAACTTTGGGGTGCTTGTGTCTTGCTGATTTTTCATTTTCCCAATTTATACCCCCATGAGTGGAAGTGCCCTATGCTCTCTAAGCTGTGTTTTTCAGATGTTTCAGGACACACCGTACACTTCTCCAGAGTGGCTGTTGGCAATTTACATCCCGCCCATCAGTGTAGCAAGGCTCCCATTTCTCCATGGCCTGTCCTGCATTTCTGGTTTTGACACTTTTTTCAGCATGGCCCTTTTGACCGATGGGAAGCGAGACTTCTCTGTAGCGCTGATTTGCCTTTCCAGGTTGCTTGGTTGGCCAAAAAGGGCGTATGCGTTTTTTCCTGAATATATTCAGGAAAAAACGCATACGCCCTTTTTGGCCAAGGGCATCATTGTCAACGTTTTGCCGCTTTTCATGTGCTTTAAAGGCGATTCGTATCTACCTCCTGAAATCTGTTTCGTGCAATTCTGCCTTGATTTCAAATCCTCTTCTTTGCCTTCCCTCAATATATTTGTGGACGAGAGTTATCATTTATAACTCTGCAGGTTTGTGAATTGCAGTGCCCTGAACCTCCATTTTACAACTCGCTTTTTTGGGAGCTGGCCGCAAAAGCGCAGGATGGCTTCAGGCCCTGTTCTGGTTCCGGGGGGCAGGCTGAGCCTGTGGTTAATTCTTCTTCCTGATGGGAAAATAGAGTGACCTGTGCCTGTCCCGACACCAAGAGCTAGTCTCTCGTTGGTTCCCCGTCTTCCCGTTCATCCTCAGGACAAATTGCAACCTGTACGGAACAGGAGGTTAAAGGTGCTGATGCTCCAAGTAGGGAGATTGCTAGTAAAGCGGCTGGAATGGCGAACCCGGGCACAAGGAGATGAGAAATGAGGTGCGTTTTAGAAACCTTTCCCCATCACACGGTGTACCATCTTCTGGGTTTCTCATGCATGTTTTCGATGTAGGAAGATGCCCTTGAACCTGGAGATTTGGGACCCATGCGATGGGTACCACGCAGTATTACTTTAAAGGGTCTGCGTTTGCTCACCCAACCTCACCAAACCTCTCAGCCCCAAGAGTGTCCACCCTTATGTCTCATCCAGCTGTGGGTCTAGATATGGTCAATCCAGGTTGCATCACAGCCCCTGAACTCATTGTGTAAGAATTTCTATCTCTTTCACTGTCGTTGTTTCATGGGTTTTTCAAAGTAATTTATTTTCATAATGGGGTTTAGCTGCTTTTCACGGCTGTGTTTATGCCGCTTTACACCCACTTGACACACTAACAGAGAGATATCAATACATAGGTTTTAAGATTTTTACTAGTCAGATATATTCTTGTGCGGTGAATAGGGCGTGTTGAGTCCAGTTCTCTGAGCAAGGAGTAGGTCTTGTCTACTACATATTGGGTTTATGGAACGGTATCTGAGCTAATTTGATACCCTTGTTTTATGTATCACCCCACCTCACCTTTCCCGTTAAGCAGCCATAGTCTGTTTTCTGCATGTGTGACTCTGTTCTGTTTTGTAATTCAGTTCAACTGTAACGGTTTTTACATTCCCTCTAAAAGTGATACCTTATGAGAAGTGTCCTTTTCTGTGTGACTTATTTCAGTTAGAATCGTCGTACCTAAATCCACTCATCATGCTGCTACTAACCTTATGACATTGATTTCATGGCTGAGTGATATTCCATTGTACATAAGGACCACAACTTCTTTATCCATTTTTCTCTTTCCTTGGATATTTAAGGTGGAATGAAGTGGAGGTCCTTGTCAACAGAGCAGCCCTAAACTTTGGGGTGCTTGTGTCTTGCTGATTTTTCATTTTCCCAATTTATACCCCCATGAGTGGAAGTGCCCTATGCTCTCTAAGCTGTGTTTTTCAGATGTTTCAGGACACACCGTACACTTCTCCAGAGTGGCTGTTGGCAATTTACATCCCGCCCATCAGTGTAGCAAGGCTCCCATTTCTCCATGGCCTGTCCTGCATTTCTGGTTTTGACACTTTTTTCAGCATGGCCCTTTTGACCGATGGGAAGCGAGACTTCTTTTTAGCGCTGATTTGCCTTTCCAGGTTGCTTGGTTGGCCAAAAAGGGCGTATGCGTTTTTTCCTGAATATATTCAGGAAAAAACGCATACGCCCTTTTTGGCCAAGGGCATCATTGTCAACATTTTGCTGCTTTTCATGTGCTTTAAAGGCGATTCGAATCTACCTCCTGAAATCTGTTTCGTGCAATTCTGCCTTGATTTCAAATCCTCTTCTTTGCCTTCCCTCAATATATTTGTGGACGAGAGTTATCATTTATAACTCTGCAGGTTTGTGAATTGCAGTGCCCTGAACGTCCATTTTACAACTCGCTTTTTTGGGAGCTGGCCGCAAAAGCGCAGGATGGCTTCAGGCCCTGTTCTGGTTCCGGGGGGCAGGCTGAGCCTGTGGTTAATTCTTCTTCCTGATGGGAAAATAGAGTGACCTGTGCCTGTCCCAACACCAAGAGCTAGTCTCTCGTTGGTTCCCCGTCTTCCCGTTCATCCTCAGGACAAATTGCAACCTGTACGGAACAGGAGGTTAAAGGTGCTGATGCTCCAAGTAGGGAGATTGCTAGTAAAGCGGCTGGAATGGCGAACCCGGGCACAAGGAGATGAGAAATGAGGTGCGTTTTAGAAACCTTTCCCCATCACACGGTGTACCATCTTCTGGGTTTCTCATGCATGTTTTCGATGTAGGAAGATGCCCTTGAACCTGGAGATTTGGGACCCATGCGATGGGTACCACGCCGTATTACTTTAAAGGGTCTGCATTTGCTCACCCAACCTCACCAAACCTCTCAGCCCCAAGAGTGTCCACCCTTATGTCTCATCCAGCTGTGGGTCTAGATATGGTCAATCCAGGTTGCATCACAGCCCCTGAACTCATTGTGTAAGAATTTCTATCTCTTTCACTGTCGTTGTTTCATGGGTTTTTCAAAGTAATTTATTTTCATAATGGGGTTTAGCTGCTTTTCACGGCTGTGTTTATGCCGCTTTACACCCACTTGACACACTAACAGAGAGATATCAATACATAGGTTTTAAGATTATTACTAGTCAGATATATTCTTGTGCGGTGAATAGGGCGTGTTGAGTCCAGTTCTCTGAGCAAGGAGTAGGTCTTGTCTACTACATATTGGGTTTATGGAACGGTATCTGAGCTAATTTGATACCCTTGTTTTATGTATCACCCCACCTCACCTTTCCCGTTAAGCAGCCATAGTCTGTTTTCTGCATGTGTGACTCTGTTCTGTTTTGTAATTCAGTTCAAGTGTAACAGTTTTTACATTCCCTCTAAAAGTGATACCTTATGAGAAGTGTCCTTTTCTGTGTGACTTATTTCAGTTAGAATCGTCGTACCTAAATCCACTCATCATGCTGCTACTAACCTTATGACATTGATTTCATGGCTGAGTGATATTCCATTGTACATAAGGACCACAACTTCTTTATCCATTTTTCTCTTTCCTTGGATATTTAAGGTGGAATGAAGTGGAGGTCCTTGTCAACAGAGCAGCCCTAAACTTTGGGGTGCTTGTGTCTTGCTGATTTTTCATTTTCCCAATTTATACCCCCATGAGTGGAAGTGCCCTATGCTCTCTAAGCTGTGTTTTTCAGATGTTTCAGGACACACCGTACACTTCTCCAGAGTGGCTGTTGGCAATTTACATCCCGCCCATCAGTGTAGCAAGGCTCCCATTTCTCCATGGCCTGTCCTGCATTTCTGGTTTTGACACTTTTTTCAGCATGGCCCTTTTGACCGATGGGAAGCGAGACTTCTCTGTAGCGCTGATTTGCCTTTCCAGGTTGCTTGGTTGGCCAAAAAGGGCGTATGCGTTTTTTCCTGAATATATTCAGGAAAAAACGCATACGCCCTTTTTGGCCAATGGCATCATTGTCAACGTTTTGCCGCTTTTCATGTGCTTTAAAGGCGATTCGTATCTACCTCCTGAAATCTGTTTCGTGCAATTCTGCCTTGATTTCAAATCCTCTTCTTTGCCTTCCCTCAATATATTTGTGGACGAGAGTTATCATTTATAACTAGGCAGGTTTGTGAATTGCAGTGCCCTGAACCTCCATTTTACAACTCGCTTTTTTGGGAGCTGGCCGCAAAAGCGCAGGATGGCTTCAGGCCCTGTTCTGGTTCCGGGGGGCAGGCTGAGCCTGTGGTTAATTCTTCTTCCTGATGAGAAAATAGAGTGACCTGTGCCTGTCCCGACACCAAGAGCTAGTCTCTCGTTGGTTCCCCGTCTTCCCGTTCATCCTCAGGACAAATTGCAACCTGTACGGAACAGGAGGTTAAAGGTGCTGATGCTCCAAGTAGGGAGATTGCTAGTAAAGCGGCTGGAAAGGCGAACCCGGGCACAAGGAGATGAGAAATGAGGTGCGTTTTAGAAACCTTTCCCCATCACACGGTGTACCATCTTCTGGGTTTCTCATGCATGTTTTCGATGTAGGAAGATGCCCTTGAACCTGGAGATTTGGGACCCATGCGATGGGTACCACGCAGTATTACTTTAAAGGGTCTGCGTTTGCTCACCCAACCTCACCAAACCTCTCAGCCCCAAGAGTGTCCACCCTTATGTCTCATCCAGCTGTGGGTCTAGATATGGTGAATCCAGGTTGCATCACAGCCCCTGAACGCATTGTGTAAGAATTTCTCTCTCTTTCACTGTCGTTGTTTCATGGGTTTTTCAAAGTAATTTATTTTCATAATGGGGTTTAGCTGCTTTTCACTGCTGTGTTTATGCCACTTTACACCCACTTGACACACTAACAGAGAGATATCAATACATAGGTTTTACGATTATTACTAGTCAGATATATTCTTGTGCGGTGAATAGGGCGTGTTGAGTCCAGTTCTCTGAGCAAGGAGTAGGTCTTGTCTATTACATACTGGGTTTATGGAACGGTATCTGAGCTAATTTGATACCCTTGATTTATGTATCACCCCACCTCACCTTTCCCGTTAAGCAGCCATAGTGTGTTTTCTGCATGTGTGACTCTGTTCTGTTTTGTAATTCAGTTCAAGTGTAACGGTTTTTACATTCCCTCTATCAGTGATACCTTATGAGAAGTGTCCTTTTCTGTGTGACTTATTTCAGTTAGAATCGTCGTACCTAAATCCACTCATCATGCTGCTACTAACCTTATGACATTGATTTCATGGCTGAGTGATATTCCATTGTACATAAGGACCACAACTTCTTTATCCATTTTTCTCTTTCCTGGGATATTTAAGGTGGAATGAAGTGGAGGTCCTTGTCAACAGAGCAGCCCTCAACTTTGGGGTGCTTGTGTCTTGCTGATTTTTAATTTTCCCAATTTATACCCCCATGAGTGGAAGTGCCCTATGCTCTCTAAGCTGTGTTTTTCAGATGTTTCAGGACACACCGTACACTTCTCCAGAGTGGCTGTTGGCAATTTACATCCCGCCCATCAGTGTAGCAAGGCTCTCATTTCTCCATGGCCTGTCCTGCATTTCTGGTTTTAACACTTTTTTCAGCATGGCCCTTTTGACCGATGGGAAGCGAGACTTCTTTGTAGCGCTGATTTGCCTTTCCAGGTTGCTTGGTTGGCCAAAAAGGGCGTATGCGTTTTTTCCTGAATATATTCAGGAAAAAACGCATACGCCCTTTTTGGCCAAGGGCATCATTGTCAACATTTTGCTGCTTTTCATGTGCTTTAAAGGCGATTCGAATCTACCTCCTGAAATCTGTTTCCTGCAATTCTGCCTTGATTTCAAATCCTCTTCTTTGCCTTCCCTCAATATATTTGTGGACGAGAGTTATCATTTATAACTCTGCAGGTTTGTGAATTGCAGTGCCCTGAACCTCCATTCTACAACTCGCTTTTTTGGGAGCTGGCCGCAAAAGCGCAGGATGGCTTCAGGCCCTGTTCTGGTTCCGGGGGGCAGGCTGAGCCTGTGGTTAATTCTTCTTCCTGATGGGAAAATAGAGTGACCTGTGCCTGTCCCAACACCAAGAGCTAGTCTCTCGTTGGTTCCCCGTCTTCCCGTTCATCCTCAGGACAAATTGCAACCTGTACGGAACAGGAGGTTAAAGGTGCTGATGCTCCAAGTAGGGAGATTGCTAGTAAAGCGGCTGGAATGGCGAACCCGGGCACAAGGAGATGAGAAATGAGGTGCGTTTTAGAAACCTTTCCCCATCACACGGTGTACCATCTTCTGGGTTTCTCATGCATGTTTTCGATGTAGGAAGATGCCCTTGAACCTGGAGATTTGGGACCCATGCGATGGGTACCACGCCGTATTACTTTAAAGGGTCTGCATTTGCTCAGTCAACCTCACCAAACCTCTCAGCCCCAAGAGTGTCCACCCTTATGTCTCATCCAGCTGTGGGTCTAGATATGGTCAATCCAGGTTGCATCACAGCCCCTGAACTCATTGTGTAAGAATTTCTCTCTCTTTCACTGTCGTTGTTTCATGGGTTTTTCAAAGTAATTTATTTTCATAATGGGGTTTAGCTGCTTTTCACGGCTGTGTTTATGCCGCTTTACACCCACTTGACACACTAACAGAGAGATATCAATACATAGGTTTTAAGATTATTACTAGTCAGATATATTCTTGTGCGGTGAATAGGGCGTGTTGAGTCCAGTTCTCTGAGCAAGGAGTAGGTCTTGTCTATTACATATTGGGTTTATGGAACGGTATCTGAGCTAATTTGATACCCTTGTTTTATGTATCACCCCACCTCACCTTTCCCGTTAAGCAGCCATAGTGTGTTTTCTGCATGTGTGACTCTGTTCTGTTTTGTAATTCAGTTCAAGTGTAACGGTTTTTACATTCCCTCTATCAGTGATACCTTATGAGAAGTGTCCTTTTCTGTGTGACTTATTTCAGTTAGAATCGTCGTACCTAAATCCACTCATCATGCTGCTACTAACCTTATGACATTGATTTCATGGCTGAGTGATATTCCATTGTACATAAGGACCACAACTTCTTTATCCATTTTTCTCTTTCCTGGGATATTTAAGGTGGAATGAAGTGGAGGTCCTTGTCAACAGAGCAGCCCTCAACTTTGGGGTGCTTGTGTCTTGCTGATTTTTAATTTTCCCAATTTATACCCCCATGAGTGGAAGTGCCCTATGCTCTCTAAGCTGTGTTTTTCAGATGTTTCAGGACACACCGTACACTTCTCCAGAGTGGCTGTTGGCAATTTACATCCCGCCCATCAGTGTAGCAAGGCTCCCATTTCTCCATGGCCTGTCCTGCATTTCTGGTTTTGACACTTTTTTCAGCATGGCCCTTTTGACCGATGGGAATCGAGACTTCTCTGTAGCGCTGATTTGCCTTTCCAGGTTGCTTGGTTGGCCAAAAAGGGCGTATGCGTTTTTTCCTGAATATATTCAGGAAAAAACGCATACGCCCTTTTTGGCCAAGGGCATCATTGTCAACGTTTTGCCGCTTTTCATGTGCTTTAAAGGCGATTCGTATCTACCTCCTGAAATCTGTTTCGTGCAATTCTGCCTTGATTTCAAATCCTCTTCTTTGCCTTCCCTCAATATATTTGTGGATGAGAGTTATCATTTATAACTCTGCAGGTTTGTGAATTGCAGTGCCCTGAACCTCCATTTTACAACTCGCTTTTTTGGGAGCTGGCCGCAAAAGCGCAGGATGGCTTCAGGCCCTGTTCTGGTTCCGGGGGGCAGGCTGAGCCTGTGGTTAATTCTTCTTCCTGATGGGAAAATAGAGTGACCTGTGCCTGTCCCGACACCAAGAGCTAGTCTCTCGTTGGTTCCCCGTCTTCCCGTTCATCCTCAGGACAAATTGCAACCTGTACGGAACAGGAGGTTAAAGGTGCTGATGCTCCAAGTAGGGAGATTGCTAGTAAAGCGGCTGGAAAGGCGAACCCGGGCACAAGGAGATGAGAAATGAGGTGCGTTTTAGAAACCTTTCCCCATCACACGGTGTACCATCTTCTGGGTTTCTCATGCATGTTTTCGATGTAGGAAGATGCCCTTGAACCTGGAGATTTGGGACCCATGCGATGGGTACCACGCAGTATTACTTTAAAGGGTCTGCGTTTGCTCACCCAACCTCACCAAACCTCTCAGCCCCAAGAGTGTCCACCCTTATGTCTCATCCAGCTGTGGGTCTAGATATGGTCAATCCAGGTTGCATCACAGCCCCTGAACGCATTGTGTAAGAATTTCTCTCTCTTTCACTGTCGTTGTTTCATGGGTTTTTCAAAGTAATTTATTTTCATAATGGGGTTTAGCTGCTTTTCACTGCTGTGTTTATGTCGCTTTACACCCACTTGACACACTAACAGAGAGATATCAATACATAGGTTTTAAGATTATTACTAGTCAGATATATTCTTGTGTGGTGAATAGGGCGTGTTGAGTCCAGTTCTCTGAGCAAGGAGTAGGTCTTGTCTATTACATATTGGGTTTATGGAACGGTATCTGAGCTAATTTGATACCCTTGTTTTATGTATCACCCCACCTCACCTTTCCCGTTAAGCAGCCATAGTGTGTTTTCTGCATGTGTGACTCTGTTCTGTTTTGTAATTCAGTTCAAGTGTAACGGTTTTTACATTCCCTCTATCAGTGATACCTTATGAGAAGTGTCCTTTTCTGTGTGACTTATTTCACTTAGAATCGTCGTACCTAAATCCACTCATCATGCTGCTACTATCCTTATGACATTGATTTCATGGCTGAGTGATATTCCATTGTACATAAGGACCACAACTTCTTTATCCATTTTTCTCTTTCCTGGGATATTTAAGGTGGAATGAAGTGGAGGTCCTTGTCAACAGAGCAGCCCTCAACTTTGGGGTGCTTGTGTCTTGCTGATTTTTAATTTTCCCAATTTATAACCCCATGAGTGGAAGTGCCCTATGCTCTCTAAGCTGTGTTTTTCAGATGTTTCAGGACACACCGTACACTTCTCCAGAGTGGCTGTTGGCAATTTACATCCCGCCCATCAGTGTAGCAAGGCTCCCATTTCTCCATGGCCTGTCCTGCATTTCTGGTTTTGACACTTTTTTCAGCATGGCCCTTTTGACCGATGGGAAGCGAGACTTCTCTGTAGCGCTGATTTGCCTTTCCATGTTGCTTGGTTGGCCAAAAAGGGCGTATGCGTTTTTTCCTGAATATATTCAGGAAAAAACGCATACGCCCTTTTTGGCCAAGGGCATCATTGTCAACGTTTTGCCGCTTTTCATGTGCTTTAAAGGCGATTCGTATCTACCTCCTGAAATCTGTTTCGTGCAATTCTGCCTTGATTTCAAATCCTCTTCTTTGCCTTACCTCAATATATTTGTGGACGAGAGTTATCATTTATAACTCTGCAGGTTTGTGAATTGCAGTGCCCTGAACCTCCATTTTACAACTCGCTTTTTTGGGAGCTGGCCGCAAAAGCGCAGGATGGCTTCAGGCCCTGTTCTGGTTCCGGGGGGCAGGCTGAGCCTGTGGTTAATTCTTCTTCCTGATGGGAAAATAGAGTGACCTGTGCCTGTCCCGACACCAAGAGCTAGTCTCTCGTTGGTTCCCCGTCTTCCCGTTCATCCTCAGGACAAATTGCAACCTGTACGGAACAGGAGGTTAAAGGTGCTGATGCTCCAAGTAGGGAGATTGCTAGTAAAGCGGCTGGAATGGCGAACCCGGGCACAAGGAGATGAGAAATGAGGTGCGTTTTAGAAACCTTTCCCCATCACACGGTGTACCATCTTCTGGGTTTCTCATGCATGTTTTCGATGTAGGAAGATGCCCTTGAACCTGGAGATTTGGGACCCATGCGATGGGTACCACGCAGTATTACTTTAAAGGGTCTGCGTTTGCTCACCCAACCTCACCAAACCTCTCAGCCCCAAGAGTGTCCACCCTTATGTCTCATCCAGCTGTGGGTCTAGAAATGGTCAATCCAGGTTGCATCACAGCCACTGAACTCATTGTGTAAGAATTTCTATCTCTTTCACTGTCGTTGTTTCATGGGTTTTTCAAAGTAATTTATTTTCATAATGGGGTTTAGCTGCTTTTCACGGCTGTGTTTATGCCGCTTTACACCCACTTGACACACTAACAGAGAGATATCAATACATAGGTTTTAAGATTATTACTAGTCAGATATATTCTTGTGCGGTGAATAGGGCGTGTTGAGTCCAGTTCTCTGAGCAAGGAGTAGGTCTTGTCTACTACATATTGGGTTTATGGAACGGTATCTGAGCTAATTTGATACCCTTGTTTTATGTATCACCCCACCTCACCTTTCCCGTTAAGCAGCCATAGTCTGTTTTCTGCATGTGTGACTCTGTTCTGTTTTGTAATTCAGTTCAAGTGTAACGGTTTTTACATTCCCTCTATCAGTGATACCTTATGAGAAGTGTCCTTTTCTGTGTGACTTATTTCAGTTAGAATCGTCGTACCTAAATCCACTCATCATGCTGCTACTAACCTTACGACATTGATTTCCTGGCTGAGTGATATTCCATTGTATATAAGGACCACAACTTCTTTATCCATTTTTCTCTTTCCTGGGATATTTAAGATGGAATGAATTGGAGGTCCTGGTCAACAGAGCAGCCCTAAACTTTGGGGTGCTTGTGTCTTGCTGATTTTTCATTTTCCCAATTTATACCCCCATGAGTGGAAGTGCCCTATGCTCTCTAAGCTGTGTTTTTCAGATGTTTCAGGACACACCGTACACTTCTCCAGAGTGGCTGTTGGCAATTTACATCCCGCCCATCAGTGTAGCAAGGCTCCCATTTCTCCATGGCCTGTCCTGCATTTCTGGTTTTGACACTTTTTTCAGCATGGCCCTTTTGACCGATGGGAAGCGAGACTTCTCTGTAGCGCTGATTTGCCTTTCCAGGTTGCTTGGTTGGCCAAAAAGGGCGTATGCGTTTTTTCCTGAATATATTCAGGAAAAAACGCATACGCCCTTTTTGGCCAAGGGCATCATTGTCAACGTTTTGCCGCTTTTCATGTGCTTTAAAGGCGATTCGTATCTACCTCCTGAAATCTGTTTCGTGCAATTCTGCCTTGATTTCAAATCCTCTTCTTTGCCTTCCCTCAATATATTTGTGGACGAGAGTTATCATTTATAACTCTGCAGGTTTGTGAATTGCAGTGCCCTGAACCTCCATTTTACAACTCGCTTTTTTGGGAGCTGGCCGCAAAAGCGCAGGATGGCTTCAGGCCCTGTTCTGGTTCCGGGGGGCAGGCTGAGCCTGTGGTTAATTCTTCTTCCTGATGGGAAAATAGAGTGACCTGTGCCTGTCCCGACACCAAGAGCTAGTCTCTCGTTGGTTCCCCGTCTTCCCGTTCATCCTCAGGACAAATTGCAACCTGTACGGAACAGGAGGTTAAAGGTGCTGATGCTCCAAGTAGGGAGATTGCTAGTAAAGCGGCTGGAAAGGCGAACCCGGGCACAAGGAGATGAGAAATGAGGTGCGTTTTAGAAACCTTTCCCCATCACACGGTGTACCATCTTCTGGGTTTCTCATGCATGTTTTCGATGTAGGAAGATGCCCTTGAACCTGGAGATTTGGGACCCATGCGATGGGTACCACGCAGTATTACTTTAAAGGGTCTGCGTTTGCTCACCCAACCTCACCAAACCTCTCAGCCCCAAGAGTGTCCACCCTTATGTCTCATCCAGCTGTGGGTCTAGATATGGTCAATCCAGGTTGCATCACAGCCCCTGAACGCATTGTGTAAGATTTTCTCTCTCTTTCACTGTCGTTGTTTCATGGGTTTTTCAAAGTAATTTATTTTCATAATGGGGTTTAGCTGCTTTTCACTGCTGTGTTTATGTCGCTTTACACCCACTTGACACACTAACAGAGAGATATCAATACATAGGTTTTAAGATTATTACTAGTCAGATATATTCTTGTGCGGTGAATAGGGCGTGTTGAGTCCAGTTCTCTGAGCAAGGAGTAGGTCTTGTCTACTACATATTGGGTTTATGGAACGGTATCTGAGCTAATTTGATACCCTTGTTTTATGTATCACCCCACCTCACCTTTCCCGTTAAGCAGCCATAGTCTGTTTTCTGCATGTGTGACTCTGTTCTGTTTTGTAATTCAGTTCAAGTGTAACGGTTTTTACATTCCCTCTATCAGTGATACCTTATGAGAAGTGTCCTTTTCTGTGTGACTTATTTCACTTAGAATCGTCGTACCTAAATCCACTCATCATGCTGCTACTAACCTTATGACATTGATTTCATGGCTGAGTGATATTCCATTGTACATAAGGACCACAACTTCTTTATCCATTTTTCTCTTTCCTGGGATATTTAAGGTGGAATGAAGTGGAGGTCCTTGTCAACAGAGCAGCCCTAAACTTTGGGGTGCTTGTGTCTTGCTGATTTTTCATTTTCCCAATTTATACCCCCATGAGTGGAAGTGCCCTATGCTCTCTAAGCTGTGTTTTTCAGATGTTTCAGGACACACCGTACACTTCTCCAGAGTGGCTGTTGGCAATTTACATCCCGCCCATCAGTGTAGCAAGGCTCCCATTTCTCCATGGCCTGTCCTGCATTTCTGGTTTTGACACTTTTTTCAGCATGGCCCTTTTGACCGATGGGAAGCGAGACTTCTCTGTAGCGCTGATTTGCCTTTCCAGGTTGCTTGGTTGGCCAAAAAGGGCGTATGCGTTTTTTCCTGAATATATTCAGGAAAAAACGCATACGCCCTTTTTGGCCAAGGGCATCATTGTCAACGTTTTGCCGCTTTTCATGTGCTTTAAAGGCGATTCGTATCTACCTCCTGAAATCTGTTTCGTGCAATTCTGCCTTGATTTCAAATCCTCTTCTTTGCCTTCCCTCAATATATTTGTGGACGAGAGTTATCATTTATAACTCTGCAGGTTTGTGAATTGCAGTGCCCTGAACCTCCATTTTACAACTCGCTTTTTTGGGAGCTGGCCGCAAAAGCGCAGGATGGCTTCAGGCCCTGTTCTGGTTCCGGGGGGCAGGCTGAGCCTGTGGTTAATTCTTCTTCCTGATGGGAAAATAGAGTGACCTGTGCCTGTCCCGACACCAAGAGCTAGTCTCTCGTTGGTTCCCCGTCTTCCCGTTCATCCTCAGGACAAATTGCAACCTGTACGGAACAGGAGGTTAAAGGTGTTGATGCTCCAAGTAGGGAGATTGCTAGTAAAGCGGCTGGAAAGGCGAACCCGGGCACAAGGAGATGAGAAATGAGGTGCGTTTTAGAAACCTTTCCCCATCACACGGTGTACCATCTTCTGGGTTTCTCATGCATGTTTTCGATGTAGGAAGATGCCCTTGAACCTGGAGATTTGGGACCCATGCAATGGGTACCACGCAGTATTACTTTAAAGGGTCTGCGTTTGCTCACCCAACCTCACCAAACCTCTCAGCCCCAAGAGTGTCCACCCTTATGTCTCATCCAGCTGTGGGTCTAGATATGGTGAATCCAGGTTGCATCACAGCCCCTGAACGCATTGTGTAAGAATTTCTCTCTCTTTCACTGTCGTTGTTTCATGGGTTTTTCAAAGTAATTTATTTTCATAATGGGGTTTAGCTGCTTTTCACTGCTGTGTTTATGTCGCTTTACACCCACTTGACACACTAACAGAGAGATATCAATACATAGGTTTTAAGATTATTACTAGTCAGATATATTCTTGTGCGGTGAATAGGGCGTGTTGAGTCCAGTTCTCTGAGCAAGGAGTAGGTCTTGTCTATTACATATTGGGTTTATGGAACGGTATCTGAGCTAATTTGATACCCTTGTTTTATGTATCACCCCACCTCACCTTTCCCGTTAAGCAGCCATAGTGTGTTTTCTGCATGTGTGACTCTGTTCTGTTTTGTAATTCAGTTCAAGTGTAACGGTTTTTACATTCCCTCTATCAGTGATACCTTATGAGAAGTGTCCTTTTCTGTGTGACTTATTTCACTTAGAATCGTCGTACCTAAATCCACTCATCATGCTGCTACTAACCTTATGACATTGATTTCATGGCTGAGTGATATTCCATTGTACATAAGGACCACAACTTCTTTATCCATTTTTCTCTTTCCTGGGATATTTAAGGTGGAATGAAGTGGAGGTCCTTGTCAACAGAGCAGCCCTCAACTTTGGGGTGCTTGTGTCTTGCTGATTTTTCATTTTCCCAATTTATACCCCCATGAGTGGAAGTGCCCTATGCTCTCTAAGCTGTGTTTTTCAGATGTTTCAGGACACACCGTACACTTCTCCAGAGTGGCTGTTGGCAATTTACATCCCGCCCATCAGTGTAGCAAGGCTCCCATTTCTCCATGGCCTGTCCTGCATTTCTGGTTTTGACACTTTTTTCAGCATGGCCCTTTTGACCGATGGGAAGCGAGACTTCTCTGTAGTGCTGATTTGCCTTTCCAGGTTGCTTGGTTGGCCAAAAAGGGCGTATGCGTTCTTTCCTGAATATATTCAGGAAAAAACGCATACGCCCTTTTTGGCCAAGGGCATCATTGTCAACGTTTTGCCGCTTTTCATGTGCTTTAAAGGCGATTCGTATCTACCTCCTGAAATCTGTTTCGTGCAATTCTGCCTTGATTTCAAATCCTCTTCTTTGCCTTCCCTCAATATATTTGTGGACGAGAGTTATCATTTATAACTCTGCAGGTTTGTGAATTGCAGTGCCCTGAACCTCCATTTTACAACTCGCTTTTTTGGGAGCTGGCCGCAAAAGCGCAGGATGGCTTCAGGCCCTGTTCTGGTTCCGGGGGGCAGGCTGAGCCTGTGGTTAATTCTTCTTCCTGATGGGAAAATAGAGTGACCTGTGCCTGTCCCGACACCAAGAGCTAGTCTCTCGTTGGTTCCCCGTCTTCCCGTTCATCCTCAGGACAAATTGCAACCTGTACGGAACAGGAGGTTAAAGGTGCTGATGCTCCAAGTAGGGAGATTGCTAGTAAAGTGGCTGGAAAGGCGAACCCGGGCACAAGGAGATGAGAAATGAGGTGCGTTTTAGAAACCTTTCCCCTTCACACGGTGTACCATCTTCTGGGTTTCTCATGCATGTTTTCGATGTAGGAAGATGCCCTTGAACCTGGAGATTTGGGACCCATGCGATGGGTACCACGCAGTATTACTTTAAAGGGTCTGCGTTTGCTCACCCAACCTCACCAAACCTCTCAGCCCCAAGAGTGTCCACCCTTATGTCTCATCCAGCTGTGGGTCTAGATATGGTCAATCCAGGTTGCATCACAGCCCCTGAACGCATTGTGTAAGATTTTCTCTCTCTTTCACTGTCGTTGTTTCATGGGTTTTTCAAAGTAACTTATTTTCATAATGGGGTTTAGCTGCTTTTCACTGCTGTGTTTATGTTGCTTTACACCCACTTGACACACTAACAGAGAGATATCAATACATAGGTTTTAAGATTATTACTAGTCAGATATATTCTTGTGCGGTGAATAGGGCGTGTTGAGTCCAGTTCTCTGAGCAAGGAGTAGGTCTTGTCTATTACATATTGGGTTTATGGAACGGTATCTGAGCTAATTTGATACCCTTGTTTTATGTATCACCCCACCTCACCTTTCCCGTTAAGCAGCCATAGTGTGTTTTCTGCATGTGTGACTCTGTTCTGTTTTGTAATTCAGTTCAAGTGTAACGGTTTTTACATTCCCTCTATCAGTGATACCTTATGAGAAGTGTCCTTTTCTGTGTGACTTATTTCACTTAGAATCGTCGTACCTAAATCCACTCATCATGCTGCTACTAACCTTATGACATTGATTTCATGGCTGAGTGATATTCCATTGTACATAAGGACCACAACATCTTTATCCATTTTTCTCTTTCCTGGGATATTTAAGGTGGAATGAAGTGGAGGTCCTGGTCAACAGAGCAGCCCTCAACTTTGGGGTGCTTGTGTCTTGCTGATTTTTCATTTTCCCAATTTATACCCCCATGAGTGGAAGTGCCCTATGCTCTCTAAGCTGTGTTTTTCAGATGTTTCAGGACACACCGTACACTTCTCCAGAGTGGCTGTTGGCAATTTACATCCCGCCCATCAGTGTAGCAAGGCTCCCATTTCTCCATGGCCTGTCCTGCATTTCTGGTTTTGACACTTTTTTCAGCATGGCCCTTTTGACCGATGGGAAGCGAGACTTCTCTGTAGCGCTGATTTGCCTTTCCAGGTTGCTTGGTTGGCCAAAAAGGGCGTATGCGTTTTTTCCTGAATATATTCAGGAAAAAACGCATACGCCCTTTTTGGCCAAGGGCATCATTGTCAACGTTTTGCCGCTTTTCATGTGCTTTAAAGGCGATTCGTATCTACCTCCTGAAATCTGTTTCGTGCAATTCTGCCTTGATTTCAAATCCTCTTCTTTGCCTTCCCTCAATATATTTGTGGACGAGAGTTATCATTTATAACTCTGCAGGTTTGTGAATTGCAGTGCCCTGAACCTCCATTTTACAACTCGCTTTTTTGGGAGCTGGCCGCAAAAGCGCAGGATGGCTTCAGGCCCTGTTCTGGTTCCGGGGGGCAGGCTGAGCCTGTGGTTAATTCTTCTTCCTGATGGGAAAATAGAGTGACCTGTGCCTGTCCCAACACCAAGAGCTAGTCTCTCGTTGGTTCCCCGTCTTCCCGTTCATCCTCAGGACAAATTGCAACCTGTACGGAACAGGAGGTTAAAGGTGCTGATGCTCCAAGTAGGGAGATTGCTAGTAAAGCGGCTGGAATGGCGAACCCGGGCACAAGGAGATGAGAAATGAGGTGCGTTTTAGAAACCTTTCCCCATCACACGGTGTACCATCTTCTGGGTTTCTCATGCATGTTTTCGATGTAGGAAGATGCCCTTGAACCTGGAGATTTGGGACCCATGCGATGGGTACCACGCAGTATTACTTTAAAGGGTCTGCGTTTGCTCACCCAACCTCACCAAACCTCTCAGCCCCAAGAGTGTCCACCCTTATGTCTCATCCAGCTGTGGGTCTAGATATGGTCAATCCAGGTTGCATCACAGCCCCTGAACGCATTGTGTAAGAATTTCTCTCTCTTTCACTGTCGTTGTTTCATGGGTTTTTCAAAGTAATTTATTTTCATAATGGGGTTTAGCTGCTTTTCACTGCTGTGTTTATGCCGCTTTACACCCACTTGACACACTAACAGAGAGATATCAATACATAGGTTTTAAGATTATTACTAGTCAGATATATTCTTGGGCGGTGAATAGGGCGTGTTGAGTCCAGTTCTCTGAGCAAGGAGTAGGTCTTGTCTACTACATATTGGGTTTATGGAACGGTATCTGAGCTAATTTGATACCCTGGTTTTATGTATCACCCCACCTCACCTTTCCCGTTAAGCAGCCATAGTGTGTTTTCTGCATGTGTGACTCTGTTCTGTTTTGTAATTCAGTTCAAGTGTAACGGTTTTTACATTCCCTCTATCAGTGATACCTTATGAGAAGTGTCCTTTTCTGTGTGACTTATTTCACTTAGAATCGTCGTACCTAAATCCACTCATCATGCTGCTACTAACCTTATGACATTGATTTCATGGCTGAGTGATATTCCATTGTACATAAGGACCACAACTTCTTTATCCATTTTTCTCTTTCCTGGGATATTTAAGGTGGAATGAAGTGGAGGTCCTTGTCAACAGAGCAGCCCTCAACTTTGGGGTGCTTGTGTCTTGCTGATTTTTAATTTTCCCAATTTATACCCCCATGAGTGGAAGTGCCCTATGCTCTCTAAGCTGTGTTTTTCAGATGTTTCAGGACACACCGGACACTTCTCCAGAGTGGCTGTTGGCAATTTACATCCCGCCCATCAGTGTAGCAAGGCTCCCATTTCTCCATGGCCTGTCCTGCATTTCTGGTTTTGACACTTTTTTCAGCATGGCCCTTTTGACCGATGGGAAGCGAGACTTCTCTGTAGCGCTGATTTGCCTTTCCAGGTTGCTTGGTTGGCCAAAAAGGGCGTATGCGTTTTTTCCTGAATATATTCAGGAAAAAACGCATACGCCCTTTTTGGCCAAGGGCAACATTGTCAACGTTTTGCCGCTTTTCATGTGCTTTAAAGGCGATTCGTATCTACCTCCTGAAATCTGTTTCGTGCAATTCTGCCTTGATTTCAAATCCTCTTCTTTGCCTTCCCTCAATATATTTGTGGACGAGAGTTATCATTTATAACTCTGCAGGTTTGTGAATTGCAGTGCCCTGAACCTCCATTTTACAACTCGCTTTTTTGGGAGCTGGCCGCAAAAGCGCAGGATGGCTTCAGGCCCTGTTCTGGTTCCGGGGGGCAGGCTGAGCCTGTGGTTATTTCTTTTCCTGATGGGAAAATAGAGTGACCTGTGCCTGTCCCGACACCAAGAGCTAGTCTCTCGTTGGTTCCCCGTCTTCCCGTTCAACCTCAGGACAAATTGCAACCTGTACGGAACAGGAGGTTAAAGATGCTGATGCTCCAAGTAGGGAGATTGCTAGTAAAGCGGCTGGAAAGGCGAACCCGGGCACAAGGAGATGAGAAATGAGGTGCGTTTTAGAAACCTTTCCCCATCACACGGTGTACCATCTTCTGGGTTTCTCATGCATGTTTTCGATGTAGGAAGATGCCCTTGAACCTGGAGATTTGGGACCCATGCGATGGGTACCACGCAGTATTACTTTAAAGGGTCTGCGTTTGCTCACCCAACCTCACCAAACCTCTCAGCCCCAAGAGTGTCCACCCTTATGTCTCATCCAGCTGTGGGTCTAGATATGGTCAATCCAGGTTGCATCACAGCCCCTGAACGCATTGTGTAAGAATTTCTCTCTCTTTCACTGTCGTTGTTTCATGGGTTTTTCAAAGTAATTTATTTTCATAATGGGGTTTAGCTGCTTTTCACTGCTGTGTTTATGTCGCTTTACACCCACTTGACACACTAACAGAGAGATATCATTACATAGGTTTTAAGATTATTACTAGTCAGATATATTCTTGTGCGGTGAATAGGGCGTGTTGAGTCCAGTTCTCTGAGCAAGGAGTAGGTCTTGTCTATTACATATAGGGTTTATGGAACGGTATCTGAGCTAATTTGATACCCTTGTTTTATGTATCACCCCACCTCACCTTTCCCGTTAAGCAGCCATAGTGTGTTTTCTGCATGTGTGACTCTGTTCTGTTTTGTAATTCAGTTCAAGTGTAACGGTTTTTACATTCCCTCTATCAGTGATACCCTATGAGAAGTGTCCTTTTCTGTGTGACTTATTTCACTTAGAATCGTCGTACCTAAATCCACTCATCATGCTGCTACTAACCTTATGACATTGATTTCATGGCTGAGTGATATTCCATTGTACATAAGGACCACAACTTCTTTATCCATTTTTCTCTTTCCTGGGATATTTAAGGTGGAATGAAGTGGAGGTCCTTGTCAACAGAGCAGCCCTCAACTTTGGGGTGCTTGTGTCTTGCTGATTTTTCATTTTCCCAATTTATACCCCCATGAGTGGAAGTGCCCTATGCTCTCTAAGCTGTGTTTTTCAGATGTTTCAGGACACACCGTACACTTCTCCAGAGTGGCTGTTGGCAATTTACATCCCGCCCATCAGTGTAGCAAGGCTCCCATTTCTCCATGGCCTGTCCTGCATTTCTGGTTTTGACACTTTTTTCAGGATGGCCCTTTTGACCGATGGGAAGCGAGACTTCTCTGTAGCGCTGATTTGCCTTTCCAGGTTGCTTGGTTGGCCAAAAAGGGCGTATGCGTTTTTTCCTGAATATATTCAGGAAAAAACGCATACGCCCTTTTTGGCCAAGGGCATCATTGTCAACGTTTTGCCGCTTTTCATGTGCTTTAAAGGCGATTCGAATCTACCTCCTGAAATCTGTTTCGTGCAATTCTGCCTTGATTTCAAATCCTCTTCTTTGCCTTCCCTCAATATATTTGTGGACGAGAGTTATCATTTATAACTCTGCAGGTTTGTGAATTGCAGTGCCCTGAACCTCCATTTTACAACTCGCTTTTTTGGGAGGTGGCCGTAAAGTGGCTGGAATGGCGAACCCGGGCACAAGGAGATGAGAAATGAGGTGCGTTTTAGAAACGTTTCCCCATCACACGGTGTACCATCTTCTGGGTTTCTCATGCATGTTTTCAATGTAGGAAGATGCCCTTGAACCTGGAGATTTGGGACCCATGCGATGGGTACCACGCAGTATTACTTTAAAGGGTCTGCGTTTGCTCACCCAACCTCACCAAACCTCTCAGCCCCAAGAGTGTCCACCCTTATGTCTCATCCAGCTGTGGGTCTAAATATGGTCAATCCAGGTTGCATCACAGCCCCTGAACGCATTGTGGAAGAATTTCTAACACTTTCACTTTTGTTGTTTCATGGGTTTTTCAAAGTAATTTATTTTCATAATGGGGTTTAGCTGCTTTTCACTGCTGTGTTTATGCCGCTTTACACCCTCTTGACACACTAATAGAGAGATATCAATACATAGGTTTTAAGATTATTACTAGTCAGATAGATTCTTGTGTGGTTAATAGGGCGTGTTGAGTCCAGTTCTCTGAGCAAGGAGTACGTCTTGTCTATTACATATTGGGTTTATGGAACGGTATCTGAGCTAATTTGATACCCTTGTTTTATGTATCACCCCACCTCACCTTTCCCGTTAAGCAGCCATAGTGTGTTTTCTGCATGTGTGACTCTGTTCTGTTTTGTAATTCAGTTCAAGTGTAACGGTTTTTACATTCCCTCTATCAGTGATACCCTATGAGAAGTGTCCTTTTCTGTGTGACTTATTTCACTTAGAATCGTCGTACCTAAATCCACTCATCATGCTGCTACTAACCTTATGACATTGATTTCATGGCTGAGTGATATTCCATTGTACATAAGGACCACAACTTCTTTATCCATTTTTCTCTTTCGTGGGATATTTAAGGTGGAATGAAGTGGAGGTCCTTTTCAACAGAGCAGCCCTCAACTTTGGGGTGCTTGTGTCTTGCTGATTTTTCATTTTCCCAATTTATAACCCCATGAGTGGAAGTGCCCTATGCTCTCTAAGCTGTGTTTTTCAGTTGTTTCAGGACACACTGTACACTTCTCCAGAGTGGCTGTTGGCAATTTACATCCCGCCCATCAGTGTAGCAAGGCTCCCATTTCTCCATGGCCTGTCCTGCATTTCTGGTTTTGACACTTTTTTCAGCATGGCCCTTTTGACCGATGGGAAGCGAGACTTCTTTTTAGCGCTGATTTGCCTTTCCAGGTTGCTTGGTTGGCCAAAAAGGGCGTATGCGTTTTTTCCTGAATATATTCAGGAAAAAACGCATACGCCCTTTTTGGCCAAGGGCATCATTGTCAACGTTTTGCCGCTTTTCATGTGCTTTAAAGGCGATTCGTATCTACCTCCTGAAATCTGTTTCGTGCAATTCTGCCTTGATTTCAAATCCTCTTCTTTGCCTTCCCTCAATATATTTGTGGACGAGAGTTATCATTTATAACTCTGCAGGTTTGTGAATTGCAGTGTCCTGAACCTCCATTTTACAACTCGCATTTTTGGGAGCTGCACGCAAAAGCGCAGGATGGCTTCAGGCCCTGTTCTTGTTTCGGGGGTCAGGCTGAGCCTGTGGTTAATTCTTCTTCCTGATGGGAAAATAGAGTGACCTGTGCCTGTCCCGACACCAAGAGCTAGTCTCTCGTTGGTTCCCCGTCTTCCCGTTCATCCTCAGGACAAATTGCAACCTGTACGGAACCGGAGGTTAAAGGTGCTGATGCTCCAAGTAGGGAGATTGCTAGTAAAGCGGCTGGAATGGCGAACCCGGGCACAAGGAGATGAGAAATGAGGTGCGTTTTAGAAATCTTTCCCCATCACACGGTGTACCATCTTCTGGGTTTCTCATGCATGTTTTCGATATAGGAAGATGCCTTTGAACCTGGAGATTTGGGACCCATGCGATGGGTACCACGCAGTATTACTTTAAAGGGTCTGCGTTTGCTCACCCAACCTCACCAACCCTCTCAGCCCCAAGAGTGTCCACCCTTATGTCTCATCCAGCTGTGGGTCTAGATATGGTAAATCCAGGTTGCATCACAGCCCCTGAACGCATTGTGTAAGAATTTCTAACTCTTTCACTTTTGTTGTTTCATGGGTTTTTCAAAGTAATTTATTTTCATAATGGGGTTTAGCTGCTTTTCACTGCTGTGTTTATGCCGCTTTACACCCACTTGACACACTAACAGAGAGATATTAATACATAGGATTTAAGATTATTACTAGTCAGATATATTCTTGTGCGGTGAATAGGGCGTGTTGAGTCCAGTTCTCTGAGCAAGGAGTAGGTGTTGTCTATTACATATTGGGTTTATGAAACGGTATCTGAGCTAATTTGATACCCTTGTTTTATGTATCACCCCACCTCCCCTTTCCCGTTAAGCAGCCATAGTCTGTTTTCTGCATGTGTGACTCTGTTCTGTTTTGTAATTCAGTTGAAGTGTAACGGTTTTTACATTCCCTCTAAAAGTGATACCTTATGAGAAGTGTCCTTTTCTGTGTGACTTATTTCACTTAGAATCGTCGTACCTAAATCCACTCATCATGCTGCTACTAACCTTATGACATTGATTTCATGGCTGAGTGATATTCCATTGTACATAAGGACCACAACTTCTTTATCCATTTTTCTCTTTCCTGGGATATTTAAGGTGGAATGAAGTGGAGGTCCTTGTCAACAGAGCAGCCCTCAACTTTGGGGTGCTTGTGTCTTGCTGATTTTTCATTTTCCCAATTTATACCCCCATGAGTGGAAGTGCCCTATGCTCTCTAAGCTGTGTTTTTCAGATGTTTCAGGACACACCGGACACTTCTCCAGAGTGGCTGTTGGCAATTTACATCCCGCCCATCAGTGTAGCAAGGCTCCCATTTCTCCATGGCCTGTCCTGCATTTCTGGTTTTGACACTTTTTTCAGCATGGCCCTTTTGACCGATAGGAAGCGAGACTTCTCTGTAGCGCTGATTTGCCTTTCCAGGTTGCTTGGTTGGCCAAAAAGGGCGTATGCGTTTTTTCCTGAATATATTCAGGAAAAAACGCATACGCCCTTTTTGGCCAAGGGCATCATTTTCGACGTTTTGCCGCTTTTCATGTGCTTTAAAGGCGATTCGAATCGACCTCCTGAAATCTGTTTCCTGCAATTCTGCCTTGCTTTCAAATCCTCTTCGTTGCCTTCCCTCAATATATTTGTGGACGAGAGTTATCATTTATAACTCTGCTGGTTTGTGAATTGCAATGCCCCTGAGCTCCATTTTTCAACTCGCTTTTTTGGGAGCTCTCCGCAAAAGCGCAGGATGGCCTCAGGCACTATTCTTGTTAAGGGCGGCAGGCTGAGCCTGTGGTTAATTCTTCTTCCTGATGGGAAAATAGAGTGACCTGTGCCTGTCCCAACACCAAGAGCTAATCTCTCATTGGCTCCCCGTCTTTCCGTTCATCCTCAGGACAAATTGCAAGCTGTATGGAACAGGAGGTTAAAGGTGCTGATTTTCCATTGAGGGCGATTGCTACTAAAGCGGCTGGAATGGCGAACCCGAGCACAAGGAGAGGAGAAATGAGGTGCGTTTTAGAAACCTTTCCCGATCACACAGTGTACCACCTTCTGGGTTTCTCATGCATGTTTTCGATGTAGGAAGATGCCCTTGAACCTGGAGATTTGGAACCCATGGGATGGGTAACAGGCAGTATTACTTTAAAGGCTCTGCGTTTGCTCCCCAACCTCACCAAGCCTCTCAGCCCCGAGAGTGTCCACCCTTATGTCTCATCCAGCTGTGGGTCTAGATATGGTCAATCCAGGTGGCATCAGAGCCCCTGAACGAATTTTGTAAGAATTTCTCTCTCTTTCACTGTCTTCGTTTCACGGGTTTTTAAAAGTAATTTATTTTTATAATGGGGTTTAGCTGCTTTTCACGGCTGTGTTTATGCCGCTTTACACCCACTTGACTCACTTCCAGAGAGATATCAGTACATAGGTTTTACGATTCTTACTAGTCATATATGTTCTTGAGCGGTGAATAGGGGGTGTTGAGTCCAGTTCACTGAGCAAGGAGTAGGTCTTGTCTATTACATATTGGATTTATGGAACGTTATCTGAGCTAATTTGAAATCCTTGTTTTATGCATCACCCCACCTCACCTTTCCCGTTAAGCAACCATAGTATGTTTTCTTAATGTGTGACTCTGTTCTGTTTTGTTATTCCGTTCAAGTGTAGCAGTTTTTACATTCCCTCTGTTAGTGATATCTTATGATAAGTGTCTTTTTCTGTGTGACTTATTTCACTTAGAATAGTCCTACCTAAATCCACTCATCATGCTGCTACCAGCCTTATAATATTTATCTCACGCCCGAGTGATATACAATTGTACATATGGACCACAACTTCTTTATCCATTTTTCTCTTTCCTTGGATATTTAAGGTGGAATTAAGTGGAGGTTCTTGTCTACAGAGCAGCCCTAATGTTTGGGGTGCCTGTGTCTTGCTGATTTTTAGTTTTCCCAATTTATACGCCCATGAGTGGATGTGCCCCTTTCTCTCTAGCTGTGTTTTTTAGATGTTTTAGGAAACACCATACCCTTCTCCAGAGTCATCATTGGCAATTTATACCCCACCCATCAGTGTAACAAGGCTCCCTTTCCTCCCTGGCCTCTCCTGCATTTCTTGTTTTTACACTTTTTTAGCAAGGCCATTTTGACCGATGGGAAGTCAGACTTCTTTGTAGTGCTGAATTGCATTTCCGGCTTGCTTGGTTGGCCACAAAGGGCCTATGGGTTTTTTCCTGAATTCATTCAGAAAAAAACGCATATGCTCTTTTTGGCCAAGTGCATCATTGTCGACGTTTTGATGTTTTTCATGTGCTTTAGGGGTGATTCAAATCTAACTCCTGAAATCTGTTTCCTGCAATTCTGCCTTGATTTCAAATCCTCTTCGTTGCCTTCCCTCAATATATTTGTGGACAAGAGTTATCATTTATAACTCTGCATATTTGTGAATTGCAGTGCCCCTGAGCTCCATTTTTCAACTCGCTTTTTTGGGAGCTTTCCGCAGAAACTCTCATTTGCTTCTGGCCCTACTCTGGTTCCCGGTGGCAGGCTAAGCCTTTGCTTAATTCTTCTTCCTGACTGGAAATTAGAGTGACATGTGCCTCTCCGAACATCTAGGGCTTGGCTCTCCTTGTTTCTCCTCCTTCCCCTTCTTCCTTTGGACAAATTCCGATTTCTGTGCAACTGGATGTTGAAGGTGCTGACATCCTCAAGTGGGGAGATTTTAAGGAAAAAGGCTGGAGGGGTGAACCCAACAACCAGGAAATTAGGCGTTTTGGTGCCTTTTCCAAAATCTTCCTGATCCAACCGTGTTCCATCTTCTGGGTGTCACAGGCATGTTTTAGCTGTAGGAAAGGTCCCGTGTATGTAAGGAGAACACAAGGGATTTTTCCAAATCAGTGTCTCCCCGAACTCCAATCTGGGGAATTTTTAAGCTACTGGTACATGTGTGTTCATTAAGGGACTTGGGCCGTGGGCAGAGTCCGAACTTTAGATGATTGAAGTCTTCAGGTTCAGAAACGCTCACCATCGGCCTCCTTTAGTTTCCATTTTATCTGTAGTTGATAGATGATGTCGATATAGATATCTATTGTTTTTCAGATTATTTCCCCTCAGGGGTCATTACAAAATATTGAGTATAGTTCCCTGTGCTATACAGTAGTTCCTTGTTGATGATATATTTTATACATAGCAGTGTGTATATGTTAATCTGAAACTGTTAATTTATCCCTCCTCCCACCTTTCCCCTTTGGTAATAAAAAATATAAGATTTTATACTTCTCAGAAATCTAGGAGCTGAAAGAGAGGTATCATTTTCAATGGAAAATCATTCCAAACAAGGTTGAAACTTCAACCAAGATTATTAGATGTACATCCTTGGAAAGAAATCACTGCATTTCTCTACTGTTGACCTGACAAATAAGACAAACCCCTCCACTGAACTTGCTTATAATAAAGTGATGGAAATATCAAATGGAAGTGTTAGAAACATCTTATTTTACACGAGCCTTATACACTGCTCTATGTTAATTACAGTTTGGCTCACACATCTGTTCATTGAAGTTACAATGTTCTCAAATTCTGTTACTGATCCTGCAGAGTGGGCCCCAACAAGGGTCTCCCTGCCCAGTGTCATTGGAGCCAACAGATCGAGACTGACTTTGGTTCAGAAGCAAAGGAAAACTTTATATTTTGATCAGAGAATGGAGAGGTGAGAGTGTGTGCTCCCCTGCGGGTTGTGGGCCGGGCTGCTGTGTAGGGATCCTGTCAGCATCAGCGGGAGGGAGGGGGCGGAGCTCTCGAGGGCCAGGTTGGCTGGAGCTCAGGCTCTATGTCACAGAGTGTGCACGGGGCCCCACGAGCTGAGGTGTCAGCCCAGCCATTTTGCACTAGGAAATCGGGTCTGAAGTGTCGGGTGTGGGACCTCTGCATGTGGAAACCTAGGAGCAAGTGAAATTAGACAAAGCACAAAGGAAAAAATGGTTAGACTTTATTTTATTGCCCAGATTCTATTTTTATCTCCCAGGAATTTTTAATGGGCTTTGCCAGTGACAAAGCCCTCCTCTGCCTTTTGTCCCATTCCTCATTCTTGGGGCGCTGAGGGTGCAGACACGTCTTCTGTAAATGCTTCATGCTGAGTTGGGTGTCCTCATACCCGGGGGGAGGGGCAGGACTTCTCCCCAGCAGCCTCCAGGTGAGGTTGATTGTCCACAGGCCTCCTCCCTCACTGCTCGTCTGCCTGAGCACCAGCATTGGAAGTTTTATAGATTCTAATGACCTTTAAGGGTCCAGGAAAGAGATGTGCAGAGACGCTGGGGGGGTGGGCGGTTTTACCCTGCTCCACATTGGTTCGGCCCCCTTAGGCTGATGGTTTCTGCCAGCCTAGATGCTCTGACCAGTAGTCTGTGCTTTCTTCAGTTAGGCCACTGAATTAACGTACAAACAGCACCAGGTGTCAGAGCCCTGCTTGCTCAACTCCCAGACAGTCCAGGGCCGGTGGTGATCCAGGACCATGACGGCCACTCAGTCAACGGCCTTTTGAAGTAGCCAGGAGTACAGCCGGTCTCATTGGCCGCCGTCACTGCGGTGTCTGTAGGCTTTTCTATGGTGGCAGCGTTATTTACGGTTCCCCTGCCAAGTTTATTAGCTCCGCTCTGGGTGCAGTAAGTCCTGTAAGCAATAGTCTGCTCTTTTGGGGCACACTCTTGTTGTTTTCTGAGAGAAGCTCCAGGTCAAGTGATGGTCACACGAGTCGTCATGGGGGCCCATTGCCCCAGGTTGTCTCTCTGGAGGTTGGTGTTGGAGGGCCTCCTCACTCGAGGTCATTGTGCCCACGGAGCAATCCCTGCAACTTCAGGGCATGGTGGGTGGTTAGGATCACCAAGTGGCGTCCTTTTCCCTTAGGAGGGAGCTGGCCTTGCGGGCTGCTGATTTCCAGGTTTTTAGATACCCCCAGTATCCTGGTCGGATGGGGTGGCTGGCCAATGCCTGGAGGGCATTCTTGCATTGTTCCATTTCAAGTGGTCCCAGTTTTTGCACTAATACTCCAAGGGCGATTCGCCTTGGACCAGGAATGTAAAGGTCAAAGGGTTTAGCTAACTTAGGGAGGTCCAGGGCCAGGGTCTGAATTGACTGCTCTTTCCATTCTTGAAAGGCCGCTTCTGGATTCTATTCAAAAGGATCATCATCTTTTCCTTTCAGTGTTTCATATAGAGGCCCAGCTATTAGACTGTAGTTAGGGATCCAGATGCAGCAAACCCCGGTCTCCCCAGGAACCCCTAAGCTGTCTTCTAGTTTCAGGAAAGGTGAGGCTGCAAATGGCTTCTTCCCTTTCCTGGGGTGGGCTTCTCCGACCTTCTGTGCGAATGAAGCCCAGGAAGGCCACCTTAGTTTGTGATATTTGAGCCTTTCCTTGGACACCTTCTATCTTTTATTGGCTAGGTAGTTCAGAGGCCTCCTTAGTCGGGCTGGTGATCAGAATGTCATCTGCATATTGAAGGAGGGTTCCCTTCTCCAGAGGTAGATCTTTTAGGTCTTTAGCTAACGTTTCCCTAAAGATGGTGTGGGAATTTTTGAACCCCTGGGGCAGGACGGCCCAGCAGTATTGTTTTTGTTGTAGGTTGAGTCCTGCCACTCACAGCCAAAATTTCTTGTGACTCTGGGACTAATGGAATACAGAAGAAGGCATCATTGAAGTCTAATACAGAATGCCATGTCCTGGTGGATGGTAGAATGACCAGCAGGGTGTAGGAATTAGGAACTACTAGATGTATATCCTCTGTGGCTTCACTGACTGTCCTGGCGTCCTCTACCAGGTCCCCAGCAGCCCACGGGGCTCTTGTGGTCAGGCCCCTCCCAGGATATGGAGCTCACCTGGGCAGGTACGCAGCAGCCCACGGGGCTCTCGTGGGCAGGCCCCTCCCTGGATATGGAGCTCCCGTGGACAGGTACCCCGGCAGGGCTGGGCACACAGGAACCGTGCACATAGCCCTCATTGCAGAGCACCCCCAGCACCCCTGTCACTCAGAGCTGACACAGAGCACCTCAGAGCAGAGCTTGAACTAACAAACAGCAGCTCCAACAGGTCTGTGACCCTAGGCTTCACTCTGTGCGGCCTCCCTCTGCCTGGTCTTCCAGGGGCTTCCACTGCAGCCGGGGCACCAGGCCTCTGTCTCCACCCACCACCCCTCCTCTCCCTGACTCCTGGGTTCCTCTCATTAGCAGAGGGTCTTCTTGAAGTTGTCTCCCACTCATGGACCAGATAAAATGATTCGAAAACAAGCCAGGGCTGCCGCCCCTTATCTATCCTGACTCTCGGGACCCTACACCTGTTCCTTGGATCTGGCCGGTGCAGCAAGGCCCATTTTCTGCAACTCTGAGCCCCTGAGGGGCGAGGATTGGCTGACCTGGGCAGCCTGACCCGGCCGGCCAGCCCTTCCCAGGTGTGCCTGGGTTGAGGTCAATATAAACACCCCTCCAGGCAGCAAAAGCCTCTGCAGCTGTGCCTGACGCCATATTCTCTGCCCCGTCAGCAGTCTCGGGGTTGGGCTGGTGGGAGGGAGTAGGGCCCACGGCTCTATGAGTGGCCCAGTGTGACTGGGGCTCTGCTGGACTTTCTGCAGGAGTTGCCGGGCTGCCACCTGCTAAAGAAGAGGATGTGTCACCCATACTTGCTGCTGGAATTTCTCCCCGGGCAGAGGTGAGGAAGGAAAAAAGCAGTGGGGGCCGGGACAGGAGGGGTACCTCAGGCAGGGAAATGGAAAGCTTCCAGACGAGCGCCCGGGGCCAGGACCATCCTGGCTGGCCTGCAGGCACCAAGTCGGCCTGCGTGCTGTCGCTGGTGTGACTCCAAGCCCCTTCCTCTAGTTTTTAAAGTCTTTGCACACATTCAGGTGTTTTACCTGGGAAGGGTGGGAAAAGTTCAGCAGCAGCTGGCCTGGGGCTCAGCTCACGTTTACTCAGAGACGCCTCCTCACGGTCCCCCAGCTTTGCAATGAGGACGCTCCTCGTGTGGGGGCTGCTGGCTGCATGGGAGATGATTCCCCACCTGTGACCAACTTCAGAATTGTTTACCCCTGGAGCAAGTGCCCTGATAGGGTTTTCCTCTGTATGACCAGTGGGTTCTGTTTTTTTTTTTTTTTTTTTTTGGTTCAAGGTAAGTTTTATTCCTCTTTTTGTATTTATGGATATAAGCATGGAAATAATTCATTCATATAAATACGTCTATGGGAAGGACAGAACTTTTTTTTCTGTTTTATTTTTTTAAGTATTACTTATTTTTTAATTTTTGAATTTATTTTATTCATTTTTTTATACAGCAGGCTCTTATTGGTAACCTATTTTATACATATAAGTGTATATATGTCAATCCCAGGCTCGCAATTCATCCCACCACCACCACCCTGCCACTTTCCCCCCTTGGTGTCCATACATTTGTTCTCTACATCTGTGTCTCTATTTCTGCCTTGCAAACCGGTTCATCTTTACCATTTTTCTAGGTTCCACATGTATGCGTTAATATACGATATTTGTTTTTCTCTTTCTGACTTACTTCACTCTGTATGACAGTCTCTAGATCTATCCACGTCTCTACAAATGACCCAATTTCATTCCTTTTTATGGCTGAGTAATATTCCATTTTATATATGTAGCACATCTTTTCTGTTCGTCTGTCTATGGGCATTTAGGTTGCTTCCATGACCTGGCTATTGTAAACAGTGCTGCAATGAATATTGTGGTGAATATGTCTTTTTGAATTATGGTTTTCTCTGGGTATATGGCCAGTAGTGGGATTGCTGGGTCATATGGTAATTCTATTTTTAGTTTCTTAAGGAACCTCCATACTGTTCTCCATCGTGACTGTATCAATTTACATTCCCACAAATAGTGTAAGAGGGTTCCCTTTTCTCCACACCCTCTCCAGCATTTGTTGCTTGTAGATTTTCTGATGATGCCCATTCTAACTCGTGTGAGGCGATACCTCATTGTAGTTTTGGTTTATATTTCTCTAATAATTAGTGATGTTGAGCAGCTTTTCATGTGCTTCTTGGTCATCTGTATGTCTTCTTGGGACAAATGTCTATTTACGTCATCTGCCCATTTTTGGATTGGGTTGTTTGTTTTTTTACTGTTGAGCTGCATGAGCTGTTTATATACATTGGAGATTAATCCTTTGTCCATTGATTCGTTTGCAAATATTTTCTCCCATTGTGAGGGTTGTCTTTTCGTCTTGTTTGTAGTTTCCTTTGCTTTGCAAAAGCTTTTAGGTTTCATTTGCTCCCATATGTTTATTTTTTTTTTTATTCCATTACTCTAGGAGGTGGATCAAAAAAGATCTTGCTGTGATTTATGTCAAAGAGTATTCTTCCTATGTTTTCCTCTAAGAGTTTTATAGTGTCCGGTCTTACATTTCGGTCTCTAATCCATTTTGAGTTTATTTTTTGTGTATGGTGTTAGGGAGTGTTCTAATTTCATTCTTTTACATGTAGCTGTCCATTTTTCCCAGCACCACTTATTGAAGAGACTGTCTTTTCTCCTTTGTATACCCTTGCCTCCTTTGTCATAGATTAGTGGGCCATAGGTGTGTAGGTTTATCTCTGGGCTTTTTTTTTTCTTTTACATCTTTATTGGAGTATAATTGCTTTACAATTGTGTGTTAGTTTCTGCTGTATAAAAAAGTGAATCAGCTGTGCGTATACATATAACACCATATCCCCTCCCTCTTGCACCTCCCTCTCACTCCCTTATCCCACCCTTTTAGGTGGTCACAAAGCACAGCGCTGATCTCCCTGTGCTATGTGGCTGCTTCCCAGTAGCTATCAATTTTACATTTGGTAGTGTATATATGTCCATACCACTCTCTCACTTTGTCCCAGCTTACCCTTCCCTCTCCCCATGTCCTCAAGTCCTTTCTCTACGTCTGTGTCCTTAATCCTTTCCTGCCCCTAGGTTCTTCATAAACTTTTTTTTTTAAGATTCCATATATATGTGTTAGCATACGGTATTTGTTTTTCTCTTTCTGACTTACTTCACTCTGTAGGGCAGACTCTAGATCCATCCACCTCACTAAAAGTAACTCAATTTCGTTTCTTTTTATGGCTGAATAATGTTCCATTGTATATTTGTGCCACATCTTCCTTATCCATTTATCTGTTGATGGACACTTAGGTTGCTTCCATGTCCTGGCTATTGTAAATAGAGCTACAGTGAACATTTTGGTACATGACTCTTTTTGAATTATGGTTTTCTCAGGGTAAATGTCCAGGAGTGGGTTTGCTGGGTTGTATGGTAGTTCTATTTTTAGTGTTTAAGGAACCCCCATACCGTTCTCCCTAGTGGCTATATCAATTTACATTCCCACCAACAGTGCAAGAGGGTTCCCTTTGCTCCAATAAATGCCTCTCCAGCATTTATTGTTGGTAGATTTTTTGATGATGGCCATTCTGACTGGTGTGAGGTGATACCTCACTGTAGTTTTGATTTGCATTTCTCTAATGATTAGTGATGTTCAGCATCCTTTCATGTGTTTGTTGGCAACCTGTATATCTTCTTTGGAGAAATGTCTATTTAGGTCTTCTGCCCATTTTTGGATTGGGTTGTTTGGTTTTGTGATATTGAGCTACATGAGCTGCTTTTTGGAGATTAATCCTTTGCCATTTGCTTCATTTGAAAATATTTTCTCCCATTCTGATGGTTGTCTTTTCATCTTGCTTATGTTTTCCTTTGCTGTGCAAAAGAATTTATGTTTCATTCGGTCCCATTTTTTTATTTTTGTTTTTATTTCCATTTCTCTAGGAGGTGGGTCAAAAAGGATCTTGCTGTGATTTATGTCATAGACTGTTCTGCTTATGTTTTCCTCTAAGAGTTTTATAGTGGCTGGTCTTATATTTAGGTCTCTAATCCATTTTGAGTTTATTTTGGTGTATGGTGTTAGGGTGTGTACTAATTTCATTCTTTTACATGTAACTGTCCAGTTTTCCCAGCACCACTTGCTGAAGACACTGTCTTTTCTCCATTGTATACCCTTGCCTCCTTTGTCATAGATTAGTGAACCATAGGTACGTGGGTTTATCTCTGTGCTTTCTATCCTGCTCTATTGACCTATATTTCTGTTCTTGTGTCAGTACCATATTATCTTGATTACTGTAGCTTTGCAATATAGTCTGAAGTCTGGAAGTCTGATTCCTCCAGCTCTTTTTTTTCCCCCCCTCAAGACTGCTTTGGCTATCCAGGGTCTTTTGTGTCTCCCTACAAATTTTAAGATTTTTTTTTCTTGTTCTGTAGAAAATGCCAAAGGTATTTTGATCGGGATTGCATTGAATCTGTAGATTGCTTTGGGTAGTATAGTCATTTTCACAATATTGATTCTTCTAATCCGAGAACATGGTATATGTCTCCATCTGTTTATATCATCTTTGATTTCTTTCATCAGTGTCTTATAGTTTTCTGAGTACAGGTCTTTTACTTCCTTAGGTAGGTTTATTCCTAGGTATTTTATTCTTTTTGTTGCAGTGGTAATGGGATTGTTTCCTTAATTTCTCTTTCTGATCTTTCATTGTTAGTGTATAGGAATGCAAGCAATTTCTGTGCATTAATTTTGTATCCTGCAACTTTACCAAATTCATTGATTAGCTCCAGTGGTTTTCTGGTGGCATCTTTAGGATTCTCTATCTATGATATCATGTCATCTGCAAACAGTGACAATTTTACTTCTTCTTTTCCTTTTTGTATTCCTTTTATTTCTTTTTCTTCTCTGATTGCCATGGCTAGGACTTCCAAAACTATGTTGAATAGCAGTGGTGAGAGTGGACATCCTCGTCTTGTTCCTGATCTTAGAGGAAACGCTTTCAGTTTTTCACCATTGAGAATGTTGTTTGCTGTGGGTTTGTCATATATGGCCTTTATTATGTTGAGGTAGTTTCCCTCTATGCCCACACTCTGCAGAGTTTTTATCGTAAATGAGTGTTGAATTTTCTCAAAATCTTTTCCTTCATCTATTGAGATGATCATATGCTTTTATTCTACAATTTGTTAATATGGTGTATCACATTGATTTGTGTATATTGAAGAATCCTCGCATCCCTGGGATAAACCCCACTTGATCATGGTGTATGATCCTTTTCATGTGTTGTTCGATTCTGTTTGCTAGTATTTTGTTGAGGATTTTTACATCTATATTTATCAGTGATATTGGTCTATAATTTTCTTTCCTTGTAGTATCTCTGTCTGATTTTGGTATCAGGGTGATGGTGGTCTCATAGAATGAGTTTGGGAGTGTTCCTTCCGCTGCAATTGTTTTGAAGAATTTGAGAAGGTTGGGTGTTAGCTCTGCTCTAAATGTTTGATAGAATTCACCTGTGATGCCATCTGGTTCTGGACTTTTGTTTGTTGGAAGATTTTTAATCACAGTTTCAATTTCATTGCTTGTGATAGGTTTGTTCATATTTTCTATTTCTTCCTGGTTCAGTCTTAGAAGGTTATCCCTTTCTAAGAATTTGTCCATTTCTTCCAGATTGTCCATTTTATTGGCCTAGAGTTGCTTGTAGTAGTCTCTTAGGATGCTTTGTATTCCTGTGGTGTCTGTTATAACTTCTGCTTTTTCACTTCTAATTTTGTTGATTTGCGTCCTCTCCCTCTTTTTCTGGAGTCCGGCTAAAGGTTGATCATTTTTGCTTATCTTCTCAAAGAACCAGCTTTTAGTTTTATTGATCTTTGCTTTCGTTTTCTTTGTTTCTATTTCATTTATTTCTGCTCTGATCTTTATGATTTCTTTCCTTCTACTAACTTTGGGTTTTGTTCTTCTTTCTCTAGTTCCTCTAGGTGTAAGGTTAGATTGTTTATTTGAGATTTTTCTTGTTTCTTGAGGTAGGCTTGTATTGCTATAAACTTCCCTCTTAGAACTCCTTTTGCTGCATCCCATAGGTTTTGGATCATCGTGTTTTTGTTGTCATTTGTCTCTAGGTAGTTTTTGATTTCCTCTTTGATTTCTTCAGTGATCGCTTGGTTATTTAGTAACGTATTGTTTAGCCTCCATGTGTTTGTGTTTTTTACGGTTTTTTCCGTGTAATTGATTTCTAATCTCATAGCATTGTGGTCGGAACAGCTGCTTGATATGATTTCAGTTTTCTTAAATTTACTGAGGCTTTATCTGTGACCCAAGATGTGATCTATCCTGGAGAATGTTCCGTGTGCAGTTGAGAAGAACGTGTAGTCTGCTGTTTTTGGATGGAATGTCCTATAAATATCAATTAACTCTATCTGGTCTATTGTGTCATTTAAAGCTTGTGTTTCCTTATTAATTTTCTGTCTGGCTGATCTCCACTGGTGTAAGTGAGCTGTTAAAGTCCCCCGCTATTATTGTGTTACTGTCGATTTCCTCTTTTATAGCTGTTAGCAGTTGCCTTATACATTGAGCTGCTCCTATTTTGGGTACATATATATTTATAATTGTTATATCTTCTTCTTGGATTGATCCCCTGACCATTATGTAGTGCCTTTCCTTGTCTCTTGTAACATTCTTTATTTTAAAGTCTATTTTATCTGATATGAGTATTGCTACTCCAGCTTTCTTTTGATTTTCATTTGCATAGAATATATTTTTCCATCGCCTCACTTTGAGTCTGTATGTGTCCCTAGGTCTGAAATGGATCTCTTGTAGACAGCATATATATGGGTCTTGTTTTTGTATCCATTCAGCGAGCCTGTGTCTTTTGGTTGGAACATGTAGTGCATTCACGTTTAAGGTAATTATCGATATGTATGTTCCTACTACTATTTTCTTAATTGTTATGGGTTTGTCTTGGTGGGTCCTTTTCTTCTCTTGTGTTTCCCACTTAGAGAAGTTCCTTTAGCATTTGGTGTAGAGCTGGTTTCATGGTGCTGAATTCTCTTAGCTTTTGCTTGTCTGTAAGGCTTTTGATTTCTCCATCAAATCTGAATGAGCTCTTTGCAGGGTGGAGTACTCTTGGTTGTAGGTTCTTCCCTTTCATCACTTTAAATTTATCATGCCACTTCCTTCTGGCTTGTAGATTTTCTGCTGAGAAATCAGTTGTTATCCTTATGGGAGTTCCCTTGTATGTTATTTGTCATTTTTCCCTTGCTGCTTTCAATCATTTTTCTTTGTCGTTAATTTTTGTCAATTTGATTACTATGTGTCTTGTCATTTTTCTCCTTTGGTTTATCCTGCCTGGGACACTCTGTGCTTCTGGACTTGGGTGGCTATTTCTTTTCCCATGCTAGGGAAGTTTTTGACCATTATCTCTTTAAATATATTCTCGGGTCCTTTCTCTCTCTCTTCTCCTTCTGGGACCCCTATAATGCGAATGTTGTTGCGTTTAATGTTGTCCCAGAGGACTCTTGGGGTGTCTTCGTTTATTTTCATTCTTTTTCTTTATTCTGTTCCATGGCAGTGATTTCCACCTTTCTGTCTTCCAGGTCACTTATCCGTTCTTCTGCCACAGTTATTCTGCTACTGATTCCTTCTAGTGTATTTTTCATTTCAGTTATTCCATTGTTCACCTCTGTTTGTTTGTTCTTTAATTCTTCTAGGTGTTTGTTCCTTAATTCTTCTAGGTCTTTGTTAAACATTTCTTGCATCTTCTCGATCTTTGCCTCCTTTCTTTTTCCAAGGTCTTGGCTCAACTTCACTATCATTATTCTGAATTTTTTTTCTGGAAGGTTCCCTATCTCCACCTCATTTTGTTTTTTTTTCTGGGGTTTTATCTTGTTCCTTGATCTGGTATAAAGTCCTCTGCCTTTTCATTTTGTCTATCTTTCTGTGAATGTGGTTTTCCTTCCACAGGCTGCAGAATTGTAGTTCTTCTTGCTTCTGCTGTCTGCTCTCCGGTGGATGAGTCTATCTTAGAGGCTTGTGCAAGCTTCCTGATGGGAAGGACTGGTGGTGGGTAGAGCTGGGTGTTGCTTTGGTGGGCAGAGCTTTAATCCGCTTGTCTACGGATTAAATAAAACTTTAATAAAAAGTTTAATCCGCTTGTCTGCTGATGCATGGGGCTGGGTTCCCTCCCTGTTGGTTGTTTGGCCTGAGGCGACCCAGCCCTGGAGCCTACCTTGCTCTTGGTGGGGCTAATGGCGGACTCTGGGAGGGCTCACACCAAGGAGTATTTCCCAGAACTTCTGCTGCCAGTGTCGTTGTCCTCACGGTGAGCCACAGCCACAGCCACCACCTGCCTCTGCAGGAGACCCTCTAAAAGTAGCGGGTAGTTCTGGTCATTCTCCTACAGGGTCACTGCTCCTTCCCCTGGGTCCTGATGTGCACACTACTTTGTGCGTGCCCTCCAAGAGTGGAGTATCTGAGTGGAGTTGAGACTCTGAGACTCTGTGTGGAGTTGCACAGACTCTGGGTCCTGTGAAGCTTCGATGTTTTGTGATTCTAGAAATCCTATAGGAGACGGTCCACAGCAGGTGACGCTAATGTTGTCAGTAGAGGTGTTGAAGCCAAAGATCTGCAGTTCCAACTAGAGGTGCCGATGTACATACAGGACAAAATCATCTCGTGTGAATGTAGTTCAGGCATGTTTAAGATGAATGCAGTCATGTTAATGTCTACCATATTCTATCTTGAGCCTCTCCTCAGGGACCCCCTCCTCAGTTCCTGAGGCTCCTGTAAGTCATGTACAGGGGACTGGAGAGTGGGCTCTGTCCAGTCTGAGCCCTGAGTTACCCTGTGTGTATCTTAGGATACTTTGTATTTCTGTGGTGTCCGTTGTAACATCATCTCTTTCATTTCAGATTTATTTGGGCCCTCTCTTTTTAAAAAAACATACTACTGTTGTCTTTTATTCTTTACAGAAGTTTAATAAGTGTTTGATCTACTATCCTTACCCTATGTATACTTTTTGCAGTGAGATTTTTACTTTTCTTTGTTTCCTTGTTACTATCAATAATTAGTGAGACTTCTTTTAAGCTACCTTCAACATTGCTTATAAAGCTGCTTTATTAGTGATGACAGAGCCTTAATGGAAGTCATGTTCTGGTTGTAAATTAGAATGCAATGTGCCAGCAAATAGCCCCTTAAGTTTATGTCTCATTACTTCTTGTTCTTTTTTTAATTTAATTTTTATTTTTTGTCAGAGCAAATTTAATTAAAATGTTTTGTTTCTTCTAGGTGTGAAAGATGTGGTTCTTTTAAACATATACATATATCTATTCTTCTTTGGATCATTTTCCCATGTAGGTTATGACACGATGTTGAGTAGTCTTGTCTTGGTATTACGTAGGTCTTTGGTGATTACATATTTCACATGTGTTTCTATATCTATCTTAACCCCAATATCCTAATGTATCCAATCCTCACACCTTTCCATTTGGTGAACCATAAGTTTGTTTAATGAATCTGTGATTGCATTTCTCTGTGGAAATATCTTCATTGGTATCAATTTTTAGCTAAGACCTATAAGTGATATTATAGGATATGTGTCTTTTGCTTTCTGACTTAGTACAATTTGCCTGATTACCTCAAGAATCATACATGGTGCTGCAAATGGCATTGTTTCATTTTTTTCCCTGGCTAATATTCCATCTGTACGTGTACCAGTTCTTCTTTGGCCACGCACCTCTTGATGGACTTTCTGGTTGCCTCCATGTCTTGGCTATTGTAATACTGCTGCAATGCACATTTGCTTGCCTGTGTCTTTCCAGTTATATCTTCTTATGTTATAGGCCAAGGAGTGGGCTTGCTGTATCATATGGTAGCTCAGTGTGTATGTTTTAAAGGCACCACCATTCAGTTCTCATTAGTGGCTCTTTCCAGGTTACGTCCCACTTAAAATTGAGGGTATGCATTTCTCCAAAACACCTTCAATATTTATTGTTTGTAGTTTTCTTGCTGATGGTTATTCTAACAGGTGCGAGCTGATACCTATCTGTGGTTGAATTTGCATGTGTCCCATAATCTGTTGAAATTGAGCTTTAAAGCATGCCCTTTTTATTTATCAAACTGTGATTACAGCTTAGTTCTTCAAAGTGTTTTCTTAAAGTAAGTGTCACATTTTGAAAATTTTTGGCCATTACCTCCCTCAAGACATTTTGAGGGCACGTTTCATTCACAGCCCTGAAGTACTTGTTCATATGAAGTGACCATTAGCACAGGTTTTAAAGCTGCTTTTGCAGGTAACGGCCAGAGGGTGGCAGCCTTTCTACGTTCCCAATCTGGTAAATAGGGAAAGAGACCTTCAGCCCCAAGAGTGTCCAGCTTTATTTCTCATCCAGCTGTGGGTCTAGATATGGTCACACCAGGTTGCATCACAGCCCCGGAACGAATTATGTAAAAATTTCTCCCTCTATCACTGTCTTTGTTTTTTGGGATTTTAAAGTAATTTATTTTTATAATGGGGTTTACCTGATTTTCACTGCTGTGTTTATGCCCCTTTACAGCCACTTGATTCACTTACAGAGAGAAATCAATACATAGGTTTTAAGATTTTTACTAGTCAGATATATTCTTGTTCGTTGAATAGGGGGTGTTGCATCCACTTCACTGAGCAAGGAGTAGGTCTTGTCTATTACATATTGGGTTTATGGATCGGTATTTGAGCTAATATGAAACCCTTGTTTTATGCATCACCCCACCTCACCTTTCCCGTTAAGCAGCCATAGTGTGTTTTCTGCATGTGTGACTCTGTTCTGTTTTGTAATTCAGTTCAAGTGTAACGGTTTTTACATTCCCTCTACAAGTGATATCTTATGATAAGTGTCTTTTTCTGTGTGACTTATTTCACTTAGAATCGTCGAACATAAATCCACTCATCAGGCTGCTAATAGCCTTATGACATTGATTTCATGGCTGAGTGATATTCCATTGTACATAAGGACCAGAACATCGTTATCCATTTTCCTATTTCCTGGGATATTTAAGGTGTAATGAAGAGGAGGTTCTTGTCAACAGAGCAGCCCTAAACTTTGGTGTGCCTGTGTCTTGCTGATTTTTAGTTTTAACAATTTATACGCCCATGAGTGGAAATGCCCTATGCTCTCTAAGCTGTGTTTTTTAGATGTTTCAGGACACACCGTACACTTCTCCAGAGTGGCTGTTGGCAATTTACATCCCGCCCATCAGTGTAGCAAGGCTCCCATTTCTCCATGGCCTGTCCTGCATTTCTGGTTTTGACACTTTTTTCAGCATGGCCCTTTAGACCGATGGGAAACGAGACTTCTTTGTAGCGCTGATTTGCCTTTCCAGGTTGCTTGGTTGGCCAAAAAGGGCGTATGCGTTTTTTCCTGAATATATTCAGGAAAAAACGCATACGCCCTTTTTGGCCAAGGGTATCATTGTCAACGTTTTGCCGCTTTTCATTTGCTTTAAAGGCGATTCGAATCTAACTCCTTAAGTCTGTTTCTGCAATTCTGCCTTGCTTTCAAATCCTCTTCGTTGCCTTCCCTCAATATATTTGTGGACGAGAGTTATCATTGATAACTCTGCAGGTTTGTGAATTGCAGTGCCCCTGAGATCCATTTTTCAACTCGCTTTTTTGGGAGTTGGCCGCAAAAGCGCAGGATTGCTTCAGGCCCTGTTCTACTTCCGGGGGGCAGGCTGAGCCTGTGGTTAATTCTTCTTTCTGAAGGGAAAATAGAGTGACCTGTGCTTGTCCCAACACCTAGATCTAGTCTCTCATTGGTTCCCCCTCTTCCCGTTCATCCTCAGTACAAATTGCAACCTGTACGGAACAGGAGGTTAAAGGTGCTGATGCTCCAAGTAGGGAGATTGCTAGGAAAGTGGCTGGAATGGCGAACCCGAGCACAAGGAGATGATAAATGAGGTGCATTTTAGAAACCTTTCCCGATCACATGGTGTACCATCTTCTGGGTTTCTCATGCATGTTTTTGATGTAGGAAGATGCCCTTGAACCTGGAGATTTGGGACCCATGGGATGGGTGTCACGCAGTATTACTTTAAAGGGTCTGCGTTGGCTCATCCAACCTCACCAAACCTCTCAGCCGCAAGAGTGTCCACCCTTATGTCTCACCCAGCTGTGGGTCTAGATATGGTCGATCCAGGTTGCATCACAGCCCCTGAACGAATTGTGTAAGAATTTCTCTCTCTTTCACTGTCTTTGTATCATGGGTTTTTAAAAGTAATTTATTTTTATAATGGGGTTTAGCTGCTTTTCACTACTGTGTTTATGCCGCTTTACACCCACTTGACACACTAACAGAGAGATATCAATACATAGGTTTTATGATTACTACTAATCAAATATATTCTTTTGCGGTGAATAGGGTGTGTTGAGTCCAGTTCTCTGAGCAAGGAGTAGTTCTTGTCTATTACGTATTGGGTTTATGGAACGGTATCTCAGATAATTTGAAACCCTTGTTTTATGCATCACCCCACCTCACCTTTCCCGTTAACCAGCCATAGTGTGTTTTCTAAACGTGTGACTCTGTTCTGCTTTGTAATTCAGTTCAAGTGTAGTGGTTTTTAGATTCCCTCTATAAGTGATAGCTTATGATAAGTGTCTTTTTCTGTGTGACTTATTTCACTTAGAATCGTCGTACCTAAATCCACTCATCATGCTGCTACTAGCCTTATGACATTGATTTCATGGCTGAGTGTTATTCCATTGTACATAAGGACCACCACTTCTTTATCCATTTTTCTCTTTCCTGGGATATTTCAGGTGTCATGAAGTGGAGGTTCTTGTCAACACAGCAGCCCTAAACTTTGGGGTGCCTGTGTCTTCCTGATTTTTAATTTTCCCAATTTATACGCCCATGAGTGGAAGTGCCCTATGTTCTCTAAGCTGTATTTTTTCAATGTTTCAAAACACACCGTACACTTCTCCAGAGTGGCTGTTGGCAATTTACATCCCGCCCATCAGCATAGCAAGGCTCCCATTTCTCCATGGCCTGTCTTGCATTTCTGGTTTTAACACTTTTTTCAGCATGGTCCGTTTGACCGATGGGAAGCGAGAATGCTTTGTAGCACTGATTTGCCTTTCCAGGTTGCTTGGTTGGCCAAAAAGGGCGTATGCGTTTTTTCCTGAATATATTCAGGAAAAAACGCATACGCCCTTTTTGGCCAAAGGCATCATTGTCGACGTTTTGCCACTTTTCATGTGCTTTAAAAGCGATTCGTATCTACCTCCTGAAATCTGTTTCCTGCAATTCTGCCTTGATTTCAAATCCTCTTCGTTGCCTTCCCTCAATATATTTGTGGACGAGAGTTATCATTTATAACTCTGCAGGTTTTGAATTGCAGTGCCCCTGAGCTCCATTTTTCAACTCGCTTTTTTGGGAGCTGGCCGCAAAAGCGCAGGAAGGTTTCAGGCCCTGTTCTTGTTCCGGGGCGCAGGCTGAGCCTGTGGTTAATTCTTCTTCCTGATGGGAAAATAGAGTGACCTGTGCCTGTCCCAACAACAAGAGCTAGTCTCTCATTGGTTCCACGTCTTCCCGTTCATCCTCAGGACAAATTGCAACCTGTACGAAACAGGAGGTTAAAGGTGCTGATGCTCCAAGTAGGGAGATTGCTAGTAAAGCGGCTGGAATGGCGAACACGGGCACAAGGAGATGAGAAATGAGGTGCGTTTTAGAAACCTTTCCCCATCACATGGTGTACCATCTTCTGGGTTTCTCATGCATGTTTTCGATGTAGGAAGATGCCCTTGAACCTGGAGATTTGGGACCCATGCGATGGGTACCACGCAGTATTACTTTAAAGGGTCTGCGTTTGCTCACCCAACCTCACCAAACCTCTCAGCCCCAAGAGTGTCCACCCTTATGTCTCATCCAGCTGTGGGTTTGGTATGGTCAATCCAGGTTGCATCACAGCCCCTGAACGCATTGTGTAAGAATTTCTCTCTCTTTCACTGTCTTTGTTTCATGGGTTTTTAAAAGTAATTTATTATTATAATGAGGTTTAGCTGCTTTTCACTGCTGTGTTTATGCCGCTTTACACCCACCTGACACACTAACAGAGAGATATCAATACATAGGTTTTAAGATTATTACTAGTCAGATATATTCTTGTGTGGTGAATAGGGCGTGTTGAGTCCAGTTCTCTGAGCAAGGAGTAGGTCTTGTCTATTACATATTGGGTTTATGGAATGGTATCTGAGCTAATTTGAAACCCTTGTTTTATGTATCACCCCACCTCACCTTTCCCGTTAAGCAGCCATAGTGTGTTTTCTGCATGTGTGACTCGGTTCTGTTTGTAATTCACTTCAAGTGTAACGGTGTTTACATTCCCTCTATAAGTGATACCTTATGAGAAGTTTCCTTTACTGTGTGACTTATTTCACTTAGAATCGTCGTACCTAAATCCACTCATCCTGCTGCTACTAACCTTATGACATTGATTTCATGGCTGAGTGTTATTCCATTGTACATAAGGACCACCACTTCTTTATCCATTTTTCTCTTTCCTGGGATATTTCAGGTGTCATGAAGTGGAGGTTCTTGTCAACACAGCAGCCCTAAACTTTGGGGTGCCTGTGTCTTCCTGATTTTTAATTTTCCCAATTTATACGCCCATGAGTGGAAGTGCCCTATGTTCTCTAAGCTGTATTTTTTCGATGTTTCAGAACACACCGTACACTTCTCCAGAGTGGCTGTTGGCAATTTACATCCCGCCCATCAGCATAGCAAGGCTCCCATTTCTCCATGGCCTGTCTTGCATTTCTGGTTTTAACACTTTTTTCAGCTTGGTCCGTTTGACCGATGGAAAGCGAGAATGCTTTGTAGCACTGATTTGCCTTTCCAGGTTGCTTGGTTGGCCAAAAAGGGCGTATGCGTTTTTTCCTGAATATATTCAGGAAAAAACGCATACGCCCTTTTTGGCCAAAGGCATCATTGTCGACGTTTTGCCGCTTTTCATGTGCTTTAAAAGCGATTCGTATCTACCTCCTGAAATCTGTTTCCTGCAATTCTGCCTTGATTTCAAATCCTCTTCGTTGCCTTCCCTCAATATATTTGTGGACGAGAGTTATCATTTATAACTCTGCAGGTTTTGAATTGCAGTGCCCCTGAGCTCCATTTTTCAACTCGCTTTTTTGGGAGCTGGCCGCAAAAGCGCAGGAAGGTTTCAGGCCCTGTTCTTGTTCCGGGGCGCAGGCTGAGCCTGTGGTTAATTCTTCTTCCTGATGGGAAAATAGAGTGACCTGTGCCTGTCCCAACAACAAGAGCTAGTCTCTCATTGGTTCCACGTCTTCCCGTTCATCCTCAGGACAAATTGCAACCTGTACGAAACAGGAGGTTAAAGGTGCTGATGCTCCAAGTAGGGAGATTGCTAGTAAAGCGGCTGGAATGGCGAACACGGGCACAAGGAGATGAGAAATGAGGTGCGTTTTAGAAACCTTTCCCCATCACATGGTGTACCATCTTCTGGGTTTCTCATGCATGTTTTCGATGTAGGAAGATGCCCTTGAACCTGGAGATTTGGGACCCATGCGATGGGTACCACGCAGTATTACTTTAAAGGGTCTGCGTTTGCTCACCCAACCTCACCAAACCTCTCAGCCCCAAGAGTGTCCACCCTTATGTCTCATCCAGCTGTGGGTTTGGTATGGTCAATCCAGGTTGCATCACAGCCCCTGAACGCATTGTGTAAGAATTTCTCTCTCTTTCACTGTCTTTGTTTCATGGGTTTTTAAAAGTAATTTATTATTATAATGAGGTTTAGCTGCTTTTCACTGCTGTGTTTATGCCGCTTTACACCCACCTGACACACTAACAGAGAGATATCAATACATAGGTTTTAAGATTATTACTAGTCAGATATATTCTTGTGCGGTGAATAGGGCGTGTTGAGTCCAGTTCTCTGAGCAAGGAGTAGGTCTTGTCTATTACATATTGGGTTTATGGAACGGTATCTGAGCTAATTTGATACCCTTGTTTTATGTATCACCCCACCTCACCTTTCCCGTTAAGCAGCCATAGTGTGTTTTCTGCATGTGTGACTCGGTTCTGTTTTGTAATTCAGTTCAAGTGTAACGGTTTTTACATTCCCTCTATCAGTGATACCTTATGAGAAGTGTCCTTTTCTGTGTGACTTATTTCACTTAGAATCGTCGTACCTAAATCCACTCATCATGCTGCTACTAACCTTATGACATTGATTTCATGGCTGAGTGATATTCCATTGTACATAAGGACCACAACTTCTTTATCCATTTTTCTCTTTCCTTGGATATTTAAGGTGGAATGAAGTGGAGGTCCTTGTCAACAGAGCAGCCCTAAACTTTGGGGTGCTTGTGTCTTGCTGATTTTTAATTTTCCCAATTTATACCCCCATGAGTGGAAGTGCCCTATGCTCTCTAAGCTGTGTTTTTCAGATGTTTCAGGACACACCGTACACTTCTCCAGAGTGGCTGTTGGCAATTTACATCCCGCCCATCAGTGTAGCAAGGCTCCCATTTCTCCATGGCCTGTCCTGCATTTCTGGTTTTGACACTTTTTTCAGCATGGCCCTTTTGACCGATGGGAAGCGAGACTTCTCTGTAGCGCTGATTTGCCTTTCCAGGTTGCTTGGTTGGCCAAAAAGGGCGTATGCGTTTTTTCCTGAATATATTCAGGAAAAAACGCATACGCCCTTTTTGGCCAAGGGCATCATTGTCAACGTTTTGCCGCTTTTCATGTGCTTTAAAGGCGATTCGTATCTACCTCCTGAAATCTGTTTCGTGCAATTCTGCCTTGATTTCAAATCCTCTTCTTTGCCTTCCCTCAATATATTTGTGGAGAGTTATCATTTATAACTCTGCAGGTTTGTGAATTGCAGTGCCCTGAACCTCCATTTTACAACTCGCTTTTTTGGGAGCTGGCCGCAAAAGCGCAGGATGGCTTCAGGCCCTGTTCTGGTTCCGGGGGGCAGGCTGAGCCTGTGGTTAATTCTTCTTCCTGATGGGAAAATAGAGTGACCTGTGCCTGTCCCGACACCAAGAGCTAGTCTCTCGTTGGTTCCCCGTCTTCCCGTTCATCCTCAGGACAAATTGCAACCTGTACGGAACAGGAGGTTAAAGGTGCTGATGCTCCAAGTAGGGAGATTGCTAGTAAAGCGGCTGGAAAGGCGAACCCGGGCACAAGGAGATGAGAAATGAGGTGCGTTTTAGAAACCTTTCCCCATCACACGGTGTACCATCTTCTGGGTTTCTCATGCATGTTTTCGATGTAGGAAGATGCCCTTGAACCTGGAGATTTGGGACCCATGCGATGGGTACCACGCAGTATTACTTTAAAGGGTCTGCGTTTGCTCACCCAACCTCACCAAACCTCTCAGCCCCAAGAGTGTCCACCCTTATGTCTCATCCAGCTGTGGGTCTAGATATGGTGAATCCAGGTTGCATCACAGCCCCTGAACGCATTGTGTAAGAATTTCTCTCTCTTTCACTGTCGTTGTTTCATGGGTTTTTCAAAGTAATTTATTTTCATAATGGGGTTTAGCTGCTTTTCACTGCTGTGTTTATGTCGCTTTACACCCACTTGACACACTAACAGAGAGATATCAATACATAGGTTTTAAGATTATTACTAGTCAGATATATTCTTGTGCGGTGAATAGGGCGTGTTGAGTCCAGTTCTCTGAGCAAGGAGTAGGTCTTGTCTATTACATATTGGGTTTATGGAACGGTATCTGAGCTAATTTGATACCCTTGTTTTATGTATCACCCCACCTCACCTTTCCCGTTAAGCAGCCATAGTGTGTTTTCTGCATGTGTGACTCTGTTCTGTTTTGTAATTCAGTTCAAGTGTAACGGTTTTTACATTCCCTCTATAAGTGATACCTTATGAGAAGTGTCCTTTTCTGTGTGACTTATTTCACTTAGAATCGTCGTACCTAAATCCACTCATCATGCTGCTACTAACCTTATGACATTGATTTCATGGCTGAGTGATATTCCATTGTACATAAGGACCACAACTTCTTTATCCATTTTTCTCTTTCCTTGGATATTTAAGGTGGAATGAAGTGGAGGTCCTTGTCAACAGTGCAGCCCTCAAATTAGGGGTGCTTGTGTCTTGCTGATTTTTCATTTTCCCAATTTATACCCCCATGAGTGGAAGTGCCCTATGCTCTCTAAGCTGTGTTTTTCAGATGTTTCAGGACACACCGTACACTTCTCCAGAGTGGCTGTTGGCAATTTACATCCCGCCCATCAGTGTAGCAAGGCTCCCATTTCTCCATGGCCTGTCCTGCATTTCTGGTTTTGACACTTTTTTCAGCATGGCCCTTTTGACCGATGGGAAGCGAGACTTCTCTGTAGCGCTGATTTGCCTTTCCAGGTTGCTTGGTTGGCCAAAAAGGGCGTATGCGTTTTTTCCTGAATATATTCAGGAAAAAATGCATACGCCCTTTTTGGCCAAGGGCATAATTGTCAACGTTTTGCCGCTTTTCATGTTCTTTAAAGGCGATTCGTATCTACCTCCTGAAATCTGTTTCGTGCAATTCTGCCTTGATTTCAAATCCTCTTCTTTGCCTTCCCTCAATATATTTGTGGACGAGAGTTATCATTTATAACTCTGCAGGTTTGTGAATTGCAGTGCCCTGAACCTCCATTTTACAACTCGCTTTTTTGGGAGCTGGCCGCAAAAGCGCAGGATGGCTTCAGGCCCTGTTCTGGTTCCGGGGGGCAGGCTGAGCCTGTGGTTAATTCTTCTTCCTGATGGGAAAATAGAGTGACCTGTGCCTGTCCCGAAACCAAGAGCTAGTCTCTCGTTGGTTCCCCGTCTTCCCGTTCATCCTCAGGACAAATTGCAACCTGTACGGAACAGGAGGTTAAAGGTGCTGATGCTCCAAGTAGGGAGATTGCTAGTAAAGCGGCTGGAAAGGCGAACCCGGGCACAAGGAGATGAGAAATGAGGTGCGTTTTAGAAACCTTTCCCCATCACACGGTGTACCATCTTCTGGGTTTCTCATGCATGTTTTCGATGTAGGAAGATGCCCTTGAACCTGGAGATTTGGGACCCATGCGATGGGTACCACGCAGTATTACTTTAAAGGGTCTGCGTTTGCTCACCCAACCTCACCAAACCTCTCAGCCCCAAGAGTGTCCACCCTTATGTCTCATCCAGCTGTGGGTCTAGATATGGTCAATCCAGGTTGCATCACAGCCCCTGAACGCATTGTGTAAGAATTTCTCTCTCTTTCACTGTCGTTGTTTCATGGGTTTTTCAAAGTAATTTATTTTCATAATGGGGTTTAGCTGCTTTTCACTGCTGTGTTTATGTCGCTTTACACCCACTTGACACACTAACAGAGAGATATCAATACATAGGTTTTAAGATTATTACTAGTCAGATATATTCTTGTGCGGTGAATAGGGCGTGTTGAGTCCAGTTCTCTGAGCAAGGAGTAGGTCTTGTCTATTACATATTGGGTTTATGGAACGGTATCTGAGCTAATTTGATACCCTTGTTTTATGTATCACCCCACCTCACCTTTCCCGTTAAGCAGCCATAGTGTGTTTTCTGCATGTGTGACTCTGTTCTGTTTTGTAATTCAGTTCAAGTGTAACGGTTTTTACATTCCCTCTATCAGTGATACCTTATGAGAAGTATCCTTTTCTGTGTGACTTATTTCACTTAGAATCGTCGTACCTAAATCCACTCATCATGCTGCTACTAACCTTATGACATTGATTTCATGGCTGAGTGATATTCCATTGTACATAAGGACCACAACTTCTTTATCCATTTTTCTCTTTCCTGGGATATTTAAGGTGGAATGAAGTGGAGGTCCTTGTCAACAGAGCAGCCCTCAACTTTGGGGTGCTTGTGTCTTGCTGATTTTTAATTTTCCCAATTTATAACCCCATGAGTGGAAGTGCCCTATGCTCTCTAAGCTGTGTTTTTCAGATGTTTCAGGACACACCGTACACTTCTCCAGAGTGGCTGTTGGCAATTTACATCCCGCCCATCAGTGTAGCAAGGCTCCCATTTCTCCATGGCCTGTCCTGCATTTCTGGTTTTGACACTTTTTTCAGCATGGCCCTTTTGACCGATGGGAAGCGAGACTTCTCTGTAGCGCTGATTTGCCTTTCCAGGTTGCTTGGTTGGCCAAAAAGGGCGTATGCGTTTTTTCCTGAATATATTCAGGAAAAAACGCATACGCCCTTTTTGGCCAAGGGCATCATTGTCAACGTTTTGCCGCTTTTCATGTGCTTTAAAGGCGATTCGTATCTACCTCCTGAAATCTGTTTCGTGCAATTCTGCCTTGATTTCAAATCCTCTTCTTTGCCTTCCCTCAATATATTTGTGGACGAGAGTTATCATTTATAACTCTGCAGGTTTGTGAATTGCAGTGCCCTGAACCTCCATTTTACAACTCGCTTTTTTGGGAGCTGGCCGCAAAAGCGCAGGATGGCTTCAGGCCCTGTTCTGGTTCCGGGGGGCAGGCTGAGCCTGTGGTTAATTCTTCTTCCTGATGGGAAAATAGAGTGACCTGTGCCTGTCCCGACACCAAGAGCTAGTCTCTCGTTGGTTCCCCGTCTTCCCGTTCATCCTCAGGACAAATTGCAACCTGTACGGAACAGGAGGTTAAAGGTGCTGATGCTCCAAGTAGGGAGATTGCTAGTAAAGCGGCTGGAATGGCGAACCCGGGCACAAGGAGATGAGAAATGAGGTGCGTTTTAGAAACCTTTCCCCATCACACGGTGTACCATCTTCTGGGTTTCTCATGCATGTTTTCGATGTAGGAAGATGCCCTTGAACCTGGAGATTTGGGACCCATGCGATGGGTACCACGCAGTATTACTTTAAAGGGTCTGCGTTTGCTCACCCAACCTCACCAAACCTCTCAGCCCCAAGAGTGTCCACCCTTATGTCTCATCCAGCTGTGGGTCTAGATATGGTCAATCCAGTTTGCATCACAGCCCCTGAACTCATTGTGTAAGAATTTCTATCTCTTTCACTGTCGTTGTTTCATGGGTTTTTCAAAGTAATTTATTTTCATAATGGGGTTTAGCTGCTTTTCACGGCTGTGTTTATGCCGCTTTACACCCACTTGACACACTAACAGAGAGATATCAATACATAGGTTTTAAGATTTTTACTAGTCAGATATATTCTTGTGCGGTGAATAGGGCGTGTTGAGTCCAGTTCTCTGAGCAAGGAGTAGGTCTTGTCTACTACATATTGGGTTTATGGAACGGTATCTGAGCTAATTTGATACCCTTGTTTTATGTATCACCCCACCTCACCTTTCCCGTTAAGCAGCCATAGTGTGTTTTCTGCATGTGTGACTCTGTTCTGTTCTGTAATTCAGTTCAAGTGTAACGGTTTTTACATTCCCTCTATAAGTGATACCTTATGAGAAGTGTCCTTTTCTGTGTGACTTATTTCACTTAGAATCGTCGTACCTAAATCCACTCATCATGCTGCTACTAACCTTATGACATTGATTTCATGGCTGAGTGATATTCCATTGTACATAAGGACCACAACTTCTTTATCCATTTTTCTCTTTCCTTGGATATTTAAGGTGGAATGAAGTGGAGGTCCTTGTCAACAGTGCAGCCCTCAAATTAGGGGTGCTTGTGTCTTGCTGATTTTTCATTTTCCCAATTTATACCCCCATGAGTGGAAGTGCCCTATGCTCTCTAAGCTGTGTTTTTCAGATGTTTCAGGACACACCGTACACTTCTCCAGAGTGGCTGTTGGCAATTTACATCCCGCCCATCAGTGTAGCAAGGCTCCCATTTCTCCATGGCCTGTCCTGCATTTCTGGTTTTGACACTTTTTTCAGCATGGCCCTTTTGACCGATGGGAAGCGAGACTTCTCTGTAGCGCTGATTTGCCTTTCCAGGTTGCTTGGTTGGCCAAAAAGGGCGTATGCGTTTTTTCCTGAATATATTCAGGAAAAAATGCATACGCCCTTTTTGGCCAAGGGCATCATTGTCAACGTTTTGCCGCTTTTCATGTGCTTTAAAGGCGATTCGTATCTACCTCCTGAAATCTGTTTCGTGCAATTCTGCCTTGATTTCAAATCCTCTTCTTTGCCTTCCCTCAATATATTTGTGGACGAGAGTTATCATTTATAACTCTGCAGGTTTGTGAATTGCAGTGCCCTGAACCTCCATTTTACAACTCGCTTTTTTGGGAGCTGGCCGCAAAAGTGCAGGATGGCTTCAGGCCCTGTTCTGGTTCCGGGGGGCAGGCTGAGCCTGTGGTTAATTCTTCTTCCTGATGGGAAAATAGAGTGACCTGTGCCTGTCCCAACACCAAGAGCTAGTCTCTCGTTGGTTCCCCGTCTTCCCGTTCATCCTCAGGACAAATTGCAACCTGTACGGAACAGGAGGTTAAAGGTGCTGATGCTCCAAGTAGGGAGATTGCTAGTAAAGCGGCTGGAATGGCGAACCCGGGCACAAGGAGATGAGAAATGAGGTGCGTTTTAGAAACCTTTCCCCTTCACACGGTGTACCATCTTCTGGGTTTCTCATGCATGTTTTCGATGTAGGAAGATGCCCTTGAACCTGGAGATTTGGGACCCATGCGATGGGTACCACGCAGTATTACTTTAAAGGGTCTGCATTTGCTCACCCAACCTCACCAAACCTCTCAGCCCCAAGAGTGTCCACCCTTATGTCTCATCCAGCTGTGGGTCTAGATATGGTCAATCCAGGTTGCATCACAGCCCCTGAACTCATTGTGTAAGAATTTCTATCTCTTTCACTGTCGTTGTTTCATGGGTTTTTCAAAGTAATTTATTTTCATAATGGGGTTTAGCTGCTTTTCACGGCTGTGTTTATGCCGCTTTACACCCACTTGACACACTAACAGAGAGATATCAATACATAGGTTTTAAGATTATTACTAGTCAGATATATTCTTGTGCGGTGAATAGGGCGTGTTGAGTCCAGTTCTCTGAGCAAGGAGTAGGTCTTGTCTACTACATATTGGGTTTATGGAACGGTATCTGAGCTAATTTGATACCCTTGTTTTATGTATCACCCCACCTCACCTTTCCCATTAAGCAGCCATAGTCTGTTTTCTGCATGTGTGACTCTGTTCTGTTTTGTAATTCAGTTCAAGTGTAACGGTTTTTACATTCCCTCTAAAAGTGATACCTTATGAGAAGTGTCCTTTTCTGTGTGACTTATTTCAGTTAGAATCGTCGTACCTAAATCCACTCATCATGCTGCTACTAACCTTATGACATTGATTTCATGGCTGAGTGATATTCCATTGTACATAAGGGCCACAACTTCTTTATCCATTTTTCTCTTTCCTTGGATATTAAGGTGGAATGAAGTGGAGGTCCTTGTCAACAGAGCAGCCCTAAACTTTGGGGTGCTTGTGTCTTGCTGATTTTTCATTTTCCCAATTTATACCCCCATGAGTGGAAGTGCCCTATGCTCTCTAAGCTGTGTTTTTCAGATGTTTCAGGACACACCGTACACTTCTCCAGAGTGGCTGTTGGCAATTTACATCCCGCCCATCAGTGTAGCAAGGCTCCCATTTCTCCATGGCCTGTCCTGCATTTCTGGTTTTGACACTTTTTTCAGCATGGCCCTTTTGACCGATGGGAAGCGAGACTTCTCTGTAGCGCTGATTTGCCTTTCCAGGTTGCTTGGTTGGCCAAAAAGGGCGTATGCGTTTTTTCCTGAATATATTCAGGAAAAAACGCATATGCCCTTTTTGGCCAAGGGCATCATTGTCAACGTTTTGCCGCTTTTCATGTTCTTTAAAGGCGATTCGTATCTACCTCCTGAAATCTGTTTCGTGCAATTCTGCCTTGATTTCAAATCCTCTTCTTTGCCTTCCCTCAATATATTTGTGGACGAGAGTTATCATTTATAACTCTGCAGGTTTGTGAATTGCAGTGCCCTGAACCTCCATTTTACAACTCGCTTTTTTGGGAGCTGGCCGCAAAAGCGCAGGATGGCTTCAGGCCCTGTTCTGGTTCCGGGGGGCAGGCTGAGCCTGTGGTTAATTCTTCTTCCTGATGGGAAAATAGAGTGACCTGTGCCTGTCCCGACACCAAGAGCTAGTCTCTCGTTGGTTCCCCGTCTTCCCGTTCATCCTCAGGACAAATTGCAACCTGTACGGAACAGGAGGTTAAAGGTGCTGATGCTCCAAGTAGGGAGATTGCTAGTAAAGCGGCTGGAAAGGCGAACCCGGGCACAAGGAGATGAGAAATGAGGTGCGTTTTAGAAACCTTTCCCCATCACACGGTGTACCATCTTCTGGGTTTCTCATGCATGTTTTCGATGTAGGAAGATGCCCTTGAACCTGGAGATTTGGGACCCATGCGATGGGTACCACGCAGTATTACTTTAAAGGGTCTGCGTTTGCTCACCCAACCTCACCAAACCTCTCAGCCCCAAGAGTGTCCACCCTTATGTCTCATCCAGCTGTGGGTCTAGATATGGTGAATCCAGGTTGCATCACAGCCCCTGAACGCATTGTGTAAGAATTTCTCTCTCTTTCACTGTCGTTGTTTCATGGGTTTTTCAAAGTAATTTATTTTCATAATGGGGTTTAGCTGCTTTTCACTGCTGTGTTTATGTCGCTTTACACCCACTTGACACACTAACAGAGAGATATCAATACATAGGTTTTAAGATTATTACTAGTCAGATATATTCTTGTGCGGTGAATAGGGCGTGTTGAGTCCAGTTCTCTGAGCAAGGAGTAGGTCTTGTCTATTACATATTGGGTTTATGGAACGGTATCTGAGCTAATTTGATACCCTTGTTTTATGTATCACCCCACCTCACCTTTCCCGTTAAGCAGCCATAGTGTGTTTTCTGCATGTGTGACTCTGTTCTGTTTTGTAATTCAGTTCAAGTGTAACGGTTTTTACATTCCCTCTAAAAGTGATACCTTATGAGAAGTGTCCTTTTCTGTGTGACTTATTTCAGTTAGAATCGTCGTACCTAAATCCACTCATCATGCTGCTACTAACCTTATGACATTGATTTCATGGCTGAGTGATATTCCATTGTACATAAGGGCCACAACTTCTTTATCCATTTTTCTCTTTCCTTGGATATTAAGGTGGAATGAAGTGGAGGTCCTTGTCAACAGAGCAGCCCTAAACTTTGGGGTGCTTGTGTCTTGCTGATTTTTCATTTTCCCAATTTATACCCCCATGAGTGGAAGTGCCCTATGCTCTCTAAGCTGTGTTTTTCAGATGTTTCAGGACACACCGTACACTTCTCCAGAGTGGCTGTTGGCAATTTACATCCCGCCCATCAGTGTAGCAAGGCTCCCATTTCTCCATGGCCTGTCCTGCATTTCTGGTTTTGACACTTTTTTCAGCATGGCCCTTTTGACCGATGGGAAGCGAGACTTCTCTGTAGCGCTGATTTGCCTTTCCAGGTTGCTTGGTTGGCCAAAAAGGGCGTATGCGTTTTTTCCTGAATATATTCAGGAAAAAACGCATACGCCCTTTTTGGCCAAGGGCATCATTGTCAACGTTTTGCCGCTTTTCATGTGCTTTAAAGGCGATTCGTATCTACCTCCTGAAATCTGTTTCGTGCAATTCTGCCTTGATTTCAAATCCTCTTCTTTGCCTTCCCTCAATATATTTGTGGACGAGAGTTATCATTTATAACTCTGCAGGTTTGTGAATTGCAGTGCCCTGAACCTCCATTTTACAACTCGCTTTTTTGGGAGCTGGCCGCAAAAGCGCAGGATGGCTTCAGGCCCTGTTCTGGTTCCGGGGGGCAGGCTGAGCCTGTGGTTAATTCTTCTTCCTGATGGGAAAATAGAGTGACCTGTGCCTGTCCCGACACCAAGAGCTAGTCTCTCGTTGGTTCCCCGTCTTCCCGTTCATCCTCAGGACAAATTGCAACCTGTACGGAACAGGAGGTTAAAGGTGCTGATGCTCCAAGTAGGGAGATTGCTAGTAAAGCGGCTGGAAAGGCGAACCCGGGCACAAGGAGATGAGAAATGAGGTGCGTTTTAGAAACCTTTCCCCATCACACGGTGTACCATCTTCTGGGTTTCTCATGCATGTTTTCGATGTAGGAAGATGCCCTTGAACCTGGAGATTTGGGACCCATGCGATGGGTACCACGCAGTATTACTTTAAAGGGTCTGCGTTTGCTCACCCAACCTCACCAAACCTCTCAGCCCCAAGAGTGTCCACCCTTATGTCTCATCCAGCTGTGGGTCTAGATATGGTGAATCCAGGTTGCATCACAGCCCCTGAATGCATTGTGTAAGAATTTCTCTCTCTTTCACTGTCGTTGTTTCATGGGTTTTTCAAAGTAATTTATTTTCATAATGGGGTTTAGCTGCTTTTCACTGCTGTGTTTATGTCGCTTTACACCCACTTGACACACTAACAGAGAGATATCAATACATAGGTTTTAAGATTATTACTAGTCAGATATATTCTTGTGCGGTGAATAGGGCGTGTTGAGTCCAGTTCTCTGAGCAAGGAGTAGGTCTTGTCTACTACATATTGGGTTTATGGAACGGTATCTGAGCTAATTTGATACCCTTGTTTTATGTATCACCCCACCTCACCTTTCCCGTTAAGCAGCCATAGTGTGTTTTCTGCATGTGTGACTCTGTTCTGTTTTGTAATTCAGTTCAAGTGTAACGGTTTTTACATTCCCTCTAAAAGTGATACCTTATGAGAAGTGTCCTTTTCTGTGTGACTTATTTCACTTAGAATCGTCGTACCTAAATCCACTCATCATGCTGCTACTAACCTTATGACATTGATTTCATGGCTGAGTGATATTCCATTGTACATAAGGACCACAACTTCTTTATCCATTTTTCTCTTTCCTTGGATATTAAGGTGGAATGAAGTGGAGGTCCTTGTCAACAGAGCAGCCCTAAACTTTGGGGTGCTTGTGTCTTGCTGATTTTTCATTTTCCCAATTTATACCCCCATGAGTGGAAGTGCCCTATGCTCTCTAAGCTGTGTTTTTCAGATGTTTCAGGACACACCGTACACTTCTCCAGAGTGGCTGTTGGCAATTTACATCCCGCCCATCAGTGTAGCAAGGCTCCCATTTCTCCATGGCCTGTCCTGCATTTCTGGTTTTGACACTTTTTTCAGCATGGCCCTTTTGACCGATGGGAAGCGAGACTTCTCTGTAGCGCTGATTTGCCTTTCCAGGTTGCTTGGTTGGCCAAAAAGGGCGTATGCGTTTTTTCCTGAATATATTCAGGAAAAAACGCATACGCCCTTTTTGGCCAAGGGCATCATTGTCAACGTTTTGCCGCTTTTCATGTGCTTTAAAGGCGATTCGTATCTACCTCCTGAAATCTGTTTCGTGCAATTCTGCCTTGATTTCAAATCCTCTTCTTTGCCTTCCCTCAATATATTTGTGGACGAGAGTTATCATTTATAACTCTGCAGGTTTGTGAATTGCAGTGCCCTGAACCTCCATTTTACAACTCGCTTTTTTGGGAGCTGGCCGCAAAAGCGCAGGATGGCTTCAGGCCCTGTTCTGGTTCCGGGGGGCAGGCTGAGCCTGTGGTTAATTCTTCTTCCTGATGGGAAAATAGAGTGACCTGTGCCTGTCCCGACACCAAGAGCTAGTCTCTCGTTGGTTCCCCGTCTTCCCGTTCATCCTCAGGACAAATTGCAACCTGTACGGAACAGGAGGTTAAAGGTGCTGATGCTCCAAGTAGGGAGATTGCTAGTAAAGCGGCTGGAATGGCGAACCCGGGCACAAGGAGATGAGAAATGAGGTGCGTTTTAGAAACCTTTCCCCATCACACGGTGTACCATCTTCTGGGTTTCTCATGCATGTTTTCGATGTAGGAAGATGCCCTTGAACCTGGAGATTTGGGACCCATGCGATGGGTACCACGCAGTATTAATTTAAAGGGTCTGCGTTTGCTCACCCAACCTCACCAAACCTCTCAGCCCCAAGAGTGTCCACCCTTATGTCTCATCCAGCTGTGGGTCTAGATATGGTCAATCCAGGTTGCATCACAGCCCCTGAACTCATTGTGTAAGAATTTCTATCTCTTTCACTGTCGTTGTTTCATGGGTTTTTCAAAGTAATTTATTTTCATAATGGGGTTTAGCTGCTTTTCACGGCTGTGTTTATGCCGCTTTACACCCACTTGACACACTAACAGAGAGATATCAATACATAGGTTTTAAGATTATTACTAGTCAGATATATTCTTGTGCGGTGAATAGGGCGTGTTGAGTCCAGTTCTCTGAGCAAGGAGTAGGTCTTGTCTACTACATATTGGGTTTATGGAACGGTATCTGAGCTAATTTGATACCCTTGTTTTATGTATCACCCCACCTCACCTTTCCCGTTAAGCAGCCATAGTCTGTTTTCTGCATGTGTGACTCTGTTCTGTTTTGTAATTCAGTTCAACTGTAACGGTTTTTACATTCCCTCTAAAAGTGATACCTTATGAGAAGTGTCCTTTTCTGTGTGACTTATTTCAGTTAGAATCGTCGTACCTAAATCCACTCATCATGCTGCTACTAACCTTATGACATTGATTTCATGGCTGAGTGATATTCCATTGTACATAAGGACCACAACTTCTTTATCCATTTTTCTCTTTCCTTGGATATTTAAGGTGGAATGAAGTGGAGGTCCTTGTCAACAGAGCAGCCCTAAACTTTGGGGTGCTTGTGTCTTGCTGATTTTTCATTTTCCCAATTTATACCCCCATGAGTGGAAGTGCCCTATGCTCTCTAAGCTGTGTTTTTCAGATGTTTCAGGACACACCGTACACTTCTCCAGAGTGGCTGTTGGCAATTTACATCCCGCCCATCAGTGTAGCAAGGCTCCCATTTCTCCATGGCCTGTCCTGCATTTCTGGTTTTGACACTTTTTTCAGCATGGCCCTTTTGACCGATGGGAAGCGAGACTTCTCTGTTGCGCTGATTTGCCTTTCCAGGTTGCTTGGTTGGCCAAAAAGGGCGTATGCGTTTTTTCCTGAATATATTCAGGAAAAAACGCATACGCCCTTTTTGGCCAATGGCATCATTGTCAACGTTTTGCCGCTTTTCATGTGCTTTAAAGGCGATTCGTATCTACCTCCTGAAATCTGTTTCGTGCAATTCTGCCTTGATTTCAAATCCTCTTCTTTGCCTTCCCTCAATATATTTGTGGACGAGAGTTATCATTTATAACTAGGCAGGTTTGTGAATTGCAGTGCCCTGAACCTCCATTTTACAACTCGCTTTTTTGGGAGCTGGCCGCAAAAGCGCAGGATGGCTTCAGGCCCTGTTCTGGTTCCGGGGGGCAGGCTGAGCCTGTGGTTAATTCTTCTTCCTGATGAGAAAATAGAGTGACCTGTGCCTGTCCCGACACCAAGAGCTAGTCTCTCGTTGGTTCCCCGTCTTCCCGTTCATCCTCAGGACAAATTGCAACCTGTACGGAACAGGAGGTTAAAGGTGCTGATGCTCCAAGTAGGGAGATTGCTAGTAAAGCGGCTGGAAAGGCGAACCCGGGCACAAGGAGATGAGAAATGAGGTGCGTTTTAGAAACCTTTCCCCATCACACGGTGTACCATCTTCTGGGTTTCTCATGCATGTTTTCGATGTAGGAAGATGCCCTTGAACCTGGAGATTTGGGACCCATGCGATGGGTACCACGCAGTATTACTTTAAAGGGTCTGCGTTTGCTCACCCAACCTCACCAAACCTCTCAGCCCCAAGAGTGTCCACCCTTATGTCTCATCCAGCTGTGGGTCTAGATATGGTGAATCCAGGTTGCATCACAGCCCCTGAATGCATTGTGTAAGAATTTCTCTCTCTTTCACTGTCGTTGTTTCATGGGTTTTTCAAAGTAATTTATTTTCATAATGGGGTTTAGCTGCTTTTCACTGCTGTGTTTATGCCACTTTACACCCACTTGACACACTAACAGAGAGATATCAATACATAGGTTTTACGATTATTACTAGTCAGATATATTCTTGTGCGGTGAATAGGGCGTGTTGAGTCCAGTTCTCTGAGCAAGGAGTAGGTCTTGTCTATTACATACTGGGTTTATGGAACGGTATCTGAGCTAATTTGATACCTTTGATTTATGTATCACCCCACCTCACCTTTCCCGTTAAGCAGCCATAGTGTGTTTTCTGCATGTGTGACTCTGTTCTGTTTTGTAATTCAGTTCAAGTGTAACGGTTTTTACATTCCCTCTATCAGTGATACCTTATGAGAAGTGTCCTTTTCTGTGTGACTTATTTCAGTTAGAATCGTCGTACCTAAATCCACTCATCATGCTGCTACTAACCTTATGACATTGATTTCATGGCTGAGTGATATTCCATTGTACATAAGGACCACAACTTCTTTATCCATTTTTCTCTTTCCTGGGATATTTAAGGTGGAATGAAGTGGAGGTCCTTGTCAACAGAGCAGCCCTCAACTTTGGGGTGCTTGTGTCTTGCTGATTTTTAATTTTCCCAATTTATACCCCCATGAGTGGAAGTGCCCTATGCTCTCTAAGCTGTGTTTTTCAGATGTTTCAGGACACACCGTACACTTCTCCAGAGTGGCTGTTGGCAATTTACATCCCGCCCATCAGTGTAGCAAGGCTCTCATTTCTCCATGGCCTGTCCTGCATTTCTGGTTTTAACACTTTTTTCAGCATGGCCCTTTTGACCGATGGGAAGCGAGACTTCTTTGTAGCGCTGATTTGCCTTTCCAGGTTGCTTGGTTGGCCAAAAAGGGCGTATGCGTTTTTTCCTGAATATATTCAGGAAAAAACGCATACGCCCTTTTTGGCCAAGGGCATCATTGTCAACATTTTGCTGCTTTTCATGTGCTTTAAAGGCGATTCGAATCTACCTCCTGAAATCTGTTTCCTGCAATTCTGCCTTGATTTCAAATCCTCTTCTTTGCCTTCCCTCAATATATTTGTGGACGAGAGTTATCATTTATAACTCTGCAGGTTTGTGAATTGCAGTGCCCTGAACCTCCATTCTACAACTCGCTTTTTTGGGAGCTGGCCGCAAAAGCGCAGGATGGCTTCAGGCCCTGTTCTGGTTCCGGGGGGCAGGCTGAGCCTGTGGTTAATTCTTCTTCCTGATGGGAAAATAGAGTGACCTGTGCCTGTCCCAACACCAAGAGCTAGTCTCTCGTTGGTTCCCCGTCTTCCCGTTCATCCTCAGGACAAATTGCAACCTGTACGGAACAGGAGGTTAAAGGTGCTGATGCTCCAAGTAGGGAGATTGCTAGTAAAGCGGCTGGAATGGCGAACCCGGGCACAAGGAGATGAGAAATGAGGTGCGTTTTAGAAACCTTTCCCCATCACACGGTGTACCATCTTCTGGGTTTCTCATGCATGTTTTCGATGTAGGAAGATGCCCTTGAACCTGGAGATTTGGGACCCATGCGATGGGTACCACGCCGTATTACTTTAAAGGGTCTGCATTTGCTCAGCCAACCTCACCAAACCTCTCAGCCCCAAGAGTGTCCACCCTTATGTCTCATCCAGCTGTGGGTCTAGATATGGTCAATCCAGGTTGCATCACAGCCCCTGAACTCATTGTGTAAGAATTTCTCTCTCTTTCACTGTCGTTGTTTCATGGGTTTTTCAAAGTAATTTATTTTCATAATGGGGTTTAGCTGCTTTTCACGGCTGTGTTTATGCCGCTTTACACCCACTTGACACACTAACAGAGAGATATCAATACATAGGTTTTAAGATTATTACTAGTCAGATATATTCTTGTGCGGTGAATAGGGCGTGTTGAGTCCAGTTCTCTGAGCAAGGAGTAGGTCTTGTCTACTACATATTGGGTTTATGGAACGGTATCTGAGCTAATTTGATACCCTTGTTTTATGTATCACCCCACCTCACCTTTCCCGTTAAGCAGCCATAGTCTGTTTTCTGCATGTGTGACTCTGTTCTGTTTTGTAATTCAGTTCAAGTGTAACGGTTTTTACATTCCCTCTAAAAGTGATACCTTATGAGAAGTGTCCTTTTCTGTGTGACTTATTTCAGTTAGAATCGTCGTACCTAAATCCACTCATCATGCTGCTACTAACCTTATGACATTGATTTCATGGCTGAGTGATATTCCATTGTACATAAGGACCACAACTTCTTTATCCATTTTTCTCTTTCCTGGGATATTTAAGGTGGAATGAAGTGGAGGTCCTTGTCAACAGAGCAGCCCTCAACTTTGGGGTGCTTGTGTCTTGCTGATTTTTCATTTTCCCAATTTATACCCCCATGAGTGGAAGTGCCCTATGCTCTCTAAGCTGTGTTTTTCAGATGTTTCAGGACACACCGTACACTTCTCCAGAGTGGCTGTTGGCAATTTACATCCCGCCCATCAGTGTAGCAAGGCTCCCATTTCTCCATGGCCTGTCCTGCATTTCTGGTTTTGACACTTTTTTCAGCATGGCCCTTTTGACCGATGGGAAGCGAGACTTCTCTGTAGCGCTGATTTGCCTTTCCAGGTTGCTTGGTTGGCCAAAAAGGGCGTATGCGTTTTTTCCTGAATATATTCAGGAAAAAACGCATACGCCCTTTTTGGACAAGGGCATCATTGTCAACGTTTTGCCGCTTTTCATGTGCTTTAAAGGCGATTCGTATCTACCTCCTGAAATCTGTTTCGTGCAATTCTGCCTTGATTTCAAATCCTCTTCTTTGCCTTCCCTCAATATATTTGTGGATGAGAGTTATCATTTATAACTCTGCAGGTTTGTGAATTGCAGTGCCCTGAACCTCCATTTTACAACTCGCTTTTTTGGGAGCTGGCCGCAAAAGCGCAGGATGGCTTCAGGCCCTGTTCTGGTTCCGGGGGGCAGGCTGAGCCTGTGGTTAATTCTTCTTCCTGATGGGAAAATAGAGTGACCTGTGCCTGTCCCGACACCAAGAGCTAGTCTCTCGTTGGTTCCCCGTCTTCCCGTTCATCCTCAGGACAAATTGCAACCTGTACGGAACAGGAGGTTAAAGGTGCTGATGCTCCAAGTAGGGAGATTGCTAGTAAAGCGGCTGGAAAGGCGAACCCGGGCACAAGGAGATGAGAAATGAGGTGCGTTTTAGAAACCTTTCCCCATCACACGGTGTACCATCTTCTGGGTTTCTCATGCATGTTTTCGATGTAGGAAGATGCCCTTGAACCTGGAGATTTGGGACCCATGCGATGGGTACCACGCAGTATTACTTTAAAGGGTCTGCGTTTGCTCACCCAACCTCACCAAACCTCTCAGCCCCAAGAGTGTCCACCCTTATGTCTCATCCAGCTGTGGGTCTAGATATGGTCAATCCAGGTTGCATCACAGCCCCTGAACGCATTGTGTAAGAATTTCTCTCTCTTTCACTGTCGTTGTTTCATGGGTTTTTCAAAGTAATTTATTTTCATAATGGGGTTTAGCTGCTTTTCACTGCTGTGTTTATGTCGCTTTACACCCACTTGACACACTAACAGAGAGATATCAATACATAGGTTTTAAGATTATTACTAGTCAGATATATTCTTGTGTGGTGAATAGGGCGTGTTGAGTCCAGTTCTCTGAGCAAGGAGTAGGTCTTGTCTATTACATATTGGGTTTATGGAACGGTATCTGAGCTAATTTGATACCCTTGTTTTATGTATCACCCCACCTCACCTTTCCCGTTAAGCAGCCATAGTGTGTTTTCTGCATGTGTGACTCTGTTCTGTTTTGTAATTCAGTTCAAGTGTAACGGTTTTTACATTCCCTCTATCAGTGATACCTTATGAGAAGTGTCCTTTTCTGTGTGACTTATTTCACCTAGAATCGTCGTACCTAAATCCACTCATCATGCTGCTACTAACCTTATGACATTGATTTCATGGCTGAGTGATATTCCATTGTACATAAGGACCACAACTTCTTTATCCATTTTTCTCTTTCCTGGGATATTTAAGGTGGAATGAAGTGGAGGTCCTTGTCAACAGAGCAGCCCTCAACTTTGGGGTGCTTGTGTCTTGCTGATTTTTAATTTTCCCAATTTATAACCCCATGAGTGGAAGTGCCCTATGCTCTCTAAGCTGTGTTTTTCAGATGTTTCAGGACACACCGTACACTTCTCCAGAGTGGCTGTTGGCAATTTACATCCCGCCCATCAGTGTAGCAAGGCTCCCATTTCTCCATGGCCTGTCCTGCATTTCTGGTTTTGACACTTTTTTCAGCATGGCCCTTTTGACCGATGGGAAGCGAGACTTCTCTGTAGCGCTGATTTGCCTTTCCAGGTTGCTTGGTTGGCCAAAAAGGGCGTATGCGTTTTTTCCTGAATATATTCAGGAAAAAACGCATACGCCCTTTTTGGCCAAGGGCATCATTGTCAACGTTTTGCCGCTTTTCATGTGCTTTAAAGGCGATTCGTATCTACCTCCTGAAATCTGTTTCGTGCAATTCTGCCTTGATTTCAAATCCTCTTCTTTGCCTTCCCTCAATATATTTGTGGACGAGAGTTATCATTTATAACTCTGCAGGTTTGTGAATTGCAGTGCCCTGAACCTCCATTTTACAACTCGCTTTTTTGGGAGCTGGCCGCAAAAGCGCAGGATGGCTTCAGGCCCTGTTCTGGTTCCGGGGGGCAGGCTGAGCCTGTGGTTAATTCTTCTTCCTGATGGGAAAATAGAGTGACCTGTGCCTGTCCCGACACCAAGAGCTAGTCTCTCGTTGGTTCCCCGTCTTCCCGTTCATCCTCAGGACAAATTGCAACCTGTACGGAACAGGAGGTTAAAGGTGCTGATGCTCCAAGTAGGGAGATTGCTAGTAAAGCGGGTGGAATGGCGAACCCGGGCACAAGGAGATGAGAAATGAGGTGCGTTTTAGAAACCTTTCCCCATCACACGGTGTACCATCTTCTGGGTTTCTCATGCATGTTTTCGATGTAGGAAGATGCCCTTGAACCTGGAGATTTGGGACCCATGCGATGGGTACCACGCAGTATTACTTTAAAGGGTCTGCGTTTGCTCACCCAACCTCACCAAACCTCTCAGCCCCAAGAGTGTCCACCCTTATGTCTCATCCAGCTGTGGGTCTAGAAATGGTCAATCCAGGTTGCATCACAGCCACTGAACTCATTGTGTAAGAATTTCTATCTCTTTCACTGTCGTTGTTTCATGGGTTTTTCAAAGTAATTTATTTTCATAATGGGGTTTAGCTGCTTTTCACGGCTGTGTTTATGCCGCTTTACACCCACTTGACACACTAACAGAGAGATATCAATACATAGGTTTTAAGATTATTACTAGTCAGATATATTCTTGTGCGGTGAATAGGGCGTGTTGAGTCCAGTTCTCTGAGCAAGGAGTAGGTCTTGTCTACTACATATTGGGTTTATGGAACGGTATCTGAGCTAATTTGATACCCTTGTTTTATGTATCACCCCACCTCACCTTTCCCGTTAAGCAGCCATAGTCTGTTTTCTGCATGTGTGACTCTGTTCTGTTTTGTAATTCAGTTCAAGTGTAACGGTTTTTACATTCCCTCTATCAGTGATACCTTATGAGAAGTGTCCTTTTCTGTGTGACTTATTTCAGTTAGAATCGTCGTACCTAAATCCACTCATCATGCTGCTACTAACCTTACGACATTGATTTCCTGGCTGAGTGATATTCCATTGTATATAAGGACCACAACTTCTTTATCCATTTTTCTCTTTCCTGGGATATTTAAGATGGAATGAATTGGAGGTCCTGGTCAACAGAGCAGCCCTAAACTTTGGGGTGCTTGTGTCTTGCTGATTTTTCATTTTCCCAATTTATACCCCCATGAGTGGAAGTGCCCTATGCTCTCTAAGCTGTGTTTTTCAGATGTTTCAGGACACACCGTACACTTCTCCAGAGTGGCTGTTGGCAATTTACATCCCGCCCATCAGTGTAGCAAGGCTCCCATTTCTCCATGGCCTGTCCTGCATTTCTGGTTTTGACACTTTTTTCAGCATGGCCCTTTTGACCGATGGGAAGCGAGACTTCTCTGTAGCGCTGATTTGCCTTTCCAGGTTGCTTGGTTGGCCAAAAAGGGCGTATGCGTTTTTTCCTGAATATATTCAGGAAAAAACGCATACGCCCTTTTTGGCCAAGGGCATCATTGTCAACGTTTTGCCGCTTTTCATGTGCTTTAAAGGCGATTCGTATCTACCTCCTGAAATCTGTTTCGTGCAATTCTGCCTTGATTTCAAATCCTCTTCTTTGCCTTCCCTCAATATATTTGTGGACGAGAGTTATCATTTATAACTCTGCAGGTTTGTGAATTGCAGTGCCCTGAACCTCCATTTTACAACTCGCTTTTTTGGGAGCTGGCCGCAAAAGCGCAGGATGGCTTCAGGCCCTGTTCTGGTTCCGGGGGGCAGGCTGAGCCTGTGGTTAATTCTTCTTCCTGATGGGAAAATAGAGTGACCTGTGCCTGTCCCGACACCAAGAGCTAGTCTCTCGTTGGTTCCCCGTCTTCCCGTTCATCCTCAGGACAAATTGCAACCTGTACGGAACAGGAGGTTAAAGGTGCTGATGCTCCAAGTAGGGAGATTGCTAGTAAAGCGGCTGGAAAGGCGAACCCGGGCACAAGGAGATGAGAAATGAGGTGCGTTTTAGAAACCTTTCCCCATCACACGGTGTACCATCTTCTGGGTTTCTCATGCATGTTTTCGATGTAGGAAGATGCCCTTGAACCTGGAGATTTGGGACCCATGCGATGGGTACCACGCAGTATTACTTTAAAGGGTCTGCGTTTGCTCACCCAACCTCACCAAACCTCTCAGCCCCAAGAGTGTCCACCCTTATGTCTCATCCAGCTGTGGGTCTAGATATGGTGAATCCAGGTTGCATCACAGCCCCTGAACGCATTGTGTAAGAATTTCTCTCTCTTTCACTGTCGTTGTTTCATGGGTTTTTCAAAGTAATTTATTTTCATAATGGGGTTTAGCTGCTTTTCACTGCTGTGTTTATGTCGCTTTACACCCACTTGACACACTAACAGAGAGATATCAATACATAGGTTTTAAGATTATTACTAGTCAGATATATTCTTGTGCGGTGAATAGGGCGTGTTGAGTCCAGTTCTCTGAGCAAGGAGTAGGTCTTGTCTACTACATATTGGGTTTATGGAACGGTATCTGAGCTAATTTGATACCCTTGTTTTATGTATCACCCCACCTCACCTTTCCCGTTAAGCAGCCATAGTGTGTTTTCTGCATGTGTGACTCTGTTCTGTTTTGTAATTCAGTTCAAGTGTAACGGTTTTTACATTCCCTCTATCAGTGATACCTTATGAGAAGTGTCCTTTTCTGTGTGACTTATTTCACTTAGAATCGTCGTACCTAAATCCACTCATCATGCTGCTACTAACCTTATGACATTGATTTCATGGCTGAGTGATATTCCATTGTACATAAGGACCACAACTTCTTTATCCATTTTTCTCTTTCCTGGGATATTTAAGGTGGAATGAAGTGGAGGTCCTTGTCAACAGAGCAGCCCTCAACTTTGGGGTGCTTGTGTCTTGCTGATTTTTCATTTTCCCAATTTATACCCCCATGAGTGGAAGTGCCCTATGCTCTCTAAGCTGTGTTTTTCAGATGTTTCAGGACACACCGTACACTTCTCCAGAGTGGCTGTTGGCAATTTACATCCCGCCCATCAGTGTAGCAAGGCTCCCATTTCTCCATGGCCTGTCCTGCATTTCTGGTTTTGACACTTTTTTCAGCATGGCCCTTTTGACCGATGGGAAGCGAGACTTCTCTGTAGCGCTGATTTGCCTTTCCAGGTTGCTTGGTTGGCCAAAAAGGGCGTATGCGTTTTTTCCTGAATATATTCAGGAAAAAACGCATACGCCCTTTTTGGCCAAGGGCATCATTGTCAACGTTTTGCCGCTTTTCATGTGCTTTAAAGGCGATTCGTATCTACCTCCTGAAATCTGTTTCGTGCAATTCTGCCTTGATTTCAAATCCTCTTCTTTGCCTTCCCTCAATATATTTGTGGACGAGAGTTATCATTTATAACTCTGCAGGTTTGTGAATTGCAGTGCCCTGAACCTCCATTTTACAACTCGCTTTTTTGGGAGCTGGCCGCAAAAGCGCAGGATGGCTTCAGGCCCTGTTCTGGTTCCGGGGGGCAGGCTGAGCCTGTGGTTAATTCTTCTTCCTGATGGGAAAATAGAGTGACCTGTGCCTGTCCCGACACCAAGAGCTAGTCTCTCGTTGGTTCCCCGTCTTCCCGTTCATCCTCAGGACAAATTGCAACCTGTACGGAACAGGAGGTTAAAGGTGCTGATGCTCCAAGTAGGGAGATTGCTAGTAAAGCGGCTGGAAAGGCGAACCCGGGCACAAGGAGATGAGAAATGAGGTGCGTTTTAGAAACCTTTCCCCATCACACGGTGTACCATCTTCTGGGTTTCTCATGCATGTTTTCGATGTAGGAAGATGCCCTTGAACCTGGAGATTTGGGACCCATGCGATGGGTACCACGCAGTATTACTTTAAAGGGTCTGCGTTTGCTCACCCAACCTCACCAAACCTCTCAGCCCCAAGAGTGTCCACCCTTATGTCTCATCCAGCTGTGGGTCTAGATATGGTCAATCCAGGTTGCATCACAGCCCCTGAACGCATTGTGTAAGAATTTCTCTCTCTTTCACTGTCGTTGTTTCATGGGTTTTTCAAAGTAATTTATTTTCATAATGGGGTTTAGCTGCTTTTCACTGCTGTGTTTATGTCGCTTTACACCCACTTGACACACTAACAGAGAGATATCAATACATAGGTTTTAAGATTATTACTAGTCAGATATATTCTTGTGCGGTGAATAGGGCGTGTTGAGTCCAGTTCTCTGAGCAAGGAGTAGGTCTTGTCTACTACATATTGGGTTTATGGAACGGTATCTGAGCTAATTTGATACCCTTGTTTTATGTATCACCCCACCTCACCTTTCCCGTTAAGCAGCCATAGTGTGTTTTCTGCATGTGTGACTCTGTTCTGTTTTGTAATTCAGTTCAAGTGTAACGGTTTTTACATTCCCTCTATCAGTGATACCTTATGAGAAGTGTCCTTTTCTGTGTGACTTATTTCACTTAGAATCGTCGTACCTAAATCCACTCATCATGCTGCTACTAACCTTATGACATTGATTTCATGGCTGAGTGATATTCCATTGTACATAAGGACCACAACTTCTTTATCCATTTTTCTCTTTCCTGGGATATTTAAGGTGGAATGAAGTGGAGGTCCTTGTCAACAGAGCAGCCCTAAACTTTGGGGTGCTTGTGTCTTGCTGATTTTTCATTTTCCCAATTTATACCCCCATGAGTGGAAGTGCCCTATGCTCTCTAAGCTGTGTTTTTCAGATGTTTCAGGACACACCGTACACTTCTCCAGAGTGGCTGTTGGCAATTTACATCCCGCCCATCAGTGTAGCAAGGCTCCCATTTCTCCATGGCCTGTCCTGCATTTCTGGTTTTGACACTTTTTTCAGCATGGCCCTTTTGACCGATGGGAAGCGAGACTTCTCTGTAGCGCTGATTTGCCTTTCCAGGTTGCTTGGTTGGCCAAAAAGGGCGTATGCGTTTTTTCCTGAATATATTCAGGAAAAAACGCATACGCCCTTTTTGGCCAAGGGCATCATTGTCAACGTTTTGCCGCTTTTCATGTGCTTTAAAGGCGATTCGTATCTACCTCCTGAAATCTGTTTCGTGCAATTCTGCCTTGATTTCAAATCCTCTTCTTTGCCTTCCCTCAATATATTTGTGGACGAGAGTTATCATTTATAACTCTGCAGGTTTGTGAATTGCAGTGCCCTGAACCTCCATTTTACAACTCGCTTTTTTGGGAGCTGGCCGCAAAAGCGCAGGATGGCTTCAGGCCCTGTTCTGGTTCCGGGGGGCAGGCTGAGCCTGTGGTTAATTCTTCTTCCTGATGGGAAAATAGAGTGACCTGTGCCTGTCCCGACACCAAGAGCTAGTCTCTCGTTGGTTCCCCGTCTTCCCGTTCATCCTCAGGACAAATTGCAACCTGTACGGAACAGGAGGTTAAAGGTGCTGATGCTCCAAGTAGGGAGATTGCTAGTAAAGCGGCTGGAAAGGCGAACCCGGGCACAAGGAGATGAGAAATGAGGTGCGTTTTAGAAACCTTTCCCCATCACACGGTGTACCATCTTCTGGGTTTCTCATGCATGTTTTCGATGTAGGAAGATGCCCTTGAACCTGGAGATTTGGGACCCATGCGATGGGTACCACGCAGTATTACTTTAAAGGGTCTGCGTTTGCTCACCCAACCTCACCAAACCTCTCAGCCCCAAGAGTGTCCACCCTTATGTCTCATCCAGCTGTGGGTCTAGATATGGTGAATCCAGGTTGCATCACAGCCCCTGAACGCATTGTGTAAGAATTTCTCTCTCTTTCACTGTCGTTGTTTCATGGGTTTTTCAAAGTAATTTATTTTCATAATGGGGTTTAGCTGCTTTTCACTGCTGTGTTTATGTCGCTTTACACCCACTTGACACACTAACAGAGAGATATCAATACATAGGTTTTAAGATTATTACTAGTCAGATATATTCTTGTGCGGTGAATAGGGCGTGTTGAGTCCAGTTCTCTGAGCAAGGAGTAGGTCTTGTCTATTACATATTGGGTTTATGGAACGGTATCTGAGCTAATTTGATACCCTTGTTTTATGTATCACCCCACCTCACCTTTCCCGTTAAGCAGCCATAGTGTGTTTTCTGCATGTGTGACTCTGTTCTGTTTTGTAATTCAGTTCAAGTGTAACGGTTTTTACATTCCCTCTATCAGTGATACCTTATGAGAAGTGTCCTTTTCTGTGTGACTTATTTCACTTAGAATCGTCGTACCTAAATCCACTCATCATGCTGCTACTAACCTTATGACATTGATTTCATGGCTGAGTGATATTCCATTGTACATAAGGACCACAACTTCTTTATCCATTTTTCTCTTTCCTTGGATATTTAAGGTGGAATGAAGTGGAGGTCCTTGTCAACAGAGCAGCCCTCAACTTTGGGGTGCTTGTGTCTTGCTGATTTTTAATTTTCCCAATTTATACCCCCATGAGTGGAAGTGCCCTATGCTCTCTAAGCTGTGTTTTTCAGATGTTTCAGGACACACCGTACACTTCTCCAGAGTGGCTGTTGGCAATTTACATCCCGCCCATCAGTGTAGCAAGGCTCCCATTTCTCCATGGCCTGTCCTGCATTTCTGGTTTTGACACTTTTTTCAGCATGGCCCTTTTGACCGATGGGAAGCGAGACTTCTCTGTAGCGCTGATTTGCCTTTCCAGGTTGCTTGGTTGGCCAAAAAGGGCGTATGCGTTTTTTCCTGAATATATTCAGGAAAAAACGCATACGCCCTTTTTGGCCAAGGGCATCATTGTCAACGTTTTGCCGCTTTTCATGTGCTTTAAAGGCGATTCGTATCTACCTCCTGAAATCTGTTTCGTGCAATTCTGCCTTGATTTCAAATCCTCTTCTTTGCCTTCCCTCAATATATTTGTGGACGAGAGTTATCATTTATAACTAGGCAGGTTTGTGAATTGCAGTGCCCTGAACCTCCATTTTACAACTCGCTTTTTTGGGAGCTGGCCGCAAAAGCGCAGGATGGCTTCAGGCCCTGTTCTGGTTCCGGGGGGCAGGCTGAGCCTGTGGTTAATTCTTCTTCCTGATGGGAAAATAGAGTGACCTGTGCCTGTCCCGACACCAAGAGCTAGTCTCTCGTTGGTTCCCCGTCTTCCCGTTCATCCTCAGGACAAATTGCAACCTGTACGGAACAGGAGGTTAAAGGTGCTGATGCTCCAAGTAGGGAGATTGCTAGTAAAGCGGCTGGAAAGGCGAACCCGGGCACAAGGAGATGAGAAATGAGGTGCGTTTTAGAAACCTTTCCCCATCACACGGTGTACCATCTTCTGGGTTTCTCATGCATGTTTTCGATGTAGGAAGATGCCCTTGAACCTGGAGATTTGGGACCCATGCGATGGGTACCACGCAGTATTACTTTAAAGGGTCTGCGTTTGCTCACCCAACCTCACCAAACCTCTCAGCCCCAAGAGTGTCCACCCTTATGTCTCATCCAGCTGTGGGTCTAGATATGGTGAATCCAGGTTGCATCACAGCCCCTGAACGCATTGTGTAAGAATTTCTCTCTCTTTCACTGTCGTTGTTTCATGGGTTTTTCAAAGTAATTTATTTTCATAATGGGGTTTAGCTGCTTTTCACTGCTGTGTTTATGTCGCTTTACACCCACTTGACACACTAACAGAGAGATATCAATACATAGGTTTTAAGATTATTACTAGTCAGATATATTCTTGTGCGGTGAATAGGGCGTGTTGAGTCCAGTTCTCTGAGCAAGGAGTAGGTCTTGTCTATTACATATTGGGTTTATGGAACGGTATCTGAGCTAATTTGATACCCTTGTTTTATGTATCACCCCACCTCACCTTTCCCGTTAAGCAGCCATAGTGTGTTTTCTGCATGTGTGACTCTGTTCTGTTTTGTAATTCAGTTCAAGTGTAACGGTTTTTACATTCCCTCTATCAGTGATACCTTATGAGAAGTGTCCTTTTCTGTGTGACTTATTTCACTTAGAATCGTCGTACCTAAATCCACTCATCATGCTGCTACTAACCTTATGACATTGATTTCATGGCTGAGTGATATTCCATTGTACATAAGGACCACAACTTCTTTATCCATTTTTCTCTTTCCTTGGATATTTAAGGTGGAATGAAGTGGAGGTCCTTGTCAACAGAGCAGCCCTCAACTTTGGGGTGCTTGTGTCTTGCTGATTTTTAATTTTCCCAATTTATACCCCCATGAGTGGAAGTGCCCTATGCTCTCTAAGCTGTGTTTTTCAGATGTTTCAGGACACACCGTACACTTCTCCAGAGTGGCTGTTGGCAATTTACATCCCGCCCATCAGTGTAGCAAGGCTCCCATTTCTCCATGGCCTGTCCTGCATTTCTGGTTTTGACACTTTTTTCAGCATGGCCCTTTTGACCGATGGGAAGCGAGACTTCTCTGTAGCGCTGATTTGCCTTTCCAGGTTGCTTGGTTGGCCAAAAAGGGCGTATGCGTTTTTTCCTGAATATATTCAGGAAAAAACGCATACGCCCTTTTTGGCCAAGGGCATCATTGTCAACGTTTTGCCGCTTTTCATGTGCTTTAAAGGCGATTCGTATCTACCTCCTGAAATCTGTTTCGTGCAATTCTGCCTTGATTTCAAATCCTCTTCTTTGCCTTCCCTCAATATATTTGTGGACGAGAGTTATCATTTATAACTCTGCAGGTTTGTGAATTGCAGTGCCCTGAACCTCCATTTTACAACTCGCTTTTTTGGGAGCTGGCCGCAAAAGCTCAGGATGGCTTCAGGCCCTGTTCTGGTTCCGGGGGGCAGGCTGAGCCTGTGGTTAATTCTTCTTCCTGATGGGAAAATAGAGTGACCTGTGCCTGTCCCGACACCAAGAGCTAGTCTCTCGTTGGTTCCCCGTCTTCCCGTTCATCCTCAGGACAAATTGCAACCTGTACGGAACAGGAGGTTAAAGGTGCTGATGCTCCAAGTAGGGAGATTGCTAGTAAAGCGGCTGGAAAGGCGAACCCGGGCACAAGGAGATGAGAAATGAGGTGCGTTTTAGAAACCTTTCCCCATCACACGGTGTACCATCTTCTGGGTTTCTCATGCATGTTTTCGATGTAGGAAGATGCCCTTGAACCTGGAGATTTGGGACCCATGCGATGGGTACCACGCAGTATTACTTTAAAGGGTCTGCGTTTGCTCACCCAACCTCACCAAACCTCTCAGCCCCAAGAGTGTCCACCCTTATGTCTCATCCAGCTGTGGGTCTAGATATGGTCAATCCAGGTTGCATCACAGCCCCTGAACGCATTGTGTAAGAATTTCTCTCTCTTTCACTGTCGTTGTTTCATGGGTTTTTCAAAGTAATTTATTTTCATAATGGGGTTTAGCTGCTTTTCACTGCTGTGTTTATGTCGCTTTACACCCACTTGACACACTAACAGAGAGATATCAATACATAGGTTTTAAGATTATTACTAGTCAGATATATTCTTGTGCGGTGAATAGGGCGTGTTGAGTCCAGTTCTCTGAGCAAGGAGTAGGTCTTGTCTACTACATATTGGGTTTATGGAACGGTATCTGAGCTAATTTGATACCCTTGTTTTATGTATCACCCCACCTCACCTTTCCCGTTAAGCAGCCATAGTGTGTTTTCTGCATGTGTGACTCTGTTCTGTTTTGTAATTCAGTTCAAGTGTAACGGTTTTTACATTCCCTCTATCAGTGATACCTTATGAGAAGTGTCCTTTTCTGTGTGACTTATTTCACTTAGAATCGTCGTACCTAAATCCACTCATCATGCTGCTACTAACCTTATGACATTGATTTCATGGCTGAGTGATATTCCATTGTACATAAGGACCACAACTTCTTTATCCATTTTTCTCTTTCCTGGGATATTTAAGGTGGAATGAAGTGGAGGTCCTTGTCAACAGAGCAGCCCTAAACTTTGGGGTGCTTGTGTCTTGCTGATTTTTCATTTTCCCAATTTATACCCCCATGAGTGGAAGTGCCCTATGCTCTCTAAGCTGTGTTTTTCAGATGTTTCAGGACACACCGTACACTTCTCCAGAGTGGCTGTTGGCAATTTACATCCCGCCCATCAGTGTAGCAAGGCTCCCATTTCTCCATGGCCTGTCCTGCATTTCTGGTTTTGACACTTTTTTCAGCATGGCCCTTTTGACCGATGGGAAGCGAGACTTCTCTGTAGCGCTGATTTGCCTTTCCAGGTTGCTTGGTTGGCCAAAAAGGGCGTATGCGTTTTTTCCTGAATATATTCAGGAAAAAACGCATACGCCCTTTTTGGCCAAGGGCATCATTGTCAACGTTTTGCCGCTTTTCATGTGCTTTAAAGGCGATTCGTATCTACCTCCTGAAATCTGTTTCGTGCAATTCTGCCTTGATTTCAAATCCTCTTCTTTGCCTTCCCTCAATATATTTGTGGACGAGAGTTATCATTTATAACTCTGCAGGTTTGTGAATTGCAGTGCCCTGAACCTCCATTTTACAACTCGCTTTTTTGGGAGCTGGCCGCAAAAGCGCAGGATGGCTTCAGGCCCTGTTCTGGTTCCGGGGGGCAGGCTGAGCCTGTGGTTAATTCTTCTTCCTGATGGGAAAATAGAGTGACCTGTGCCTGTCCCGACACCAAGAGCTAGTCTCTCGTTGGTTCCCCGTCTTCCCGTTCATCCTCAGGACAAATTGCAACCTGTACGGAACAGGAGGTTAAAGGTGCTGATGCTCCAAGTAGGGAGATTGCTAGTAAAGCGGCTGGAAAGGCGAACCCGGGCACAAGGAGATGAGAAATGAGGTGCGTTTTAGAAACCTTTCCCCATCACACGGTGTACCATCTTCTGGGTTTCTCATGCATGTTTTCGATGTAGGAAGATGCCCTTGAACCTGGAGATTTGGGACCCATGCGATGGGTACCACGCAGTATTACTTTAAAGGGTCTGCGTTTGCTCACCCAACCTCACCAAACCTCTCAGCCCCAAGAGTGTCCACCCTTATGTCTCATCCAGCTGTGGGTCTAGATATGGTCAATCCAGGTTGCATCACAGCCCCTGAACGCATTGTGTAAGAATTTCTCTCTCTTTCACTGTCGTTGTTTCATGGGTTTTTCAAAGTAATTTATTTTCATAATGGGGTTTAGCTGCTTTTCACTGCTGTGTTTATGTCGCTTTACACCCACTTGACACACTAACAGAGAGATATCAATACATAGGTTTTAAGATTATTACTAGTCAGATATATTCTTGTGCGGTGAATAGGGCGTGTTGAGTCCAGTTCTCTGAGCAAGGAGTAGGTCTTGTCTACTACATATTGGGTTTATGGAACGGTATCTGAGCTAATTTGATACCCTTGTTTTATGTATCACCCCACCTCACCTTTCCCGTTAAGCAGCCATAGTGTGTTTTCTGCATGTGTGACTCTGTTCTGTTTTGTAATTCAGTTCAAGTGTAACGGTTTTTACATTCCCTCTATCAGTGATACCTTATGAGAAGTGTCCTTTTCTGTGTGACTTATTTCACTTAGAATCGTCGTACCTAAATCCACTCATCATGCTGCTACTAACCTTATGACATTGATTTCATGGCTGAGTGATATTCCATTGTACATAAGGACCACAACTTCTTTATCCATTTTTCTCTTTCCTGGGATATTTAAGGTGGAATGAAGTGGAGGTCCTTGTCAACAGAGCAGCCCTCAACTTTGGGGTGCTTGTGTCTTGCTGATTTTTCATTTTCCCAATTTATACCCCCATGAGTGGAAGTGCCCTATGCTCTCTAAGCTGTGTTTTTCAGATGTTTCAGGACACACCGTACACTTCTCCAGAGTGGCTGTTGGCAATTTACATCCCGCCCATCAGTGTAGCAAGGCTCCCATTTCTCCATGGCCTGTCCTGCATTTCTGGTTTTGACACTTTTTTCAGCATGGCCCTTTTGACCGATGGGAAGCGAGACTTCTCTGTAGCGCTGATTTGCCTTTCCAGGTTGCTTGGTTGGCCAAAAAGGGCGTATGCGTTTTTTCCTGAATATATTCAGGAAAAAACGCATACGCCCTTTTTGGCCAAGGGCATCATTGTCAACGTTTTGCCGCTTTTCATGTGCTTTAAAGGCGATTCGTATCTACCTCCTGAAATCTGTTTCGTGCAATTCTGCCTTGATTTCAAATCCTCTTCTTTGCCTTCCCTCAATATATTTGTGGACGAGAGTTATCATTTATAACTCTGCAGGTTTGTGAATTGCAGTGCCCTGAACCTCCATTTTACAACTCGCTTTTTTGGGAGCTGGCCGCAAAAGCGCAGGATGGCTTCAGGCCCTGTTCTGGTTCCGGGGGGCAGGCTGAGCCTGTGGTTAATTCTTCTTCCTGATGGGAAAATAGAGTGACCTGTGCCTGTCCCGACACCAAGAGCTAGTCTCTCGTTGGTTCCCCGTCTTCCCGTTCATCCTCAGGACAAATTGCAACCTGTACGGAACAGGAGGTTAAAGGTGCTGATGCTCCAAGTAGGGAGATTGCTAGTAAAGCGGCTGGAAAGGCGAACCCGGGCACAAGGAGATGAGAAATGAGGTGCGTTTTAGAAACCTTTCCCCATCACACGGTGTACCATCTTCTGGGTTTCTCATGCATGTTTTCGATGTAGGAAGATGCCCTTGAACCTGGAGATTTGGGACCCATGCGATGGGTACCACGCAGTATTACTTTAAAGGGTCTGCGTTTGCTCACCCAACCTCACCAAACCTCTCAGCCCCAAGAGTGTCCACCCTTATGTCTCATCCAGCTGTGGGTCTAGATATGGTGAATCCAGGTTGCATCACAGCCCCTGAACGCATTGTGTAAGAATTTCTCTCTCTTTCACTGTCGTTGTTTCATGGGTTTTTCAAAGTAATTTATTTTCATAATGGGGTTTAGCTGCTTTTCACTGCTGTGTTTATGTCGCTTTACACCCACTTGACACACTAACAGAGAGATATCAATACATAGGTTTTAAGATTATTACTAGTCAGATATATTCTTGTGCGGTGAATAGGGCGTGTTGAGTCCAGTTCTCTGAGCAAGGAGTAGGTCTTGTCTATTACATATTGGGTTTATGGAACGGTATCTGAGCTAATTTGATACCCTTGTTTTATGTATCACCCCACCTCACCTTTCCCGTTAAGCAGCCATAGTGTGTTTTCTGCATGTGTGACTCTGTTCTGTTTTGTAATTCAGTTCAAGTGTAACGGTTTTTACATTCCCTCTATCAGTGATACCTTATGAGAAGTGTCCTTTTCTGTGTGACTTATTTCACTTAGAATCGTCGTACCTAAATCCACTCATCATGCTGCTACTAACCTTATGACATTGATTTCATGGCTGAGTGATATTCCATTGTACATAAGGACCACAACTTCTTTATCCATTTTTCTCTTTCCTTGGATATTTAAGGTGGAATGAAGTGGAGGTCCTTGTCAACAGAGCAGCCCTCAACTTTGGGGTGCTTGTGTCTTGCTGATTTTTAATTTTCCCAATTTATACCCCCATGAGTGGAAGTGCCCTATGCTCTCTAAGCTGTGTTTTTCAGATGTTTCAGGACACACCGTACACTTCTCCAGAGTGGCTGTTGGCAATTTACATCCCGCCCATCAGTGTAGCAAGGCTCCCATTTCTCCATGGCCTGTCCTGCATTTCTGGTTTTGACACTTTTTTCAGCATGGCCCTTTTGACCGATGGGAAGCGAGACTTCTCTGTAGCGCTGATTTGCCTTTCCAGGTTGCTTGGTTGGCCAAAAAGGGCGTATGCGTTTTTTCCTGAATATATTCAGGAAAAAACGCATACGCCCTTTTTGGCCAAGGGCATCATTGTCAACGTTTTGCCGCTTTTCATGTGCTTTAAAGGCGATTCGTATCTACCTCCTGAAATCTGTTTCGTGCAATTCTGCCTTGATTTCAAATCCTCTTCTTTGCCTTCCCTCAATATATTTGTGGACGAGAGTTATCATTTATAACTAGGCAGGTTTGTGAATTGCAGTGCCCTGAACCTCCATTTTACAACTCGCTTTTTTGGGAGCTGGCCGCAAAAGCGCAGGATGGCTTCAGGCCCTGTTCTGGTTCCGGGGGGCAGGCTGAGCCTGTGGTTAATTCTTCTTCCTGATGGGAAAATAGAGTGACCTGTGCCTGTCCCGACACCAAGAGCTAGTCTCTCGTTGGTTCCCCGTCTTCCCGTTCATCCTCAGGACAAATTGCAACCTGTACGGAACAGGAGGTTAAAGGTGCTGATGCTCCAAGTAGGGAGATTGCTAGTAAAGCGGCTGGAAAGGCGAACCCGGGCACAAGGAGATGAGAAATGAGGTGCGTTTTAGAAACCTTTCCCCATCACACGGTGTACCATCTTCTGGGTTTCTCATGCATGTTTTCGATGTAGGAAGATGCCCTTGAACCTGGAGATTTGGGACCCATGCGATGGGTACCACGCAGTATTACTTTAAAGGGTCTGCGTTTGCTCACCCAACCTCACCAAACCTCTCAGCCCCAAGAGTGTCCACCCTTATGTCTCATCCAGCTGTGGGTCTAGATATGGTGAATCCAGGTTGCATCACAGCCCCTGAACGCATTGTGTAAGAATTTCTCTCTCTTTCACTGTCGTTGTTTCATGGGTTTTTCAAAGTAATTTATTTTCATAATGGGGTTTAGCTGCTTTTCACTGCTGTGTTTATGTCGCTTTACACCCACTTGACACACTAACAGAGAGATATCAATACATAGGTTTTAAGATTATTACTAGTCAGATATATTCTTGTGCGGTGAATAGGGCGTGTTGAGTCCAGTTCTCTGAGCAAGGAGTAGGTCTTGTCTATTACATATTGGGTTTATGGAACGGTATCTGAGCTAATTTGATACCCTTGTTTTATGTATCACCCCACCTCACCTTTCCCGTTAAGCAGCCATAGTGTGTTTTCTGCATGTGTGACTCTGTTCTGTTTTGTAATTCAGTTCAAGTGTAACGGTTTTTACATTCCCTCTATCAGTGATACCTTATGAGAAGTGTCCTTTTCTGTGTGACTTATTTCACTTAGAATCGTCGTACCTAAATCCACTCATCATGCTGCTACTAACCTTATGACATTGATTTCATGGCTGAGTGATATTCCATTGTACATAAGGACCACAACTTCTTTATCCATTTTTCTCTTTCCTTGGATATTTAAGGTGGAATGAAGTGGAGGTCCTTGTCAACAGAGCAGCCCTCAACTTTGGGGTGCTTGTGTCTTGCTGATTTTTAATTTTCCCAATTTATACCCCCATGAGTGGAAGTGCCCTATGCTCTCTAAGCTGTGTTTTTCAGATGTTTCAGGACACACCGTACACTTCTCCAGAGTGGCTGTTGGCAATTTACATCCCGCCCATCAGTGTAGCAAGGCTCCCATTTCTCCATGGCCTGTCCTGCATTTCTGGTTTTGACACTTTTTTCAGCATGGCCCTTTTGACCGATGGGAAGCGAGACTTCTCTGTAGCGCTGATTTGCCTTTCCAGGTTGCTTGGTTGGCCAAAAAGGGCGTATGCGTTTTTTCCTGAATATATTCAGGAAAAAACGCATACGCCCTTTTTGGCCAAGGGCATCATTGTCAACGTTTTGCCGCTTTTCATGTGCTTTAAAGGCGATTCGTATCTACCTCCTGAAATCTGTTTCGTGCAATTCTGCCTTGATTTCAAATCCTCTTCTTTGCCTTCCCTCAATATATTTGTGGAGAGTTATCATTTATAACTCTGCAGGTTTGTGAATTGCAGTGCCCTGAACCTCCATTTTACAACTCGCTTTTTTGGGAGCTGGCCGCAAAAGCTCAGGATGGCTTCAGGCCCTGTTCTGGTTCCGGGGGGCAGGCTGAGCCTGTGGTTAATTCTTCTTCCTGATGGGAAAATAGAGTGACCTGTGCCTGTCCCGACACCAAGAGCTAGTCTCTCGTTGGTTCCCCGTCTTCCCGTTCATCCTCAGGACAAATTGCAACCTGTACGGAACAGGAGGTTAAAGGTGCTGATGCTCCAAGTAGGGAGATTGCTAGTAAAGCGGCTGGAAAGGCGAACCCGGGCACAAGGAGATGAGAAATGAGGTGCGTTTTAGAAACCTTTCCCCATCACACGGTGTACCATCTTCTGGGTTTCTCATGCATGTTTTCGATGTAGGAAGATGCCCTTGAACCTGGAGATTTGGGACCCATGCGATGGGTACCACGCAGTATTACTTTAAAGGGTCTGCGTTTGCTCACCCAACCTCACCAAACCTCTCAGCCCCAAGAGTGTCCACCCTTATGTCTCATCCAGCTGTGGGTCTAGATATGGTCAATCCAGGTTGCATCACAGCCCCTGAACGCATTGTGTAAGAATTTCTCTCTCTTTCACTGTCGTTGTTTCATGGGTTTTTCAAAGTAATTTATTTTCATAATGGGGTTTAGCTGCTTTTCACTGCTGTGTTTATGTCGCTTTACACCCACTTGACACACTAACAGAGAGATATCAATACATAGGTTTTAAGATTATTACTAGTCAGATATATTCTTGTGCGGTGAATAGGGCGTGTTGAGTCCAGTTCTCTGAGCAAGGAGTAGGTCTTGTCTACTACATATTGGGTTTATGGAACGGTATCTGAGCTAATTTGATACCCTTGTTTTATGTATCACCCCACCTCACCTTTCCCGTTAAGCAGCCATAGTGTGTTTTCTGCATGTGTGACTCTGTTCTGTTTTGTAATTCAGTTCAAGTGTAACGGTTTTTACATTCCCTCTATCAGTGATACCTTATGAGAAGTGTCCTTTTCTGTGTGACTTATTTCACTTAGAATCGTCGTACCTAAATCCACTCATCATGCTGCTACTAACCTTATGACATTGATTTCATGGCTGAGTGATATTCCATTGTACATAAGGACCACAACTTCTTTATCCATTTTTCTCTTTCCTGGGATATTTAAGGTGGAATGAAGTGGAGGTCCTTGTCAACAGAGCAGCCCTCAACTTTGGGGTGCTTGTGTCTTGCTGATTTTTCATTTTCCCAATTTATACCCCCATGAGTGGAAGTGCCCTATGCTCTCTAAGCTGTGTTTTTCAGATGTTTCAGGACACACCGTACACTTCTCCAGAGTGGCTGTTGGCAATTTACATCCCGCCCATCAGTGTAGCAAGGCTCCCATTTCTCCATGGCCTGTCCTGCATTTCTGGTTTTGACACTTTTTTCAGCATGGCCCTTTTGACCGATGGGAAGCGAGACTTCTCTGTAGCGCTGATTTGCCTTTCCAGGTTGCTTGGTTGGCCAAAAAGGGCGTATGCGTTTTTTCCTGAATATATTCAGGAAAAAACGCATACGCCCTTTTTGGCCAAGGGCATCATTGTCAACGTTTTGCCGCTTTTCATGTGCTTTAAAGGCGATTCGTATCTACCTCCTGAAATCTGTTTCGTGCAATTCTGCCTTGATTTCAAATCCTCTTCTTTGCCTTCCCTCAATATATTTGTGGACGAGAGTTATCATTTATAACTCTGCAGGTTTGTGAATTGCAGTGCCCTGAACCTCCATTTTACAACTCGCTTTTTTGGGAGCTGGCCGCAAAAGCGCAGGATGGCTTCAGGCCCTGTTCTGGTTCCGGGGGGCAGGCTGAGCCTGTGGTTAATTCTTCTTCCTGATGGGAAAATAGAGTGACCTGTGCCTGTCCCGACACCAAGAGCTAGTCTCTCGTTGGTTCCCCGTCTTCCCGTTCATCCTCAGGACAAATTGCAACCTGTACGGAACAGGAGGTTAAAGGTGCTGATGCTCCAAGTAGGGAGATTGCTAGTAAAGCGGCTGGAAAGGCGAACCCGGGCACAAGGAGATGAGAAATGAGGTGCGTTTTAGAAACCTTTCCCCATCACACGGTGTACCATCTTCTGGGTTTCTCATGCATGTTTTCGATGTAGGAAGATGCCCTTGAACCTGGAGATTTGGGACCCATGCGATGGGTACCACGCAGTATTACTTTAAAGGGTCTGCGTTTGCTCACCCAACCTCACCAAACCTCTCAGCCCCAAGAGTGTCCACCCTTATGTCTCATCCAGCTGTGGGTCTAGATATGGTGAATCCAGGTTGCATCACAGCCCCTGAACGCATTGTGTAAGAATTTCTCTCTCTTTCACTGTCGTTGTTTCATGGGTTTTTCAAAGTAATTTATTTTCATAATGGGGTTTAGCTGCTTTTCACTGCTGTGTTTATGTCGCTTTACACCCACTTGACACACTAACAGAGAGATATCAATACATAGGTTTTAAGATTATTACTAGTCAGATATATTCTTGTGCGGTGAATAGGGCGTGTTGAGTCCAGTTCTCTGAGCAAGGAGTAGGTCTTGTCTATTACATATTGGGTTTATGGAACGGTATCTGAGCTAATTTGATACCCTTGTTTTATGTATCACCCCACCTCACCTTTCCCGTTAAGCAGCCATAGTGTGTTTTCTGCATGTGTGACTCTGTTCTGTTTTGTAATTCAGTTCAAGTGTAACGGTTTTTACATTCCCTCTATCAGTGATACCTTATGAGAAGTGTCCTTTTCTGTGTGACTTATTTCACTTAGAATCGTCGTACCTAAATCCACTCATCATGCTGCTACTAACCTTATGACATTGATTTCATGGCTGAGTGATATTCCATTGTACATAAGGACCACAACTTCTTTATCCATTTTTCTCTTTCCTTGGATATTTAAGGTGGAATGAAGTGGAGGTCCTTGTCAACAGAGCAGCCCTCAACTTTGGGGTGCTTGTGTCTTGCTGATTTTTAATTTTCCCAATTTATACCCCCATGAGTGGAAGTGCCCTATGCTCTCTAAGCTGTGTTTTTCAGATGTTTCAGGACACACCGTACACTTCTCCAGAGTGGCTGTTGGCAATTTACATCCCGCCCATCAGTGTAGCAAGGCTCCCATTTCTCCATGGCCTGTCCTGCATTTCTGGTTTTGACACTTTTTTCAGCATGGCCCTTTTGACCGATGGGAAGCGAGACTTCTCTGTAGCGCTGATTTGCCTTTCCAGGTTGCTTGGTTGGCCAAAAAGGGCGTATGCGTTTTTTCCTGAATATATTCAGGAAAAAACGCATACGCCCTTTTTGGCCAAGGGCATCATTGTCAACGTTTTGCCGCTTTTCATGTGCTTTAAAGGCGATTCGTATCTACCTCCTGAAATCTGTTTCGTGCAATTCTGCCTTGATTTCAAATCCTCTTCTTTGCCTTCCCTCAATATATTTGTGGAGAGTTATCATTTATAACTCTGCAGGTTTGTGAATTGCAGTGCCCTGAACCTCCATTTTACAACTCGCTTTTTTGGGAGCTGGCCGCAAAAGCTCAGGATGGCTTCAGGCCCTGTTCTGGTTCCGGGGGGCAGGCTGAGCCTGTGGTTAATTCTTCTTCCTGATGGGAAAATAGAGTGACCTGTGCCTGTCCCGACACCAAGAGCTAGTCTCTCGTTGGTTCCCCGTCTTCCCGTTCATCCTCAGGACAAATTGCAACCTGTACGGAACAGGAGGTTAAAGGTGCTGATGCTCCAAGTAGGGAGATTGCTAGTAAAGCGGCTGGAAAGGCGAACCCGGGCACAAGGAGATGAGAAATGAGGTGCGTTTTAGAAACCTTTCCCCATCACACGGTGTACCATCTTCTGGGTTTCTCATGCATGTTTTCGATGTAGGAAGATGCCCTTGAACCTGGAGATTTGGGACCCATGCGATGGGTACCACGCAGTATTACTTTAAAGGGTCTGCGTTTGCTCACCCAACCTCACCAAACCTCTCAGCCCCAAGAGTGTCCACCCTTATGTCTCATCCAGCTGTGGGTCTAGATATGGTGAATCCAGGTTGCATCACAGCCCCTGAACGCATTGTGTAAGAATTTCTCTCTCTTTCACTGTCGTTGTTTCATGGGTTTTTCAAAGTAATTTATTTTCATAATGGGGTTTAGCTGCTTTTCACTGCTGTGTTTATGTCGCTTTACACCCACTTGACACACTAACAGAGAGATATCAATACATAGGTTTTAAGATTATTACTAGTCAGATATATTCTTGTGCGGTGAATAGGGCGTGTTGAGTCCAGTTCTCTGAGCAAGGAGTAGGTCTTGTCTATTACATATTGGGTTTATGGAACGGTATCTGAGCTAATTTGATACCCTTGTTTTATGTATCACCCCACCTCACCTTTCCCGTTAAGCAGCCATAGTGTGTTTTCTGCATGTGTGACTCTGTTCTGTTTTGTAATTCAGTTCAAGTGTAACGGTTTTTACATTCCCTCTATCAGTGATACCTTATGAGAAGTATCCTTTTCTGTGTGACTTATTTCACTTAGAATCGTCGTACCTAAATCCACTCATCATGCTGCTACTAACCTTATGACATTGATTTCATGGCTGAGTGATATTCCATTGTACATAAGGACCACAACTTCTTTATCCATTTTTCTCTTTCCTGGGATATTTAAGGTGGAATGAAGTGGAGGTCCTTGTCAACAGAGCAGCCCTCAACTTTGGGGTGCTTGTGTCTTGCTGATTTTTAATTTTCCCAATTTATAACCCCATGAGTGGAAGTGCCCTATGCTCTCTAAGCTGTGTTTTTCAGATGTTTCAGGACACACCGTACACTTCTCCAGAGTGGCTGTTGGCAATTTACATCCCGCCCATCAGTGTAGCAAGGCTCCCATTTCTCCATGGCCTGTCCTGCATTTCTGGTTTTGACACTTTTTTCAGCATGGCCCTTTTGACCGATGGGAAGCGAGACTTCTCTGTAGCGCTGATTTGCCTTTCCAGGTTGCTTGGTTGGCCAAAAAGGGCGTATGCGTTTTTTCCTGAATATATTCAGGAAAAAACGCATACGCCCTTTTTGGCCAAGGGCATCATTGTCAACGTTTTGCCGCTTTTCATGTGCTTTAAAGGCGATTCGTATCTACCTCCTGAAATCTGTTTCGTGCAATTCTGCCTTGATTTCAAATCCTCTTCTTTGCCTTCCCTCAATATATTTGTGGACGAGAGTTATCATTTATAACTCTGCAGGTTTGTGAATTGCAGTGCCCTGAACCTCCATTTTACAACTCGCTTTTTTGGGAGCTGGCCGCAAAAGCTCAGGATGGCTTCAGGCCCTGTTCTGGTTCCGGGGGGCAGGCTGAGCCTGTGGTTAATTCTTCTTCCTGATGGGAAAATAGAGTGACCTGTGCCTGTCCCGACACCAAGAGCTAGTCTCTCGTTGGTTCCCCGTCTTCCCGTTCATCCTCAGGACAAATTGCAACCTGTACGGAACAGGAGGTTAAAGGTGCTGATGCTCCAAGTAGGGAGATTGCTAGTAAAGCGGCTGGAATGGCGAACCCGGGCACAAGGAGATGAGAAATGAGGTGCGTTTTAGAAACCTTTCCCCATCACACGGTGTACCATCTTCTGGGTTTCTCATGCATGTTTTCGATGTAGGAAGATGCCCTTGAACCTGGAGATTTGGGACCCATGCGATGGGTACCACGCAGTATTACTTTAAAGGGTCTGCGTTTGCTCACCCAACCTCACCAAACCTCTCAGCCCCAAGAGTGTCCACCCTTATGTCTCATCCAGCTGTGGGTCTAGAAATGGTCAATCCAGGTTGCATCACAGCCACTGAACTCATTGTGTAAGAATTTCTATCTCTTTCACTGTCGTTGTTTCATGGGTTTTTCAAAGTAATTTATTTTCATAATGGGGTTTAGCTGCTTTTCACGGCTGTGTTTATGCCGCTTTACACCCACTTGACACACTAACAGAGAGATATCAATACATAGGTTTTAAGATTATTACTAGTCAGATATATTCTTGTGCGGTGAATAGGGCGTGTTGAGTCCAGTTCTCTGAGCAAGGAGTAGGTCTTGTCTACTACATATTGGGTTTATGGAACGGTATCTGAGCTAATTTGATACCCTTGTTTTATGTATCACCCCACCTCACCTTTCCCGTTAAGCAGCCATAGTCTGTTTTCTGCATGTGTGACTCTGTTCTGTTTTGTAATTCAGTTCAAGTGTAACGGTTTTTACATTCCCTCTATCAGTGATACCTTATGAGAAGTGTCCTTTTCTGTGTGACTTATTTCAGTTAGAATCGTCGTACCTAAATCCACTCATCATGCTGCTACTAACCTTACGACATTGATTTCCTGGCTGAGTGATATTCCATTGTATATAAGGACCACAACTTCTTTATCCATTTTTCTCTTTCCTGGGATATTTAAGATGGAATGAATTGGAGGTCCTGGTCAACAGAGCAGCCCTAAACTTTGGGGTGCTTGTGTCTTGCTGATTTTTCATTTTCCCAATTTATACCCCCATGAGTGGAAGTGCCCTATGCTCTCTAAGCTGTGTTTTTCAGATGTTTCAGGACACACCGTACACTTCTCCAGAGTGGCTGTTGGCAATTTACATCCCGCCCATCAGTGTAGCAAGGCTCCCATTTCTCCATGGCCTGTCCTGCATTTCTGGTTTTGACACTTTTTTCAGCATGGCCCTTTTGACCGATGGGAAGCGAGACTTCTCTGTAGCGCTGATTTGCCTTTCCAGGTTGCTTGGTTGGCCAAAAAGGGCGTATGCGTTTTTTCCTGAATATATTCAGGAAAAAACGCATACGCCCTTTTTGGCCAAGGGCATCATTGTCAACGTTTTGCCGCTTTTCATGTGCTTTAAAGGCGATTCGTATCTACCTCCTGAAATCTGTTTCGTGCAATTCTGCCTTGATTTCAAATCCTCTTCTTTGCCTTCCCTCAATATATTTGTGGACGAGAGTTATCATTTATAACTCTGCAGGTTTGTGAATTGCAGTGCCCTGAACCTCCATTTTACAACTCGCTTTTTTGGGAGCTGGCCGCAAAAGCGCAGGATGGCTTCAGGCCCTGTTCTGGTTCCGGGGGGCAGGCTGAGCCTGTGGTTAATTCTTCTTCCTGATGGGAAAATAGAGTGACCTGTGCCTGTCCCGACACCAAGAGCTAGTCTCTCGTTGGTTCCCCGTCTTCCCGTTCATCCTCAGGACAAATTGCAACCTGTACGGAACAGGAGGTTAAAGGTGCTGATGCTCCAAGTAGGGAGATTGCTAGTAAAGCGGCTGGAAAGGCGAACCCGGGCACAAGGAGATGAGAAATGAGGTGCGTTTTAGAAACCTTTCCCCATCACACGGTGTACCATCTTCTGGGTTTCTCATGCATGTTTTCGATGTAGGAAGATGCCCTTGAACCTGGAGATTTGGGACCCATGCGATGGGTACCACGCAGTATTACTTTAAAGGGTCTGCGTTTGCTCACCCAACCTCACCAAACCTCTCAGCCCCAAGAGTGTCCACCCTTATGTCTCATCCAGCTGTGGGTCTAGATATGGTCAATCCAGGTTGCATCACAGCCCCTGAACGCATTGTGTAAGATTTTCTCTCTCTTTCACTGTCGTTGTTTCATGGGTTTTTCAAAGTAATTTATTTTCATAATGGGGTTTAGCTGCTTTTCACTGCTGTGTTTATGTCGCTTTACACCCACTTGACACACTAACAGAGAGATATCAATACATAGGTTTTAAGATTATTACTAGTCAGATATATTCTTGTGCGGTGAATAGGGCGTGTTGAGTCCAGTTCTCTGAGCAAGGAGTAGGTCTTGTCTACTACATATTGGGTTTATGGAACGGTATCTGAGCTAATTTGATACCCTTGTTTTATGTATCACCCCACCTCACCTTTCCCGTTAAGCAGCCATAGTGTGTTTTCTGCATGTGTGACTCTGTTCTGTTTTGTAATTCAGTTCAAGTGTAACGGTTTTTACATTCCCTCTATCAGTGATACCTTATGAGAAGTGTCCTTTTCTGTGTGACTTATTTCACTTAGAATCGTCGTACCTAAATCCACTCATCATGCTGCTACTAACCTTATGACATTGATTTCATGGCTGAGTGATATTCCATTGTACATAAGGACCACAACTTCTTTATCCATTTTTCTCTTTCCTGGGATATTTAAGGTGGAATGAAGTGGAGGTCCTTGTCAACAGAGCAGCCCTAAACTTTGGGGTGCTTGTGTCTTGCTGATTTTTCATTTTCCCAATTTATACCCCCATGAGTGGAAGTGCCCTATGCTCTCTAAGCTGTGTTTTTCAGATGTTTCAGGACACACCGTACACTTCTCCAGAGTGGCTGTTGGCAATTTACATCCCGCCCATCAGTGTAGCAAGGCTCCCATTTCTCCATGGCCTGTCCTGCATTTCTGGTTTTGACACTTTTTTCAGCATGGCCCTTTTGACCGATGGGAAGCGAGACTTCTCTGTAGTGCTGATTTGCCTTTCCAGGTTGCTTGGTTGGCCAAAAAGGGCGTATGCGTTCTTTCCTGAATATATTCAGGAAAAAACGCATACGCCCTTTTTGGCCAAGGGCATCATTGTCAACGTTTTGCCGCTTTTCATGTGCTTTAAAGGCGATTCGTATCTACCTCCTGAAATCTGTTTCGTGCAATTCTGCCTTGATTTCAAATCCTCTTCTTTGCCTTCCCTCAATATATTTGTGGACGAGAGTTATCATTTATAACTCTGCAGGTTTGTGAATTGCAGTGCCCTGAACCTCCATTTTACAACTCGCTTTTTTGGGAGCTGGCCGCAAAAGCGCAGGATGGCTTCAGGCCCTGTTCTGGTTCCGGGGGGCAGGCTGAGCCTGTGGTTAATTCTTCTTCCTGATGGGAAAATAGAGTGACCTGTGCCTGTCCCGACACCAAGAGCTAGTCTCTCGTTGGTTCCCCGTCTTCCCGTTCATCCTCAGGACAAATTGCAACCTGTACGGAACAGGAGGTTAAAGGTGCTGATGCTCCAAGTAGGGAGATTGCTAGTAAAGCGGGTGGAATGGCGAACCCGGGCACAAGGAGATGAGAAATGAGGTGCGTTTTAGAAACCTTTCCCCATCACACGGTGTACCATCTTCTGGGTTTCTCATGCATGTTTTCGATGTAGGAAGATGCCCTTGAACCTGGAGATTTGGGACCCATGCGATGGGTACCACGCAGTATTACTTTAAAGGGTCTGCGTTTGCTCACCCAACCTCACCAAACCTCTCAGCCCCAAGAGTGTCCACCCTTATGTCTCATCCAGCTGTGGGTCTAGAAATGGTCAATCCAGGTTGCATCACAGCCACTGAACTCATTGTGTAAGAATTTCTATCTCTTTCACTGTCGTTGTTTCATGGGTTTTTCAAAGTAATTTATTTTCATAATGGGGTTTAGCTGCTTTTCACGGCTGTGTTTATGCCGCTTTACACCCACTTGACACACTAACAGAGAGATATCAATACATAGGTTTTAAGATTATTACTAGTCAGATATATTCTTGTGCGGTGAATAGGGCGTGTTGAGTCCAGTTCTCTGAGCAAGGAGTAGGTCTTGTCTACTACATATTGGGTTTATGGAACGGTATCTGAGCTAATTTGATACCCTTGTTTTATGTATCACCCCACCTCACCTTTCCCGTTAAGCAGCCATAGTCTGTTTTCTGCATGTGTGACTCTGTTCTGTTTTGTAATTCAGTTCAAGTGTAACGGTTTTTACATTCCCTCTATCAGTGATACCTTATGAGAAGTGTCCTTTTCTGTGTGACTTATTTCAGTTAGAATCGTCGTACCTAAATCCACTCATCATGCTGCTACTAACCTTACGACATTGATTTCCTGGCTGAGTGATATTCCATTGTATATAAGGACCACAACTTCTTTATCCATTTTTCTCTTTCCTGGGATATTTAAGATGGAATGAATTGGAGGTCCTGGTCAACAGAGCAGCCCTAAACTTTGGGGTGCTTGTGTCTTGCTGATTTTTCATTTTCCCAATTTATACCCCCATGAGTGGAAGTGCCCTATGCTCTCTAAGCTGTGTTTTTCAGATGTTTCAGGACACACCGTACACTTCTCCAGAGTGGCTGTTGGCAATTTACATCCCGCCCATCAGTGTAGCAAGGCTCCCATTTCTCCATGGCCTGTCCTGCATTTCTGGTTTTGACACTTTTTTCAGCATGGCCCTTTTGACCGATGGGAAGCGAGACTTCTCTGTAGCGCTGATTTGCCTTTCCAGGTTGCTTGGTTGGCCAAAAAGGGCGTATGCGTTTTTTCCTGAATATATTCAGGAAAAAACGCATACGCCCTTTTTGGCCAAGGGCTTCATTGTCAACGTTTTGCCGCTTTTCATGTGCTTTAAAGGCGATTCGTATCTACCTCCTGAAATCTGTTTCGTGCAATTCTGCCTTGATTTCAAATCCTCTTCTTTGCCTTCCCTCAATATATTTGTGGACGAGAGTTATCATTTATAACTCTGCAGGTTTGTGAATTGCAGTGCCCTGAACCTCCATTTTACAACTCGCTTTTTTGGGAGCTGGCCGCAAAAGCGCAGGATGGCTTCAGGCCCTGTTCTGGTTCCGGGGGGCAGGCTGAGCCTGTGGTTAATTCTTCTTCCTGATGGGAAAATAGAGTGACCTGTGCCTGTCCCGACACCAAGAGCTAGTCTCTCGTTGGTTCCCCGTCTTCCCGTTCATCCTCAGGACAAATTGCAACCTGTACGGAACAGGAGGTTAAAGGTGCTGATGCTCCAAGTAGGGAGATTGCTAGTAAAGCGGCTGGAAAGGCGAACCCGGGCACAAGGAGATGAGAAATGAGGTGCGTTTTAGAAACCTTTCCCCATCACACGGTGTACCATCTTCTGGGTTTCTCATGCATGTTTTCGATGTAGGAAGATGCCCTTGAACCTGGAGATTTGGGACCCATGCGATGGGTACCACGCAGTATTACTTTAAAGGGTCTGCGTTTGCTCACCCAACCTCACCAAACCTCTCAGCCCCAAGAGTGTCCACCCTTATGTCTCATCCAGCTGTGGGTCTAGATATGGTCAATCCAGGTTGCATCACAGCCCCTGAACGCATTGTGTAAGATTTTCTCTCTCTTTCACTGTCGTTGTTTCATGGGTTTTTCAAAGTAATTTATTTTCATAATGGGGTTTAGCTGCTTTTCACTGCTGTGTTTATGTCGCTTTACACCCACTTGACACACTAACAGAGAGATATCAATACATAGGTTTTAAGATTATTACTAGTCAGATATATTCTTGTGCGGTGAATAGGGCGTGTTGAGTCCAGTTCTCTGAGCAAGGAGTAGGTCTTGTCTACTACATATTGGGTTTATGGAACGGTATCTGAGCTAATTTGATACCCTTGTTTTATGTATCACCCCACCTCACCTTTCCCGTTAAGCAGCCATAGTGTGTTTTCTGCATGTGTGACTCTGTTCTGTTTTGTAATTCAGTTCAAGTGTAACGGTTTTTACATTCCCTCTATCAGTGATACCTTATGAGAAGTGTCCTTTTCTGTGTGACTTATTTCACTTAGAATCGTCGTACCTAAATCCACTCATCATGCTGCTACTAACCTTATGACATTGATTTCATGGCTGAGTGATATTCCATTGTACATAAGGACCACAACTTCTTTATCCATTTTTCTCTTTCCTGGGATATTTAAGGTGGAATGAAGTGGAGGTCCTTGTCAACAGAGCAGCCCTAAACTTTGGGGTGCTTGTGTCTTGCTGATTTTTCATTTTCCCAATTTATACCCCCATGAGTGGAAGTGCCCTATGCTCTCTAAGCTGTGTTTTTCAGATGTTTCAGGACACACCGTACACTTCTCCAGAGTGGCTGTTGGCAATTTACATCCCGCCCATCAGTGTAGCAAGGCTCCCATTTCTCCATGGCCTGTCCTGCATTTCTGGTTTTGACACTTTTTTCAGCATGGCCCTTTTGACCGATGGGAAGCGAGACTTCTCTGTAGCGCTGATTTGCCTTTCCAGGTTGCTTGGTTGGCCAAAAAGGGCGTATGCGTTTTTTCCTGAATATATTCAGGAAAAAACGCATACGCCCTTTTTGGCCAAGGGCATCATTGTCAACGTTTTGCCGCTTTTCATGTGCTTTAAAGGCGATTCGTATCTACCTCCTGAAATCTGTTTCGTGCAATTCTGCCTTGATTTCAAATCCTCTTCTTTGCCTTCCCTCAATATATTTGTGGACGAGAGTTATCATTTATAACTCTGCAGGTTTGTGAATTGCAGTGCCCTGAACCTCCATTTTACAACTCGCTTTTTTGGGAGCTGGCCGCAAAAGCGCAGGATGGCTTCAGGCCCTGTTCTGGTTCCGGGGGGCAGGCTGAGCCTGTGGTTAATTCTTCTTCCTGATGGGAAAATAGAGTGACCTGTGCCTGTCCCGACACCAAGAGCTAGTCTCTCGTTGGTTCCCCGTCTTCCCGTTCATCCTCAGGACAAATTGCAACCTGTACGGAACAGGAGGTTAAAGGTGCTGATGCTCCAAGTAGGGAGATTGCTAGTAAAGCGGCTGGAAAGGCGAACCCGGGCACAAGGAGATGAGAAATGAGGTGCGTTTTAGAAACCTTTCCCCATCACACGGTGTACCATCTTCTGGGTTTCTCATGCATGTTTTCGATGTAGGAAGATGCCCTTGAACCTGGAGATTTGGGACCCATGCGATGGGTACCACGCAGTATTACTTTAAAGGGTCTGCGTTTGCTCACCCAACCTCACCAAACCTCTCAGCCCCAAGAGTGTCCACCCTTATGTCTCATCCAGCTGTGGGTCTAGATATGGTCAATCCAGGTTGCATCACAGCCCCTGAACGCATTGTGTAAGAATTTCTCTCTCTTTCACTGTCGTTGTTTCATGGGTTTTTCAAAGTAATTTATTTTCATAATGGGGTTTAGCTGCTTTTCACTGCTGTGTTTATGTCGCTTTACACCCACTTGACACACTAACAGAGAGATATCAATACATAGGTTTTAAGATTATTACTAGTCAGATATATTCTTGTGCGGTGAATAGGGCGTGTTGAGTCCAGTTCTCTGAGCAAGGAGTAGGTCTTGTCTATTACATATTGGGTTTATGGAACGGTATCTGAGCTAATTTGATACCCTTGTTTTATGTATCACCCCACCTCACCTTTCCCGTTAAGCAGCCATAGTGTGTTTTCTGCATGTGTGACTCTGTTCTGTTTTGTAATTCAGTTCAAGTGTAACGGTTTTTACATTCCCTCTATCAGTGATACCTTATGAGAAGTGTCCTTTTCTGTGTGACTTATTTCACTTAGAATCGTCGTACCTAAATCCACTCATCATGCTGCTACTAACCTTATGACATTGATTTCATGGCTGAGTGATATTCCATTGTACATAAGGACCACAACTTCTTTATCCATTTTTCTCTTTCCTGGGATATTTAAGGTGGAATGAAGTGGAGGTCCTTGTCAACAGAGCAGCCCTCAACTTTGGGGTGCTTGTGTCTTGCTGATTTTTCATTTTCCCAATTTATACCCCCATGAGTGGAAGTGCCCTATGCTCTCTAAGCTGTGTTTTTCAGATGTTTCAGGACACACCGTACACTTCTCCAGAGTGGCTGTTGGCAATTTACATCCCGCCCATCAGTGTAGCAAGGCTCCCATTTCTCCATGGCCTGTCCTGCATTTCTGGTTTTGACACTTTTTTCAGCATGGCCCTTTTGACCGATGGGAAGCGAGACTTCTCTGTAGTGCTGATTTGCCTTTCCAGGTTGCTTGGTTGGCCAAAAAGGGCGTATGCGTTCTTTCCTGAATATATTCAGGAAAAAACGCATACGCCCTTTTTGGCCAAGGGCATCATTGTCAACGTTTTGCCGCTTTTCATGTGCTTTAAAGGCGATTCGTATCTACCTCCTGAAATCTGTTTCGTGCAATTCTGCCTTGATTTCAAATCCTCTTCTTTGCCTTCCCTCAATATATTTGTGGACGAGAGTTATCATTTATAACTCTGCAGGTTTGTGAATTGCAGTGCCCTGAACCTCCATTTTACAACTCGCTTTTTTGGGAGCTGGCCGCAAAAGCGCAGGATGGCTTCAGGCCCTGTTCTGGTTCCGGGGGGCAGGCTGAGCCTGTGGTTAATTCTTCTTCCTGATGGGAAAATAGAGTGACCTGTGCCTGTCCCGACACCAAGAGCTAGTCTCTCGTTGGTTCCCCGTCTTCCCGTTCATCCTCAGGACAAATTGCAACCTGTACGGAACAGGAGGTTAAAGGTGCTGATGCTCCAAGTAGGGAGATTGCTAGTAAAGCGGCTGGAAAGGCGAACCCGGGCACAAGGAGATGAGAAATGAGGTGCGTTTTAGAAACCTTTCCCCATCACACGGTGTGCCATCTTCTGGGTTTCTCATGCATGTTTTCGATGTAGGAAGATGCCCTTGAACCTGGAGATTTGGGACCCATGCGATGGGTACCACGCAGTATTACTTTAAAGGGTCTGCGTTTGCTCACCCAACCTCACCAAACCTCTCAGCCCCAAGAGTGTCCACCCTTATGTCTCATCCAGCTGTGGGTCTAGATATGGTCAATCCAGGTTGCATCACAGCCCCTGAACGCATTGTGTAAGATTTTCTCTCTCTTTCACTGTCGTTGTTTCATGGGTTTTTCAAAGTAATTTATTTTCATAATGGCGTTTAGCTGCTTTTCACTGCTGTGTTTATGTCGCTTTACACCCACTTGACACACTAACAGAGAGATATCAATACATAGGTTTTAAGATTATTACTAGTCAGATATATTCTTGTGCGGTGAATAGGGCGTGTTGAGTCCAGTTCTCTGAGCAAGGAGTAGGTCTTGTCTATTACATATTGGGTTTATGGAACGGTATCTGAGCTAATTTGATACCCTTGTTTTATGTATCACCCCACCTCACCTTTCCCGTTAAGCAGCCATAGTGTGTTTTCTGCATGTGTGACTCTGTTCTGTTTTGTAATTCAGTTCAAGTGTAACGGTTTTTACATTCCCTCTATCAGTGATACCTTATGAGAAGTGTCCTTTTCTGTGTGACTTATTTCACTTAGAATCGTCGTACCTAAATCCACTCATCATGCTGCTACTAACCTTATGACATTGATTTCCTGGCTGAGTGATATTCCATTGTACATAAGGACCACAACTTCTTTATCCATTTTTCTCTTTCCTGGGATATTTAAGGTGGAATGAAGTGGAGGTTCTTGTCAACAGAGCAGCCCTCAACTTTGGGGTGCTTGTGTCTTGCTGATTTTTAATTTTCCCAATTTATAACCCCATGAGTGGAAGTGCCCTATGCTCTCTAAGCTGTGTTTTTCAGATGTTTCAGGACACACCGTACACTTCTCCAGAGTGGCTGTTGGCAATTTACATCCCGCCCATCAGTGTAGCAAGGCTCCCATTTCTCCATGGCCTGTCCTGCATTTCTGGTTTTGACACTTTTTTCAGCATGGCCCTTTTGACCGATGGGAAGCGAGACTTCTCTGTAGCGCTGATTTGCCTTTCCAGGTTGCTTGGTTGGCCAAAAAGGGCGTATGCGTTTTTTCCTGAATATATTCAGGAAAAAACGCATACGCCCTTTTTGGCCAAGGGCATCATTGTCAACGTTTTGCCGCTTTTCATGTGCTTTAAAGGCGATTCGTATCTACCTCCTGAAATCTGTTTCGTGCAATTCTGCCTTGATTTCAAATCCTCTTCTTTGCCTTCCCTCAATATATTTGTGGACGAGAGTTATCATTTATAACTCTGCAGGTTTGTGAATTGCAGTGCCCTGAACCTCCATTTTACAACTCGCTTTTTTGGGAGCTGGCCGCAAAAGCGCAGGATGGCTTCAGGCCCTGTTCTGGTTCCGGGGGGCAGGCTGAGCCTGTGGTTAATTCTTCTTCCTGATGGGAAAATAGAGTGACCTGTGCCTGTCCCGACACCAAGAGCTAGTCTCTCGTTGGTTCCCCGTCTTTCCGTTCATCCTCAGGACAAATTGCAACCTTTACGGAACAGGAGGTTAAAGGTGCTGATGCTCCAAGTACGGAGATTGCTAGTAAAGCGGCTGGAATGGCGAACCCGGGCACAAGGAGATGAGAAATGAGGTGCGTTTTAGAAACCTTTCCCCATCACACGGTGTACCATCTTCTGGGTTTGTCATGCATGTTTTGGATGTAGGAAGATGCCCTTGAACCTTGAGATTTGGGACCCATGCGATGGGTACCACGCAGTATTACTTTAAAGGGTCTGCGTTTGCTCACCCAACCTCACCAAACCTCTCAGCCCCAAGAGTGTCCACCCTTATGTCTCATCCAGCTGTGGGTCTAGATATGGTCAATCCAGGTTGCATCACAGCCCCTGAACTCATTGTGTAAGAATTTCTATCTCTTTCACTGTCGTTGTTTCATGGGTTTTTCAAAGTAATTTATTTTCATAATGGGTTTAGCTGCTTTTCACGGCTGTGTTTATGCCGCTTTACACCCACTTGACACACTAACAGAGAGATATCAATACATAGGTTTTAAGATTATTACTAGTCAGATATATTCTTGTGCGGTGAATAGGGCGTGTTGAGTCCAGTTCTCTGAGCAAGGAGTAGGTCTTGTCTATTACATATTGGGTTTATGGAACGGTATCTGAGCTAATTTGATACCCTTGTTTTATGTATCACCCCACCTCACCTTTCCCGTTAAGCAGCCATAGTGTGTTTTCTGCATGTGTGACTCTGTTCTGTTTTGTAATTCAGTTCAAGTGTAACGGTTTTTACATTCCCTCTATCAGTGATACCTTATGAGAAGTGTCCTTTTCTGTGTGACTTATTTCACTTAGAATCGTCGTACCTAAATCCACTCATCATGCTGCTACTAACCTTATGACATTGATTTCATGGCTGAGTGATATTCCATTGTACATAAGGACCACAACTTCTTTATCCATTTTTCTCTTTCCTGGGATATTTAAGGTGGAATGAAGTGGAGGTCCTTGTCAACAGAGCAGCCCTCAACTTTGGGGTGCTTGTGTCTTGCTGATTTTTCATTTTCCCAATTTATAACCCCATGAGTGGAAGTGCCCTATGCTCTCTAAGCTGTGTTTTTCAGATGTTTCAGGACACACCGTACACTTCTCCAGAGTGGCTGTTGGCAATTTACATCCCGCCCATCAGTGTAGCAAGGCTCCCATTTCTCCATGGCCTGTCCTGCATTTCTGGTTTTGACACTTTTTTCAGCATGGCCCTTTTGACCGATGGGAAGCGAGACTTCTCTGTAGCGCTGATTTGCCTTTCCAGGTTGCTTGGTTGGCCAAAAAGGGCGTATGCGTTTTTTCCTGAATATATTCAGGAAAAAACGCATACGCCCTTTTTGGCCAAGGGCATCATTGTCAACGTTTTGCCGCTTTTCATGTGCTTTAAAGGCGATTCGTATCTACCTCCTGAAATCTGTTTCGTGCAATTCTGCCTTGATTTCAAATCCTCTTCTTTGCCTTCCCTCAATATATTTGTGGACGAGAGTTATCATTTATAACTCTGCAGGTTTGTGAATTGCAGTGCCCTGAACCTCCATTTTACAACTCGCTTTTTTGGGAGCTGGCCGCAAAAGCGCAGGATGGCTTCAGGCCCTGTTCTGGTTCCGGGGGGCAGGCTGAGCCTGTGGTTAATTCTTCTTCCTGATGGGAAAATAGAGTGACCTGTGCCTGTCCCAACACCAAGAGCTAGTCTCTCGTTGGTTCCCCGTCTTCCCGTTCATCCTCAGGACAAATTGCAACCTGTACGGAACAGGAGGTTAAAGGTGCTGATGCTCCAAGTAGGGAGATTGCTAGTAAAGCGGCTGGAATGGCGAACCCGGGCACAAGGAGATGAGAAATGAGGTGCGTTTTAGAAACCTTTCCCCATCACACGGTGTACCATCTTCTGGGTTTCTCATGCATGTTTTGGATGTAGGAAGATGCCCTTGAAGCTGGAGATTTGGGACCCATGCGATGGGTACCACGCAGTATTACTTTAAAGGGTCTGCGTTTGCTCACCCAACCTCACCAAACCTCTCAGCCCCAAGAGTGTCCACCCTTATGTCTCATCCAGCTGTGGGTCTAGATATGGTCAATCCAGGTTGCATCACAGCCCCTGAACGCATTGTGTAAGAATTTCTCTCTCTTTCACTGTCGTTGTTTCATGGGTTTTTCAAAGTAATTTATTTTCATAATGGGGTTTAGCTGCTTTTCACTGCTGTGTTTATGCCGCTTTACACCCACTTGACACACTAACAGAGAGATATCAATACATAGGTTTTAAGATTATTACTAGTCAGATATATTCTTGGGCGGTGAATAGGGCGTGTTGAGTCCAGTTCTCTGAGCAAGGAGTAGGTCTTGTCTATTACATATTGGGTTTATGGAACGGTATCTGAGCTAATTTGATACCCTGGTTTTATGTATCACCCCACCTCACCTTTCCCGTTAAGCAGCCATAGTGTGTTTTCTGCATGTGTGACTCTGTTCTGTTTTGTAATTCAGTTCAAGTGTAACGGTTTTTACATTCCCTCTATCAGTGATACCTTATGAGAAGTGTCCTTTTCTGTGTGACTTATTTCACTTAGAATCGTCGTACCTAAATCCACTCATCATGCTGCTACTAACCTTATGACATTGATTTCATGGCTGAGTGATATTCCATTGTACATAAGGACCACAACTTCTTTATCCATTTTTCTCTTTCCTGGGATATTTAAGGTGGAATGAAGTGGAGGTCCTTGTCAACAGAGCAGCCCTCAACTTTGGGGTGCTTGTGTCTTGCTGATTTTTCATTTTCCCAATTTATACCCCCATGAGTGGAAGTGCCCTATGCTCTCTAAGCTGTGTTTTTCAGATGTTTCAGGACACACCGGACACTTCTCCAGAGTGGCTGTTGGCAATTTACATCCCGCCCATCAGTGTAGCAAGGCTCCCATTTCTCCATGGCCTGTCCTGCATTTCTGGTTTTGACACTTTTTTCAGCATGGCCCTTTTGACCGATGGGAAGCGAGACTTCTCTGTAGCGCTGATTTGCCTTTCCAGGTTGCTTGGTTGGCCAAAAAGGGCGTATGCGTTTTTTCCTGAATATATTCAGGAAAAAACGCATACGCCCTTTTTGGCCGAGGGCATCATTGTCAACGTTTTGCCGCTTTTCATGTGCTTTAAAGGCGATTCGAATCTACCTCCTGAAATCTGTTTCGTGCAATTCTGCCTTGATTTCAAATCCTCTTCTTTGCCTTCCCTCAATATATTTGTGGACGAGAGTTATCATTTATAACTCTGCAGGTTTGTGAATTGCAGTGCCCTGAACCTCCATTTTACAACTCGCTTTTTTGGGAGGTGGCCGTAAAGTGGCTGGAATGGCGAACCCGGGCACAAGGAGATGAGAAATGAGGTGCGTTTTAGAAACGTTTCCCCATCACACGGTGTACCATCTTCTGGGTTTCTCATGCATGTTTTCAATGTAGGAAGATGCCCTTGAACCTGGAGATTTGGGACCCATGCGATGGGTACCACGCAGTATTACTTTAAAGGGTCTGCGTTTGCTCACCCAACCTCACCAAACCTCTCAGCCCCAAGAGTGTCCACCCTTATGTCTCATCCAGCTGTGGGTCTAAATATGGTCAATCCAGGTTGCATCACAGCCCCTGAACGCATTGTGGAAGAATTTCTAACACTTTCACTTTTGTTGTTTCATGGGTTTTTCAAAGTAATTTATTTTCATAATGGGGTTTAGCTGCTTTTCACTGCTGTGTTTATGCCGCTTTACACCCTCTTGACACACTAATAGAGAGATATCAATACATAGGTTTTAAGATTATTACTAGTCAGATAGATTCTTGTGTGGTTAATAGGGCGTGTTGAGTCCAGTTCTCTGAGCAAGGAGTACGTCTTGTCTATTACATATTGGGTTTATGGAACGGTATCTGAGCTAATTTGATACCCTTGTTTTATGTATCACCCCACCTCACCTTTCCCGTTAAGCAGCCATAGTGTGTTTTCTGCATGTGTGACTCTGTTCTGTTTTGTAATTCAGTTCAAGTGTAACGGTTTTTACATTCCCTCTATAAGTGATACCTTATGAGAAGTGTCCTTTTCTGTGTGACTTATTTCACTTAGAATCGTCGTACCTAAATCCACTCATCATGCTGCTACTAACCTTATGACATTGATTTCATAGCTGAGTGATATTCCATTGTACATAAGGACCACAACTTCTTTATCCATTTTTCTCTTTCGTGGGATATTTAAGGTGGAATGAAGTGGAGGTCCTTTTCAACAGAGCAGCCCTCAACTTTGGGGTGCTTGTGTCTTGCTGATTTTTCATTTTCCCAATTTATACCCCCATGAGTGGAAGTGCCCTATGCTCTCTAAGCTGTGTTTTTCAGTTGTTTCAGGACACACTGTACACTTCTCCAGAGTGGCTGTTGGCAATTTACATCCCGCCCATCAGTGTAGCAAGGCTCCCATTTCTCCATGGCCTGTCCTGCATTTCTGGTTTTGACACTTTTTTCAGCATGGCCCTTTTGACCGATGGGAAGCGAGACTTCTCTGTAGCGCTGATTTGCCTTTCCAGGTTGCTTGGTTGGCCAAAAAGGGCGTATGCGTTTTTTCCTGAATATATTCAGGAAAAAACGCATACGCCCTTTTTGGCCAAGGGCATCATTGTCAACGTTTTGCCGCTTTTCATGTGCTTTAAAGGCGATTCGTATCTACCTCCTGAAATCTGTTTCGTGCAATTCTGCCTTGATTTCAAATCCTCTTCTTTGCCTTCCCTCAATATATTTGTGGACGAGAGTTATCATTTATAACTCTGCAGGTTTGTGAATTGCAGTGTCCTGAACCTCCATTTTACAACTCGCATTTTTGGGAGCTGCACGCAAAAGCGCAGGATGGCTTCAGGCCCTGTTCTTGTTCCGGGGGGCAGGCTGAGCCTGTGGTTAATTCTTCTTCCTGATGGGAAAATAGAGTGACCTGTGCCTGTCCCGACACCAAGAGCTAGTCTCTCGTTGGTTCCCCGTCTTCCCGTTCATCCTCAGGACAAATTGCAACCTGTACGGAACCGGAGGTTAAAGGTGCTGATGCTCCAAGTAGGGAGATTGCTAGTAAAGCGGCTGGAATGGCGAACCTGGGCACAAGGAGATGAGAAATGAGGTGCGTTTTAGAAATCTTTCCCCATCACACGGTGTACCATCTTCTGGGTTTCTCATGCATGTTTTCGATGTAGGAAGATGCCTTTGAACCTGGAGATTTGGGACCCATGCGATGGGTACCACGCAGTATTACTTTAAAGGGTCTGCGTTTGCTCACCCAACCTCACCAACCCTCTCAGCCCCAAGAGTGTCCACCCTTATGTCTCATCCAGCTGTGGGTCTAGATATGGTAAATCCAGGTTGCATCACAGCCCCTGAACGCATTGTGTAAGAATTTCTAACTCTTTCACTTTTGTTGTTTCATGGGTTTTTCAAAGTAATTTATTTTCATAATGGGGTTTAGCTGCTTTTCACTGCTGTGTTTATGCCGCTTTACCCCCACTTGACACACTAACAGAGAGATATTAATACATAGGATTTAAGATTATTACTAGTCAGATATATTCTTGTGCGGTGAATAGGGCGTGTTGAGTCCAGTTCTCTGAGCAAGGAGTAGGTCTTGTCTATTACATATTGGGTTTATGGAACGGTATCTGAGCTAATTTGATACCCTTGTTTTATGTATCACCCCACCTCACCTTTCCCGTTAAGCAGCCATAGTCTGTTTTCTGCATGTGTGACTCTGTTCTGTTTTGTAATTCAGTTGAAGTGTAACGGTTTTTACATTCCCTCTAAAAGTGATACCTTATGAGAAGTGTCCTTTTCTGTGTGACTTATTTCACTTAGAATCGTCGTACCTAAATCCACTCATCATGCTGCTACTAACCTTATGACATTGATTTCATGGCTGAGTGATATTCCATTGTACATAAGGACCACAACTTCTTTATCCATTTTTCTCTTTCCTGGGATATTTAAGGTGGAATGAAGTGGAGGTCCTTGTCAACAGAGCAGCCCTCAACTTTGGGGTGCTTGTGTCTTGCTGATTTTTCATTTTCCCAATTTATACCCCCATGAGTGGAAGTGCCCTATGCTCTCTAAGCTGTGTTTTTCAGATGTTTCAGGACACACCGGACACTTCTCCAGAGTGGCTGTTGGCAATTTACATCCCGCCCATCAGTGTAGCAAGGCTCCCATTTCTCCATGGCCTGTCCTGCATTTCTGGTTTTGACACTTTTTTCAGCATGGCCCTTTTGACCGATAGGAAGCGAGACTTCTCTGTAGCGCTGATTTGCCTTTCCAGGTTGCTTGGTTGGCCAAAAAGGGCGTATGCGTTTTTTCCTGAATATATTCAGGAAAAAACGCATACGCCCTTTTTGGCCAAGGGCATCATTTTCGACGTTTTGCCGCTTTTCATGTGCTTTAAAGGCGATTCGAATCGACCTCCTGAAATCTGTTTCCTGCAATTCTGCCTTGCTTTCAAATCCTCTTCGTTGCCTTCCCTCAATATATTTGTGGACGAGAGTTATCATTTATAACTCTGCTGGTTTGTGAATTGCAATGCCCCTGAGCTCCATTTTTCAACTCGCTTTTTTGGGAGCTCTCCGCAAAAGCGCAGGATGGCCTCAGGCACTATTCTTGTTAAGGGCGGCAGGCTGAGCCTGTGGTTAATTCTTCTTCCTGATGGGAAAATAGAGTGACCTGTGCCTGTCCCAACACCAAGAGCTAATCTCTCATTGGCTCCCCGTCTTTCCGTTCATCCTCAGGACAAATTGCAAGCTGTATGGAACAGGAGGTTAAAGGTGCTGATTTTCCATTGAGGGCGATTGCTACTAAAGCGGCTGGAATGGCGAACCCGAGCACAAGGAGAGGAGAAATGAGGTGCGTTTTAGAAACCTTTCCCGATCACACAGTGTACCACCTTCTGGGTTTCTCATGCATGTTTTCGATGTAGGAAGATGCCCTTGAACCTGGAGATTTGGAACCCATGGGATGGGTAACAGGCAGTATTACTTTAAAGGCTCTGCGTTTGCTCCCCAACCTCACCAAGCCTCTCAGCCCCGAGAGTGTCCACCCTTATGTCTCATCCAGCTGTGGGTCTAGATATGGTCAATCCAGGTGGCATCAGAGCCCCTGAACGAATTTTGTAAGAATTTCTCTCTCTTTCACTGTCTTCGTTTCACGGGTTTTTAAAAGTAATTTATTTTTATAATGGGGTTTAGCTGCTTTTCACGGCTGTGTTTATGCCGCTTTACACCCACTTGACTCACTTCCAGAGAGATATCAGTACATAGGTTTTACGATTCTTACTAGTCATATATGTTCTTGAGCGGTGAATAGGGGGTGTTGAGTCCAGTTCACTGAGCAAGGAGTAGGTCTTGTCTATTACATATTGTATTTATGGAACGTTATCTGAGCTAATTTGAAATCCTTGTTTTATGCATCACCCCACCTCACCTTTCCCGTTAAGCAACCATAGTATGTTTTCTTAATGTGTGACTCTGTTCTGTTTTGTTATTCCGTTCAAGTGTAGCAGTTTTTACATTCCCTCTGTTAGTGATATCTTATGATAAGTGTCTTTTTCTGTGTGACTTATTTCACTTAGAATAGTCCTACCTAAATCCACTCATCATGCTGCTACCAGCCTTATAATATTTATCTCACGCCCGAGTGATATACAATTGTACATATGGACCACAACTTCTTTATCCATTTTTCTCTTTCCTTGGATATTTAAGGTGGAATTAAGTGGAGGTTCTTGTCTACAGAGCAGCCCTAATGTTTGGGGTGCCTGTGTCTTGCTGATTTTTAGTTTTCCCAATTTATACGCCCATGAGTGGATGTGCCCCTTTCTCTCTAGCTGTGTTTTTTAGATGTTTTAGGAAACACCATACCCTTCTCCAGAGTCATCATTGGCAATTTATACCCCACCCATCAGTGTAACAAGGCTCCCTTTCCTCCCTGGCCTCTCCTGCATTTCTTGTTTTTACACTTTTTTAGCAAGGCCATTTTGACCGATGGGAAGTCAGACTTCTTTGTAGTGCTGAATTGCATTTCCGGCTTGCTTGGTTGGCCACAAAGGGCCTATGGGTTTTTTCCTGAATTCATTCAGAAAAAAACGCATATGCTCTTTTTGGCCAAGTGCATCATTGTCGACGTTTTGATGTTTTTCATGTGCTTTAGGGGTGATTCAAATCTAACTCCTGAAATCTGTTTCCTGCAATTCTGCCTTGATTTCAAATCCTCTTCGTTGCCTTCCCTCAATATATTTGTGGACAAGAGTTATCATTTATAACTCTGCATATTTGTGAATTGCAGTGCCCCTGAGCTCCATTTTTCAACTCGCTTTTTTGGGAGCTTTCCGCAGAAACTCTCATTTGCTTCTGGCCCTACTCTGGTTCCCGGTGGCAGGCTAAGCCTTTGCTTAATTCTTCTTCCTGACTGGAAATTAGAGTGACATGTGCCTCTCCGAACATCTAGGGCTTGGCTCTCCTTGTTTCTCCTCCTTCCCCTTCTTCCTTTGGACAAATTCCGATTTCTGTGCAACTGGATGTTGAAGGTGCTGACATCCTCAAGTGGGGAGATTTTAAGGAAAAAGGCTGGAGGGGTGAACCCAACAACCAGGAAATTAGGCGTTTTGGTGCCTTTTCCAAAATCTTCCTGATCCAACCGTGTTCCATCTTCTGGGTGTCACAGGCATGTTTTAGCTGTAGGAAAGGTCCCGTGTATGTAAGGAGAACACAAGGGATTTTTCCAAATCAGTGTCTCCCCGAACTCCAATCTGGGGAATTTTTAAGCTACTGGTACATGTGTGTTCATTAAGGGACTTGGGCCGTGGGCAGAGTCCGAACTTTAGATGATTGAAGTCTTCAGGTTCAGAAACGCTCACCATCGGCCTCCTTTAGTTTCCATTTTATCTGTAGTTGATAGATGATGTCGATATAGATATCTATTGTTTTTCAGATTATTTCCCCTCAGGGGTCATTACAAAATATTGAGTATAGTTCCCTGTGCTATACAGTAGTTCCTTGTTGATGATATATTTTATACATAGCAGTGTGTATATGTTAATCTGAAACTGTTAATTTATCCCTCCTCCCACCTTTCCCCTTTGGTAATAAAAAATATAAGATTTTATACTTCTCAGAAATCTAGGAGCTGAAAGAGAGGTATCATTTTCAATGGAAAATCATTCCAAACAAGGTTGAAACTTCAACCAAGATTATTAGATGTACATCCTTGGAAAGAAATCACTGCATTTCTCTACTGTTGACCTGACAAATAAGACAAACCCCTCCACTGAACTTGCTTATAATAAAGTGATGGAAATATCAAATGGAAGTGTTAGAAACATCTTATTTTACACGAGCCTTATACACTGCTCTATGTTAATTACAGTTTGGCTCACACATCTGTTCATTGAAGTTACAATGTTCTCAAATTCTGTTACTGATCCTGAAGAGTGGGCCCCAACAAGGGTCTCCCTGCCCAGTGTCATTGGAGCCAACAGATCGAGACTGACTTTGGTTCAGAAGCAAAGGAAAACTTTATATTTTGATCAGAGAATGGAGAGGTGAGAGTGTGTGCTCCCCTGCGGGTTGTGGGCCGGGCTGCTGTGTAGGGATCCTGTCAGCATCAGCGGGAGGGAGGGGGCGGAGCTCTCGAGGGCCAGGTTGGCTGGAGCTCAGGCTCTATGTCACAGAGTGTGCACGGGGCCCCACGAGCTGAGGTGTCAGCCCAGCCATTTTGCACTAGGAAATCGGGTCTGAAGTGTCGGGTGTGGGACCTCTGCATGTGGAAACCTAGGAGCAAGTGAAATTAGACAAAGCACAAAGGAAAAAATGGTTAGACTTTATTTTATTGCCCAGATTCTATTTTTATCTCCCAGGAATTTTTAATGGGCTTTGCCAGTGACAAAGCCCTCCTCTGCCTTTTGTCCCATTCCTCATTCTTGGGGCGCTGAGGGTGCAGACACGTCTTCTGTAAATGCTTCATGCTGAGTTGGGTGTCCTCATACCCGGGGGGAGGGGCAGGACTTCTCCCCAGCAGCCTCCAGGTGAGGTTGATTGTCCACAGGCCTCCTCCCTCACTGCTCGTCTGCCTGAGCACCAGCATTGGAAGTTTTATAGATTCTAATGACCTTTAAGGGTCCAGGAAAGAGATGTGCAGAGACGCTGGGGGGGTGGGCGGTTTTACCCTGCTCCACATTGGTTCGGCCCCCTTAGGCTGATGGTTTCTGCCAGCCTAGATGCTCTGACCAGTAGTCTGTGCTTTCTTCAGTTAGGCCACTGAATTAACGTACAAACAGCACCAGGTGTCAGAGCCCTGCTTGCTCAACTCCCAGACAGTCCAGGGCCGGTGGTGATCCAGGACCATGACGGCCACTCAGTCAACGGCCTTTTGAAGTAGCCAGGAGTACAGCCGGTCTCATTGGCCGCCGTCACTGCGGTGTCTGTAGGCTTTTCTATGGTGGCAGCGTTATTTACGGTTCCCCTGCCAAGTTTATTAGCTCCGCTCTGGGTGCAGTAAGTCCTGTAAGCAATAGTCTGCTCTTTTGGGGCACACTCTTGTTGTTTTCTGAGAGAAGCTCCAGGTCAAGTGATGGTCACACGAGTCGTCATGGGGGCCCATTGCCCCAGGTTGTCTCTCTGGAGGTTGGTGTTGGAGGGCCTCCTCACTCGAGGTCATTGTGCCCACGGAGCAATCCCTGCAACTTCAGGGCATGGTGGGTGGTTAGGATCACCAAGTGGCGTCCTTTTCCCTTAGGAGGGAGCTGGCCTTGCGGGCTGCTGATTTCCAGGTTTTTAGATACCCCCAGTATCCTGGTCGGATGGGGTGGCTGGCCAATGCCTGGAGGGCATTCTTGCATTGTTCCATTTCAAGTGGTCCCAGTTTTTGCACTAATACTCCAAGGGCGATTCGCCTTGGACCAGGAATGTAAAGGTCAAAGGGTTTAGCTAACTTAGGGAGGTCCAGGGCCAGGGTCTGAATTGACTGCTCTTTCCATTCTTGAAAGGCCGCTTCTGGATTCTATTCAAAAGGATCATCATCTTTTCCTTTCAGTGTTTCATATAGAGGCCCAGCTATTAGACTGTAGTTAGGGATCCAGATGCAGCAAACCCCGGTCTCCCCAGGAACCCCTAAGCTGTCTTCTAGTTTCAGGAAAGGTGAGGCTGCAAATGGCTTCTTCCCTTTCCTGGGGTGGGCTTCTCCGACCTTCTGTGCGAATGAAGCCCAGGAAGGCCACCTTAGTTTGTGATATTTGAGCCTTTCCTTGGACACCTTCTATCTTTTATTGGCTAGGTAGTTCAGAGGCCTCCTTAGTCGGGCTGGTGATCAGAATGTCATCTGCATATTGAAGGAGGGTTCCCTTCTCCAGAGGTAGATCTTTTAGGTCTTTAGCTAACGTTTCCCTAAAGATGGTGTGGGAATTTTTGAACCCCTGGGGCAGGACGGCCCAGCAGTATTGTTTTTGTTGTAGGTTGAGTCCTGCCACTCACAGCCAAAATTTCTTGTGACTCTGGGACTAATGGAATACAGAAGAAGGCATCATTGAAGTCTAATACAGAATGCCATGTCCTGGTGGATGGTAGAATGACCAGCAGGGTGTAGGAATTAGGAACTACTAGATGTATATCCTCTGTGGCTTCACTGACTGTCCTGGCGTCCTCTACCAGGTCCCCAGCAGCCCACGGGGCTCTTGTGGTCAGGCCCCTCCCAGGATATGGAGCTCACCTGGGCAGGTACGCAGCAGCCCACGGGGCTCTCGTGGGCAGGCCCCTCCCTGGATATGGAGCTCCCGTGGACAGGTACCCCGGCAGGGCTGGGCACACAGGAACCGTGCACATAGCCCTCATTGCAGAGCACCCCCAGCACCCCTGTCACTCAGAGCTGACACAGAGCACCTCAGAGCAGAGCTTGAACTAACAAACAGCAGCTCCAACAGGTCTGTGACCCTAGGCTTCACTCTGTGCGGCCTCCCTCTGCCTGGTCTTCCAGGGGCTTCCACTGCAGCCGGGGCACCAGGCCTCTGTCTCCACCCACCACCCCTCCTCTCCCTGACTCCTGGGTTCCTCTCATTAGCAGAGGGTCTTCTTGAAGTTGTCTCCCACTCATGGACCAGATAAAATGATTCGAAAACAAGCCAGGGCTGCCGCCCCTTATCTATCCTGACTCTCGGGACCCTACACCTGTTCCTTGGATCTGGCCGGTGCAGCAAGGCCCATTTTCTGCAACTCTGAGCCCCTGAGGGGCGAGGATTGGCTGACCTGGGCAGCCTGACCCGGCCGGCCAGCCCTTCCCAGGTGTGCCTGGGTTGAGGTCAATATAAACACCCCTCCAGGCAGCAAAAGCCTCTGCAGCTGTGCCTGACGCCATATTCTCTGCCCCGTCAGCAGTCTCGGGGTTGGGCTGGTGGGAGGGAGTAGGGCCCACGGCTCTATGAGTGGCCCAGTGTGACTGGGGCTCTGCTGGACTTTCTGCAGGAGTTGCCGGGCTGCCACCTGCTAAAGAAGAGGATGTGTCACCCATACTTGCTGCTGGAATTTCTCCCCGGGCAGAGGTGAGGAAGGAAAAAAGCAGTGGGGGCCGGGACAGGAGGGGTACCTCAGGCAGGGAAATGGAAAGCTTCCAGACGAGCGCCCGGGGCCAGGACCATCCTGGCTGGCCTGCAGGCACCAAGTCGGCCTGCGTGCTGTCGCTGGTGTGACTCCAAGCCCCTTCCTCTAGTTTTTAAAGTCTTTGCACACATTCAGGTGTTTTACCTGGGAAGGGTGGGAAAAGTTCAGCAGCAGCTGGCCTGGGGCTCAGCTCACGTTTACTCAGAGACGCCTCCTCACGGTCCCCCAGCTTTGCAATGAGGACGCTCCTCGTGTGGGGGCTGCTGGCTGCATGGGAGATGATTCCCCACCTGTGACCAACTTCAGAATTGTTTACCCCTGGAGCAAGTGCCCTGATAGGGTTTTCCTCTGTATGACCAGTGGGTTCTGTTTTTTTTTTTTTTTTTTTTTGGTTCAAGGTAAGTTTTATTCCTCTTTTTGTATTTATGGATATAAGCATGGAAATAATTCATTCATATAAATACGTCTATGGGAAGGACAGAACTTTTTTTTCTGTTTTATTTTTTTAAGTATTACTTATTTTTTAATTTTTGAATTTATTTTATTCATTTTTTTATACAGCAGGCTCTTATTGGTAACCTATTTTATACATATAAGTGTATATATGTCAATCCCAGGCTCGCAATTCATCCCACCACCACCACCCTGCCACTTTCCCCCCTTGGTGTCCATACATTTGTTCTCTACATCTGTGTCTCTATTTCTGCCTTGCAAACCGGTTCATCTTTACCATTTTTCTAGGTTCCACATGTATGCGTTAATATACGATATTTGTTTTTCTCTTTCTGACTTACTTCACTCTGTATGACAGTCTCTAGATCTATCCACGTCTCTACAAATGACCCAATTTCATTCCTTTTTATGGCTGAGTAATATTCCATTTTATATATGTAGCACATCTTTTCTGTTCGTCTGTCTATGGGCATTTAGGTTGCTTCCATGACCTGGCTATTGTAAACAGTGCTGCAATGAATATTGTGGTGAATATGTCTTTTTGAATTATGGTTTTCTCTGGGTATATGGCCAGTAGTGGGATTGCTGGGTCATATGGTAATTCTATTTTTAGTTTCTTAAGGAACCTCCATACTGTTCTCCATCGTGACTGTATCAATTTACATTCCCACAAATAGTGTAAGAGGGTTCCCTTTTCTCCACACCCTCTCCAGCATTTGTTGCTTGTAGATTTTCTGATGATGCCCATTCTAACTCGTGTGAGGCGATACCTCATTGTAGTTTTGGTTTATATTTCTCTAATAATTAGTGATGTTGAGCAGCTTTTCATGTGCTTCTTGGTCATCTGTATGTCTTCTTGGGACAAATGTCTATTTACGTCATCTGCCCATTTTTGGATTGGGTTGTTTGTTTTTTTACTGTTGAGCTGCATGAGCTGTTTATATACATTGGAGATTAATCCTTTGTCCATTGATTCGTTTGCAAATATTTTCTCCCATTGTGAGGGTTGTCTTTTCGTCTTGTTTGTAGTTTCCTTTGCTTTGCAAAAGCTTTTAGGTTTCATTTGCTCCCATATGTTTATTTTTTTTTTTATTCCATTACTCTAGGAGGTGGATCAAAAAAGATCTTGCTGTGATTTATGTCAAAGAGTATTCTTCCTATGTTTTCCTCTAAGAGTTTTATAGTGTCCGGTCTTACATTTCGGTCTCTAATCCATTTTGAGTTTATTTTTTGTGTATGGTGTTAGGGAGTGTTCTAATTTCATTCTTTTACATGTAGCTGTCCATTTTTCCCAGCACCACTTATTGAAGAGACTGTCTTTTCTCCTTTGTATACCCTTGCCTCCTTTGTCATAGATTAGTGGGCCATAGGTGTGTAGGTTTATCTCTGGGCTTTTTTTTTTCTTTTACATCTTTATTGGAGTATAATTGCTTTACAATTGTGTGTTAGTTTCTGCTGTATAAAAAAGTGAATCAGCTGTGCGTATACATATAACACCATATCCCCTCCCTCTTGCACCTCCCTCTCACTCCCTTATCCCACCCTTTTAGGTGGTCACAAAGCACAGCGCTGATCTCCCTGTGCTATGTGGCTGCTTCCCAGTAGCTATCAATTTTACATTTGGTAGTGTATATATGTCCATACCACTCTCTCACTTTGTCCCAGCTTACCCTTCCCTCTCCCCATGTCCTCAAGTCCTTTCTCTACGTCTGTGTCCTTAATCCTTTCCTGCCCCTAGGTTCTTCATAAACTTTTTTTTTTAAGATTCCATATATATGTGTTAGCATACGGTATTTGTTTTTCTCTTTCTGACTTACTTCACTCTGTAGGGCAGACTCTAGATCCATCCACCTCACTAAAAGTAACTCAATTTCGTTTCTTTTTATGGCTGAATAATGTTCCATTGTATATTTGTGCCACATCTTCCTTATCCATTTATCTGTTGATGGACACTTAGGTTGCTTCCATGTCCTGGCTATTGTAAATAGAGCTACAGTGAACATTTTGGTACATGACTCTTTTTGAATTATGGTTTTCTCAGGGTAAATGTCCAGGAGTGGGTTTGCTGGGTTGTATGGTAGTTCTATTTTTAGTGTTTAAGGAACCCCCATACCGTTCTCCCTAGTGGCTATATCAATTTACATTCCCACCAACAGTGCAAGAGGGTTCCCTTTGCTCCAATAAATGCCTCTCCAGCATTTATTGTTGGTAGATTTTTTGATGATGGCCATTCTGACTGGTGTGAGGTGATACCTCACTGTAGTTTTGATTTGCATTTCTCTAATGATTAGTGATGTTCAGCATCCTTTCATGTGTTTGTTGGCAACCTGTATATCTTCTTTGGAGAAATGTCTATTTAGGTCTTCTGCCCATTTTTGGATTGGGTTGTTTGGTTTTGTGATATTGAGCTACATGAGCTGCTTTTTGGAGATTAATCCTTTGCCATTTGCTTCATTTGAAAATATTTTCTCCCATTCTGATGGTTGTCTTTTCATCTTGCTTATGTTTTCCTTTGCTGTGCAAAAGAATTTATGTTTCATTCGGTCCCATTTTTTTATTTTTGTTTTTATTTCCATTTCTCTAGGAGGTGGGTCAAAAAGGATCTTGCTGTGATTTATGTCATAGACTGTTCTGCTTATGTTTTCCTCTAAGAGTTTTATAGTGGCTGGTCTTATATTTAGGTCTCTAATCCATTTTGAGTTTATTTTGGTGTATGGTGTTAGGGTGTGTACTAATTTCATTCTTTTACATGTAACTGTCCAGTTTTCCCAGCACCACTTGCTGAAGACACTGTCTTTTCTCCATTGTATACCCTTGCCTCCTTTGTCATAGATTAGTGAACCATAGGTACGTGGGTTTATCTCTGTGCTTTCTATCCTGCTCTATTGACCTATATTTCTGTTCTTGTGTCAGTACCATATTATCTTGATTACTGTAGCTTTGCAATATAGTCTGAAGTCTGGAAGTCTGATTCCTCCAGCTCTTTTTTTTCCCCCCCTCAAGACTGCTTTGGCTATCCAGGGTCTTTTGTGTCTCCCTACAAATTTTAAGATTTTTTTTTCTTGTTCTGTAGAAAATGCCAAAGGTATTTTGATCGGGATTGCATTGAATCTGTAGATTGCTTTGGGTAGTATAGTCATTTTCACAATATTGATTCTTCTAATCCGAGAACATGGTATATGTCTCCATCTGTTTATATCATCTTTGATTTCTTTCATCAGTGTCTTATAGTTTTCTGAGTACAGGTCTTTTACTTCCTTAGGTAGGTTTATTCCTAGGTATTTTATTCTTTTTGTTGCAGTGGTAATGGGATTGTTTCCTTAATTTCTCTTTCTGATCTTTCATTGTTAGTGTATAGGAATGCAAGCAATTTCTGTGCATTAATTTTGTATCCTGCAACTTTACCAAATTCATTGATTAGCTCCAGTGGTTTTCTGGTGGCATCTTTAGGATTCTCTATCTATGATATCATGTCATCTGCAAACAGTGACAATTTTACTTCTTCTTTTCCTTTTTGTATTCCTTTTATTTCTTTTTCTTCTCTGATTGCCATGGCTAGGACTTCCAAAACTATGTTGAATAGCAGTGGTGAGAGTGGACATCCTCGTCTTGTTCCTGATCTTAGAGGAAACGCTTTCAGTTTTTCACCATTGAGAATGTTGTTTGCTGTGGGTTTGTCATATATGGCCTTTATTATGTTGAGGTAGTTTCCCTCTATGCCCACACTCTGCAGAGTTTTTATCGTAAATGAGTGTTGAATTTTCTCAAAATCTTTTCCTTCATCTATTGAGATGATCATATGCTTTTATTCTACAATTTGTTAATATGGTGTATCACATTGATTTGTGTATATTGAAGAATCCTCGCATCCCTGGGATAAACCCCACTTGATCATGGTGTATGATCCTTTTCATGTGTTGTTCGATTCTGTTTGCTAGTATTTTGTTGAGGATTTTTACATCTATATTTATCAGTGATATTGGTCTATAATTTTCTTTCCTTGTAGTATCTCTGTCTGATTTTGGTATCAGGGTGATGGTGGTCTCATAGAATGAGTTTGGGAGTGTTCCTTCCGCTGCAATTGTTTTGAAGAATTTGAGAAGGTTGGGTGTTAGCTCTGCTCTAAATGTTTGATAGAATTCACCTGTGATGCCATCTGGTTCTGGACTTTTGTTTGTTGGAAGATTTTTAATCACAGTTTCAATTTCATTGCTTGTGATAGGTTTGTTCATATTTTCTATTTCTTCCTGGTTCAGTCTTAGAAGGTTATCCCTTTCTAAGAATTTGTTCATTTCTTCCAGATTGTCCATTTTATTGGCCTAGAGTTGCTTGTAGTAGTCTCTTAGGATGCTTTGTATTCCTGTGGTGTCTGTTATAACTTCTGCTTTTTCACTTCTAATTTTGTTGATTTGCGTCCTCTCCCTCTTTTTCTGGAGTCCGGCTAAAGGTTGATCATTTTTGCTTATCTTCTCAAAGAACCAGCTTTTAGTTTTATTGATCTTTGCTTTCGTTTTCTTTGTTTCTATTTCATTTATTTCTGCTCTGATCTTTATGATTTCTTTCCTTCTACTAACTTTGGGTTTTGTTCTTCTTTCTCTAGTTCCTCTAGGTGTAAGGTTAGATTGTTTATTTGAGATTTTTCTTGTTTCTTGAGGTAGGCTTGTATTGCTATAAACTTCCCTCTTAGAACTCCTTTTGCTGCATCCCATAGGTTTTGGATCATCGTGTTTTTGTTGTCATTTGTCTCTAGGTAGTTTTTGATTTCCTCTTTGATTTCTTCAGTGATCGCTTGGTTATTTAGTAACGTATTGTTTAGCCTCCATGTGTTTGTGTTTTTTACGGTTTTTTCCGTGTAATTGATTTCTAATCTCATAGCATTGTGGTCGGAACAGCTGCTTGATATGATTTCAGTTTTCTTAAATTTACTGAGGCTTTATCTGTGACCCAAGATGTGATCTATCCTGGAGAATGTTCCGTGTGCAGTTGAGAAGAACGTGTAGTCTGCTGTTTTTGGATGGAATGTCCTATAAATATCAATTAACTCTATCTGGTCTATTGTGTCATTTAAAGCTTGTGTTTCCTTATTAATTTTCTGTCTGGCTGATCTCCACTGGTGTAAGTGAGCTGTTAAAGTCCCCCGCTATTATTGTGTTACTGTCGATTTCCTCTTTTATAGCTGTTAGCAGTTGCCTTATACATTGAGCTGCTCCTATTTTGGGTACATATATATTTATAATTGTTATATCTTCTTCTTGGATTGATCCCCTGACCATTATGTAGTGCCTTTCCTTGTCTCTTGTAACATTCTTTATTTTAAAGTCTATTTTATCTGATATGAGTATTGCTACTCCAGCTTTCTTTTGATTTTCATTTGCATAGAATATATTTTTCCATCGCCTCACTTTGAGTCTGTATGTGTCCCTAGGTCTGAAATGGATCTCTTGTAGACAGCATATATATGGGTCTTGTTTTTGTATCCATTCAGCGAGCCTGTGTCTTTTGGTTGGAACATGTAGTGCATTCACGTTTAAGGTAATTATCGATATGTATGTTCCTACTACTATTTTCTTAATTGTTATGGGTTTGTCTTGGTGGGTCCTTTTCTTCTCTTGTGTTTCCCACTTAGAGAAGTTCCTTTAGCATTTGGTGTAGAGCTGGTTTCATGGTGCTGAATTCTCTTAGCTTTTGCTTGTCTGTAAGGCTTTTGATTTCTCCATCAAATCTGAATGAGCTCTTTGCAGGGTGGAGTACTCTTGGTTGTAGGTTCTTCCCTTTCATCACTTTAAATTTATCATGCCACTTCCTTCTGGCTTGTAGATTTTCTGCTGAGAAATCAGTTGTTATCCTTATGGGAGTTCCCTTGTATGTTATTTGTCATTTTTCCCTTGCTGCTTTCAATCATTTTTCTTTGTCGTTAATTTTTGTCAATTTGATTACTATGTGTCTTGTCATTTTTCTCCTTTGGTTTATCCTGCCTGGGACACTCTGTGCTTCTGGACTTGGGTGGCTATTTCTTTTCCCATGCTAGGGAAGTTTTTGACCATTATCTCTTTAAATATATTCTCGGGTCCTTTCTCTCTCTCTTCTCCTTCTGGGACCCCTATAATGCGAATGTTGTTGCGTTTAATGTTGTCCCAGAGGACTCTTGGGGTGTCTTCGTTTATTTTCATTCTTTTTCTTTATTCTGTTCCATGGCAGTGATTTCCACCTTTCTGTCTTCCAGGTCACTTATCCGTTCTTCTGCCACAGTTATTCTGCTACTGATTCCTTCTAGTGTATTTTTCATTTCAGTTATTCCATTGTTCACCTCTGTTTGTTTGTTCTTTAATTCTTCTAGGTGTTTGTTCCTTAATTCTTCTAGGTCTTTGTTAAACATTTCTTGCATCTTCTCGATCTTTGCCTCCTTTCTTTTTCCAAGGTCTTGGCTCAACTTCACTATCATTATTCTGAATTTTTTTTCTGGAAGGTTCCCTATCTCCACCTCATTTTGTTTTTTTTTCTGGGGTTTTATCTTGTTCCTTGATCTGGTATAAAGTCCTCTGCCTTTTCATTTTGTCTATCTTTCTGTGAATGTGGTTTTCCTTCCACAGGCTGCAGAATTGTAGTTCTTCTTGCTTCTGCTGTCTGCTCTCCGGTGGATGAGTCTATCTTAGAGGCTTGTGCAAGCTTCCTGATGGGAAGGACTGGTGGTGGGTAGAGCTGGGTGTTGCTTTGGTGGGCAGAGCTTTAATCCGCTTGTCTACGGATTAAATAAAACTTTAATAAAAAGTTTAATCCGCTTGTCTGCTGATGCATGGGGCTGGGTTCCCTCCCTGTTGGTTGTTTGGCCTGAGGCGACCCAGCCCTGGAGCCTACCTTGCTCTTGGTGGGGCTAATGGCGGACTCTGGGAGGGCTCACACCAAGGAGTATTTCCCAGAACTTCTGCTGCCAGTGTCGTTGTCCTCACGGTGAGCCACAGCCACAGCCACCACCTGCCTCTGCAGGAGACCCTCTAAAAGTAGCGGGTAGTTCTGGTCATTCTCCTACAGGGTCACTGCTCCTTCCCCTGGGTCCTGATGTGCACACTACTTTGTGCGTGCCCTCCAAGAGTGGAGTATCTGAGTGGAGTTGAGACTCTGAGACTCTGTGTGGAGTTGCACAGACTCTGGGTCCTGTGAAGCTTCGATGTTTTGTGATTCTAGAAATCCTATAGGAGACGGTCCACAGCAGGTGACGCTAATGTTGTCAGTAGAGGTGTTGAAGCCAAAGATCTGCAGTTCCAACTAGAGGTGCCGATGTACATACAGGACAAAATCATCTCGTGTGAATGTAGTTCAGGCATGTTTAAGATGAATGCAGTCATGTTAATGTCTACCATATTCTATCTTGAGCCTCTCCTCAGGGACCCCCTCCTCAGTTCCTGAGGCTCCTGTAAGTCATGTACAGGGGACTGGAGAGTGGGCTCTGTCCAGTCTGAGCCCTGAGTTACCCTGTGTGTATCTTAGGATACTTTGTATTTCTGTGGTGTCCGTTGTAACATCATCTCTTTCATTTCAGATTTATTTGGGCCCTCTCTTTTTAAAAAAACATACTACTGTTGTCTTTTATTCTTTACAGAAGTTTAATAAGTGTTTGATCTACTATCCTTACCCTATGTATACTTTTTGCAGTGAGATTTTTACTTTTCTTTGTTTCCTTGTTACTATCAATAATTAGTGAGACTTCTTTTAAGCTACCTTCAACATTGCTTATAAAGCTGCTTTATTAGTGATGACAGAGCCTTAATGGAAGTCATGTTCTGGTTGTAAATTAGAATGCAATGTGCCAGCAAATAGCCCCTTAAGTTTATGTCTCATTACTTCTTGTTCTTTTTTTAATTTAATTTTTATTTTTTGTCAGAGCAAATTTAATTAAAATGTTTTGTTTCTTCTAGGTGTGAAAGATGTGGTTCTTTTAAACATATACATATATCTATTCTTCTTTGGATCATTTTCCCATGTAGGTTATGACACGATGTTGAGTAGTCTTGTCTTGGTATTACGTAGGTCTTTGGTGATTACATATTTCACATGTGTTTCTATATCTATCTTAACCCCAATATCCTAATGTATCCAATCCTCACACCTTTCCATTTGGTGAACCATAAGTTTGTTTAATGAATCTGTGATTGCATTTCTCTGTGGAAATATCTTCATTGGTATCAATTTTTAGCTAAGACCTATAAGTGATATTATAGGATATGTGTCTTTTGCTTTCTGACTTAGTACAATTTGCCTGATTACCTCAAGAATCATACATGGTGCTGCAAATGGCATTGTTTCATTTTTTTCCCTGGCTAATATTCCATCTGTACGTGTACCAGTTCTTCTTTGGCCACGCACCTCTTGATGGACTTTCTGGTTGCCTCCATGTCTTGGCTATTGTAATACTGCTGCAATGCACATTTGCTTGCCTGTGTCTTTCCAGTTATATCTTCTTATGTTATAGGCCAAGGAGTGGGCTTGCTGTATCATATGGTAGCTCAGTGTGTATGTTTTAAAGGCACCACCATTCAGTTCTCATTAGTGGCTCTTTCCAGGTTACGTCCCACTTAAAATTGAGGGTATGCATTTCTCCAAAACACCTTCAATATTTATTGTTTGTAGTTTTCTTGTTGATGGTTATTCTAACAGGTGCGAGCTGATACCTATCTGTGGTTGAATTTGCATGTGTCCCATAATCTGTTGAAATTGAGCTTTAAAGCATGCCCTTTTTATTTATCAAACTGTGATTACAGCTTAGTTCTTCAAAGTGTTTTCTTAAAGTAAGTGTCACATTTTGAAAATTTTTGGCCATTACGTCCCTCAAGACATTTTGAGGGCACGTTTCATTTACAGCCCTGAAGTACTTGTTCATATGAAGTGACCATTAGCACAGGTTTTAAAGCTGCTTTTGCAGGTAACGGCCAGAGGGTGGCAGCCTTTCTACGTTCCCAATCTGGTAAATAGGGAAAGAGACCTTCAGCCCCAAGAGTGTCCAGCTTTATTTCTCATCCAGCTGTGGGTCTAGATATGGTCACACCAGGTTGCATCACAGCCCCGGAACGAATTATGTAAAAATTTCTCCCTCTATCACTGTCTTTGTTTTTTGGGATTTTAAAGTAATTTATTTTTATAATGGGGTTTACCTGATTTTCACTGCTGTGTTTATGCCCCTTTACAGCCACTTGATTCACTTACAGAGAGAAATCAATACATAGGTTTTAAGATTTTTACTAGTCAGATATATTCTTGTTCGTTGAATAGGGGGTGTTGCATCCACTTCACTGAGCAAGGAGTAGGTCTTGTCTATTACATATTGGGTTTATGGATCGGTATTTGAGCTAATATGAAACCCTTGTTTTATGCATCACCCCACCTCACCTTTCCCGTTAAGCAGCCATAGTGTGTTTTCTGCATGTGTGACTCTGTTCTGTTTTGTAATTCAGTTCAAGTGTAACGGTTTTTACATTCCCTCTACAAGTGATATCTTATGATAAGTGTCTTTTTCTGTGTGACTTATTTCACTTAGAATCGTCGAACATAAATCCACTCATCAGGCTGCTAATAGCCTTATGACATTGATTTCATGGCTGAGTGATATTCCATTGTACATAAGGACCAGAACATCGTTATCCATTTTCCTATTTCCGGGGATATTTAAGGTGTAATGAAGAGGAGGTTCTTGTCAACAGAGCAGCCCTAAACTTTGGTGTGCCTGTGTCTTGCTGATTTTTAGTTTTAACAATTTATACGCCCATGAGTGGAAATGCCCTATGCTCTCTAAGCTGTGTTTTTTAGATGTTTCAGGACACACCGTACACTTCTCCAGAGTGGCTGTTGGCAATTTACATCCCGCCCATCAGTGTAGCAAGGCTCCCATTTCTCCATGGCCTGTCCTGCATTTCTGGTTTTGACACTTTTTTCAGCATGGCCCTTTAGACCGATGGGAAACGAGACTTCTTTGTAGCGCTGATTTGCCTTTCCAGGTTGCTTGGTTGGCCAAAAAGGGCGTATGCGTTTTTTCCTGAATATATTCAGGAAAAAACGCATACGCCCTTTTTGGCCAAGGGTATCATTGTCAACGTTTTGCCGCTTTTCATTTGCTTTAAAGGCGATTCGAATCTAACTCCTTAAGTCTGTTTCTGCAATTCTGCCTTGCTTTCAAATCCTCTTCGTTGCCTTCCCTCAATATATTTGTGGACGAGAGTTATCATTGATAACTCTGCAGGTTTGTGAATTGCAGTGCCCCTGAGATCCATTTTTCAACTCGCTTTTTTGGGAGTTGGCCGCAAAAGCGCAGGATTGCTTCAGGCCCTGTTCTACTTCCGGGGGGCAGGCTGAGCCTGTGGTTAATTCTTCTTTCTGAAGGGAAAATAGAGTGACCTGTGCTTGTCCCAACACCTAGATCTAGTCTCTCATTGGTTCCCCCTCTTCCCGTTCATCCTCAGTACAAATTGCAACCTGTACGGAACAGGAGGTTAAAGGTGCTGATGCTCCAAGTAGGGAGATTGCTAGGAAAGTGGCTGGAATGGCGAACCCGAGCACAAGGAGATGATAAATGAGGTGCATTTTAGAAACCTTTCCCGATCACATGGTGTACCATCTTCTGGGTTTCTCATGCATGTTTTTGATGTAGGAAGATGCCCTTGAACCTGGAGATTTGGGACCCATGGGATGGGTGTCACGCAGTATTACTTTAAAGGGTCTGCGTTGGCTCATCCAACCTCACCAAACCTCTCAGCCGCAAGAGTGTCCACCCTTATGTCTCACCCAGCTGTGGGTCTAGATATGGTCGATCCAGGTTGCATCACAGCCCCTGAACGAATTGTGTAAGAATTTCTCTCTCTTTCACTGTCTTTGTATCATGGGTTTTTAAAAGTAATTTATTTTTATAATGGGGTTTAGCTGCTTTTCACTACTGTGTTTATGCCGCTTTACACCCACTTGACACACTAACAGAGAGATATCAATACATAGGTTTTATGATTACTACTAATCAAATATATTCTTTTGCGGTGAATAGGGTGTGTTGAGTCCTGTTCTCTGAGCAAGGAGTAGTTCTTGTCTATTACGTATTGGGTTTATGGAACGGTATCTCAGATAATTTGAAACCCTTGTTTTATGCATCACCCCACCTCACCTTTCCCGTTAACCAGCCATAGTGTGTTTTCTAAACGTGTGACTCTGTTCTGCTTTGTAATTCAGTTCAAGTGTAGTGGTTTTTAGATTCCCTCTATAAGTGATAGCTTATGATAAGTGTCTTTTTCTGTGTGACTTATTTCACTTAGAATCGTCGTACCTAAATCCACTCATCATGCTGCTACTAGCCTTATGACATTGATTTCATGGCTGAGTGTTATTCCATTGTACATAAGGACCACCACTTCTTTATCCATTTTTCTCTTTCCTGGGATATTTCAGGTGTCATGAAGTGGAGGTTCTTGTCAACACAGCAGCCCTAAACTTTGGGGTGCCTGTGTCTTCCTGATTTTTAATTTTCCCAATTTATACGCCCATGAGTGGAAGTGCCCTATGTTCTCTAAGCTGTATTTTTTCAATGTTTCAAAACACACCGTACACTTCTCCAGAGTGGCTGTTGGCAATTTACATCCCGCCCATCAGCATAGCAAGGCTCCCATTTCTCCATGGCCTGTCTTGCATTTCTGGTTTTAACACTTTTTTCAGCATGGTCCGTTTGACCGATGGGAAGCGAGAATGCTTTGTAGCACTGATTTGCCTTTCCAGGTTGCTTGGTTGGCCAAAAAGGGCGTATGCGTTTTTTCCTGAATATATTCAGGAAAAAACGCATACGCCCTTTTTGGCCAAAGGCATCATTGTCGACGTTTTGCCACTTTTCATGTGCTTTAAAAGCGATTCGTATCTACCTCCTGAAATCTGTTTCCTGCAATTCTGCCTTGATTTCAAATCCTCTTCGTTGCCTTCCCTCAATATATTTGTGGACGAGAGTTATCATTTATAACTCTGCAGGTTTTGAATTGCAGTGCCCCTGAGCTCCATTTTTCAACTCGCTTTTTTGGGAGCTGGCCGCAAAAGTGCAGGAAGGTTTCAGGCCCTGTTCTTGTTCCGGGGCGCAGGCTGAGCCTGTGGTTAATTCTTCTTCCTGATGGGAAAATAGAGTGACCTGTGCCTGTCCCAACAACAAGAGCTAGTCTCTCATTGGTTCCACGTCTTCCCGTTCATCCTCAGGACAAATTGCAACCTGTACGAAACAGGAGGTTAAAGGTGCTGATGCTCCAAGTAGGGAGATTGCTAGTAAAGCGGCTGGAATGGCGAACACGGGCACAAGGAGATGAGAAATGAGGTGCGTTTTAGAAACCTTTCCCCATCACATGGTGTACCATCTTCTGGGTTTCTCATGCATGTTTTCGATGTAGGAAGATGCCCTTGAACCTGGAGATTTGGGACCCATGCGATGGGTACCACGCAGTATTACTTTAAAGGGTCTGCGTTTGCTCACCCAACCTCACCAAACCTCTCAGCCCCAAGAGTGTCCACCCTTATGTCTCATCCAGCTGTGGGTTTGGTATGGTCAATCCAGGTTGCATCACAGCCCCTGAACGCATTGTGTAAGAATTTCTCTCTCTTTCACTGTCTTTGTTTCATGGGTTTTTAAAAGTAATTTATTATTATAATGAGGTTTAGCTGCTTTTCACTGCTGTGTTTATGCCGCTTTACACCCACCTGACACACTAACAGAGAGATATCAATACATAGGTTTTAAGATTATTACTAGTCAGATATATTCTTGTGTGGTGAATAGGGCGTGTTGAGTCCAGTTCTCTGAGCAAGGAGTAGGTCTTGTCTATTACATATTGGGTTTATGGAATGGTATCTGAGCTAATTTGAAACCCTTGTTTTATGTATCACCCCACCTCACCTTTCCCGTTAAGCAGCCATAGTGTGTTTTCTGCATGTGTGACTCGGTTCTGTTTGTAATTCACTTCAAGTGAAACGGTGTTTACATTCCCTCTATAAGTGATACCTTATGAGAAGTTTCCTTTACTGTGTGACTTATTTCACTTAGAATCGTCGTACCTAAATCCACTCATCCTGCTGCTACTAACCTTATGACATTGATTTCATGGCTGAGTGTTATTCCATTGTACATAAGGACCACCACTTCTTTATCCATTTTTCTCTTTCCTGGGATATTTCAGGTGTCATGAAGTGGAGGTTCTTGTCAACACAGCAGCCCTAAACTTTGGGGTGCCTGTGTCTTCCTGATTTTTAATTTTCCCAATTTATACGCCCATGAGTGGAAGTGCCCTATGTTCTCTAAGCTGTATTTTTTCGATGTTTCAGAACACACCGTACACTTCTCCAGAGTGGCTGTTGGCAATTTACATCCCGCCCATCAGCATAGCAAGGCTCCCATTTCTCCATGGCCTGTCTTGCATTTCTGGTTTTAACACTTTTTTCAGCTTGGTCCGTTTGACCGATGGAAAGCGAGAATGCTTTGTAGCACTGATTTGCCTTTCCAGGTTGCTTGGTTGGCCAAAAAGGGCGTATGCGTTTTTTCCTGAATATATTCAGGAAAAAACGCATACGCCCTTTTTGGCCAAAGGCATCATTGTCGACGTTTTGCCGCTTTTCATGTGCTTTAAAAGCGATTCGTATCTACCTCCTGAAATCTGTTTCCTGCAATTCTGCCTTGATTTCAAATCCTCTTCGTTGCCTTCCCTCAATATATTTGTGGACGAGAGTTATCATTTATAACTCTGCAGGTTTTGAATTGCAGTGCCCCTGAGCTCCATTTTTCAACTCGCTTTTTTGGGAGCTGGCCGCAAAAGCGCAGGAAGGTTTCAGGCCCTGTTCTTGTTCCGGGGCGCAGGCTGAGCCTGTGGTTAATTCTTCTTCCTGATGGGAAAATAGAGTGACCTGTGCCTGTCCCAACAACAAGAGCTAGTCTCTCATTGGTTCCACGTCTTCCCGTTCATCCTCAGGACAAATTGCAACCTGTACGAAACAGGAGGTTAAAGGTGCTGATGCTCCAAGTAGGGAGATTGCTAGTAAAGCGGCTGGAATGGCGAACACGGGCACAAGGAGATGAGAAATGAGGTGCGTTTTAGAAACCTTTCCCCATCACATGGTGTACCATCTTCTGGGTTTCTCATGCATGTTTTCGATGTAGGAAGATGCCCTTGAACCTGGAGATTTGGGACCCATGCGATGGGTACCACGCAGTATTACTTTAAAGGGTCTGCGTTTGCTCACCCAACCTCACCAAACCTCTCAGCCCCAAGAGTGTCCACCCTTATGTCTCATCCAGCTGTGGGTTTGGTATGGTCAATCCAGGTTGCATCACAGCCCCTGAACGCATTGTGTAAGAATTTCTCTCTCTTTCACTGTCTTTGTTTCATGGGTTTTTAAAAGTAATTTATTATTATAATGAGGTTTAGCTGCTTTTCACTGCTGTGTTTATGCCGCTTTACACCCACCTGACACACTAACAGAGAGATATCAATACATAGGTTTTAAGATTATTACTAGTCAGATATATTCTTGTGTGGTGAATAGGGCGTGTTGAGTCCAGTTCTCTGAGCAAGGAGTAGGTCTTGTCTATTACATATTGGGTTTATGGAATGGTATCTGAGCTAATTTGAAACCCTTGTTTTATGTATCACCCCACCTCACCTTTCCCGTTAAGCAGCCATAGTGTGTTTTCTGCATGTGTGACTCGGTTCTGTTTGTAATTCACTTCAAGTGTAACGGTGTTTACATTCCCTCTATAAGTGATACCTTATGAGAAGTTTCCTTTACTGTGTGACTTATTTCACTTAGAATCGTCGTACCTAAATCCACTCATCCTGCTGCTACTAACCTTATGACATTGATTTCATGGCTGAGTGTTATTCCATTGTACATAAGGACCACCACTTCTTTATCCATTTTTCTCTTTCCTGGGATATTTCAGGTGTCATGAAGTGGAGGTTCTTGTCAACACAGCAGCCCTAAACTTTGGGGTGCCTGTGTCTTCCTGATTTTTAATTTTCCCAATTTATACGCCCATGAGTGGAAGTGCCCTATGTTCTCTAAGCTGTATTTTTTCGATGTTTCAGAACACACCGTACACTTCTCCAGAGTGGCTGTTGGCAATTTACATCCCGCCCATCAGCATAGCAAGGCTCCCATTTCTCCATGGCCTGTCTTGCATTTCTGGTTTTAACACTTTTTTCAGCTTGGTCCGTTTGACCGATGGGAAGCGAGAATGCTTTGTAGCACTGATTTGCCTTTCCAGGTTGCTTGGTTGGCCAAAAAGGGCGTATGCGTTTTTTCCTGAATATATTCAGGAAAAAACGCATACGCCCTTTTTGGCCAAAGGCATCATTGTCGACGTTTTGCCGCTTTTCATGTGCTTTAAAAGCGATTCGTATCTACCTCCTGAAATCTGTTTCCTGCAATTCTGCCTTGATTTCAAATCCTCTTCGTTGCCTTCCCTCAATATATTTGTGGACGAGAGTTATCATTTATAACTCTGCAGGTTTTGAATTGCAGTGCCCCTGAGCTCCATTTTTCAACTCGCTTTTTTGGGAGCTGGCCGCAAAAGCGCAGGAAGGTTTCAGGCCCTGTTCTTGTTCCGGGGCGCAGGCTGAGCCTGTGGTTAATTCTTCTTCCTGATGGGAAAATAGAGTGACCTGTGCCTGTCCCAACAACAAGAGCTAGTCTCTCATTGGTTCCACGTCTTCCCGTTCATCCTCAGGACAAATTGCAACCTGTACGAAACAGGAGGTTAAAGGTGCTGATGCTCCAAGTAGGGAGATTGCTAGTAAAGCGGCTGGAATGGCGAACACGGGCACAAGGAGATGAGAAATGAGGTGCGTTTTAGAAACCTTTCCCCATCACATGGTGTACCATCTTCTGGGTTTCTCATGCATGTTTTCGATGTAGGAAGATGCCCTTGAACCTGGAGATTTGGGACCCATGCGATGGGTACCACGCAGTATTACTTTAAAGGGTCTGCGTTTGCTCACCCAACCTCACCAAACCTCTCAGCCCCAAGAGTGTCCACCCTTATGTCTCATCCAGCTGTGGGTTTGGTATGGTCAATCCAGGTTGCATCACAGCCCCTGAACGCATTGTGTAAGAATTTCTCTCTCTTTCACTGTCTTTGTTTCATGGGTTTTTAAAAGTAATTTATTATTATAATGAGGTTTAGCTGCTTTTCACTGCTGTGTTTATGCCGCTTTACACCCACCTGACACACTAACAGAGAGATATCAATACATAGGTTTTAAGATTATTACTAGTCAGATATATTCTTGTGTGGTGAATAGGGCGTGTTGAGTCCAGTTCTCTGAGCAAGGAGTAGGTCTTGTCTATTACATATTGGGTTTATGGAATGGTATCTGAGCTAATTTGAAACCCTTGTTTTATGTATCACCCCACCTCACCTTTCCCGTTAAGCAGCCATAGTGTGTTTTCTGCATGTGTGACTCGGTTCTGTTTGTAATTCACTTCAAGTGTAACGGTGTTTACATTCCCTCTATAAGTGATACCTTATGAGAAGTTTCCTTTACTGTGTGACTTATTTCACTTAGAATCGTCGTACCTAAATCCACTCATCCTGCTGCTACTAACCTTATGACATTGATTTCATGGCTGAGTGTTATTCCATTGTACATAAGGACCACCACTTCTTTATCCATTTTTCTCTTTCCTGGGATATTTCAGGTGTCATGAAGTGGAGGTTCTTGTCAACACAGCAGCCCTAAACTTTGGGGTGCCTGTGTCTTCCTGATTTTTAATTTTCCCAATTTATACGCCCATGAGTGGAAGTGCCCTATGTTCTCTAAGCTGTATTTTTTCGATGTTTCAGAACACACCGTACACTTCTCCAGAGTGGCTGTTGGCAATTTACATCCCGCCCATCAGCATAGCAAGGCTCCCATTTCTCCATGGCCTGTCTTGCATTTCTGGTTTTGACACTTTTTTCAGCATGGACCTTTTGACCGATCGGAAGCTAGACTTCTTTGTAGCGCTGATTTGCCTTTCCAGGTTGCTTGGTTGGCCAAAAAGGGCGTATGCGTTTTTTCTTGAATATATTCAGGAAAAAACGCATACGCCCTTTTTGGCCAAGGGCATCATTGTCAACGTTTTGCCGCTTTTCATGTACTTTAAAGGCGATTCGAATATACCTCCTGAAATCTGTTTCCTGCAATTCTGCCTTGACTTCAAATCCTCTTCTTTGCCTTCCCTCAATATATTTGTGGACGAGAGTTATCATTTATAACTCTGCAGGTTTGTGAATTGCAGTGCCCTGAACCTCCATTTTACAACTCGCTTTTTTGGGAGCTGGCCGCAAAAGCGCAGGATGGCTTCAGGCCCTGTTCTGGTTCCGGGGGGCAGGATGAGCCTGTGGTTAATTCTTCTTCCTCATGGGAAAATAGAGTGACCTGTGCCTGTCCCAACACCAAGAGCTAGTCTCTCGTTGGTTCCACGTCTTCCCGTTCATCCTCAGAACAAATTGCAACCTGTACGGAACAGGAGGTTAAAGGTGCTGATGCTCCAAGTAGGGAGCTTGCTAATAAAGCGGCTGGAATGGCGAACCCGGGCACACGGAGATGAGAAATGAGGTGCGTTTTAGAAACCTTTCCCCATCACACGGTGTACCATCTTCTGGGTTTCTCATGCATGTTTTCGATGTAGGAAGATGCCCTTGAACCTGGAGATTTGGGACCCATGCGATGGGTACCACGCAGTATTACTTTAAAGGGTCTGCGTTTGCTCACCCAACCTCACCAAACCTCTCAGCCCCAAGAGTGTCCACCCTTATGTCTCATCCAGCTGTGGGTCTAGATATGGTCAATACAGGTTGCATCACAACCCCTGAACGCATTGTGTAAGAATTTCTCTCTTTCACTGTCTTTGTTTCACGGGTTTTTAAAAGTAATTTATTTTTATAATGGGGTTTAGCTGCTTTTCACGGCTGTGTTTATGCCGCTTTACACCCACTTGACTCACTTCCAGAGAGATATCAATACACAGGTTTTACGATTCTTACTAGTCATATATGTTCTTGAGCGGTGAATAGGGGGTGTTGAGTCCAGTTCAATGAGCAAGGAGTAGGTCTTGTCTATTACATATTGGATTTATGGATCGTTATCTGAGCTAATTTGAAATCCTTGTTTTATGCATCACCCCACCTCACCTTTCCCGTTAAGCAACCATAGTGTGTTTTCTTAATGTGTGAATCTGTTCTGTTTTGTAATTCCGTTCAAGTGTAGCAGTTTTTACATTCCCTCTGTTAGTGATATCTTATGAGAAGTGTCTTTTTCTGTGTGACTTATTTCACTTAGAATAGTCCTACCTAAATCCACTCATCATGCTGCTACCAGCCTTATAATATTTATCTCACGCCCGAGTGATATACAATTGTACATATGGACCACAACTTCTTTATCCATTTTTCTCTTTCCTCGGATATTTAAGGTGGAATTAAGTGGAGGTTTTTGTCTACAGAGCAGCCCTAATGTTTGGGGTGCCTGTGTCTTGCTGATTTTTAGTTTTCCCAATTTATACGCCCATGAGTGGATGTGCCCCTTTCTCTCTAGCTGTGTTTTTTAGATGTTTTAGGAAACACCATACCCTTCTCCAGAGTCATCATTGGCAATTTATACCCCACCCATCAGTGTAACAAGGCTCCCTTTCCTCCCTGGCCTCTCCTGCATTTCTTGTTTTTACACTTTTTTAGCAAGGCCATTTTGACCGATGGGAAGTCAGACTTCTTTGTAGTGCTGAATTGCATTTCCGGCTTGCTTGTTTGGCCACAAAGGGCCTATGGGTTTTTTCCTGAATTCATTCAGAAAAAAACGCATATGCTCTTTTTGGCCAAGTGCATCATTGTCGACGTTTTGCCGCTTTTCATGTGCTTTAGGGGTGATTCGAATCTAACTCCTGAAATCTGTTTCCTGCAATTCTGCCTTGATTTCAAATCCTCTTCGTTGCCTTCCCTCAATATATTTGTGGACGAGAGTTATCATTTATAACTCTGCAGATTTGTGAATTGCAGTGCCCCTGAGCTCCATTTTTCAACTCGCTTTTTTGGGAGCTTTCCGCAGAAACTCTCATTTGCTTCTGGCCCTACTCTGGTTCCCGGTGGCAGGCTAAGCCTTTTCTTAATTCTTCTTCCTGACTGGAAAGTAGAGTGACATGTGCCTCTCCGAACATCTAGGGCTTGGCTCTCCTTGTTTCTCCTCCTTCCCCTTCTTCCTTTGGACAAATTCCAATTTCTGTGCAACTGGATGTTGAAGGTGCTGACATCCTCAAGTGGGGAGATTTTAAGGAAAAAGGCTGGAGAGGTGAACCCAACAACCAGGAAATTAGGAGTTTTGGTGCCTTTTCCAAAATCTTCCTGATCCAACCGTGTTCCATCTTCTGGGTGTCACAGGCATGTTTTAGCTGTAGGAAAGGTCCCGTGTATGTAAGGAGAACACAAGGGATTTTTCCAAATCAGTGTCTCCCCGAACTCCAATCTGGGGAATTTTTAAGCTACTGGTACATGTGTGTTCATTAAGGGACTTGGGCCGTGGGCAGAGTCCGAACTTTAGATGATTGAAGTCTTCAGGTTCAGAAACGCTCACCATCGGCCTCCTTTAGTTTCCATTTTATCTGTAGTTGATAGATGATGTCGATATAGATATCTATTGTTTTTCAGATTATTTCCCCTCAGGGGTCATTACAAAATATTGAGTATAGTTCCCTGTGCTATACAGTAGTTCCTTGTTGATGATATATTTTATACATAGCAGTGTGTATATGTTAATCTGAAACTGTTAATTTATCCCTCCTACCACTTTTCCCCTTTGGTAATAAAAAATATAAGATTTTATACTTCTCAGAAATCTAGGAGCTGAAAGAGAGGTATCATTTTCAATGGAAAATCATTCCAAACAAGGTTGAAACTTCAACCAAGATTATTAGATGTACATCCTTGGAAAGAAATCACTGCATTTCTCTACTGTTGACCTGACAAATAAGACAAACCCCTCCACTGAACTTGCTTATAATAAAGTGATGGAAATATCAAATGGAAGTGTTAGAAACATCTTATTTTACACGAGCCTTATACACTGCTCTATGTTAATTACAGTTTGGCTCACACATCTGTTCATTGAAGTTACAATGTTCTCAAATTCTGTTACTGATCCTGCAGAGTGGGCCCCAACAAGGGTCTCCCTGCCCAGTGTCATTGGAGCCAACAGATCGAGACTGACTTTGGTTCAGAAGCAAAGGAAAACTTTATATTTTGATCAGAGAATGGAGAGGTGAGAGTGTGTGCTCCCCTGCGGGTTGTGGGCCGGGCTGCTGTGTAGGGATCCTGTCAGCATCAGCGGGAGGGAGGGGGCGGAGCTCTCGAGGGCCAGGTTGGCTGGAGCTCAGGCTCCTATGTCGCAGAGTCTGCACGGGGCCCCACGAGCTGAGGTGTCGGCCCAGCCATTTTGCACTAGGAAATCGGGTCTGAAGTGTCGGGTGTGGGACCTCTGCATGTGGAAACCTAGGAGCAAGTGAAATTAGACAAAGCACAAAGGAAAAAATGGTTAGACTTTATTTTATTGCCCAGATTCTATTTTTATCTCCCAGGAATTTTTAATGGGCTTTGCCAGTGACAAAGCCCTCTTCTGCCTTTTGTCCCATTCCTCATTCTTGGGGCGCTGAGGGTGCAGACACGTCTTCTGTAAATGCTTCATGCTGAGTTGGGTGTCCTCATACCCGGGGGGAGGGGCAGGACTTCTCCCCAGCAGCCTCCAGGTGAGGTTGATTGTCCGCAGGCCTCCTCCCTCACTGCTCGTCTGCCTGAGCACCAGCATTGGAAGTTTTATAGATTCTAATGACCTTTAAGGGTCCAGGAAAGAGATGTGCAGAGACGCTGGGGGGGTGGGCGGTTTTACCCTGCTCCACATTGGTTCGGCCCCCTTAGGCTGATGGTTTCTGCCAGCCTAGATGCTCTGACCAGTAGTCTGTGCTTTCTTTAGTTAGGCCACTGAATTAACGTACAAACAGCACCAGGTGTCAGAGCCCTGCTTGCTCAACTCCCAGACAGTCCAGGGCCGGTGGTGATCCAGGACCATGACGGCCACTCAGTCAACGGCCTTTTGAAGTAGCCAGGAGTACAGCCGGTCTCATTGGCCGCCGTCACTGCGGTGTCTGTAGGCTTTTCTATGGTGGCAGCGTTATTTACGGTTCCCCTGCCAAGTTTATTAGCTCCGCTCTGGGTGCAGTAAGTCCTGTAAGCAATAGTCTGCTCTTTTGGGGCACACTCTTGTTGTTTTCTGAGAGAAGCTCCAGGTCAAGTGATGGTCACACGAGTCGTCATGGGGGCCCATTGCCCCAGGTTGTCTCTCTGGAGGTTGGTGTTGGAGGGCCTCCTCACTCGAGGTCATTGTGCCCACGGAGCAATCCCTGCAACTTCAGGGCATGGTGGGTGGTTAGGATCACCAAGTGGCGTCCTTTTCCCTTAGAGGGAGCTGGCCTTGCGGGCTGCTGATTTCCAGGTTTTTAGATACCCCCAGTATCCTGGTCAGATGGGGTGGCTGGCCAATGCCTGGAGGGCATTCTTACATTGTTCCATTTCAAGTGGTCCCAGTTTTTGCACTAATACTCCAAGGGCGATTCGCCTTGGACCAGGAATGTAAAGGTCAAAGGGTTTAGCTAACTTAGGGAGGTTCAGGGCCAGGGTCTGAATTGACTGCTCTTTCCATTCTTGAAAGGCCGCTTCTGGATTCTATTCAAAAGGATCATCATCTTTTCCTTTCAGTGTTTCATATAGAGGCCCAGCTATTAGACTGTAGTTAGGGATCCAGATGCAGCAAACCCCGGTCTCCCCAGGAACCCCTAAGCTGTCTTCTAGTTTCAGGAAAGGTGAGGCTGCAAATGGCTTCTTCCCTTTCCTGGGGTGGGCTTCTCCGACCTTCTGTGCGAATGAAGCCCAGGAAGGCCACCTTAGTTTGTGATATTTGAGCCTTTTCCTTGGACACCTTCTATCTTTTATTGGCTAGGTAGTTCAGAGGCCTCCTTAGTCGGGCTGGTGATCAGAATGTCATCTGCATATTGAAGGAGGGTTCCCTTCTCCAGAGGTAGATCTTTTAGGTCTTTAGCTAACGTTTCCCCAAAGATGGTGTGGGAATTTTTGAACCCCTGGGGCAGGACGGCCCAGCAGTATTGTTTTTGTTGTAGGTTGAGTCCTGCCACTCACAGGCAAAATTTCTTGTGACTCTGGGACTAATGGAATACAGAAGAAGGCATCATTGAAGTCTAATACAGAATGCCATGTCCTGGTGGATGGTAGAATGACCAGCAGGGTGTAGGAATTAGGAACTACTAGATGTATATCCTCTGTGGCTTCACTGACTGTCCTGGCGTCCTCTACCAGGTCCCCAGCAGCCCACGGGGCTCTTGTGGTCAGGCCCCTCCCAGGATATGGAGCTCACCTGGGCAGGTACGCAGCAGCCCACGGGGCTCTCGTGGGCAGGCCCCTCCCTGGATATGGAGCTCCCGTGGACAGGTACCCCGGCAGGGCTGGGCACACAGGAACCGTGCACATAGCCCTCATTGCAGAGCACCCCCAGCACCCCTGTCACTCAGAGCTGACACAGAGCACCTCAGAGCAGAGCTTGAACTAACAAACAGCAGCTCCAACAGGTCTGTGACCCTAGGCTTCACTCTGTGCGGCCTCCCTCTGCCTGGTCTTCCAGGGGCTTCCACTGCAGCCGGGGCACCAGGCCTCTGTCTCCACCCACCACCCCTCCTCTCCCTGACTCCTGGGTTCCTCTCATTAGCAGAGGGTCTTCTTGAAGTTGTCTCCCACTCATGGACCAGATAAAATGATTCGAAAACAAGCCAGGGCTGCCGCCCCTTATCTATCCTGACTCTCGGGACCCTACACCTGTTCCTTGGATCTGGCCGGTGCAGCAAGGCCCATTTTCTGCAACTCTGAGCCCCCGAGGGGCGAGGATTGGCTGACCTGGGCAGCCTGACCCGGCCGGCCAGCCCTTCCCAGGTGTGCCTGGGTTGAGGTCAATATAAACACCCCTCCAGGCAGCAAAAGCCTCTGCAGCTGTGCCTGACGCCATATTCTCTGCCCCGTCAGCAGTCTCGGGGTTGGGCTGGTGGGAGGGAGTAGGGCCCACGGCTCTATGAGTGGCCCAGTGTGACTGGGGCTCTGCTGGACTTTCTGCAGGAGTTGCCGGGCTGCCACCTGCTAAAGAAGAGGATGTGTCACCCATACTTGCTGCTGGAATTTCTCCCCGGGCAGAGGTGAGGAAGGAAAAAAGCAGTGGGGGCCGGGACAGGAGGGGTACCTCAGGCAGGGAAATGGAAAGCTTCCAGATGAGCGCCCGGGGCCAGGACCATCCTGGCTGGCCTGCAGGCACCAAGTCGGCCTGCGTGCTGTCGCTGGTGTGACTCCAAGCCCCTTCCTCTAGTTTTTAAAGTCTTTGCACACATTCAGGTGTTTTACCTGGGAAGGGTGGGAAAAGTTCAGCAGCAGCTGGCCTGGGGCTCAGCTCACGTTTACTCAGAGACGCCTCCTCACGGTCCCCCAGCTTTGCAATGAGGACGCTCCTCGTGTGGGGGCTGCTGGCTGCATGGGAGATGATTCCCCACCTGTGACCAACTTCAGAATTGTTTACCCCTGGAGCAAGTGCCCTGATAGGGTTTTCCTCTGTATGACCAGTGGGTTCTGTTTTTTTTTTTTTTTCTTTTTTGGTTCAAGGTAAGTTTTATTCCTCTTTTTGTATTTATGGATATAAGCATGGAAATAATTCATTCATATAAATACGTCTATGGGAAGGACAGAACTTTTTTTCTGTTTTATTTTTTTAAGTATTATTTATTTTTTAATTTTTGAATTTATTTTATTCATTTTTTTATACAGCAGGCTCTTATTGGTAACCTATTTTATACATATAAGTGTATATATGTCAATCCCAGGCTCGCAATTCATCCCACCACCACCACCCTGCCACTTTCCCCCCTTGGTGTCCATACATTTGTTCTCTACATCTGTGTCTCTATTTCTGCCTTGCAAACCGGTTCATCTTTACCATTTTTCTAGGTTCCACATGTATGCGTTAATATACGATATTTGTTTTTCTCTTTCTGACTTACTTCACTCTGTATGACAGTCTCTAGATCTATCCACGTCTCTACAAATGACCCAATTTCATTCCTTTTTATGGCTGAGTAATATTCCATTTTATATATGTAGCACATCTTTTCTGTTCGTCTGTCTATGGGCATTTAGGTTGCTTCCATGACCTGGCTATTGTAAACAGTGCTGCAATGAATATTGTGGTGAATATGTCTTTTTGAATTATGGTTTTCTCTGGGTATATGGCCAGTAGTGGGATTGCTGGGTCATATGGTAATTCTATTTTTAGTTTCTTAAGGAACCTCCATACTGTTCTCCATCGTGACTGTATCAATTTACATTCCCACAAATAGTGTAAGAGGGTTCCCTTTTCTCCACACCCTCTCCAGCATTTGTTGCTTGTAGATTTTCTGATGATGCCCATTCTAACTCGTGTGAGGCGATACCTCATTGTAGTTTTGGTTTATATTTCTCTAATAATTAGTGATGTTGAGCAGCTTTTCATGTGCTTCTTGGTCATCTGTATGTCTTCTTGGGACAAATGTCTATTTACGTCATCTGCCCATTTTTGGATTGGGTTGTTTGTTTTTTTACTGTTGAGCTGCATGAGCTGTTTATATACATTGGAGATTAATCCTTTGTCCATTGATTCGTTTGCAAATATTTTCTCCCATTGTGAGGGTTGTCTTTTCGTCTTGTTTGTAGTTTCCTTTGCTTTGCAAAAGCTTTTAGGTTTCATTTGCTCCCATATGTTTATTTTTTTTATTCCATTACTCTAGGAGGTGGATCAAAAAAGATCTTGCTGTGATTTATGTCAAAGAGTATTCTTCCTGTGTTTTCCTCTAAGAGTTTTATAGTGTCCGGTCTTACATTTCGGTCTCTAATCCATTTTGAGTTTATTTTTTGTGTATGGTGTTAGGGAGTGTTCTAATTTCATTCTTTTACATGTAGCTGTCCATTTTTCCCAGCACCACTTATTGAAGAGACTGTCTTTTCTCCTTTGTATACCCTTGCCTCCTTTGTCATAGATTAGTGGGCCATAGGTGTGTAGGTTTATCTCTGGGCTTTTTTTTTTCTTTTACATCTTTATTGGAGTATAATTGCTTTACAATTGTGTGTTAGTTTCTGCTGTATAAAAAAGTGAATCAGCTGTGCGTATACATATAACACCATATCCCCTCCCTCTTGCAACTCCCTCTCACTCCCTTATCCCACCCTTTTAGGTGGTCACAAAGCACAGCGCTGATCTCCCTGTGCTATGTGGCTGCTTCCCAGTAGCTATCAATTTTACATTTGGTAGTGTATATATGTCCATACCACTCTCTCACTTTGTCCCAGCTTACCCTTCCCTCTCCCCATGTCCTCAAGTCCTTTCTCTACGTCTGTGTCCTTAATCCTTTCCTGCCCCTAGGTTCTTCATAAACTTTTTTTTTAAGATTCCATATATATGTGTTAGCATACGGTATTTGTTTTTCTCTTTCTGACTTACTTCACTCTGTAGGACAGACTCTAGATCCATCCACCTCACTAAAAGTAACTCAATTTCGTTTCTTTTTATGGCTGAATAATGTTCCATTGTATATTTGTGCCACATCTTCCTTATCCATTTATCTGTTGATGGACACTTAGGTTGCTTCCATGTCCTGGCTATTGTAAATAGAGCTACAGTGAACATTTTGGTACATGACTCTTTTTGAATTATGGTTTTCTCAGGGTAAATGTCCAGGAGTGGGTTTGCTGGGTTGTATGGTAGTTCTATTTTTAGTGTTTAAGGAACCCCCATACCGTTCTCCCTAGTGGCTATATCAATTTACATTCCCACCAACAGTGCAAGAGGGTTCCCTTTGCTCCAATAAATGCCTCTCCAGCATTTATTGTTGGTAGATTTTTTGATGATGGCCATTCTGACTGGTGTGAGGTGATACCTCACTGTAGTTTTGATTTGCATTTCTCTAATGATTAGTGATGTTCAGCATCCTTTCATGTGTTTGTTGGCAACCTGTATATCTTCTTTGGAGAAATGTCTATTTAGGTCTTCTGCCCATTTTTGGATTGGGTTGTTTGGTTTTGTGATATTGAGCTACATGAGCTGCTTTTTGGAGATTAATCCTTTGCCATTTGCTTCATTTGAAAATATTTTCTCCCATTCTGATGGTTGTCTTTTCATCTTGCTTATGTTTTCCTTTGCTGTGCAAAAGAATTTATGTTTCATTCGGTCCCATTTTTTTATTTTTGTTTTTATTTCCATTTCTCTAGGAGGTGGGTCAAAAAGGATCTTGCTGTGATTTATGTCATAGACTGTTCTGCTTATGTTTTCCTCTAAGAGTTTTATAGTGGCTGGTCTTATATTTAGGTCTCTAATCCATTTTGAGTTTATTTTGGTGTATGGTGTTAGGGAGTGTACTAATTTCATTCTTTTACATGTAACTGTCCAGTTTTCCCAGCACCACTTGCTGAAGACACTGTCTTTTCTCCATTGTATACCCTTGCCTCCTTTGTCATAGATTAGTGAACCATAGGTACGTGGGTTTATCTCTGTGCTTTCTATCCTGTTCTATTGACCTATATTTCTGTTCTTGTGTCAGTACCATATTATCTTGATTACTGTAGCTTTGCAATATAGTCTGAAGTCTGGAAGTCTGATTCCTCCAGCTCTTTTTTTTTCCCCCCTCAAGACTGCTTTGGCTATCCAGGGTCTTTTGTGTCTCCCTACAAATTTTAAGATTTTTTTTTCTTGTTCTGTAGAAAATGCCAAAGGTATTTTGATCGGGATTGCATTGAATCTGTAGATTGCTTTGGGTAGTATAGTCATTTTCACAATATTGATTCTTCTAATCCGAGAACATGGTATATGTCTCCATCTGTTTATATCATCTTTGATTTCTTTCATCAGTGTCTTATAGTTTTCTGAGTACAGGTCTTTTACTTCCTTAGGTAGGTTTATTCCTAGGTATTTTATTCTTTTTGTTGCAGTGGTAATGGGATTGTTTCCTTAATTTCTCTTTCTGATCTTTCACTGTTAGTGTATAGGAATGCAAGCAATTTCTGTGCATTAATTTTGTATCCTGCAACTTTACCAAATTCATTGATTAGCTCCAGTGGTTTTCTGGTGGCATCTTTAGGATTCTCTATCTATGATATCATGTCATCTGCAAACAGTGACAATTTTACTTCTTCTTTTCCTTTTTGTATTCCTTTTATTTCTTTTTCTTCTCTGATTGCCATGGCTAGGACTTCCAAAACTATGTTGAATAGCAGTGGTGAGAGTGGACATCCTCGTCTTGTTCCTGATCTTAGAGGAAACGCTTTCAGTTTTTCACCATTGAGAATGTTGTTTGCTGTGGGTTTGTCATATATGGCCTTTATTATGTTGAGGTAGTTTCCCTCTATGCCCACACTCTGCAGAGTTTTTATCGTAAATGAGTGTTGAATTTTCTCAAAATCTTTTCCTTCATCTATTGAGATGATCATATGCTTTTATTCTACAATTTGTTAATATGGTGTATCACATTGATTTGTGTATATTGAAGAATCCTCGCATCCCTGGGATAAACCCCACTTGATCATGGTGTATGATCCTTTTCATGTGTTGTTCGATTCTGTTTGCTAGTATTTTGTTGAGGATTTTTACATCTATATTCATCAGTGATATTGGTCTATAATTTTCTTTCCTTGTAGTATCTCTGTCTGGTTTTGGTATCAGGGTGATGGTGGTCTCATAGAATGAGTTTGGGAGTGTTCCTTCCGCTGCAATTGTTTTGAAGAATTTGAGAAGGTTGGGTGTTAGCTCTGCTCTAAATGTTTGATAGAATTCACCTGTGATGCCATCTGGTTCTGGACTTTTGTTTGTTGGAAGATTTTTAATCACAGTTTCAATTTCATTGCTTGTGATAGGTTTGTTCATATTTTCTATTTCTTCCTGGTTCAGTCTTAGAAGGTTATCCCTTTCTAAGAATTTGTTCATTTCTTCCAGATTGTCCATTTTATTGGCCTAGAGTTGCTTGTAGTAGTCTCTTAGGATGCTTTGTATTCCTGTGGTGTCTGTTATAACTTCTGCTTTTTCACTTCTAATTTTGTTGATTTGCGTCCTCTCCCTCTTTTTCTGGAGTCCGGCTAAAGGTTGATCATTTTTGCTTATCTTCTCAAAGAACCAGCTTTTAGTTTTATTGATCTTTGCTTTCGTTTTCTTTGTTTCTATTTCATTTATTTCTGCTCTGATCTTTATGATTTCTTTCCTTCTACTAACTTTGGGTTTTGTTCTTCTTTCTCTAGTTCCTCTAGGTGTAAGGTTAGATTGTTTATTTGAGATTTTTCTTGTTTCTTGAGGTAGGCTTGTATTGCTATAAACTTCCCTCTTAGAACTCCTTTTGCTGCATCCCATAGGTTTTGGATCATCGTGTTTTTGTTGTCATTTGTCTCTAGGTAGTTTTTGATTTCCTCTTTGATTTCTTCAGTGATCGCTTGGTTATTTAGTAACGTATTGTTTAGCCTCCATGTGTTTGTGTTTTTTACGGTTTTTTCCGTGTAATTGATTTCTAATCTCATAGCATTGTGGTCGGAACAGCTGCTTGATATGATTTCAGTTTTCTTAAATTTACTGAGGCTTTATCTGTGACCCAAGATGTGATCTATCCTGGAGAATGTTCCGTGTGCAGTTGAGAAGAACGTGTAATCTGCTGTTTTTGGATGGAATGTCCTATAAATATCAATTAACTCTATCTGGTCTATTGTGTCATTTAAAGCTTGTGTTTCCTTATTAATTTTCTGTCTGGCTGATCTCCACTGGTGTAAGTGAGCTGTTAAAGTCCCCCGCTATTATTGTGTTACTGTCGATTTCCTCTTTTATAGCTGTTAGCAGTTGCCTTATACATTGAGCTGCTCCTATTTTGGGTACATATATATTTATAATTGTTATATCTTCTTCTTGGATTGATCCCCTGACCATTATGTAGTGCCTTTCCTTGTCTCTTGTAACATTCTTTATTTTAAAGTCTATTTTATCTGATATGAGTATTGCTACTCCAGCTTTCTTTTGATTTTCATTTGCATAGAATATATTTTTCCATCGCCTCACTTTGAGTCTGTATGTGTCCCTAGGTCTGAAATGGATCTCTTGTAGACAGCATATATATGGGTCTTGTTTTTGTATCCATTCAGCGAGCCTGTGTCTTTTGGTTGGAACATGTAGTGCATTCACGTTTAAGGTAATTATCGATATGTATGTTCCTACTACTATTTTCTTAATTGTTATGGGTTTGTCTTGGTGGGTCCTTTTCTTCTCTTGTGTTTCCCACTTAGAGAAGTTCCTTTAGCATTTGGTGTAGAGCTGGTTTCATGGTGCTGAATTCTCTTAGCTTTTGCTTGTCTGTAAGGCTTTTGATTTCTCCATCAAATCTGAATGAGCTCTTTGCAGGGTGGAGTACTCTTGGTTGTAGGTTCTTCCCTTTCATCACTTTAAATTTATCATGCCACTTCCTTCTGGCTTGTAGATTTTCTGCTGAGAAATCAGTTGTTATCCTTATGGGAGTTCCCTTGTATGTTATTTGTCATTTTTCCCTTGCTGCTTTCAATCATTTTTCTTTGTCGTTAATTTTTGTCAATTTGATTACTATGTGTCTTGTCATTTTTCTCCTTTGGTTTATCCTGCCTGGGACACTCTGTGCTTCTGGACTTGGGTGGCTATTTCTTTTCCCATGCTAGGGAAGTTTTTGACCATTATCTCTTTAAATATATTCTCGGGTCCTTTCTCTCTCTCTTCTCCTTCTGGGACCCCTATAATGCGAATGTTGTTGCGTTTAATGTTGTCCCAGAGGACTCTTGGGGTGTCTTCGTTTATTTTCATTCTTTTTCTTTATTCTGTTCCATGGCAGTGATTTCCACCTTTCTGTCTTCCAGGTCACTTATCCGTTCTTCTGCCACAGTTATTCTGCTACTGATTCCTTCTAGTGTATTTTTCATTTCAGTTATTCCATTGTTCACCTCTGTTTGTTTGTTCTTTAATTCTTCTAGGTGTTTGTTCCTTAATTCTTCTAGGTCTTTGTTAAACATTTCTTGCATCTTCTCGATCTTTGCCTCCTTTCTTTTTCCAAGGTCTTGGCTCAACTTCACTATCATTATTCTGAATTTTTTTTCTGGAAGGTTCCCTATCTCCACCTCATTTTGTTTTTTTTTCTGGGGTTTTATCTTGTTCCTTGATCTGGTATAAAGTCCTCTGCCTTTTCATTTTGTCTATCTTTCTGTGAATGTGGTTTTCCTTCCACAGGCTGCAGAATTGTAGTTCTTCTTGCTTCTGCTGTCTGCTCTCCGGTGGATGAGTCTATCTTAGAGGCTTGTGCAAGCTTCCTGATGGGAAGGACTGGTGGTGGGTAGAGCTGGGTGTTGCTTTGGTGGGCAGAGCTTTAATCCGCTTGTCTACGGATTAAATAAAACTTTAATAAAAAGTTTAATCCGCTTGTCTGCTGATGCATGGGGCTGGGTTCCCTCCCTGTTGGTTGTTTGGCCTGAGGCGACCCAGCCCTGGAGCCTACCTTGCTCTTGGTGGGGCTAATGGCGGACTCTGGGAGGGCTCACACCAAGGAGTATTTCCCAGAACTTCTGCTGCCAGTGTCGTTGTCCTCACGGTGAGCCACAGCCACAGCCACCACCTGCCTCTGCAGGAGACCCTCTAAAAGTAGCAGGTAGTTCTGGTCATTCTCCTACAGGGTCACTGCTCCTTCCCCTGGGTCCTGATGTGCACACTACTTTGTGTGTGCCCTCCAAGAGTGGAGTATCTGAGTGGAGTTGAGACTCTGAGACTCTGTGTGGAGTTGCACAGACTCTGGGTCCTGTGAAGCTTCGATGTTTTGTGATTCTAGAAATCCTATAGGAGACGGTCCACAGCAGGTGACGCTAATGTTGTCAGTAGAGGTGTTGAAGCCAAAGATCTGCAGTTCCAACTAGAGGTGCCGATGTACATACAGGACAAAATCATCTCATCTCATGTGAATGTAGTTCAGGCATGTTTAAGATGAATGCAGTCATGTTAATGTCTACCATATTCTATCTTGAGCCTCTCCTCAGGGACCCCCTCCTCAGTTCCTGAGGCTCCTGTAAGTCATGTACAGGGGACTGGAGAGTGGGCTCTGTCCAGTCTGAGCCCTGAGTTTCCCTGTGTGTATCTTAGGATACTTTGTATTTCTGTGGTGTCCGTTGTAACATCATCTCTTTCATTTCAGATTTATTTGGGCCCTCTCTTTTTAAAAAAACATACTACTGTTGTCTTTTATTCTTTACAGAAGTTTAATAAGTGTTTGATCTACTATCCTTACCCTATGTATACTTTTTGCAGTGAGATTTTTACTTTTCTTTGTTTCCTTGTTACTATCAATAATTAGTGAGACTTCTTTTAAGCTACCTTCAACATTGCTTATAAAGCTGCTTTATTAGTGATGACAGAGCCTTAATGGAAGTCATGTTCTGGTTGTAAATTAGAATGCAATGTGCCAGCAAATAGCCCCTTAAGTTTATGTCTCATTACTTCTTGTTCTTTTTTTAATTTAATTTTTATTTTTTGTCAGAGCAAATTTAATTAAAATGTTTTGTTTCTTCTAGGTGTGAAAGATGTGGTTCTTTTAAACATATACATATATCTATTCTTCTTTGGATCATTTTCCCATGTAGGTTATGACACGATGTTGAGTAGTCTTGTCTTGGTATTACGTAGGTCTTTGGTGATTACATATTTCACATGTGTTTCTATATCTATCTTAACCCCAATATCCTAATGTATCCAATCCTCACACCTTTCCATTTGGTGAACCATAAGTTTGTTTAATGAATCTGTGATTGCATTTCTCTGTGGAAATATCTTCATTGGTATCAATTTTTAGCTAAGACCTATAAGTGATATTATAGGATATGTGTCTTTTGCTTTCTGACTTAGTACAATTTGCCTGATTACCTCAAGAATCATACATGGTGCTGCAAATGGCATTGTTTCATTTTTTTCCCTGGCTAATATTCCATCTGTACGTGTACCAGTTCTTCTTTGGCCACGCACCTCTTGATGGACTTTCTGGTTGCCTCCATGTCTTGGCTATTGTAATACTGCTGCAATGCACATTTGCTTGCCTGTGTCTTTCCAGTTATATCTTCTTATGTTATAGGCCAAGGAGTGGGCTTGCTGTATCATATGGTAGCTCAGTGTGTATGTTTTAAAGGCACCACCATTCAGTTCTCATTAGTGGCTCTTTCCAGGTTACGTCCCACTTAAAATTGAGGGTATGCATTTCTCCAAAACACCTTCAATATTTATTGTTTGTAGTTTTCTTGTTGATGGTTATTCTAACAGGTGCGAGCTGATACCTATCTGTGGTTGAATTTGCATGTGTCCCATAATCTGTTGAAATTGAGCTTTAAAGCATGCCCTTTTTATTTATCAAACTGTGATTACAGCTTAGTTCTTCAAAGTGTTTTCTTAAAGTAAGTGTCACATTTTGAAAATTTTTGGCCATTACCTCCCTCAAGACATTTTGAGGGCACGTTTCATTTACAGCCCTGAAGTACTTGTTCATATGAAGTGACCATTAGCACAGGTTTTAAAGCTGCTTTTGCAGGTAACGGCCAGAGGGTGGCAGCCTTTCTACGTTCCCAATCTGGTAAATAGGGAAAGAGACCTTCAGCCCCAAGAGTGTCCAGCTTTATTTCTCATCCAGCTGTGGGTCTAGATATGGTCACACCAGGATGCATCACAGCCCCGGAACGAATTATGTAAAAATTTTTCCCTCTATCACTGTCTTTGTTTTTTGGGATTTTAAAGTAATTTATTTTTATAATGGGGTTTACCTGATTTTCACTGCTGTGTTTATGCCCCTTTACACCCACTTGATTCACTTACAGAGAGAAATCAATACATAGGTTTTAAGATGTTTACTAGTCAGATATATTCTTGTTCGTTGAATAGGGGGTGTTGCATCCACTTCACTGAGCAAGGAGTAGGTCTTGTCTATTACGTATTGGGTTTATGGAACGGTATCTCAGATAATTTGAAACCCTTGTTTTATGCATCACCCCACCTCACCTTTCCCGTTAACCAGCCATAGTGTGTTTTCTAAACGTGTGACTCTGTTCTGCTTTGTAATTCAGTTCAAGTGTAGTGGTTTTTAGATTCCCTCTATAAGTGATAGCTTATGATAAGTGTCTTTTTCTGTGTGACTTATTTCACTTAGAATCGTCGTACCTAAATCCACTCATCATGCTGCTACTAGCCTTATGACATTGATTTCATGGCTGAGTGTTATTCCATTGTACATAAGGACCACCACTTCTTTATCCATTTTTCTCTTTCCTGGGATATTTCAGGTGTCATGAAGTGGAGGTTCTTGTCAACACAGCAGCCCTAAACTTTGGGGTGCCTGTGTCTTCCTGATTTTTAATTTTCCCAATTTATACGCCCATGAGTGGAAGTGCCCTATGTTCTCTAAGCTGTATTTTTTCAATGTTTCAAAACACACCGTACACTTCTCCAGAGTGGCTGTTGGCAATTTACATCCCGCCCATCAGCATAGCAAGGCTCCCATTTCTCCATGGCCTGTCTTGCATTTCTGGTTTTAACACTTTTTTCAGCATGGTCCGTTTGACCGATGGGAAGCGAGAATGCTTTGTAGCACTGATTTGCCTTTCCAGGTTGCTTGGTTGGCCAAAAAGGGCGTATGCGTTTTTTCCTGAATATATTCAGGAAAAAACGCATACGCCCTTTTTGGCCAAAGGCATCATTGTCGACGTTTTGCCGCTTTTCATGTGCTTTAAAAGCGATTCGTATCTACCTCCTGAAATCTGTTTCCTGCAATTCTGCCTTGATTTCAAATCCTCTTCGTTGCCTTCCCTCAATATATTTGTGGACGAGAGTTATCATTTATAACTCTGCAGGTTTTGAATTGCAGTGCCCCTGAGCTCCATTTTTCAACTCGCTTTTTTGGGAGCTGGCCGCAAAAGCGCAGGAAGGTTTCAGGCCCTGTTCTTGTTCCGGGGCGCAGGCTGAGCCTGTGGTTAATTCTTCTTCCTGATGGGAAAATAGAGTGACCTGTGCCTGTCCCAACAACAAGAGCTAGTCTCTCATTGGTTCCACGTCTTCCCGTTCATCCTCAGGACAAATTGCAACCTGTACGAAACAGGAGGTTAAAGGTGCTGATGCTCCAAGTAGGGAGATTGCTAGTAAAGCGGCTGGAATGGCGAACACGGGCACAAGGAGATGAGAAATGAGGTGCGTTTTAGAAACCTTTCCCCATCACATGGTGTACCATCTTCTGGGTTTCTCATGCATGTTTTCGATGTAGGAAGATGCCCTTGAACCTGGAGATTTGGGACCCATGCGATGGGTACCATGCAGTATTACTTTAAAGGGTCTGCGTTTGCTCACCCAACCTCACCAAACCTCTCAGCCCCAAGAGTGTCCACCCTTATGTCTCATCCAGCTGTGGGTTTGGTATGGTCAATCCAGGTTGCATCACAGCCCCTGAACGCATTGTGTAAGAATTTCTCTCTCTTTCACTGTCTTTGTTTCATGGGTTTTTAAAAGTAATTTATTATTATAATGAGGTTTAGCTGCTTTTCACTGCTGTGTTTATGCCGCTTTACACCCACCTGACACACTAACAGAGAGATATCAATACATAGGTTTTAAGATTATTACTAGTCAGATATATTCTTGTGTGGTGAATAGGGCGTGTTGAGTCCAGTTCTCTGAGCAAGGAGTAGGTCTTGTCTATTACATATTGGGTTTATGGAATGGTATCTGAGCTAATTTGAAACCCTTGTTTTATGTATCACCCCACCTCACCTTTCCCGTTAAGCAGCCATAGTGTGTTTTCTGCATGTGTGATTCGGTTCTGTTTGTAATTCACTTCAAGTGTAACGGTGTTTACATTCCCTCTATAAGTGATACCTTATGAGAAGTTTCCTTTACTGTGTGACTTATTTCACTTAGAATCGTCGTACCTAAATCCACTCATCCTGCTGCTACTAACCTTATGACATTGATTTCATGGCTGAGTGTTATTCCATTGTACATAAGGACCACCACTTCTTTATCCATTTTTCTCTTTCCTGGGATATTTCAGGTGTCATGAAGTGGAGGTTCTTGTCAACACAGCAGCCCTAAACTTTGGGGTGCCTGTGTCTTCCTGATTTTTAATTTTCCCAATTTATACGCCCATGAGTGGAAGTGCCCTATGTTCTCTAAGCTGTATTTTTTCGATGTTTCAGAACACACCGTACACTTCTCCAGAGTGGCTGTTGGCAATTTACATCCCGCCCATCAGCATAGCAAGGCTCCCATTTCTCCATGGCCTGTCTTGCATTTCTGGTTTTGACACTTTTTTCAGCATGGACCTTTTGACCGATCGGAAGCTAGACTTCTTTGTAGCGCTGATTTGCCTTTCCAGGTTGCTTGGTTGGCCAAAAAGGGCGTATGCGTTTTTTCTTGAATATATTCAGGAAAAAACGCATACGCCCTTTTTGGCCAAGGGCATCATTGTCAACGTTTTGCCGCTTTTCATGTACTTTAAAGGCGATTCGAATATACCTCCTGAAATCTGTTTCCTGCAATTCTGCCTTGACTTCAAATCCTCTTCTTTGCCTTCCCTCAATATATTTGTGGACGAGAGTTATCATTTATAACTCTGCAGGTTTGTGAATTGCAGTGCCCTGAACCTCCATTTTACAACTCGCTTTTTTGGGAGCTGGCCGCAAAAGCACAGGATGGCTTCAGGCCCTGTTCTGGTTCCGGGGGGCAGGATGAGCCTGTGGTTAATTCTTCTTCCTCATGGGAAAATAGAGTGACCTGTGCCTGTCCCAACACCAAGAGCTAGTCTCTCGTTGGTTCCACGTCTTCCCGTTCATCCTCAGAACAAATTGCAACCTGTACGGAACAGGAGGTTAAAGGTGCTGATGCTCCAAGTAGGGAGCTTGCTAATAAAGCGGCTGGAATGGCGAACCCGGGCACAAGGAGATGAGAAATGAGGTGCGTTTTAGAAACCTTTCCCCATCACACGGTGTACCATCTTCTGGGTTTCTCATGCATGTTTTCGATGTAGGAAGATGCCCTTGAACCTGGAGATTTGGGACCCATGCGATGGGTACCACGCAGTAGTACTTTAAAGGGTCTGCGTTTGCTCACCCAACCTCACCAAACCTCTCAGCCCCAAGAGTGTCCACCCTTATGTCTCATCCAGCTGTGGGTCTAGATATGGTCAATACAGGTTGCATCACAACCCCTGAACGCATTGTGTAAGAATTTCTCTCTTTCACTGTCTTTGTTTCACGGGTTTTTAAAAGTAATTTATTTTTATAATGGGGTTTAGCTGCTTTTCACGGCTGTGTTTATGCCGCTTTACACCCACTTGACTCACTTCCAGAGAGATATCAATACACAGGTTTTACGATTCTTACTAGTCATATATGTTCTTGAGCGGTGAATAGGGGGTGTTGAGTCCAGTTCAATGAGCAAGGAGTAGGTCTTGTCTATTACATATTGGATTTATGGATCGTTATCTGAGCTAATTTGAAATCCTTGTTTTATGCATCACCCCACCTCACCTTTCCCGTTAAGCAACCATAGTGTGTTTTCTTAATGTGTGAATCTGTTCTGTTTTGTAATTCCGTTCAAGTGTAGCAGTTTTTACATTCCCTCTGTTAGTGATATCTTATGAGAAGTGTCTTTTTCTGTGTGACTTATTTCACTTAGAATAGTCCTACCTAAATCCACTCATCATGCTGCTACCAGCCTTATAATATTTATCTCACGCCCGAGTGATATACAATTGTACATATGGACCACAACTTCTTTATCCATTTTTCTCTTTCCTCGGATATTTAAGGTGGAATTAAGTGGAGGTTTTTGTCTACAGAGCAGCCCTAATGTTTGGGGTGCCTGTGTCTTGCTGATTTTTAGTTTTCCCAATTTATACGCCCATGAGTGGATGTGCCCCTTTCTCTCTAGCTGTGTTTTTTAGATGTTTTAGGAAACACCATACCCTTCTCCAGAGTCATCATTGGCAATTTATACCCCACCCATCAGTGTAACAAGGCTCCCTTTCCTCCCTGGCCTCTCCTGCATTTCTTGTTTTTACACTTTTTTAGCAAGGCCATTTTGACCGATGGGAAGTCAGACTTCTTTGTAGTGCTGAATTGCATTTCCGGCTTGCTTGTTTGGCCACAAAGGGCCTATGGGTTTTTTCCTGAATTCATTCAGAAAAAAACGCATATGCTCTTTTTGGCCAAGTGCATCATTGTCGACGTTTTGCCGCTTTTCATGTGCTTTAGGGGTGATTCGAATCTAACTCCTGAAATCTGTTTCCTGCAATTCTGCCTTGATTTCAAATCCTCTTCGTTGCCTTCCCTCAATATATTTGTGGACGAGAGTTATCATTTATAACTCTGCAGATTTGTGAATTGCAGTGCCCCTGAGCTCCATTTTTCAACTCGCTTTTTTGGGAGCTTTCCGCAGAAACTCTCATTTGCTTCTGGCCCTACTCTGGTTCCCGGTGGCAGGCTAAGCCTTTTCTTAATTCTTCTTCCTGACTGGAAAGTAGAGTGACATGTGCCTCTCCGAACATCTAGGGCTTGGCTCTCCTTGTTTCTCCTCCTTCCCCTTCTTCCTTTGGACAAATTCCAATTTCTGTGCAACTGGATGTTGAAGGTGCTGACATCCTCAAGTGGGGAGATTTTAAGGAAAAAGGCTGGAGAGGTGAACCCAACAACCAGGAAATTAGGAGTTTTGGTGCCTTTTCCAAAATCTTCCTGATCCAACCGTGTTCCATCTTCTGGGTGTCACAGGCATGTTTTAGCTGTAGGAAAGGTCCCGTGTATGTAAGGAGAACACAAGGGATTTTTCCAAATCAGTGTCTCCCCGAACTCCAATCTGGGGAATTTTTAAGCTACTGGTACATGTGTGTTCATTAAGGGACTTGGGCCGTGGGCAGAGTCCGAACTTTAGATGATTGAAGTCTTCAGGTTCAGAAACGCTCACCATCGGCCTCCTTTAGTTTCCATTTTATCTGTAGTTGATAGATGATGTCGATATAGATATCTATTGTTTTTCAGATTATTTCCCCTCAGGGGTCATTACAAAATATTGAGTATAGTTCCCTGTGCTATACAGTAGTTCCTTGTTGATGATATATTTTATACATAGCAGTGTGTATATGTTAATCTGAAACTGTTAATTTATCCCTCCTACCACTTTTCCCCTTTGGTAATAAAAAATATAAGATTTTATACTTCTCAGAAATCTAGGAGCTGAAAGAGAGGTATCATTTTCAATGGAAAATCATTCCAAACAAGGTTGAAACTTCAACCAAGATTATTAGATGTACATCCTTGGAAAGAAATCACTGCATTTCTCTACTGTTGACCTGACAAATAAGACAAACCCCTCCACTGAACTTGCTTATAATAAAGTGATGGAAATATCAAATGGAAGTGTTAGAAACATCTTATTTTACACGAGCCTTATACACTGCTCTATGTTAATTACAGTTTGGCTCACACATCTGTTCATTGAAGTTACAATGTTCTCAAATTCTGTTACTGATCCTGCAGAGTGGGCCCCAACAAGGGTCTCCCTGCCCAGTGTCATTGGAGCCAACAGATCGAGACTGACTTTGGTTCAGAAGCAAAGGAAAACTTTATATTTTGATCAGAGAATGGAGAGGTGAGAGTGTGTGCTCCCCTGCGGGTTGTGGGCCGGGCTGCTGTGTAGGGATCCTGTCAGCATCAGCGGGAGGGAGGGGGCGGAGCTCTCGAGGGCCAGGTTGGCTGGAGCTCAGGCTCCTATGTCGCAGAGTCTGCACGGGGCCCCACGAGCTGAGGTGTCGGCCCAGCCATTTTGCACTAGGAAATCGGGTCTGAAGTGTCGGGTGTGGGACCTCTGCATGTGGAAACCTAGGAGCAAGTGAAATTAGACAAAGCACAAAGGAAAAAATGGTTAGACTTTATTTTATTGCCCAGATTCTATTTTTATCTCCCAGGAATTTTTAATGGGCTTTGCCAGTGACAAAGCCCTCTTCTGCCTTTTGTCCCATTCCTCATTCTTGGGGCGCTGAGGGTGCAGACACGTCTTCTGTAAATGCTTCATGCTGAGTTGGGTGTCCTCATACCCGGGGGGAGGGGCAGGACTTCTCCCCAGCAGCCTCCAGGTGAGGTTGATTGTCCGCAGGCCTCCTCCCTCACTGCTCGTCTGCCTGAGCACCAGCATTGGAAGTTTTATAGATTCTAATGACCTTTAAGGGTCCAGGAAAGAGATGTGCAGAGACGCTGGGGGGGTGGGCGGTTTTACCCTGCTCCACATTGGTTCGGCCCCCTTAGGCTGATGGTTTCTGCCAGCCTAGATGCTCTGACCAGTAGTCTGTGCTTTCTTTAGTTAGGCCACTGAATTAACGTACAAACAGCACCAGGTGTCAGAGCCCTGCTTGCTCAACTCCCAGACAGTCCAGGGCCGGTGGTGATCCAGGACCATGACGGCCACTCAGTCAACGGCCTTTTGAAGTAGCCAGGAGTACAGCCGGTCTCATTGGCCGCCGTCACTGCGGTGTCTGTAGGCTTTTCTATGGTGGCAGCGTTATTTACGGTTCCCCTGCCAAGTTTATTAGCTCCGCTCTGGGTGCAGTAAGTCCTGTAAGCAATAGTCTGCTCTTTTGGGGCACACTCTTGTTGTTTTCTGAGAGAAGCTCCAGGTCAAGTGATGGTCACACGAGTCGTCATGGGGGCCCATTGCCCCAGGTTGTCTCTCTGGAGGTTGGTGTTGGAGGGCCTCCTCACTCGAGGTCATTGTGCCCACGGAGCAATCCCTGCAACTTCAGGGCATGGTGGGTGGTTAGGATCACCAAGTGGCGTCCTTTTCCCTTAGAGGGAGCTGGCCTTGCGGGCTGCTGATTTCCAGGTTTTTAGATACCCCCAGTATCCTGGTCAGATGGGGTGGCTGGCCAATGCCTGGAGGGCATTCTTACATTGTTCCATTTCAAGTGGTCCCAGTTTTTGCACTAATACTCCAAGGGCGATTCGCCTTGGACCAGGAATGTAAAGGTCAAAGGGTTTAGCTAACTTAGGGAGGTTCAGGGCCAGGGTCTGAATTGACTGCTCTTTCCATTCTTGAAAGGCCGCTTCTGGATTCTATTCAAAAGGATCATCATCTTTTCCTTTCAGTGTTTCATATAGAGGCCCAGCTATTAGACTGTAGTTAGGGATCCAGATGCAGCAAACCCCGGTCTCCCCAGGAACCCCTAAGCTGTCTTCTAGTTTCAGGAAAGGTGAGGCTGCAAATGGCTTCTTCCCTTTCCTGGGGTGGGCTTCTCCGACCTTCTGTGCGAATGAAGCCCAGGAAGGCCACCTTAGTTTGTGATATTTGAGCCTTTTCCTTGGACACCTTCTATCTTTTATTGGCTAGGTAGTTCAGAGGCCTCCTTAGTCGGGCTGGTGATCAGAATGTCATCTGCATATTGAAGGAGGGTTCCCTTCTCCAGAGGTAGATCTTTTAGGTCTTTAGCTAACGTTTCCCCAAAGATGGTGTGGGAATTTTTGAACCCCTGGGGCAGGACGGCCCAGCAGTATTGTTTTTGTTGTAGGTTGAGTCCTGCCACTCACAGGCAAAATTTCTTGTGACTCTGGGACTAATGGAATACAGAAGAAGGCATCATTGAAGTCTAATACAGAATGCCATGTCCTGGTGGATGGTAGAATGACCAGCAGGGTGTAGGAATTAGGAACTACTAGATGTATATCCTCTGTGGCTTCACTGACTGTCCTGGCGTCCTCTACCAGGTCCCCAGCAGCCCACGGGGCTCTTGTGGTCAGGCCCCTCCCAGGATATGGAGCTCACCTGGGCAGGTACGCAGCAGCCCACGGGGCTCTCGTGGGCAGGCCCCTCCCTGGATATGGAGCTCCCGTGGACAGGTACCCCGGCAGGGCTGGGCACACAGGAACCGTGCACATAGCCCTCATTGCAGAGCACCCCCAGCACCCCTGTCACTCAGAGCTGACACAGAGCACCTCAGAGCAGAGCTTGAACTAACAAACAGCAGCTCCAACAGGTCTGTGACCCTAGGCTTCACTCTGTGCGGCCTCCCTCTGCCTGGTCTTCCAGGGGCTTCCACTGCAGCCGGGGCACCAGGCCTCTGTCTCCACCCACCACCCCTCCTCTCCCTGGCTCCTGGGTTCCTCTCATTAGCAGAGGGTCTTCTTGAAGTTGTCTCCCACTCATGGACCAGATAAAATGATTCGAAAACAAGCCAGGGCTGCCGCCCCTTATCTATCCTGACTCTCGGGACCCTACACCTGTTCCTTGGATCTGGCCGGTGCAGCAAAGCCCATTTTCTGCAACTCTGAGCCCCCGAGGGGCGAGGATTGGCTGACCTGGGCAGCCTGACCCGGCCGGCCAGCCCTTCCCAGGTGTGCCTGGGTTGAGGTCAATATAAACACCCCTCCAGGCAGCAAAAGCCTCTGCAGCTGTGCCTGACGCCATATTCTCTGCCCCGTCAGCAGTCTCGGGGTTGGGCTGGTGGGAGGGAGTAGGGCCCACGGCTCTATGAGTGGCCCAGTGTGACTGGGGCTCTGCTGGACTTTCTGCAGGAGTTGCCGGGCTGCCACCTGCTAAAGAAGAGGATGTGTCACCCATACTTGCTGCTGGAATTTCTCCCCGGGCAGAGGTGAGGAAGGAAAAAAGCAGTGGGGGCCGGGACAGGAGGGGTACCTCAGGCAGGGAAATGGAAAGCTTCCAGATGAGCGCCCGGGGCCAGGACCATCCTGGCTGGCCTGCAGGCACCAAGTCGGCCTGCGTGCTGTCGCTGGTGTGACTCCAAGCCCCTTCCTCTAGTTTTTAAAGTCTTTGCACACATTCAGGTGTTTTACCTGGGAAGGGTGGGAAAAGTTCAGCAGCAGCTGGCCTGGGGCTCAGCTCACGTTTACTCAGAGACGCCTCCTCACGGTCCCCCAGCTTTGCAATGAGGACGCTCCTCGTGTGGGGGCTGCTGGCTGCATGGGAGATGATTCCCCACCTGTGACCAACTTCAGAATTGTTTACCCCTGGAGCAAGTGCCCTGATAGGGTTTTCCTCTGTATGACCAGTGGGTTCTGTTTTTTTTTTTTTTTCTTTTTTGGTTCAAGGTAAGTTTTATTCCTCTTTTTGTATTTATGGATATAAGCATGGAAATAATTCATTCATATAAATACGTCTATGGGAAGGACAGAACTTTTTTTTCTGTTTTATTTTTTTAAGTATTATTTATTTTTTAATTTTTGAATTTATTTTATTCATTTTTTTATACAGCAGGCTCTTATTGGTAACCTATTTTATACATATAAGTGTATATATGTCAATCCCAGGCTCGCAATTCATCCCACCACCACCACCCTGCCACTTTCCCCCCTTGGTGTCCATACATTTGTTCTCTACATCTGTGTCTCTATTTCTGCCTTGCAAACCGGTTCATCTTTACCATTTTTCTAGGTTCCACATGTATGCGTTAATATACGATATTTGTTTTTCTCTTTCTGACTTACTTCACTCTGTATGACAGTCTCTAGATCTATCCACGTCTCTACAAATGACCCAATTTCATTCCTTTTTATGGCTGAGTAATATTCCATTTTATATATGTAGCACATCTTTTCTGTTCGTCTGTCTATGGGCATTTAGGTTGCTTCCATGACCTGGCTATTGTAAACAGTGCTGCAATGAATATTGTGGTGAATATGTCTTTTTGAATTATGGTTTTCTCTGGGTATATGGCCAGTAGTGGGATTGCTGGGTCATATGGTAATTCTATTTTTAGTTTCTTAAGGAACCTCCATACTGTTCTCCATCGTGACTGTATCAATTTACATTCCCACAAATAGTGTAAGAGGGTTCCCTTTTCTCCACACCCTCTCCAGCATTTGTTGCTTGTAGATTTTCTGATGATGCCCATTCTAACTCGTGTGAGGCGATACCTCATTGTAGTTTTGGTTTATATTTCTCTAATAATTAGTGATGTTGAGCAGCTTTTCATGTGCTTCTTGGTCATCTGTATGTCTTCTTGGGACAAATGTCTATTTACGTCATCTGCCCATTTTTGGATTGGGTTGTTTGTTTTTTTACTGTTGAGCTGCATGAGCTGTTTATATACATTGGAGATTAATCCTTTGTCCATTGATTCGTTTGCAAATATTTTCTCCCATTGTGAGGGTTGTCTTTTCGTCTTGTTTGTAGTTTCCTTTGCTTTGCAAAAGCTTTTAGGTTTCATTTGCTCCCATATGTTTATTTTTTTTATTCCATTACTCTAGGAGGTGGATCAAAAAAGATCTTGCTGTGATTTATGTCAAAGAGTATTCTTCCTGTGTTTTCCTCTAAGAGTTTTATAGTGTCCGGTCTTACATTTCGGTCTCTAATCCATTTTGAGTTTATTTTTTGTGTATGGTGTTAGGGAGTGTTCTAATTTCATTCTTTTACATGTAGCTGTCCATTTTTCCCAGCACCACTTATTGAAGAGACTGTCTTTTCTCCTTTGTATACCCTTGCCTCCTTTGTCATAGATTAGTGGGCCATAGGTGTGTAGGTTTATCTCTGGGCTTTTTTTTTTCTTTTACATCTTTATTGGAGTATAATTGCTTTACAATTGTGTGTTAGTTTCTGCTGTATAAAAAAGTGAATCAGCTGTGCGTATACATATAACACCATATCCCCTCCCTCTTGCAACTCCCTCTCACTCCCTTATCCCACCCTTTTAGGTGGTCACAAAGCACAGAGCTGATCTCCCTGTGCTATGTGGCTGCTTCCCAGTAGCTATCAATTTTACATTTGGTAGTGTATATATGTCCATACCACTCTCTCACTTTGTCCCAGCTTACCCTTCCCTCTCCCCATGTCCTCAAGTCCTTTCTCTACGTCTGTGTCCTTAATCCTTTCCTGCCCCTAGGTTCTTCATAAACTTTTTTTTTAAGATTCCATATATATGTGTTAGCATACGGTATTTGTTTTTCTCTTTCTGACTTACTTCACTCTGTAGGACAGACTCTAGATCCATCCACCTCACTAAAAGTAACTCAATTTCGTTTCTTTTTATGGCTGAATAATGTTCCATTGTATATTTGTGCCACATCTTCCTTATCCATTTATCTGTTGATGGACACTTAGGTTGCTTCCATGTCCTGGCTATTGTAAATAGAGCTACAGTGAACATTTTGGTACATGACTCTTTTTGAATTATGGTTTTCTCAGGGTAAATGTCCAGGAGTGGGTTTGCTGGGTTGTATGGTAGTTCTATTTTTAGTGTTTAAGGAACCCCCATACCGTTCTCCCTAGTGGCTATATCAATTTACATTCCCACCAACAGTGCAAGAGGGTTCCCTTTGCTCCAATAAATGCCTCTCCAGCATTTATTGTTGGTAGATTTTTTGATGATGGCCATTCTGACTGGTGTGAGGTGATACCTCACTGTAGTTTTGATTTGCATTTCTCTAATGATTAGTGATGTTCAGCATCCTTTCATGTGTTTGTTGGCAACCTGTATATCTTCTTTGGAGAAATGTCTATTTAGGTCTTCTGCCCATTTTTGGATTGGGTTGTTTGGTTTTGTGATATTGAGCTACATGAGCTGCTTTTTGGAGATTAATCCTTTGCCATTTGCTTCATTTGAAAATATTTTCTCCCATTCTGATGGTTGTCTTTTCATCTTGCTTATGTTTTCCTTTGCTGTGCAAAAGAATTTATGTTTCATTCGGTCCCATTTTTTTATTTTTGTTTTTATTTCCATTTCTCTAGGAGGTGGGTCAAAAAGGATCTTGCTGTGATTTATGTCATAGACTGTTCTGCTTATGTTTTCCTCTAAGAGTTTTATAGTGGCTGGTCTTATATTTAGGTCTCTAATCCATTTTGAGTTTATTTTGGTGTATGGTGTTAGGGAGTGTACTAATTTCATTCTTTTACATGTAACTGTCCAGTTTTCCCAGCACCACTTGCTGAAGACACTGTCTTTTCTCCATTGTATACCCTTGCCTCCTTTGTCATAGATTAGTGAACCATAGGTACGTGGGTTTATCTCTGTGCTTTCTATCCTGTTCTATTGACCTATATTTCTGTTCTTGTGTCAGTACCATATTATCTTGATTACTGTAGCTTTGCAATATAGTCTGAAGTCTGGAAGTCTGATTCCTCCAGCTCTTTTTTTTTCCCCCCTCAAGACTGCTTTGGCTATCCAGGGTCTTTTGTGTCTCCCTACAAATTTTAAGATTTTTTTTTCTTGTTCTGTAGAAAATGCCAAAGGTATTTTGATCGGGATTGCATTGAATCTGTAGATTGCTTTGGGTAGTATAGTCATTTTCACAATATTGATTCTTCTAATCCGAGAACATGGTATATGTCTCCATCTGTTTATATCATCTTTGATTTCTTTCATCAGTGTCTTATAGTTTTCTGAGTACAGGTCTTTTACTTCCTTAGGTAGGTTTATTCCTAGGTATTTTATTCTTTTTGTTGCAGTGGTAATGGGATTGTTTCCTTAATTTCTCTTTCTGATCTTTCACTGTTAGTGTATAGGAATGCAAGCAATTTCTGTGCATTAATTTTGTATCCTGCAACTTTACCAAATTCATTGATTAGCTCCAGTGGTTTTCTGGTGGCATCTTTAGGATTCTCTATCTATGATATCATGTCATCTGCAAACAGTGACAATTTTACTTCTTCTTTTCCTTTTTGTATTCCTTTTATTTCTTTTTCTTCTCTGATTGCCATGGCTAGGACTTCCAAAACTATGTTGAATAGCAGTGGTGAGAGTGGACATCCTCGTCTTGTTCCTGATCTTAGAGGAAACGCTTTCAGTTTTTCACCATTGAGAATGTTGTTTGCTGTGGGTTTGTCATATATGGCCTTTATTATGTTGAGGTAGTTTCCCTCTATGCCCACACTCTGCAGAGTTTTTATCGTAAATGAGTGTTGAATTTTCTCAAAATCTTTTCCTTCATCTATTGAGATGATCATATGCTTTTATTCTACAATTTGTTAATATGGTGTATCACATTGATTTGTGTATATTGAAGAATCCTCGCATCCCTGGGATAAACCCCACTTGATCATGGTGTATGATCCTTTTCATGTGTTGTTCGATTCTGTTTGCTAGTATTTTGTTGAGGATTTTTACATCTATATTCATCAGTGATATTGGTCTATAATTTTCTTTCCTTGTAGTATCTCTGTCTGGTTTTGGTATCAGGGTGATGGTGGTCTCATAGAATGAGTTTGGGAGTGTTCCTTCCGCTGCAATTGTTTTGAAGAATTTGAGAAGGTTGGGTGTTAGCTCTGCTCTAAATGTTTGATAGAATTCACCTGTGATGCCATCTGGTTCTGGACTTTTGTTTGTTGGAAGATTTTTAATCACAGTTTCAATTTCATTGCTTGTGATAGGTTTGTTCATATTTTCTATTTCTTCCTGGTTCAGTCTTAGAAGGTTATCCCTTTCTAAGAATTTGTTCATTTCTTCCAGATTGTCCATTTTATTGGCCTAGAGTTGCTTGTAGTAGTCTCTTAGGATGCTTTGTATTCCTGTGGTGTCTGTTATAACTTCTGCTTTTTCACTTCTAATTTTGTTGATTTGCGTCCTCTCCCTCTTTTTCTGGAGTCCGGCTAAAGGTTGATCATTTTTGCTTATCTTCTCAAAGAACCAGCTTTTAGTTTTATTGATCTTTGCTTTCGTTTTCTTTGTTTCTATTTCATTTATTTCTGCTCTGATCTTTATGATTTCTTTCCTTCTACTAACTTTGGGTTTTGTTCTTCTTTCTCTAGTTCCTCTAGGTGTAAGGTTAGATTGTTTATTTGAGATTTTTCTTGTTTCTTGAGGTAGGCTTGTATTGCTATAAACTTCCCTCTTAGAACTCCTTTTGCTGCATCCCATAGGTTTTGGATCATCGTGTTTTTGTTGTCATTTGTCTCTAGGTAGTTTTTGATTTCCTCTTTGATTTCTTCAGTGATCGCTTGGTTATTTAGTAACGTATTGTTTAGCCTCCATGTGTTTGTGTTTTTTACGGTTTTTTCCGTGTAATTGATTTCTAATCTCATAGCATTGTGGTCGGAACAGCTGCTTGATATGATTTCAGTTTTCTTAAATTTACTGAGGCTTTATCTGTGACCCAAGATGTGATCTATCCTGGAGAATGTTCCGTGTGCAGTTGAGAAGAACGTGTAATCTGCTGTTTTTGGATGGAATGTCCTATAAATATCAATTAACTCTATCTGGTCTATTGTGTCATTTAAAGCTTGTGTTTCCTTATTAATTTTCTGTCTGGCTGATCTCCACTGGTGTAAGTGAGCTGTTAAAGTCCCCCGCTATTATTGTGTTACTGTCGATTTCCTCTTTTATAGCTGTTAGCAGTTGCCTTATACATTGAGCTGCTCCTATTTTGGGTACATATATATTTATAATTGTTATATCTTCTTCTTGGATTGATCCCCTGACCATTATGTAGTGCCTTTCCTTGTCTCTTGTAACATTCTTTATTTTAAAGTCTATTTTATCTGATATGAGTATTGCTACTCCAGCTTTCTTTTGATTTTCATTTGCATAGAATATATTTTTCCATCGCCTCACTTTGAGTCTGTATGTGTCCCTAGGTCTGAAATGGATCTCTTGTAGACAGCATATATATGGGTCTTGTTTTTGTATCCATTCAGCGAGCCTGTGTCTTTTGGTTGGAACATGTAGTGCATTCACGTTTAAGGTAATTATCGATATGTATGTTCCTACTACTATTTTCTTAATTGTTATGGGTTTGTCTTGGTGGGTCCTTTTCTTCTCTTGTGTTTCCCACTTAGAGAAGTTCCTTTAGCATTTGGTGTAGAGCTGGTTTCATGGTGCTGAATTCTCTTAGCTTTTGCTTGTCTGTAAGGCTTTTGATTTCTCCATCAAATCTGAATGAGCTCTTTGCAGGGTGGAGTACTCTTGGTTGTAGGTTCTTCCCTTTCATCACTTTAAATTTATCATGCCACTTCCTTCTGGCTTGTAGATTTTCTGCTGAGAAATCAGTTGTTATCCTTATGGGAGTTCCCTTGTATGTTATTTGTCATTTTTCCCTTGCTGCTTTCAATCATTTTTCTTTGTCGTTAATTTTTGTCAATTTGATTACTATGTGTCTTGTCATTTTTCTCCTTTGGTTTATCCTGCCTGGGACACTCTGTGCTTCTGGACTTGGGTGGCTATTTCTTTTCCCATGCTAGGGAAGTTTTTGACCATTATCTCTTTAAATATATTCTCGGGTCCTTTCTCTCTCTCTTCTCCTTCTGGGGCCCCTATAATGCGAATGTTGTTGCGTTTAATGTTGTCCCAGAGGACTCTTGGGGTGTCTTCGTTTATTTTCATTCTTTTTCTTTATTCTGTTCCATGGCAGTGATTTCCACCTTTCTGTCTTCCAGGTCACTTATCCGTTCTTCTGCCACAGTTATTCTGCTACTGATTCCTTCTAGTGTATTTTTCATTTCAGTTATTCCATTGTTCACCTCTGTTTGTTTGTTCTTTAATTCTTCTAGGTGTTTGTTCCTTAATTCTTCTAGGTCTTTGTTAAACATTTCTTGCATCTTCTCGATCTTTGCCTCCTTTCTTTTTCCAAGGTCTTGGCTCAACTTCACTATCATTATTCTGAATTTTTTTTCTGGAAGGTTCCCTATCTCCACCTCATTTTGTTTTTTTTTCTGGGGTTTTATCTTGTTCCTTGATCTGGTATAAAGTCCTCTGCCTTTTCATTTTGTCTATCTTTCTGTGAATGTGGTTTTCCTTCCACAGGCTGCAGAATTGTAGTTCTTCTTGCTTCTGCTGTCTGCTCTCCGGTGGATGAGTCTATCTTAGAGGCTTGTGCAAGCTTCCTGATGGGAAGGACTGGTGGTGGGTAGAGCTGGGTGTTGCTTTGGTGGGCAGAGCTTTAATCCGCTTGTCTACGGATTAAATAAAACTTCAATAAAAAGTTTAATCCGCTTGTCTGCTGATGCATGGGGCTGGGTTCCCTCCCTGTTGGTTGTTTGGCCTGAGGCGACCCAGCCCTGGAGCCTACCTTGCTCTTGGTGGGGCTAATGGCGGACTCTGGGAGGGCTCACACCAAGGAGTATTTCCCAGAACTTCTGCTGCCAGTGTCGTTGTCCTCACGGTGAGCCACAGCCACAGCCACCACCTGCCTCTGCAGGAGACCCTCTAAAAGTAGCAGGTAGTTCTGGTCATTCTCCTACAGGGTCACTGCTCCTTCCCCTGGGTCCTGATGTGCACACTACTTTGTGTGTGCCCTCCAAGAGTGGAGTATCTGAGTGGAGTTGAGACTCTGAGACTCTGTGTGGAGTTGCACAGACTCTGGGTCCTGTGAAGCTTCGATGTTTTGTGATTCTAGAAATCCTATAGGAGACGGTCCACAGCAGGTGACGCTAATGTTGTCAGTAGAGGTGTTGAAGCCAAAGATCTGCAGTTCCAACTAGAGGTGCCGATGTACATACAGGACAAAATCATCTCATCTCATGTGAATGTAGTTCAGGCATGTTTAAGATGAATGCAGTCATGTTAATGTCTACCATATTCTATCTTGAGCCTCTCCTCAGGGACCCCCTCCTCAGTTCCTGAGGCTCCTGTAAGTCATGTACAGGGGACTGGAGAGTGGGCTCTGTCCAGTCTGAGCCCTGAGTTTCCCTGTGTGTATCTTAGGATACTTTGTATTTCTGTGGTGTCCGTTGTAACATCATCTCTTTCATTTCAGATTTATTTGGGCCCTCTCTTTTTAAAAAAACATACTACTGTTGTCTTTTATTCTTTACAGAAGTTTAATAAGTGTTTGATCTACTATCCTTACCCTATGTATACTTTTTGCAGTGAGATTTTTACTTTTCTTTGTTTCCTTGTTACTATCAATAATTAGTGAGACTTCTTTTAAGCTACCTTCAACATTGCTTATAAAGCTGCTTTATTAGTGATGACAGAGCCTTAATGGAAGTCATGTTCTGGTTGTAAATTAGAATGCAATGTGCCAGCAAATAGCCCCTTAAGTTTATGTCTCATTACTTCTTGTTCTTTTTTTAATTTAATTTTTATTTTTTGTCAGAGCAAATTTAATTAAAATGTTTTGTTTCTTCTAGGTGTGAAAGATGTGGTTCTTTTAAACATATACATATATCTATTCTTCTTTGGATCATTTTCCCATGTAGGTTATGACACGATGTTGAGTAGTCTTGTCTTGGTATTACGTAGGTCTTTGGTGATTACATATTTCACATGTGTTTCTATATCTATCTTAACCCCAATATCCTAATGTATCCAATCCTCACACCTTTCCATTTGGTGAACCATAAGTTTGTTTAATGAATCTGTGATTGCATTTCTCTGTGGAAATATCTTCATTGGTATCAATTTTTAGCTAAGACCTATAAGTGATATTATAGGATATGTGTCTTTTGCTTTCTGACTTAGTACAATTTGCCTGATTACCTCAAGAATCATACATGGTGCTGCAAATGGCATTGTTTCATTTTTTTCCCTGGCTAATATTCCATCTGTACGTGTACCAGTTCTTCTTTGGCCACGCACCTCTTGATGGACTTTCTGGTTGCCTCCATGTCTTGGCTATTGTAATACTGCTGCAATGCACATTTGCTTGCCTGTGTCTTTCCAGTTATATCTTCTTATGTTATAGGCCAAGGAGTGGGCTTGCTGTATCATATGGTAGCTCAGTGTGTATGTTTTAAAGGCACCACCATTCAGTTCTCATTAGTGGCTCTTTCCAGGTTACGTCCCACTTAAAATTGAGGGTATGCATTTCTCCAAAACACCTTCAATATTTATTGTTTGTAGTTTTCTTGTTGATGGTTATTCTAACAGGTGCGAGCTGATACCTATCTGTGGTTGAATTTGCATGTGTCCCATAATCTGTTGAAATTGAGCTTTAAAGCATGCCCTTTTTATTTATCAAACTGTGATTACAGCTTAGTTCTTCAAAGTGTTTTCTTAAAGTAAGTGTCACATTTTGAAAATTTTTGGCCATTACCTCCCTCAAGACATTTTGAGGGCACGTTTCATTTACAGCCCTGAAGTACTTGTTCATATGAAGTGACCATTAGCACAGGTTTTAAAGCTGCTTTTGCAGGTAACGGCCAGAGGGTGGCAGCCTTTCTACGTTCCCAATCTGGTAAATAGGGAAAGAGACCTTCAGCCCCAAGAGTGTCCAGCTTTATTTCTCATCAGCTGTGGGTCTAGATATGGTCACACCAGGATGCATCACAGCCCCGGAACGAATTATGTAAAAATTTTTCCCTCTATCACTGTCTTTGTTTTTTGGGATTTTAAAGTAATTTATTTTTATAATGGGGTTTACCTGATTTTCACTGCTGTGTTTATGCCCCTTTACACCCACTTGATTCACTTACAGAGAGAAATCAATACATAGGTTTTAAGATGTTTACTAGTCAGATATATTCTTGTTCGTTGAATAGGGGGTGTTGCATCCACTTCACTGAGCAAGGAGTAGGTCTTGTCTATTACATATTGGGTTTATGGATCGGTATTTGAGCTAATATGAAACCCTTGTTTTATGCATCACCCCACCTCACCTTTCCCGTTAAGCAGCCATAGTGTGTTTTCTAAATGTGTGACTCTGTTCTGTTTTGTAATTCAGTTCAAGTGTAACGGTTTTCACATTCCCTCTACAAGTGATATCTTATGATAAGTGTCTTTTTCTGTGTAACTTATTTCACTTAGAATCGTCGAACATAAATCCACTCATCATGCTGCTAATAGCCTTATGACATTGATTTCATGGCTGAGTGATATTCCATTGTATATAAGGACCACAACATCGTTATCCCTTTTCCTATTTCCTGGGATATTTAAGGTGTAATGAAGAGGAGGTTCTTGTCAACAGAGCAGCCCTAAACTTTGGTGTGCCTGTGTCTTGCTGATTTTTAGTTTTCCCAATTTATACGCCCATGAGTGGAAATGCCCTATGTTCTCTAAGCTGTGTTTTTTAGATGTTTCAGGACACACCGTACACTTCTCCAGAGTGGCTGTTGGCAATTTACATACCGCCCATCAGTGTAGCAAGGCTCCCATTTCTCCATGGCCTGTCCTGCATTTCTGGTTTTGACACTTTTTTCAGCATGGCCCTTTTGACCGATGGGAAGCGAGACTTTTTCTAGCGCTGATTTGCCTTTCCAGGTTGCTTGGTTGGCCAAAAAGGGCGTATGCGTTTTTTCCTGAATATATTCAGGAAAAAACGCATACACACTTTTTGGCCAAGGGTATCATTGTCAACGTTTTGCTGCTTTTCATTTGCTTTAAAGGCGATTCGAATCTACCTCCTTAAGTCTGTTTCCTGCAATTCTGCCTTGCTTTCAAATCCTCTTCGTTGCCTTCCCTCAATATATTTGTAGACGAGAGTTATCATTGATAACTCTGCAGGTTTGTGAATTGCAGTGCCCCTGAGATCCATTTTTCAACTCGCTTTTTTGGGAGTTGGCCGCAAAAGCGCAGGATTGCTTCAGGCCCTGTTCTACTTCCGGGGGGCAGGCTGAGCCTTTGGTTAATTCTTCTTTCTGAAGGGAAAATAGAGTGACCTGTGATTGTCCCAACACCTAGATCTAGTCTCTAATTGGTTCCCCCTCTTCCCGTTCATCCTCAGTACAAATTGCAACCTGTACGGAACAGGAAGTTAAAGGTGCTGATGCTCCAAGTAGGGAGATTGCTAGGAAAGTGGCTGGAATGGCGAACCCGAGCACAAGGAGATGAGAAATGAGGTGCATTTTAGAAACCTTTCCCGATCACATGGTGTACCATCTTCTGGGTTTCTCATGCATGTTTTTGATGTAGGAAGATGCCCTTGAACCTGGAGATTTGGGACCCATGGGATGGGTGTCACGCAGTATTACTTTAAAGGGTCTGCGTTTGCTCATCCAACCTCACCAAACCTCTCAGCCGCAAAAGTGTCCACCCTTATGTCTCACCCAGCTGTGGGTCTAGATATGGTCGATCCAGGTTGGATCACAGCCCCTGAACGAATTGTGTAAGAATTTCTCTCTCTTTCACTGTCTTTGTATCATGGGTTTTTAAAAGTAATTTATTTTTATAATGGGATTTAGCTGCTTTTCACTACTGTGTTTATGCGGCTTTACACCCACTTGACACACTAACAGAGAGATATCAATACATAGGTTTTAAGATTACTACTAATCAAATATATTCTTTTGCAGTGAATAGGGTGTGCTGAGTCCTGTTCTCTGAGCAAGGAGTAGTTCTTGTCTATTACGTATTGGGTTTATGGAACGGTATCTCAGATAATTTGAAACCCTTGTTTTATGCATCACCCCACCTCACCTTTCCCGTTAACCAGCCATAGTGTGTTTTCTAAACGTGTGACTCTGTTCTGCTTTGTAATTCAGTTCAAGTGTAGTGGTTTTTAGATTCCCTCTATAAGTGATAGCTTATGATAAGTGTCTTTTTCTGTGTGACTTATTTCACTTAGAATCGTCGTACCTAAATCCACTCATCATGCTGCTACTAGCCTTATGACATTGATTTCATGGCTGAGTGTTATTCCATTGTACATAAGGACCACCACTTCTTTATCCATTTTTCTCTTTCCTGGGATATTTCAGGTGTCATGAAGTGGAGGTTCTTGTCAACACAGCAGCCCTAAACTTTGGGGTGCCTGTGTCTTCCTGATTTTTAATTTTCCCAATTTATACGCCCATGAGTGGAAGTGCCCTATGTTCTCTAAGCTGTATTTTTTCAATGTTTCAAAACACACCGTACACTTCTCCAGAGTGGCTGTTGGCAATTTACATCCCGCCCATCAGCATAGCAAGGCTCCCATTTCTCCATGGCCTGTCTTGCATTTCTGGTTTTAACACTTTTTTCAGCATGGTCCGTTTGACCGATGGGAAGCGAGAATGCTTTGTAGCACTGATTTGCCTTTCCAGGTTGCTTGGTTGGCCAAAAAGGGCGTATGCGTTTTTTCCTGAATATATTCAGGAAAAAACGCATACGCCCTTTTTGGCCAAAGGCATCATTGTCGACGTTTTGCCGCTTTTCATGTGCTTTAAAAGCGATTCGTATCTACCTCCTGAAATCTGTTTCCTGCAATTCTGCCTTGATTTCAAATCCTCTTCGTTGCCTTCCCTCAATATATTTGTGGACGAGAGTTATCATTTATAACTCTGCAGGTTTTGAATTGCAGTGCCCCTGAGCTCCATTTTTCAACTCGCTTTTTTGGGAGCTGGCCGCAAAAGCGCAGGAAGGTTTCAGGCCCTGTTCTTGTTCCGGGGCGCAGGCTGAGCCTGTGGTTAATTCTTCTTCCTGATGGGAAAATAGAGTGACCTGTGCCTGTCCCAACACCAAGAGCTAGTCTCTCATTGGTTCCACGTCTTCCCGTTCATCCTCAGGACAAATTGCAACCTGTACGAAACAGGAGGTTAAAGGTGCTGATGCTCCAAGTAGGGAGATTGCTAGTAAAGCGGCTGGAATGGCGAACACGGGCACAAGGAGATGAGAAATGAGGTGCGTTTTAGAAACCTTTCCCCATCACATGGTGTACCATCTTCTGGGTTTCTCATGCATGTTTTCGATGTAGGAAGATGCCCTTGAACCTGGAGATTTGGGACCCATGCGATGGGTACCATGCAGTATTACTTTAAAGGGTCTGCGTTTGCTCACCCAACCTCACCAAACCTCTCAGCCCCAAGAGTGTCCACCCTTATGTCTCATCCAGCTGTGGGTTTGGTATGGTCAATCCAGGTTGCATCACAGCCCCTGAACGCATTGTGTAAGAATTTCTCTCTCTTTCACTGTCTTTGTTTCATGGGTTTTTAAAAGTAATTTATTATTATAATGAGGTTTAGCTGCTTTTCACTGCTGTGTTTATGCCGCTTTACACCCACCTGACACACTAACAGAGAGATATCAATACATAGGTTTTAAGATTATTACTAGTCAGATATATTCTTGTGTGGTGAATAGGGCGTGTTGAGTCCAGTTCTCTGAGCAAGGAGTAGGTCTTGTCTATTACATATTGGGTTTATGGAATGGTATCTGAGCTAATTTGAAACCCTTGTTTTATGTATCACCCCACCTCACCTTTCCCGTTAAGCAGCCATAGTGTGTTTTCTGCATGTGTGACTCGGTTCTGTTTGTAATTCACTTCAAGTGTAACGGTGTTTACATTCCCTCTATAAGTGATACCTTATGAGAAGTTTCCTTTACTGTGTGACTTATTTCACTTAGAATCGTCGTACCTAAATCCACTCATCCTGCTGCTACTAACCTTATGACATTGATTTCATGGCTGAGTGTTATTCCATTGTACATAAGGACCACCACTTCTTTATCCATTTTTCTCTTTCCTGGGATATTTCAGGTGTCATGAAGTGGAGGTTCTTGTCAACACAGCAGCCCTAAACTTTGGGGTGCCTGTGTCTTCCTGATTTTTAATTTTCCCAATTTATACGCCCATGAGTGGAAGTGCCCTATGTTCTCTAAGCTGTATTTTTTCGATGTTTCAGAACACACCGTACACTTCTCCAGAGTGGCTGTTGGCAATTTACATCCCGCCCATCAGCATAGCAAGGCTCCCATTTCTCCATGGCCTGTCTTGCATTTCTGGTTTTGACACTTTTTTCAGCATGGACCTTTTGACCGATCGGAAGCTAGACTTCTTTGTAGCGCTGATTTGCCTTTCCAGGTTGCTTGGTTGGCCAAAAAGGGCGTATGCGTTTTTTCTTGAATATATTCAGGAAAAAACGCATACGCCCTTTTTGGCCAAGGGCATCATTGTCAACGTTTTGCCGCTTTTCATGTACTTTAAAGGCGATTCGAATATACCTCCTGAAATCTGTTTCCTGCAATTCTGCCTTGACTTCAAATCCTCTTCTTTGCCTTCCCTCAATATATTTGTGGACGAGAGTTATCATTTATAACTCTGCAGGTTTGTGAATTGCAGTGCCCTGAACCTCCATTTTACAACTCGCTTTTTTGGGAGCTGGCCGCAAAAGCGCAGGATGGCTTCAGGCCCTGTTCTGGTTCCGGGGGGCAGGATGAGCCTGTGGTTAATTCTTCTTCCTCATGGGAAAATAGAGTGACCTGTGCCTGTCCCAACACCAAGAGCTAGTCTCTCGTTGGTTCCACGTCTTCCCGTTCATCCTCAGAACAAATTGCAACCTGTACGGAACAGGAGGTTAAAGGTGCTGATGCTCCAAGTAGGGAGCTTGCTAATAAAGTGGCTGGAATGGCGAACCCGGGCACAAGGAGATGAGAAATGAGGTGCGTTTTAGAAACCTTTCCCCATCACACGGTGTACCATCTTCTGGGTTTCTCATGCATGTTTTCGATGTAGGAAGATGCCCTTGAACCTGGAGATTTGGGACCCATGCGATGGGTACCACGCAGTATTACTTTAAAGGGTCTGCGTTTGCTCACCCAACCTCACCAAACCTCTCAGCCCCAAGAGTGTCCACCCTTATGTCTCATCCAGCTGTGGGTCTAGATATGGTCAATACAGGTTGCATCACAACCCCTGAACGCATTGTGTAAGAATTTCTCTCTTTCACTGTCTTTGTTTCACGGGTTTTTAAAAGTAATTTATTTTTATAATGGGGTTTAGCTGCTTTTCACGGCTGTGTTTATGCCGCTTTACACCCACTTGACTCACTTCCAGAGAGATATCAATACACAGGTTTTACGATTCTTACTAGTCATATATGTTCTTGAGCGGTGAATAGGGGGTGTTGAGTCCAGTTCAATGAGCAAGGAGTAGGTCTTGTCTATTACATATTGGATTTATGGATCGTTATCTGAGCTAATTTGAAATCCTTGTTTTATGCATCACCCCACCTCACCTTTCCCGTTAAGCAACCATAGTGTGTTTTCTTAATGTGTGAATCTGTTCTGTTTTGTAATTCCGTTCAAGTGTAGCAGTTTTTACATTCCCTCTGTTAGTGATATCTTATGAGAAGTGTCTTTTTCTGTGTGACTTATTTCACTTAGAATAGTCCTACCTAAATCCACTCATCATGCTGCTACCAGCCTTATAATATTTATCTCACGCCCGAGTGATATACAATTGTACATATGGACCACAACTTCTTTATCCATTTTTCTCTTTCCTCGGATATTTAAGGTGGAATTAAGTGGAGGTTTTTGTCTACAGAGCAGCCCTAATGTTTGGGGTGCCTGTGTCTTGCTGATTTTTAGTTTTCCCAATTTATACGCCCATGAGTGGATGTGCCCCTTTCTCTCTAGCTGTGTTTTTTAGATGTTTTAGGAAACACCATACCCTTCTCCAGAGTCATCATTGGCAATTTATACCCCACCCATCAGTGTAACAAGGCTCCCTTTCCTCCCTGGCCTCTCCTGCATTTCTTGTTTTTACACTTTTTTAGCAAGGCCATTTTGACCGATGGGAAGTCAGACTTCTTTGTAGTGCTGAATTGCATTTCCGGCTTGCTTGTTTGGCCACAAAGGGCCTATGGGTTTTTTCCTGAATTCATTCAGAAAAAAACGCATATGCTCTTTTTGGCCAAGTGCATCATTGTCGACGTTTTGCCGCTTTTCATGTGCTTTAGGGGTGATTCGAATCTAACTCCTGAAATCTGTTTCCTGCAATTCTGCCTTGATTTCAAATCCTCTTCGTTGCCTTCCCTCAATATATTTGTGGACGAGAGTTATCATTTATAACTCTGCAGATTTGTGAATTGCAGTGCCCCTGAGCTCCATTTTTCAACTCGCTTTTTTGGGAGCTTTCCGCAGAAACTCTCATTTGCTTCTGGCCCTACTCTGGTTCCCGGTGGCAGGCTAAGCCTTTTCTTAATTCTTCTTCCTGACTGGAAAGTAGAGTGACATGTGCCTCTCCGAACATCTAGGGCTTGGCTCTCCTTGTTTCTCCTCCTTCCCCTTCTTCCTTTGGACAAATTCCAATTTCTGTGCAACTGGATGTTGAAGGTGCTGACATCCTCAAGTGGGGAGATTTTAAGGAAAAAGGCTGGAGAGGTGAACCCAACAACCAGGAAATTAGGAGTTTTGGTGCCTTTTCCAAAATCTTCCTGATCCAACCGTGTTCCATCTTCTGGGTGTCACAGGCATGTTTTAGCTGTAGGAAAGGTCCCGTGTATGTAAGGAGAACACAAGGGATTTTTCCAAATCAGTGTCTCCCCGAACTCCAATCTGGGGAATTTTTAAGCTACTGGTACATGTGTGTTCATTAAGGGACTTGGGCCGTGGGCAGAGTCCGAACTTTAGATGATTGAAGTCTTCAGGTTCAGAAACGCTCACCATCGGCCTCCTTTAGTTTCCATTTTATCTGTAGTTGATAGATGATGTCGATATAGATATCTATTGTTTTTCAGATTATTTCCCCTCAGGGGTCATTACAAAATATTGAGTATAGTTCCCTGTGCTATACAGTAGTTCCTTGTTGATGATATATTTTATACATAGCAGTGTGTATATGTTAATCTGAAACTGTTAATTTATCCCTCCTACCACTTTTCCCCTTTGGTAATAAAAAATATAAGATTTTATACTTCTCAGAAATCTAGGAGCTGAAAGAGAGGTATCATTTTCAATGGAAAATCATTCCAAACAAGGTTGAAACTTCAACCAAGATTATTAGATGTACATCCTTGGAAAGAAATCACTGCATTTCTCTACTGTTGACCTGACAAATAAGACAAACCCCTCCACTGAACTTGCTTATAATAAAGTGATGGAAATATCAAATGGAAGTGTTAGAAACATCTTATTTTACACGAGCCTTATACACTGCTCTATGTTAATTACAGTTTGGCTCACACATCTGTTCATTGAAGTTACAATGTTCTCAAATTCTGTTACTGATCCTGCAGAGTGGGCCCCAACAAGGGTCTCCCTGCCCAGTGTCATTGGAGCCAACAGATCGAGACTGACTTTGGTTCAGAAGCAAAGGAAAACTTTATATTTTGATCAGAGAATGGAGAGGTGAGAGTGTGTGCTCCCCTGCGGGTTGTGGGCCGGGCTGCTGTGTAGGGATCCTGTCAGCATCAGCGGGAGGGAGGGGGCGGAGCTCTCAAGGGCCAGGTTGGCTGGAGCTCAGGCTCCTATGTCGCAGAGTCTGCACGGGGCCCCACGAGCTGAGGTGTCGGCCCAGCCATTTTGCACTAGGAAATCGGGTCTGAAGTGTCGGGTGTGGGACCTCTGCATGTGGAAACCTAGGAGCAAGTGAAATTAGACAAAGCACAAAGGAAAAAATGGTTAGACTTTATTTTATTGCCCAGATTCTATTTTTATCTCCCAGGAATTTTTAATGGGCTTTGCCAGTGACAAAGCCCTCCTCTGCCTTTTGTCCCATTCCTCATTCTTGGGGCGCTGAGGGTGCAGACACGTCTTCTGTAAATGCTTCATGCTGAGTTGGGTGTCCTCATACCCGGGGGGAGGGGCAGGACTTCTCCCCAGCAGCCTCCAGGTGAGGTTGATTGTCCGCAGGCCTCCTCCCTCACTGCTCGTCTGCCTGAGCACCAGCATTGGAAGTTTTATAGATTCTAATGACCTTTAAGGGTCCAGGAAAGAGATGTGCAGAGACGCTGGGGGGGTGGGCGGTTTTACCCTGCTCCACATTGGTTCGGCCCCCTTAGGCTGATGGTTTCTGCCAGCCTAGATGCTCTGACCAGTAGTCTGTGCTTTCTTTAGTTAGGCCACTGAATTAACGTACAAACAGCACCAGGTGTCAGAGCCCTGCTTGCTCAACTCCCAGACAGTCCAGGGCCGGTGGTGATCCAGGACCATGACGGCCACTCAGTCAACGGCCTTTTGAAGTAGCCAGGAGTACAGCCGGTCTCATTGGCCGCCGTCACTGCGGTGTCTGTAGGCTTTTCTATGGTGGCAGCGTTATTTACGGTTCCCCTGCCAAGTTTATTAGCTCCGCTCTGGGTGCAGTAAGTCCTGTAAGCAATAGTCTGCTCTTTTGGGGCACACTCTTGTTGTTTTCTGAGAGAAGCTCCAGGTCAAGTGATGGTCACACGAGTCGTCATGGGGGCCCATTGCCCCAGGTTGTCTCTCTGGAGGTTGGTGTTGGAGGGCCTCCTCACTCGAGGTCATTGTGCCCACGGAGCAATCCCTGCAACTTCAGGGCATGGTGGGTGGTTAGGATCACCAAGTGGCGTCCTTTTCCCTTAGAGGGAGCTGGCCTTGCGGGCTGCTGATTTCCAGGTTTTTAGATACCCCCAGTATCCTGGTCAGATGGGGTGGCTGGCCAATGCCTGGAGGGCATTCTTACATTGTTCCATTTCAAGTGGTCCCAGTTTTTGCACTAATACTCCAAGGGCGATTCGCCTTGGACCAGGAATGTAAAGGTCAAAGGGTTTAGCTAACTTAGGGAGGTTCAGGGCCAGGGTCTGAATTGACTGCTCTTTCCATTCTTGAAAGGCCGCTTCTGGATTCTATTCAAAAGGATCATCATCTTTTCCTTTCAGTGTTTCATATAGAGGCCCAGCTATTAGACTGTAGTTAGGGATCCAGATGCAGCAAACCCCGGTCTCCCCAGGAACCCCTAAGCTGTCTTCTAGTTTCAGGAAAGGTGAGGCTGCAAATGGCTTCTTCCCTTTCCTGGGGTGGGCTTCTCCGACCTTCTGTGCGAATGAAGCCCAGGAAGGCCACCTTAGTTTGTGATATTTGAGCCTTTTCCTTGGACACCTTCTATCTTTTATTGGCTAGGTAGTTCAGAGGCCTCCTTAGTCGGGCTGGTGATCAGAATGTCATCTGCATATTGAAGGAGGGTTCCCTTCTCCAGAGGTAGATCTTTTAGGTCTTTAGCTAACGTTTCCCCAAAGATGGTGTGGGAATTTTTGAACCCCTGGGGCAGGACGGCCCAGCAGTATTGTTTTTGTTGTAGGTTGAGTCCTGCCACTCACAGGCAAAATTTCTTGTGACTCTGGGACTAATGGAATACAGAAGAAGGCATCATTGAAGTCTAATACAGAATGCCATGTCCTGGTGGATGGTAGAATGACCAGCAGGGTGTAGGAATTAGGAACTACTAGATGTATATCCTCTGTGGCTTCACTGACTGTCCTGGCGTCCTCTACCAGGTCCCCAGCAGCCCACGGGGCTCTTGTGGTCAGGCCCCTCCCAGGATATGGAGCTCACCTGGGCAGGTACGCAGCAGCCCACGGGGCTCTCGTGGGCAGGCCCCTCCCTGGATATGGAGCTCCCGTGGACAGGTACCCCGGCAGGGCTGGGCACACAGGAACCGTGCACATAGCCCTCATTGCAGAGCACCCCCAGCACCCCTGTCACTCAGAGCTGACACAGAGCACCTCAGAGCAGAGCTTGAACTAACAAACAGCAGCTCCAACAGGTCTGTGACCCTAGGCTTCACTCTGTGCGGCCTCCCTCTGCCTGGTCTTCCAGGGGCTTCCACTGCAGCCGGGGCACCAGGCCTCTGTCTCCACCCACCACCCCTCCTCTCCCTGGCTCCTGGGTTCCTCTCATTAGCAGAGGGTCTTCTTGAAGTTGTCTCCCACTCATGGACCAGATAAAATGATTCGAAAACAAGCCAGGGCTGCCGCCCCTTATCTATCCTGACTCTCGGGACCCTACACCTGTTCCTTGGATCTGGCCGGTGCAGCAAAGCCCATTTTCTGCAACTCTGAGCCCCCGAGGGGCGAGGATTGGCTGACCTGGGCAGCCTGACCCGGCCGGCCAGCCCTTCCCAGGTGTGCCTGGGTTGAGGTCAATATAAACACCCCTCCAGGCAGCAAAAGCCTCTGCAGCTGTGCCTGACGCCATATTCTCTGCCCCGTCAGCAGTCTCGGGGTTGGGCTGGTGGGAGGGAGTAGGGCCCACGGCTCTATGAGTGGCCCAGTGTGACTGGGGCTCTGCTGGACTTTCTGCAGGAGTTGCCGGGCTGCCACCTGCTAAAGAAGAGGATGTGTCACCCATACTTGCTGCTGGAATTTCTCCCCGGGCAGAGGTGAGGAAGGAAAAAAGCAGTGGGGGCCGGGACAGGAGGGGTACCTCAGGCAGGGAAATGGAAAGCTTCCAGATGAGCGCCCGGGGCCAGGACCATCCTGGCTGGCCTGCAGGCACCAAGTCGGCCTGCGTGCTGTCGCTGGTGTGACTCCAAGCCCCTTCCTCTAGTTTTTAAAGTCTTTGCACACATTCAGGTGTTTTACCTGGGAAGGGTGGGAAAAGTTCAGCAGCAGCTGGCCTGGGGCTCAGCTCACGTTTACTCAGAGACGCCTCCTCACGGTCCCCCAGCTTTGCAATGAGGACGCTCCTCGTGTGGGGGCTGCTGGCTGCATGGGAGATGATTCCCCACCTGTGACCAACTTCAGAATTGTTTACCCCTGGAGCAAGTGCCCTGATAGGGTTTTCCTCTGTATGACCAGTGGGTTCTGTTTTTTTTTTTTTTTCTTTTTTGGTTCAAGGTAAGTTTTATTCCTCTTTTTGTATTTATGGATATAAGCATGGAAATAATTCATTCATATAAATACGTCTATGGGAAGGGCAGAACTTTTTTTTCTGTTTTATTTTTTTAAGTATTACTTATTTTTTAATTTTTGAATTTATTTTATTCATTTTTTTATACAGCAGGCTCTTATTGGTAACCTATTTTATACATATAAGTGTATATATGTCAATCCCAGGCTCGCAATTCATCCCACCACCACCACCCTGCCACTTTCCCCCCTTGGTGTCCATACATTTGTTCTCTACATCTGTGTCTCTATTTCTGCCTTGCAAACCGGTTCATCTTTACCATTTTTCTAGGTTCCACATGTATGCGTTAATATACGATATTTGTTTTTCTCTTTCTGACTTACTTCACTCTGTATGACAGTCTCTAGATCTATCCACGTCTCTACAAATGACCCAATTTCATTCCTTTTTATGGCTGAGTAATATTCCATTTTATATATGTAGCACATCTTTTCTGTTCGTCTGTCTATGGGCATTTAGGTTGCTTCCATGACCTGGCTATTGTAAACAGTGCTGCAATGAATATTGTGGTGAATATGTCTTTTTGAATTATGGTTTTCTCTGGGTATATGGCCAGTAGTGGGATTGCTGGGTCATATGGTAATTCTATTTTTAGTTTCTTAAGGAACCTCCATACTGTTCTCCATCGTGACTGTATCAATTTACATTCCCACAAATAGTGTAAGAGGGTTCCCTTTTCTCCACACCCTCTCCAGCATTTGTTGCTTGTAGATTTTCTGATGATGCCCATTCTAACTCGTGTGAGGCGATACCTCATTGTAGTTTTGGTTTATATTTCTCTAATAATTAGTGATGTTGAGCAGCTTTTCATGTGCTTCTTGGTCATCTGTATGTCTTCTTGGGACAAATGTCTATTTACGTCATCTGCCCATTTTTGGATTGGGTTGTTTGTTTTTTTACTGTTGAGCTGCATGAGCTGTTTATATACATTGGAGATTAATCCTTTGTCCATTGATTCGTTTGCAAATATTTTCTCCCATTGTGAGGGTTGTCTTTTCGTCTTGTTTGTAGTTTCCTTTGCTTTGCAAAAGCTTTTAGGTTTCATTTGCTCCCATATGTTTATTTTTTTTATTCCATTACTCTAGGAGGTGGATCAAAAAAGATCTTGCTGTGATTTATGTCAAAGAGTATTCTTCCTGTGTTTTCCTCTAAGAGTTTTATAGTGTCCGGTCTTACATTTCGGTCTCTAATCCATTTTGAGTTTATTTTTTGTGTATGGTGTTAGGGAGTGTTCTAATTTCATTCTTTTACATGTAGCTGTCCATTTTTCCCAGCACCACTTATTGAAGAGACTGTCTTTTCTCCTTTGTATACCCTTGCCTCCTTTGTCATAGATTAGTGGGCCATAGGTGTGTAGGTTTATCTCTGGGCTTTTTTTTTTCTTTTACATCTTTATTGGAGTATAATTGCTTTACAATTGTGTGTTAGTTTCTGCTGTATAAAAAAGTGAATCAGCTGTGCGTATACATATAACACCATATCCCCTCCCTCTTGCAACTCCCTCTCACTCCCTTATCCCACCCTTTTAGGTGGTCACAAAGCACAGAGCTGATCTCCCTGTGCTATGTGGCTGCTTCCCAGTAGCTATCAATTTTACATTTGGTAGTGTATATATGTCCATACCACTCTCTCACTTTGTCCCAGCTTACCCTTCCCTCTCCCCATGTCCTCAAGTCCTTTCTCTACGTCTGTGTCCTTAATCCTTTCCTGCCCCTAGGTTCTTCATAAACTTTTTTTTTAAGATTCCATATATATGTGTTAGCATACGGTATTTGTTTTTCTCTTTCTGACTTACTTCACTCTGTAGGACAGACTCTAGATCCATCCACCTCACTAAAAGTAACTCAATTTCGTTTCTTTTTATGGCTGAATAATGTTCCATTGTATATTTGTGCCACATCTTCCTTATCCATTTATCTGTTGATGGACACTTAGGTTGCTTCCATGTCCTGGCTATTGTAAATAGAGCTACAGTGAACATTTTGGTACATGACTCTTTTTGAATTATGGTTTTCTCAGGGTAAATGTCCAGGAGTGGGTTTGCTGGGTTGTATGGTAGTTCTATTTTTAGTGTTTAAGGAACCCCCATACCGTTCTCCCTAGTGGCTATATCAATTTACATTCCCACCAACAGTGCAAGAGGGTTCCCTTTGCTCCAATAAATGCCTCTCCAGCATTTATTGTTGGTAGATTTTTTGATGATGGCCATTCTGACTGGTGTGAGGTGATACCTCACTGTAGTTTTGATTTGCATTTCTCTAATGATTAGTGATGTTCAGCATCCTTTCATGTGTTTGTTGGCAACCTGTATATCTTCTTTGGAGAAATGTCTATTTAGGTCTTCTGCCCATTTTTGGATTGGGTTGTTTGGTTTTGTGATATTGAGCTACATGAGCTGCTTTTTGGAGATTAATCCTTTGCCATTTGCTTCATTTGAAAATATTTTCTCCCATTCTGATGGTTGTCTTTTCATCTTGCTTATGTTTTCCTTTGCTGTGCAAAAGAATTTATGTTTCATTCGGTCCCATTTTTTTATTTTTGTTTTTATTTCCATTTCTCTAGGAGGTGGGTCAAAAAGGATCTTGCTGTGATTTATGTCATAGACTGTTCTGCTTATGTTTTCCTCTAAGAGTTTTATAGTGGCTGGTCTTATATTTAGGTCTCTAATCCATTTTGAGTTTATTTTGGTGTATGGTGTTAGGGAGTGTACTAATTTCATTCTTTTACATGTAACTGTCCAGTTTTCCCAGCACCACTTGCTGAAGACACTGTCTTTTCTCCATTGTATACCCTTGCCTCCTTTGTCATAGATTAGTGAACCATAGGTACGTGGGTTTATCTCTGTGCTTTCTATCCTGTTCTATTGACCTATATTTCTGTTCTTGTGTCAGTACCATATTATCTTGATTACTGTAGCTTTGCAATATAGTCTGAAGTCTGGAAGTCTGATTCCTCCAGCTCTTTTTTTTTCCCCCCTCAAGACTGCTTTGGCTATCCAGGGTCTTTTGTGTCTCCCTACAAATTTTAAGATTTTTTTTTCTTGTTCTGTAGAAAATGCCAAAGGTATTTTGATCGGGATTGCATTGAATCTGTAGATTGCTTTGGGTAGTATAGTCATTTTCACAATATTGATTCTTCTAATCCGAGAACATGGTATATGTCTCCATCTGTTTATATCATCTTTGATTTCTTTCATCAGTGTCTTATAGTTTTCTGAGTACAGGTCTTTTACTTCCTTAGGTAGGTTTATTCCTAGGTATTTTATTCTTTTTGTTGCAGTGGTAATGGGATTGTTTCCTTAATTTCTCTTTCTGATCTTTCACTGTTAGTGTATAGGAATGCAAGCAATTTCTGTGCATTAATTTTGTATCCTGCAACTTTACCAAATTCATTGATTAGCTCCAGTGGTTTTCTGGTGGCATCTTTAGGATTCTCTATCTATGATATCATGTCATCTGCAAACAGTGACAATTTTACTTCTTCTTTTCCTTTTTGTATTCCTTTTATTTCTTTTTCTTCTCTGATTGCCATGGCTAGGACTTCCAAAACTATGTTGAATAGCAGTGGTGAGAGTGGACATCCTCGTCTTGTTCCTGATCTTAGAGGAAACGCTTTCAGTTTTTCACCATTGAGAATGTTGTTTGCTGTGGGTTTGTCATATATGGCCTTTATTATGTTGAGGTAGTTTCCCTCTATGCCCACACTCTGCAGAGTTTTTATCGTAAATGAGTGTTGAATTTTCTCAAAATCTTTTCCTTCATCTATTGAGATGATCATATGCTTTTATTCTACAATTTGTTAATATGGTGTATCACATTGATTTGTGTATATTGAAGAATCCTCGCATCCCTGGGATAAACCCCACTTGATCATGGTGTATGATCCTTTTCATGTGTTGTTCGATTCTGTTTGCTAGTATTTTGTTGAGGATTTTTACATCTATATTCATCAGTGATATTGGTCTATAATTTTCTTTCCTTGTAGTATCTCTGTCTGGTTTTGGTATCAGGGTGATGGTGGTCTCATAGAATGAGTTTGGGAGTGTTCCTTCCGCTGCAATTGTTTTGAAGAATTTGAGAAGGTTGGGTGTTAGCTCTGCTCTAAATGTTTGATAGAATTCACCTGTGATGCCATCTGGTTCTGGACTTTTGTTTGTTGGAAGATTTTTAATCACAGTTTCAATTTCATTGCTTGTGATAGGTTTGTTCATATTTTCTATTTCTTCCTGGTTCAGTCTTAGAAGGTTATCCCTTTCTAAGAATTTGTTCATTTCTTCCAGATTGTCCATTTTATTGGCCTAGAGTTGCTTGTAGTAGTCTCTTAGGATGCTTTGTATTCCTGTGGTGTCTGTTATAACTTCTGCTTTTTCACTTCTAATTTTGTTGATTTGCGTCCTCTCCCTCTTTTTCTGGAGTCCGGCTAAAGGTTGATCATTTTTGCTTATCTTCTCAAAGAACCAGCTTTTAGTTTTATTGATCTTTGCTTTCGTTTTCTTTGTTTCTATTTCATTTATTTCTGCTCTGATCTTTATGATTTCTTTCCTTCTACTAACTTTGGGTTTTGTTCTTCTTTCTCTAGTTCCTCTAGGTGTAAGGTTAGATTGTTTATTTGAGATTTTTCTTGTTTCTTGAGGTAGGCTTGTATTGCTATAAACTTCCCTCTTAGAACTCCTTTTGCTGCATCCCATAGGTTTTGGATCATCGTGTTTTTGTTGTCATTTGTCTCTAGGTAGTTTTTGATTTCCTCTTTGATTTCTTCAGTGATCGCTTGGTTATTTAGTAACGTATTGTTTAGCCTCCATGTGTTTGTGTTTTTTACGGTTTTTTCCGTGTAATTGATTTCTAATCTCATAGCATTGTGGTCGGAACAGCTGCTTGATATGATTTCAGTTTTCTTAAATTTACTGAGGCTTTATCTGTGACCCAAGATGTGATCTATCCTGGAGAATGTTCCGTGTGCAGTTGAGAAGAACGTGTAATCTGCTGTTTTTGGATGGAATGTCCTATAAATATCAATTAACTCTATCTGGTCTATTGTGTCATTTAAAGCTTGTGTTTCCTTATTAATTTTCTGTCTGGCTGATCTCCACTGGTGTAAGTGAGCTGTTAAAGTCCCCCGCTATTATTGTGTTACTGTCGATTTCCTCTTTTATAGCTGTTAGCAGTTGCCTTATACATTGAGCTGCTCCTATTTTGGGTACATATATATTTATAATTGTTATATCTTCTTCTTGGATTGATCCCCTGACCATTATGTAGTGCCTTTCCTTGTCTCTTGTAACATTCTTTATTTTAAAGTCTATTTTATCTGATATGAGTATTGCTACTCCAGCTTTCTTTTGATTTTCATTTGCATAGAATATATTTTTCCATCGCCTCACTTTGAGTCTGTATGTGTCCCTAGGTCTGAAATGGATCTCTTGTAGACAGCATATATATGGGTCTTGTTTTTGTATCCATTCAGCGAGCCTGTGTCTTTTGGTTGGAACATGTAGTGCATTCACGTTTAAGGTAATTATCGATATGTATGTTCCTACTACTATTTTCTTAATTGTTATGGGTTTGTCTTGGTGGGTCCTTTTCTTCTCTTGTGTTTCCCACTTAGAGAAGTTCCTTTAGCATTTGGTGTAGAGCTGGTTTCATGGTGCTGAATTCTCTTAGCTTTTGCTTGTCTGTAAGGCTTTTGATTTCTCCATCAAATCTGAATGAGCTCTTTGCAGGGTGGAGTACTCTTGGTTGTAGGTTCTTCCCTTTCATCACTTTAAATTTATCATGCCACTTCCTTCTGGCTTGTAGATTTTCTGCTGAGAAATCAGTTGTTATCCTTATGGGAGTTCCCTTGTATGTTATTTGTCATTTTTCCCTTGCTGCTTTCAATCATTTTTCTTTGTCGTTAATTTTTGTCAATTTGATTACTATGTGTCTTGTCATTTTTCTCCTTTGGTTTATCCTGCCTGGGACACTCTGTGCTTCTGGACTTGGGTGGCTATTTCTTTTCCCATGCTAGGGAAGTTTTTGACCATTATCTCTTTAAATATATTCTCGGGTCCTTTCTCTCTCTCTTCTCCTTCTGGGGCCCCTATAATGCGAATGTTGTTGCGTTTAATGTTGTCCCAGAGGACTCTTGGGGTGTCTTCGTTTATTTTCATTCTTTTTCTTTATTCTGTTCCATGGCAGTGATTTCCACCTTTCTGTCTTCCAGGTCACTTATCCGTTCTTCTGCCACAGTTATTCTGCTACTGATTCCTTCTAGTGTATTTTTCATTTCAGTTATTCCATTGTTCACCTCTGTTTGTTTGTTCTTTAATTCTTCTAGGTGTTTGTTCCTTAATTCTTCTAGGTCTTTGTTAAACATTTCTTGCATCTTCTCGATCTTTGCCTCCTTTCTTTTTCCAAGGTCTTGGCTCAACTTCACTATCATTATTCTGAATTTTTTTTCTGGAAGGTTCCCTATCTCCACCTCATTTTGTTTTTTTTTCTGGGGTTTTATCTTGTTCCTTGATCTGGTATAAAGTCCTCTGCCTTTTCATTTTGTCTATCTTTCTGTGAATGTGGTTTTCCTTCCACAGGCTGCAGAATTGTAGTTCTTCTTGCTTCTGCTGTCTGCTCTCCGGTGGATGAGTCTATCTTAGAGGCTTGTGCAAGCTTCCTGATGGGAAGGACTGGTGGTGGGTAGAGCTGGGTGTTGCTTTGGTGGGCAGAGCTTTAATCCGCTTGTCTACGGATTAAATAAAACTTCAATAAAAAGTTTAATCCGCTTGTCTGCTGATGCATGGGGCTGGGTTCCCTCCCTGTTGGTTGTTTGGCCTGAGGCGACCCAGCCCTGGAGCCTACCTTGCTCTTGGTGGGGCTAATGGCGGACTCTGGGAGGGCTCACACCAAGGAGTATTTCCCAGAACTTCTGCTGCCAGTGTCGTTGTCCTCACGGTGAGCCACAGCCACAGCCACCACCTGCCTCTGCAGGAGACCCTCTAAAAGTAGCAGGTAGTTCTGGTCATTCTCCTACAGGGTCACTGCTCCTTCCCCTGGGTCCTGATGTGCACACTACTTTGTGTGTGCCCTCCAAGAGTGGAGTATCTGAGTGGAGTTGAGACTCTGAGACTCTGTGTGGAGTTGCACAGACTCTGGGTCCTGTGAAGCTTCGATGTTTTGTGATTCTAGAAATCCTATAGGAGACGGTCCACAGCAGGTGACGCTAATGTTGTCAGTAGAGGTGTTGAAGCCAAAGATCTGCAGTTCCAACTAGAGGTGCCGATGTACATACAGGACAAAATCATCTCATCTCATGTGAATGTAGTTCAGGCATGTTTAAGATGAATGCAGTCATGTTAATGTCTACCATATTCTATCTTGAGCCTCTCCTCAGGGACCCCCTCCTCAGTTCCTGAGGCTCCTGTAAGTCATGTACAGGGGACTGGAGAGTGGGCTCTGTCCAGTCTGAGCCCTGAGTTTCCCTGTGTGTATCTTAGGATACTTTGTATTTCTGTGGTGTCCGTTGTAACATCATCTCTTTCATTTCAGATTTATTTGGGCCCTCTCTTTTTAAAAAAACATACTACTGTTGTCTTTTATTCTTTACAGAAGTTTAATAAGTGTTTGATCTACTATCCTTACCCTATGTATACTTTTTGCAGTGAGATTTTTACTTTTCTTTGTTTCCTTGTTACTATCAATAATTAGTGAGACTTCTTTTAAGCTACCTTCAACATTGCTTATAAAGCTGCTTTATTAGTGATGACAGAGCCTTAATGGAAGTCATGTTCTGGTTGTAAATTAGAATGCAATGTGCCAGCAAATAGCCCCTTAAGTTTATGTCTCATTACTTCTTGTTCTTTTTTTAATTTAATTTTTATTTTTTGTCAGAGCAAATTTAATTAAAATGTTTTGTTTCTTCTAGGTGTGAAAGATGTGGTTCTTTTAAACATATACATATATCTATTCTTCTTTGGATCATTTTCCCATGTAGGTTATGACACGATGTTGAGTAGTCTTGTCTTGGTATTACGTAGGTCTTTGGTGATTACATATTTCACATGTGTTTCTATATCTATCTTAACCCCAATATCCTAATGTATCCAATCCTCACACCTTTCCATTTGGTGAACCATAAGTTTGTTTAATGAATCTGTGATTGCATTTCTCTGTGGAAATATCTTCATTGGTATCAATTTTTAGCTAAGACCTATAAGTGATATTATAGGATATGTGTCTTTTGCTTTCTGACTTAGTACAATTTGCCTGATTACCTCAAGAATCATACATGGTGCTGCAAATGGCATTGTTTCATTTTTTTCCCTGGCTAATATTCCATCTGTACGTGTACCAGTTCTTCTTTGGCCACGCACCTCTTGATGGACTTTCTGGTTGCCTCCATGTCTTGGCTATTGTAATACTGCTGCAATGCACATTTGCTTGCCTGTGTCTTTCCAGTTATATCTTCTTATGTTATAGGCCAAGGAGTGGGCTTGCTGTATCATATGGTAGCTCAGTGTGTATGTTTTAAAGGCACCACCATTCAGTTCTCATTAGTGGCTCTTTCCAGGTTACGTCCCACTTAAAATTGAGGGTATGCATTTCTCCAAAACACCTTCAATATTTATTGTTTGTAGTTTTCTTGTTGATGGTTATTCTAACAGGTGCGAGCTGATACCTATCTGTGGTTGAATTTGCATGTGTCCCATAATCTGTTGAAATTGAGCTTTAAAGCATGCCCTTTTTATTTATCAAACTGTGATTACAGCTTAGTTCTTCAAAGTGTTTTCTTAAAGTAAGTGTCACATTTTGAAAATTTTTGGCCATTACCTCCCTCAAGACATTTTGAGGGCACGTTTCATTTACAGCCCTGAAGTACTTGTTCATATGAAGTGACCATTAGCACAGGTTTTAAAGCTGCTTTTGCAGGTAACGGCCAGAGGGTGGCAGCCTTTCTACGTTCCCAATCTGGTAAATAGGGAAAGAGACCTTCAGCCCCAAGAGTGTCCAGCTTTATTTCTCATCAGCTGTGGGTCTAGATATGGTCACACCAGGATGCATCACAGCCCCGGAACGAATTATGTAAAAATTTTTCCCTCTATCACTGTCTTTGTTTTTTGGGATTTTAAAGTAATTTATTTTTATAATGGGGTTTACCTGATTTTCACTGCTGTGTTTATGCCCCTTTACACCCACTTGATTCACTTACAGAGAGAAATCAATACATAGGTTTTAAGATGTTTACTAGTCAGATATATTCTTGTTCGTTGAATAGGGGGTGTTGCATCCACTTCACTGAGCAAGGAGTAGGTCTTGTCTATTACATATTGGGTTTATGGATCGGTATTTGAGCTAATATGAAACCCTTGTTTTATGCATCACCCCACCTCACCTTTCCCGTTAAGCAGCCATAGTGTGTTTTCTAAATGTGTGACTCTGTTCTGTTTTGTAATTCAGTTCAAGTGTAACGGTTTTCACATTCCCTCTACAAGTGATATCTTATGATAAGTGTCTTTTTCTGTGTAACTTATTTCACTTAGAATCGTCGAACATAAATCCACTCATCATGCTGCTAATAGCCTTATGACATTGATTTCATGGCTGAGTGATATTCCATTGTATATAAGGACCACAACATCGTTATCCCTTTTCCTATTTCCTGGGATATTTAAGGTGTAATGAAGAGGAGGTTCTTGTCAACAGAGCAGCCCTAAACTTTGGTGTGCCTGTGTCTTGCTGATTTTTAGTTTTCCCAATTTATACGCCCATGAGTGGAAATGCCCTATGTTCTCTAAGCTGTGTTTTTTAGATGTTTCAGGACACACCGTACACTTCTCCAGAGTGGCTGTTGGCAATTTACATACCGCCCATCAGTGTAGCAAGGCTCCCATTTCTCCATGGCCTGTCCTGCATTTCTGGTTTTGACACTTTTTTCAGCATGGCCCTTTTGACCGATGGGAAGCGAGACTTTTTCTAGCGCTGATTTGCCTTTCCAGGTTGCTTGGTTGGCCAAAAAGGGCGTATGCGTTTTTTCCTGAATATATTCAGGAAAAAACGCATACACACTTTTTGGCCAAGGGTATCATTGTCAACGTTTTGCTGCTTTTCATTTGCTTTAAAGGCGATTCGAATCTACCTCCTTAAGTCTGTTTCCTGCAATTCTGCCTTGCTTTCAAATCCTCTTCGTTGCCTTCCCTCAATATATTTGTAGACGAGAGTTATCATTGATAACTCTGCAGGTTTGTGAATTGCAGTGCCCCTGAGATCCATTTTTCAACTCGCTTTTTTGGGAGTTGGCCGCAAAAGCGCAGGATTGCTTCAGGCCCTGTTCTACTTCCGGGGGGCAGGCTGAGCCTTTGGTTAATTCTTCTTTCTGAAGGGAAAATAGAGTGACCTGTGATTGTCCCAACACCTAGATCTAGTCTCTAATTGGTTCCCCCTCTTCCCGTTCATCCTCAGTACAAATTGCAACCTGTACGGAACAGGAAGTTAAAGGTGCTGATGCTCCAAGTAGGGAGATTGCTAGGAAAGTGGCTGGAATGGCGAACCCGAGCACAAGGAGATGAGAAATGAGGTGCATTTTAGAAACCTTTCCCGATCACATGGTGTACCATCTTCTGGGTTTCTCATGCATGTTTTTGATGTAGGAAGATGCCCTTGAACCTGGAGATTTGGGACCCATGGGATGGGTGTCACGCAGTATTACTTTAAAGGGTCTGCGTTTGCTCATCCAACCTCACCAAACCTCTCAGCCGCAAAAGTGTCCACCCTTATGTCTCACCCAGCTGTGGGTCTAGATATGGTCGATCCAGGTTGGATCACAGCCCCTGAACGAATTGTGTAAGAATTTCTCTCTCTTTCACTGTCTTTGTATCATGGGTTTTTAAAAGTAATTTATTTTTATAATGGGATTTAGCTGCTTTTCACTACTGTGTTTATGCGGCTTTACACCCACTTGACACACTAACAGAGAGATATCAATACATAGGTTTTAAGATTACTACTAATCAAATATATTCTTTTGCAGTGAATAGGGTGTGCTGAGTCCTGTTCTCTGAGCAAGGAGTAGTTCTTGTCTATTACGTATTGGGTTTATGGAACGGTATCTCAGATAATTTGAAACCCTTGTTTTATGCATCACCCCACCTCACCTTTCCCGTTAACCAGCCATAGTGTGTTTTCTAAACGTGTGACTCTGTTCTGCTTTGTAATTCAGTTCAAGTGTAGTGGTTTTTAGATTCCCTCTATAAGTGATAGCTTATGATAAGTGTCTTTTTCTGTGTGACTTATTTCACTTAGAATCGTCGTACCTAAATCCACTCATCATGCTGCTACTAGCCTTATGACATTGATTTCATGGCTGAGTGTTATTCCATTGTACATAAGGACCACCACTTCTTTATCCATTTTTCTCTTTCCTGGGATATTTCAGGTGTCATGAAGTGGAGGTTCTTGTCAACACAGCAGCCCTAAACTTTGGGGTGCCTGTGTCTTCCTGATTTTTAATTTTCCCAATTTATACGCCCATGAGTGGAAGTGCCCTATGTTCTCTAAGCTGTATTTTTTCAATGTTTCAAAACACACCGTACACTTCTCCAGAGTGGCTGTTGGCAATTTACATCCCGCCCATCAGCATAGCAAGGCTCCCATTTCTCCATGGCCTGTCTTGCATTTCTGGTTTTAACACTTTTTTCAGCATGGTCCGTTTGACCGATGGGAAGCGAGAATGCTTTGTAGCACTGATTTGCCTTTCCAGGTTGCTTGGTTGGCCAAAAAGGGCGTATGCGTTTTTTCCTGAATATATTCAGGAAAAAACGCATACGCCCTTTTTGGCCAAAGGCATCATTGTCGACGTTTTGCCGCTTTTCATGTGCTTTAAAAGCGATTCGTATCTACCTCCTGAAATCTGTTTCCTGCAATTCTGCCTTGATTTCAAATCCTCTTCGTTGCCTTCCCTCAATATATTTGTGGACGAGAGTTATCATTTATAACTCTGCAGGTTTTGAATTGCAGTGCCCCTGAGCTCCATTTTTCAACTCGCTTTTTTGGGAGCTGGCCGCAAAAGCGCAGGAAGGTTTCAGGCCCTGTTCTTGTTCCGGGGCGCAGGCTGAGCCTGTGGTTAATTCTTCTTCCTGATGGGAAAATAGAGTGACCTGTGCCTGTCCCAACACCAAGAGCTAGTCTCTCATTGGTTCCACGTCTTCCCGTTCATCCTCAGGACAAATTGCAACCTGTACGAAACAGGAGGTTAAAGGTGCTGATGCTCCAAGTAGGGAGATTGCTAGTAAAGCGGCTGGAATGGCGAACACGGGCACAAGGAGATGAGAAATGAGGTGCGTTTTAGAAACCTTTCCCCATCACATGGTGTACCATCTTCTGGGTTTCTCATGCATGTTTTCGATGTAGGAAGATGCCCTTGAACCTGGAGATTTGGGACCCATGCGATGGGTACCATGCAGTATTACTTTAAAGGGTCTGCGTTTGCTCACCCAACCTCACCAAACCTCTCAGCCCCAAGAGTGTCCACCCTTATGTCTCATCCAGCTGTGGGTTTGGTATGGTCAATCCAGGTTGCATCACAGCCCCTGAACGCATTGTGTAAGAATTTCTCTCTCTTTCACTGTCTTTGTTTCATGGGTTTTTAAAAGTAATTTATTATTATAATGAGGTTTAGCTGCTTTTCACTGCTGTGTTTATGCCGCTTTACACCCACCTGACACACTAACAGAGAGATATCAATACATAGGTTTTAAGATTATTACTAGTCAGATATATTCTTGTGTGGTGAATAGGGCGTGTTGAGTCCAGTTCTCTGAGCAAGGAGTAGGTCTTGTCTATTACATATTGGGTTTATGGAATGGTATCTGAGCTAATTTGAAACCCTTGTTTTATGTATCACCCCACCTCACCTTTCCCGTTAAGCAGCCATAGTGTGTTTTCTGCATGTGTGACTCGGTTCTGTTTGTAATTCACTTCAAGTGTAACGGTGTTTACATTCCCTCTATAAGTGATACCTTATGAGAAGTTTCCTTTACTGTGTGACTTATTTCACTTAGAATCGTCGTACCTAAATCCACTCATCCTGCTGCTACTAACCTTATGACATTGATTTCATGGCTGAGTGTTATTCCATTGTACATAAGGACCACCACTTCTTTATCCATTTTTCTCTTTCCTGGGATATTTCAGGTGTCATGAAGTGGAGGTTCTTGTCAACACAGCAGCCCTAAACTTTGGGGTGCCTGTGTCTTCCTGATTTTTAATTTTCCCAATTTATACGCCCATGAGTGGAAGTGCCCTATGTTCTCTAAGCTGTATTTTTTCGATGTTTCAGAACACACCGTACACTTCTCCAGAGTGGCTGTTGGCAATTTACATCCCGCCCATCAGCATAGCAAGGCTCCCATTTCTCCATGGCCTGTCTTGCATTTCTGGTTTTGACACTTTTTTCAGCATGGACCTTTTGACCGATCGGAAGCTAGACTTCTTTGTAGCGCTGATTTGCCTTTCCAGGTTGCTTGGTTGGCCAAAAAGGGCGTATGCGTTTTTTCTTGAATATATTCAGGAAAAAACGCATACGCCCTTTTTGGCCAAGGGCATCATTGTCAACGTTTTGCCGCTTTTCATGTACTTTAAAGGCGATTCGAATATACCTCCTGAAATCTGTTTCCTGCAATTCTGCCTTGACTTCAAATCCTCTTCTTTGCCTTCCCTCAATATATTTGTGGACGAGAGTTATCATTTATAACTCTGCAGGTTTGTGAATTGCAGTGCCCTGAACCTCCATTTTACAACTCGCTTTTTTGGGAGCTGGCCGCAAAAGCGCAGGATGGCTTCAGGCCCTGTTCTGGTTCCGGGGGGCAGGATGAGCCTGTGGTTAATTCTTCTTCCTCATGGGAAAATAGAGTGACCTGTGCCTGTCCCAACACCAAGAGCTAGTCTCTCGTTGGTTCCACGTCTTCCCGTTCATCCTCAGAACAAATTGCAACCTGTACGGAACAGGAGGTTAAAGGTGCTGATGCTCCAAGTAGGGAGCTTGCTAATAAAGCGGCTGGAATGGCGAACCCGGGCACAAGGAGATGAGAAATGAGGTGCGTTTTAGAAACCTTTCCCCATCACACGGTGTACCATCTTCTGGGTTTCTCATGCATGTTTTCGATGTAGGAAGATGCCCTTGAACCTGGAGATTTGGGACCCATGCGATGGGTACCACGCAGTATTACTTTAAAGGGTCTGCGTTTGCTCACCCAACCTCACCAAACCTCTCAGCCCCAAGAGTGTCCACCCTTATGTCTCATCCAGCTGTGGGTCTAGATATGGTCAATACAGGTTGCATCACAACCCCTGAACGCATTGTGTAAGAATTTCTCTCTTTCACTGTCTTTGTTTCACGGGTTTTTAAAAGTAATTTATTTTTATAATGGGGTTTAGCTGCTTTTCACGGCTGTGTTTATGCCGCTTTACACCCACTTGACTCACTTCCAGAGAGATATCAATACACAGGTTTTACGATTCTTACTAGTCATATATGTTCTTGAGCGGTGAATAGGGGGTGTTGAGTCCAGTTCTCTGAGCAAGGAGTAGGTCTTGTCTATTACATATTGGATTTATGGATCGTTATCTGAGCTAATTTGAAATCCTTGTTTTATGCATCACCCCACCTCACCTTTCCCGTTAAGCAACCATAGTGTGTTTTCTTAATGTGTGAATCTGTTCTGTTTTGTAATTCCGTTCAAGTGTAGCAGTTTTTACATTCCCTCTGTTAGTGATATCTTATGAGAAGTGTCTTTTTCTGTGTGACTTATTTCACTTAGAATAGTCCTACCTAAATCCACTCATCATGCTGCTACCAGCCTTATAATATTTATCTCACGCCCGAGTGATATACAATTGTACATATGGACCACAACTTCTTTATCCATTTTTCTCTTTCCTCGGATATTTAAGGTGGAATTAAGTGGAGGTTTTTGTCTACAGAGCAGCCCTAATGTTTGGGGTGCCTGTGTCTTGCTGATTTTTAGTTTTCCCAATTTATACGCCCATGAGTGGATGTGCCCCTTTCTCTCTAGCTGTGTTTTTTAGATGTTTTAGGAAACACCATACCCTTCTCCAGAGTCATCATTGGCAATTTATACCCCACCCATCAGTGTAACAAGGCTCCCTTTCCTCCCTGGCCTCTCCTGCATTTCTTGTTTTTACACTTTTTTAGCAAGGCCATTTTGACCGATGGGAAGTCAGACTTCTTTGTAGTGCTGAATTGCATTTCCGGCTTGCTTGTTTGGCCACAAAGGGCCTATGGGTTTTTTCCTGAATTCATTCAGAAAAAAACGCATATGCTCTTTTTGGCCAAGTGCATCATTGTCGACGTTTTGCCGCTTTTCATGTGCTTTAGGGGTGATTCGAATCTAACTCCTGAAATCTGTTTCCTGCAATTCTGCCTTGATTTCAAATCCTCTTCGTTGCCTTCCCTCAATATATTTGTGGACGAGAGTTATCATTTATAACTCTGCAGATTTGTGAATTGCAGTGCCCCTGAGCTCCATTTTTCAACTCGCTTTTTTGGGAGCTTTCCGCAGAAACTCTCATTTGCTTCTGGCCCTACTCTGGTTCCCGGTGGCAGGCTAAGCCTTTTCTTAATTCTTCTTCCTGACTGGAAAGTAGAGTGACATGTGCCTCTCCGAACATCTAGGGCTTGGCTCTCCTTGTTTCTCCTCCTTCCCCTTCTTCCTTTGGACAAATTCCAATTTCTGTGCAACTGGATGTTGAAGGTGCTGACATCCTCAAGTGGGGAGATTTTAAGGAAAAAGGCTGGAGAGGTGAACCCAACAACCAGGAAATTAGGAGTTTTGGTGCCTTTTCCAAAATCTTCCTGATCCAACCGTGTTCCATCTTCTGGGTGTCACAGGCATGTTTTAGCTGTAGGAAAGGTCCCGTGTATGTAAGGAGAACACAAGGGATTTTTCCAAATCAGTGTCTCCCCGAACTCCAATCTGGGGAATTTTTAAGCTACTGGTACATGTGTGTTCATTAAGGGACTTGGGCCGTGGGCAGAGTCCGAACTTTAGATGATTGAAGTCTTCAGGTTCAGAAACGCTCACCATCGGCCTCCTTTAGTTTCCATTTTATCTGTAGTTGATAGATGATGTCGATATAGATATCTATTGTTTTTCAGATTATTTCCCCTCAGGGGTCATTACAAAATATTGAGTATAGTTCCCTGTGCTATACAGTAGTTCCTTGTTGATGATATATTTTATACATAGCAGTGTGTATATGTTAATCTGAAACTGTTAATTTATCCCTCCTACCACTTTTCCCCTTTGGTAATAAAAAATATAAGATTTTATACTTCTCAGAAATCTAGGAGCTGAAAGAGAGGTATCATTTTCAATGGAAAATCATTCCAAACAAGGTTGAAACTTCAACCAAGATTATTAGATGTACATCCTTGGAAAGAAATCACTGCATTTCTCTACTGTTGACCTGACAAATAAGACAAACCCCTCCACTGAACTTGCTTATAATAAAGTGATGGAAATATCAAATGGAAGTGTTAGAAACATCTTATTTTACACGAGCCTTATACACTGCTCTATGTTAATTACAGTTTGGCTCACACATCTGTTCATTGAAGTTACAATGTTCTCAAATTCTGTTACTGATCCTGCAGAGTGGGCCCCAACAAGGGTCTCCCTGCCCAGTGTCATTGGAGCCAACAGATCGAGACTGACTTTGGTTCAGAAGCAAAGGAAAACTTTATATTTTGATCAGAGAATGGAGAGGTGAGAGTGTGTGCTCCCCTGCGGGTTGTGGGCCGGGCTGCTGTGTAGGGATCCTGTCAGCATCAGCGGGAGGGAGGGGGCGGAGCTCTCAAGGGCCAGGTTGGCTGGAGCTCAGGCTCCTATGTCGCAGAGTCTGCACGGGGCCCCACGAGCTGAGGTGTCGGCCCAGCCATTTTGCACTAGGAAATCGGGTCTGAAGTGTCGGGTGTGGGACCTCTGCATGTGGAAACCTAGGAGCAAGTGAAATTAGACAAAGCACAAAGGAAAAAATGGTTAGACTTTATTTTATTGCCCAGATTCTATTTTTATCTCCCAGGAATTTTTAATGGGCTTTGCCAGTGACAAAGCCCTCCTCTGCCTTTTGTCCCATTCCTCATTCTTGGGGCGCTGAGGGTGCAGACACGTCTTCTGTAAATGCTTCATGCTGAGTTGGGTGTCCTCATACCCGGGGGGAGGGGCAGGACTTCTCCCCAGCAGCCTCCAGGTGAGGTTGATTGTCCGCAGGCCTCCTCCCTCACTGCTCGTCTGCCTGAGCACCAGCATTGGAAGTTTTATAGATTCTAATGACCTTTAAGGGTCCAGGAAAGAGATGTGCAGAGACGCTGGGGGGGTGGGCGGTTTTACCCTGCTCCACATTGGTTCGGCCCCCTTAGGCTGATGGTTTCTGCCAGCCTAGATGCTCTGACCAGTAGTCTGTGCTTTCTTTAGTTAGGCCACTGAATTAACGTACAAACAGCACCAGGTGTCAGAGCCCTGCTTGCTCAACTCCCAGACAGTCCAGGGCCGGTGGTGATCCAGGACCATGACGGCCACTCAGTCAACGGCCTTTTGAAGTAGCCAGGAGTACAGCCGGTCTCATTGGCCGCCGTCACTGCGGTGTCTGTAGGCTTTTCTATGGTGGCAGCGTTATTTACGGTTCCCCTGCCAAGTTTATTAGCTCCGCTCTGGGTGCAGTAAGTCCTGTAAGCAATAGTCTGCTCTTTTGGGGCACACTCTTGTTGTTTTCTGAGAGAAGCTCCAGGTCAAGTGATGGTCACACGAGTCGTCATGGGGGCCCATTGCCCCAGGTTGTCTCTCTGGAGGTTGGTGTTGGAGGGCCTCCTCACTCGAGGTCATTGTGCCCACGGAGCAATCCCTGCAACTTCAGGGCATGGTGGGTGGTTAGGATCACCAAGTGGCGTCCTTTTCCCTTAGAGGGAGCTGGCCTTGCGGGCTGCTGATTTCCAGGTTTTTAGATACCCCCAGTATCCTGGTCAGATGGGGTGGCTGGCCAATGCCTGGAGGGCATTCTTACATTGTTCCATTTCAAGTGGTCCCAGTTTTTGCACTAATACTCCAAGGGCGATTCGCCTTGGACCAGGAATGTAAAGGTCAAAGGGTTTAGCTAACTTAGGGAGGTCCAGGGCCAGGGTCTGAATTGACTGCTCTTTCCATTCTTGAAAGGCCGCTTCTGGATTCTATTCAAAAGGATCATCATCTTTTCCTTTCAGTGTTTCATATAGAGGCCCAGCTATTAGACTGTAGTTAGGGATCCAGATGCAGCAAACCCCGGTCTCCCCAGGAACCCCTAAGCTGTCTTCTAGTTTCAGGAAAGGTGAGGCTGCAAATGGCTTCTTCCCTTTCCTGGGGTGGGCTTCTCCGACCTTCTGTGCGAATGAAGCCCAGGAAGGCCACCTTAGTTTGTGATATTTGAGCCTTTTCCTTGGACACCTTCTATCTTTTATTGGCTAGGTAGTTCAGAGGCCTCCTTAGTCGGGCTGGTGATCAGAATGTCATCTGCATATTGAAGGAGGGTTCCCTTCTCCAGAGGTAGATCTTTTAGGTCTTTAGCTAACGTTTCCCCAAAGATGGTGTGGGAATTTTTGAACCCCTGGGGCAGGATGGCCCAGCAGTATTGTTTTTGTTGTAGGTTGAGTCCTGCCACTCACAGGCAAAATTTCTTGTGACTCTGGGACTAATGGAATACAGAAGAAGGCATCATTGAAGTCTAATACAGAATGCCATGTCCTGGTGGATGGTAGAATGACCAGCAGGGTGTAGGAATTAGGAACTACTAGATGTATATCCTCTGTGGCTTCACTGACTGTCCTGGCGTCCTCTACCAGGTCCCCAGCAGCCCACGGGGCTCTTGTGGTCAGGCCCCTCCCAGGATATGGAGCTCACCTGGGCAGGTACGCAGCAGCCCACGGGGCTCTCGTGGGCAGGCCCCTCCCTGGATATGGAGCTCCCGTGGACAGGTACCCCGGCAGGGCTGGGCACACAGGAACCGTGCACATAGCCCTCATTGCAGAGCACCCCCAGCACCCCTGTCACTCAGAGCTGACACAGAGCACCTCAGAGCAGAGCTTGAACTAACAAACAGCAGCTCCAACAGGTCTGTGACCCTAGGCTTCACTCTGTGCGGCCTCCCTCTGCCTGGTCTTCCAGGGGCTTCCACTGCAGCCGGGGCACCAGGCCTCTGTCTCCACCCACCACCCCTCCTCTCCCTGACTCCTGGGTTCCTCTCATTAGCAGAGGGTCTTCTTGAAGTTGTCTCCCACTCATGGACCAGATAAAATGATTCGAAAACAAGCCAGGGCTGCCGCCCCTTATCTATCCTGACTCTCGGGACCCTACACCTGTTCCTTGGATCTGGCCGGTGCAGCAAGGCCCATTTTCTGCAACTCTGAGCCCCCGAGGGGCGAGGATTGGCTGACCTGGGCAGCCTGACCCGGCCGGCCAGCCCTTCCCAGGTGTGCCTGGGTTGAGGTCAATATAAACACCCCTCCAGGCAGCAAAAGCCTCTGCAGCTGTGCCTGACGCCATATTCTCTGCCCCGTCAGCAGTCTCGGGGTTGGGCTGGTGGGAGGGAGTAGGGCCCACGGCTCTATGAGTGGCCCAGTGTGACTGGGGCTCTGCTGGACTTTCTGCAGGAGTTGCCGGGCTGCCACCTGCTAAAGAAGAGGATGTGTCACCCATACTTGCTGCTGGAATTTCTCCCCGGGCAGAGGTGAGGAAGGAAAAAAGCAGTGGGGGCCGGGACAGGAGGGGTACCTCAGGCAGGGAAATGGAAAGCTTCCAGACGAGCGCCCGGGGCCAGGACCATCCTGGCTGGCCTGCAGGCACCAAGTCGGCCTGCGTGCTGTCGCTGGTGTGACTCCAAGCCCCTTCCTCTAGTTTTTAAAGTCTTTGCACACATTCAGGTGTTTTACCTGGGAAGGGTGGGAAAAGTTCAGCAGCAGCTGGCCTGGGGCTCAGCTCACGTTTACTCAGAGATGCCTCCTCACGGTCCCCCAGCTTTGCAATGAGGACGCTCCTCGTGTGGGGGCTGCTGGCTGCATGGGAGATGATTCCCCACCTGTGACCAACTTCAGAATTGTTTACCCCTGGAGCAAGTGCCCTGATAGGGTTTTCCTCTGTATGACCAGTGGGTTCTGTTTTTTTTTTTCTTTCTTTTTTGGTTCAAGGTAAGTTTTATTCCTCTTTTTGTATTTATGGATATAAGCATGGAAATAATTCATTCATATAAATACGTCTATGGGAAGGGCAGAACTTTTTTTTCTGTTTTATTTTTTTAAGTATTACTTATTTTTTAATTTTTGAATTTATTTTATTCATTTTTTTATACAGCAGGCTCTTATTGGTAACCTATTTTATACATATAAGTGTATATATGTCAATCCCAGGCTCGCAATTCATCCCACCACCACCACCCTGCCACTTTCCCCCCTTGGTGTCCATACATTTGTTCTCTACATCTGTGTCTCTATTTCTGCCTTGCAAACCGGTTCATCTTTACCATTTTTCTAGGTTCCACATGTATGCGTTAATATACGATATTTGTTTTTCTCTTTCTGACTTACTTCACTCTGTATGACAGTCTCTAGATCTATCCACGTCTCTACAAATGACCCAATTTCATTCCTTTTTATGGCTGAGTAATATTCCATTTTATATATGTAGCACATCTTTTCTGTTCGTCTGTCTATGGGCATTTAGGTTGCTTCCATGACCTGGCTATTGTAAATAGTGCTGCAATGAATATTGTGGTGAATATGTCTTTTTGAATTATGGTTTTCTCTGGGTATATGGCCAGTAGTGGGATTGCTGGGTCATATGGTAATTCTATTTTTAGTTTTTTAAGGAACCTCCATACTGTTCTCCATCGTGACTGTATCAATTTACATTCCCACAAATAGTGTAAGAGGGTTCCCTTTTCTCCACACCCTCTCCAGCATTTGTTGCTTGTAGATTTTCTGATGATGCCCATTCTAACTCGTGTGAGGCGATACCTCATTGTAGTTTTGGTTTATATTTCTCTAATAATTAGTGATGTTGAGCAGCTTTTCATGTGCTTCTTGGTCATCTGTATGTCTTCTTGGGACAAATGTCTATTTACGTCATCTGCCCATTTTTGGATTGGGTTGTTTGTTTTTTTACTGTTGAGCTGCATGAGCTGTTTATATACATTGGAGATTAATCCTTTGTCCATTGATTCGTTTGCAAATATTTTCTCCCATTGTGAGGGTTGTCTTTTCGTCTTGTTTGTAGTTTCCTTTGCTTTGCAAAAGCTTTTAGGTTTCATTTGCTCCCATATGTTTATTTTTTTTATTCCATTACTCTAGGAGGTGGATCAAAAAAGATCTTGCTGTGATTTATGTCAAAGAGTATTCTTCCTGTGTTTTCCTCTAAGAGTTTTATAGTGTCCGGTCTTACATTTCGGTCTCTAATCCATTTTGAGTTTATTTTTTGTGTATGGTGTTAGGGAGTGTTCTAATTTCATTCTTTTACATGTAGCTGTCCATTTTTCCCAGCACCACTTATTGAAGAGACTGTCTTTTCTCCTTTGTATACCCTTGCCTCCTTTGTCATAGATTAGTGGGCCATAGGTGTGTAGGTTTATCTCTGGGCTTTTTTTTTTCTTTTACATCTTTATTGGAGTATAATTGCTTTACAATTGTGTGTTAGTTTCTGCTGTATAAAAAAGTGAATCAGCTGTGCGTATACATATAACACCATATCCCCTCCCTCTTGCAACTCCCTCTCACTCCCTTATCCCACCCTTTTAGGTGGTCACAAAGCACAGAGCTGATCTCCCTGTGCTATGTGGCTGCTTCCCAGTAGCTATCAATTTTACATTTGGTAGTGTATATATGTCCATACCACTCTCTCACTTTGTCCCAGCTTACCCTTCCCTCTCCCCATGTCCTCAAGTCCTTTCTCTACGTCTGTGTCCTTAATCCTTTCCTGCCCCTAGGTTCTTCATAAACTTTTTTTTTAAGATTCCATATATATGTGTTAGCATACGGTATTTGTTTTTCTCTTTCTGACTTACTTCACTCTGTAGGACAGACTCTAGATCCATCCACCTCACTAAAAGTAACTCAATTTCGTTTCTTTTTATGGCTGAATAATGTTCCATTGTATATTTGTGCCACATCTTCCTTATCCATTTATCTGTTGATGGACACTTAGGTTGCTTCCATGTCCTGGCTATTGTAAATAGAGCTACAGTGAACATTTTGGTACATGACTCTTTTTGAATTATGGTTTTCTCAGGGTAAATGTCCAGGAGTGGGTTTGCTGGGTTGTATGGTAGTTCTATTTTTAGTGTTTAAGGAACCCCCATACCGTTCTCCCTAGTGGCTATATCAATTTACATTCCCACCAACAGTGCAAGAGGGTTCCCTTTGCTCCAATAAATGCCTCTCCAGCATTTATTGTTGGTAGATTTTTTGATGATGGCCATTCTGACTGGTGTGAGGTGATACCTCACTGTAGTTTTGATTTGCATTTCTCTAATGATTAGTGATGTTCAGCATCCTTTCATGTGTTTGTTGGCAACCTGTATATCTTCTTTGGAGAAATGTCTATTTAGGTCTTCTGCCCATTTTTGGATTGGGTTGTTTGGTTTTGTGATATTGAGCTACATGAGCTGCTTTTTGGAGATTAATCCTTTGCCATTTGCTTCATTTGAAAATATTTTCTCCCATTCTGATGGTTGTCTTTTCATCTTGCTTATGTTTTCCTTTGCTGTGCAAAAGAATTTATGTTTCATTCGGTCCCATTTTTTTATTTTTGTTTTTATTTCCATTTCTCTAGGAGGTGGGTCAAAAAGGATCTTGCTGTGATTTATGTCATAGACTGTTCTGCTTATGTTTTCCTCTAAGAGTTTTATAGTGGCTGGTCTTATATTTAGGTCTCTAATCCATTTTGAGTTTATTTTGGTGTATGGTGTTAGGGAGTGTACTAATTTCATTCTTTTACATGTAACTGTCCAGTTTTCCCAGCACCACTTGCTGAAGACACTGTCTTTTCTCCATTGTATACCCTTGCCTCCTTTGTCATAGATTAGTGAACCATAGGTACGTGGGTTTATCTCTGTGCTTTCTATCCTGTTCTATTGACCTATATTTCTGTTCTTGTGTCAGTACCATATTATCTTGATTACTGTAGCTTTGCAATATAGTCTGAAGTCTGGAAGTCTGATTCCTCCAGCTCTTTTTTTTTCCCCCCTCAAGACTGCTTTGGCTATCCAGGGTCTTTTGTGTCTCCCTACAAATTTTAAGATTTTTTTTTCTTGTTCTGTAGAAAATGCCAAAGGTATTTTGATCGGGATTGCATTGAATCTGTAGATTGCTTTGGGTAGTATAGTCATTTTCACAATATTGATTCTTCTAATCCGAGAACATGGTATATGTCTCCATCTGTTTATATCATCTTTGATTTCTTTCATCAGTGTCTTATAGTTTTCTGAGTACAGGTCTTTTACTTCCTTAGGTAGGTTTATTCCTAGGTATTTTATTCTTTTTGTTGCAGTGGTAATGGGATTGTTTCCTTAATTTCTCTTTCTGATCTTTCACTGTTAGTGTATAGGAATGCAAGCAATTTCTGTGCATTAATTTTGTATCCTGCAACTTTACCAAATTCATTGATTAGCTCCAGTGGTTTTCTGGTGGCATCTTTAGGATTCTCTATCTATGATATCATGTCATCTGCAAACAGTGACAATTTTACTTCTTCTTTTCCTTTTTGTATTCCTTTTATTTCTTTTTCTTCTCTGATTGCCATGGCTAGGACTTCCAAAACTATGTTGAATAGCAGTGGTGAGAGTGGACATCCTCGTCTTGTTCCTGATCTTAGAGGAAACGCTTTCAGTTTTTCACCATTGAGAATGTTGTTTGCTGTGGGTTTGTCATATATGGCCTTTATTATGTTGAGGTAGTTTCCCTCTATGCCCACACTCTGCAGAGTTTTTATCGTAAATGAGTGTTGAATTTTCTCAAAATCTTTTCCTTCATCTATTGAGATGATCATATGCTTTTATTCTACAATTTGTTAATATGGTGTATCACATTGATTTGTGTATATTGAAGAATCCTCGCATCCCTGGGATAAACCCCACTTGATCATGGTGTATGATCCTTTTCATGTGTTGTTCGATTCTGTTTGCTAGTATTTTGTTGAGGATTTTTACATCTATATTCATCAGTGATATTGGTCTATAATTTTCTTTCCTTGTAGTATCTCTGTCTGGTTTTGGTATCAGGGTGATGGTGGTCTCATAGAATGAGTTTGGGAGTGTTCCTTCCGCTGCAATTGTTTTGAAGAATTTGAGAAGGTTGGGTGTTAGCTCTGCTCTAAATGTTTGATAGAATTCACCTGTGATGCCATCTGGTTCTGGACTTTTGTTTGTTGGAAGATTTTTAATCACAGTTTCAATTTCATTGCTTGTGATAGGTTTGTTCATATTTTCTATTTCTTCCTGGTTCAGTCTTAGAAGGTTATCCCTTTCTAAGAATTTGTTCATTTCTTCCAGATTGTCCATTTTATTGGCCTAGAGTTGCTTGTAGTAGTCTCTTAGGATGCTTTGTATTCCTGTGGTGTCTGTTATAACTTCTGCTTTTTCACTTCTAATTTTGTTGATTTGCGTCCTCTCCCTCTTTTTCTGGAGTCCGGCTAAAGGTTGATCATTTTTGCTTATCTTCTCAAAGAACCAGCTTTTAGTTTTATTGATCTTTGCTTTCGTTTTCTTTGTTTCTATTTCATTTATTTCTGCTCTGATCTTTATGATTTCTTTCCTTCTACTAACTTTGGGTTTTGTTCTTCTTTCTCTAGTTCCTCTAGGTGTAAGGTTAGATTGTTTATTTGAGATTTTTCTTGTTTCTTGAGGTAGGCTTGTATTGCTATAAACTTCCCTCTTAGAACTCCTTTTGCTGCATCCCATAGGTTTTGGATCATCGTGTTTTTGTTGTCATTTGTCTCTAGGTAGTTTTTGATTTCCTCTTTGATTTCTTCAGTGATCGCTTGGTTATTTAGTAACGTATTGTTTAGCCTCCATGTGTTTGTGTTTTTTACGGTTTTTTCCGTGTAATTGATTTCTAATCTCATAGCATTGTGGTCGGAACAGCTGCTTGATATGATTTCAGTTTTCTTAAATTTACTGAGGCTTTATCTGTGACCCAAGATGTGATCTATCCTGGAGAATGTTCCGTGTGCAGTTGAGAAGAACGTGTAATCTGCTGTTTTTGGATGGAATGTCCTATAAATATCAATTAACTCTATCTGGTCTATTGTGTCATTTAAAGCTTGTGTTTCCTTATTAATTTTCTGTCTGGCTGATCTCCACTGGTGTAAGTGAGCTGTTAAAGTCCCCCGCTATTATTGTGTTACTGTCGATTTCCTCTTTTATAGCTGTTAGCAGTTGCCTTATACATTGAGCTGCTCCTATTTTGGGTACATATATATTTATAATTGTTATATCTTCTTCTTGGATTGATCCCCTGACCATTATGTAGTGCCTTTCCTTGTCTCTTGTAACATTCTTTATTTTAAAGTCTATTTTATCTGATATGAGTATTGCTACTCCAGCTTTCTTTTGATTTTCATTTGCATAGAATATATTTTTCCATCGCCTCACTTTGAGTCTGTATGTGTCCCTAGGTCTGAAATGGATCTCTTGTAGACAGCATATATATGGGTCTTGTTTTTGTATCCATTCAGCGAGCCTGTGTCTTTTGGTTGGAACATGTAGTGCATTCACGTTTAAGGTAATTATCGATATGTATGTTCCTACTACTATTTTCTTAATTGTTATGGGTTTGTCTTGGTGGGTCCTTTTCTTCTCTTGTGTTTCCCACTTAGAGAAGTTCCTTTAGCATTTGGTGTAGAGCTGGTTTCATGGTGCTGAATTCTCTTAGCTTTTGCTTGTCTGTAAGGCTTTTGATTTCTCCATCAAATCTGAATGAGCTCTTTGCAGGGTGGAGTACTCTTGGTTGTAGGTTCTTCCCTTTCATCACTTTAAATTTATCATGCCACTTCCTTCTGGCTTGTAGATTTTCTGCTGAGAAATCAGTTGTTATCCTTATGGGAGTTCCCTTGTATGTTATTTGTCATTTTTCCCTTGCTGCTTTCAATCATTTTTCTTTGTCGTTAATTTTTGTCAATTTGATTACTATGTGTCTTGTCATTTTTCTCCTTTGGTTTATCCTGCCTGGGACACTCTGTGCTTCTGGACTTGGGTGGCTATTTCTTTTCCCATGCTAGGGAAGTTTTTGACCATTATCTCTTTAAATATATTCTCGGGTCCTTTCTCTCTCTCTTCTCCTTCTGGGGCCCCTATAATGCGAATGTTGTTGCGTTTAATGTTGTCCCAGAGGACTCTTGGGGTGTCTTCGTTTATTTTCATTCTTTTTCTTTATTCTGTTCCATGGCAGTGATTTCCACCTTTCTGTCTTCCAGGTCACTTATCCGTTCTTCTGCCACAGTTATTCTGCTACTGATTCCTTCTAGTGTATTTTTCATTTCAGTTATTCCATTGTTCACCTCTGTTTGTTTGTTCTTTAATTCTTCTAGGTGTTTGTTCCTTAATTCTTCTAGGTCTTTGTTAAACATTTCTTGCATCTTCTCGATCTTTGCCTCCTTTCTTTTTCCAAGGTCTTGGCTCAACTTCACTATCATTATTCTGAATTTTTTTTCTGGAAGGTTCCCTATCTCCACCTCATTTTGTTTTTTTTTCTGGGGTTTTATCTTGTTCCTTGATCTGGTATAAAGTCCTCTGCCTTTTCATTTTGTCTATCTTTCTGTGAATGTGGTTTTCCTTCCACAGGCTGCAGAATTGTAGTTCTTCTTGCTTCTGCTGTCTGCTCTCCGGTGGATGAGTCTATCTTAGAGGCTTGTGCAAACTTCCTGATGGGAAGGACTGGTGGTGGGTAGAGCTGGGTGTTGCTTTGGTGGGCAGAGCTTTAATCCGCTTGTCTACGGATTAAATAAAACTTTAATAAAAAGTTTAATCCGCTTGTCTGCTGATGCATGGGGCTGGGTTCCCTCCCTGTTGGTTGTTTGGCCTGAGGCGACCCAGCCCTGGAGCCTACCTTGCTCTTGGTGGGGCTAATGGCGGACTCTGGGAGGGCTCACACCAAGGAGTATTTCCCAGAACTTCTGCTGCCAGTGTCGTTGTCCTCACGGTGAGCCACAGCCACAGCCACCACCTGCCTCTGCAGGAGACCCTCTAAAAGTAGCAGGTAGTTCTGGTCATTCTCCTACAGGGTCACTGCTCCTTCCCCTGGGTCCTGATGTGCACACTACTTTGTGTGTGCCCTCCAAGAGTGGAGTATCTGAGTGGAGTTGAGACTCTGAGACTCTGTGTGGAGTTGCACAGACTCTGGGTCCTGTGAAGCTTCGATGTTTTGTGATTCTAGAAATCCTATAGGAGACGGTCCACAGCAGGTGACGCTAATGTTGTCAGTAGAGGTGTTGAAGCCAAAGATCTGCAGTTCCAACTAGAGGTGCCGATGTACATACAGGACAAAATCATCTCATCTCATGTGAATGTAGTTCAGGCATGTTTAAGATGAATGCAGTCATGTTAATGTCTACCATATTCTATCTTGAGCCTCTCCTCAGGGACCCCCTCCTCAGTTCCTGAGGCTCCTGTAAGTCATGTACAGGGGACTGGAGAGTGGGCTCTGTCCAGTCTGAGCCCTGAGTTACCCTGTGTGTATCTTAGGATACTTTGTATTTCTGTGGTGTCCGTTGTAACATCATCTCTTTCATTTCAGATTTATTTGGGCCCTCTCTTTTTAAAAAAACATACTACTGTTGTCTTTTATTCTTTACAGAAGTTTAATAAGTGTTTGATCTACTATCCTTACCCTATGTATACTTTTTGCAGTGAGATTTTTACTTTTCTTTGTTTCCTTGTTACTATCAATAATTAGTGAGACTTCTTTTAAGCTACCTTCAACATTGCTTATAAAGCTGCTTTATTAGTGATGACAGAGCCTTAATGGAAGTCATGTTCTGGTTGTAAATTAGAATGCAATGTGCCAGCAAATAGCCCCTTAAGTTTATGTCTCATTACTTCTTGTTCTTTTTTTAATTTAATTTTTATTTTTTGTCAGAGCAAATTTAATTAAAATGTTTTGTTTCTTCTAGGTGTGAAAGATGTGGTTCTTTTAAACATATACATATATCTATTCTTCTTTGGATCATTTTCCCATGTAGGTTATGACACGATGTTGAGTAGTCTTGTCTTGGTATTACGTAGGTCTTTGGTGATTACATATTTCACATGTGTTTCTATATCTATCTTAACCCCAATATCCTAATGTATCCAATCCTCACACCTTTCCATTTGGTGAACCATAAGTTTGTTTAATGAATCTGTGATTGCATTTCTCTGTGGAAATATCTTCATTGGTATCAATTTTTAGCTAAGACCTATAAGTGATATTATAGGATATGTGTCTTTTGCTTTCTGACTTAGTACAATTTGCCTGATTACCTCAAGAATCATACATGGTGCTGCAAATGGCATTGTTTCATTTTTTTCCCTGGCTAATATTCCATCTGTACGTGTACCAGTTCTTCTTTGGCCACGCACCTCTTGATGGACTTTCTGGTTGCCTCCATGTCTTGGCTATTGTAATACTGCTGCAATGCACATTTGCTTGCCTGTGTCTTTCCAGTTATATCTTCTTATGTTATAGGCCAAGGAGTGGGCTTGCTGTATCATATGGTAGCTCAGTGTGTATGTTTTAAAGGCACCACCATTCAGTTCTCATTAGTGGCTCTTTCCAGGTTACGTCCCACTTAAAATTGAGGGTATGCATTTCTCCAAAACACCTTCAATATTTATTGTTTGTAGTTTTCTTGTTGATGGTTATTCTAACAGGTGCGAGCTGATACCTATCTGTGGTTGAATTTGCATGTGTCCCATAATCTGTTGAAATTGAGCTTTAAAGCATGCCCTTTTTATTTATCAAACTGTGATTACAGCTTAGTTCTTCAAAGTGTTTTCTTAAAGTAAGTGTCACATTTTGAAAATTTTTGGCCATTACCTCCCTCAAGACATTTTGAGGGCACGTTTCATTTACAGCCCTGAAGTACTTGTTCATATGAAGTGACCATTAGCACAGGTTTTAAAGCTGCTTTTGCAGGTAACGGCCAGAGGGTGGCAGCCTTTCTACGTTCCCAATCTGGTAAATAGGGAAAGAGACCTTCAGCCCCAAGAGTGTCCAGCTTTATTTCTCATCCAGCTGTGGGTCTAGATATGGTCACACCAGGATGCATCACAGCCCCGGAACGAATTATGTAAAAATTTTTCCCTCTATCACTGTCTTTGTTTTTTGGGATTTTAAAGTAATTTATTTTTATAATGGGGTTTACCTGATTTTCACTGCTGTGTTTATGCCCCTTTACACCCACTTGATTCACTTACAGAGAGAAATCAATACATAGGTTTTAAGATGTTTACTAGTCAGATATATTCTTGTTCGTTGAATAGGGGGTGTTGCATCCACTTCACTGAGCAAGGAGTAGGTCTTGTCTATTACATATTGGGTTTATGGATCGGTATTTGAGCTAATATGAAACCCTTGTTTTATGCATCACCCCACCTCACCTTTCCCGTTAAGCAGCCATAGTGTGTTTTCTAAATGTGTGACTCTGTTCTGTTTTGTAATTCAGTTCAAGTGTAACGGTTTTCACATTCCCTCTACAAGTGATATCTTATGATAAGTGTCTTTTTCTGTGTAACTTATTTCACTTAGAATCGTCGAACATAAATCCACTCATCATGCTGCTAATAGCCTTATGACATTGATTTCATGGCTGAGTGATATTCCATTGTACATAAGGACCACAACATCGTTATCCCTTTTCCTATTTCCTGGGATATTTAAGGTGTAATGAAGAGGAGGTTCTTGTCAACAGAGCAGCCCTAAACTTTGGTGTGCCTGTGTCTTGCTGATTTTTAGTTTTCCCAATTTATACGCCCATGAGTGGAAATGCCCTATGTTCTCTAAGCTGTGTTTTTTAGATGTTTCAGGACACACCGTACACTTCTCCAGAGTGGCTGTTGGCAATTTACATACCGCCCATCAGTGTAGCAAGGCTCCCATTTCTCCATGGCCTGTCCTGCATTTCTGGTTTTGACACTTTTTTCAGCATGGCCCTTTTGACCGATGGGAAGCGAGACTTTTTCTAGCGCTGATTTGCCTTTCCAGGTTGCTTGGTTGGCCAAAAAGGGCGTATGCGTTTTTTCCTGAATATATTCAGGAAAAAACGCATACGCACTTTTTGGCCAAGGGTATCATTGTCAACGTTTTGCTGCTTTTCATTTGCTTTAAAGGCGATTCGAATCTACCTCCTTAAGTCTGTTTCCTGCAATTCTGCCTTGCTTTCAAATCCTCTTCGTTGCCTTCCCTCAATATATTTGTAGACCAGAGTTATCATTGATAACTCTGCAGGTTTGTGAATTGCAGTGCCCCTGAGATCCATTTTTCAACTCGCTTTTTTGGGAGTTGGCCGCAAAAGCGCAGGATTGCTTCAGGCCCTGTTCTACTTCCGGGGGGCAGGCTGAGCCTTTGGTTAATTCTTCTTTCTGAAGGGAAAATAGAGTGACCTGTGATTGTCCCAACACCTAGATCTAGTCTCTCATTGGTTCCCCCTCTTCCCGTTCATCCTCAGTACAAATTGCAACCTGTACGGAACAGGAAGTTAAAGGTGCTGATGCTCCAAGTAGGGAGATTGCTAGGAAAGTGGCTGGAATGGCGAACCCGAGCACAAGGAGATGAGAAATGAGGTGCATTTTAGAAACCTTTCCCGATCACATGGTGTACCATCTTCTGGGTTTCTCATGCATGTTTTTGATGTAGGAAGATGCCCTTGAACCTGGAGATTTGGGACCCATGGGATGGGTGTCACGCAGTATTACTTTAAAGGGTCTGCGTTTGCTCATCCAACCTCACCAAACCTCTCAGCCGCAAAAGTGTCCACCCTTATGTCTCACCCAGCTGTGGGTCTAGATATGGTCGATCCAGGTTGGATCACAGCCCCTGAACGAATTGTGTAAGAATTTCTCTCTCTTTCACTGTCTTTGTATCATGGGTTTTTAAAAGTAATTTATTTTTATAATGGGATTTAGCTGCTTTTCACTACTGTGTTTATGCGGCTTTACACCCACTTGACACACTAACAGAGAGATATCAATACATAGGTTTTAAGATTACTACTAATCAAATATATTCTTTTGCAGTGAATAGGGTGTGCTGAGTCCTGTTCTCTGAGCAAGGAGTAGTTCTTGTCTATTACGTATTGGGTTTATGGAACGGTATCTCAGATAATTTGAAACCCTTGTTTTATGCATCACCCCACCTCACCTTTCCCGTTAACCAGCCATAGTGTGTTTTCTAAACGTGTGACTCTGTTCTACTTTGTAATTCAGTTCAAGTGTAGCGGTTTTTACATTCCCTCTATAAGTGATAGCTTATGATGAGTGTCTTTTTCTGTGTGACTTATTTCACTTAGAATCGTCATACCTAAATCCACTGATCATGCTGCTACTAGCCTTATGACATTGATTTCATGGCTGAGTGTTATTCCATTGTACATAAGGACCACCACTTCTTTATCCATTTTTCTCTTTCCTGGGATATTTCAGGTGTCATGAAGTGGAGGTTCTTGTCAACAGAGCAGCCCTAAACTTTGGGGTGCCTGTGTCTTCCTGATTTTTAATTTTCCCAATTTATACACCCATGAGTGGAAGTGCCCTATGTTCTCTAAGCTGTATTTTTTCGATGTTTCAGGACACACCGTACACTTCTCCAGAGTGGCTGTTGGCAATTTACATCCCGCCCATCAGCATAGCAAGGCTCCCATTTCTCCATGGCCTGTCTTGCATTTCTGGTTTTGACACTTTTTTCAGCATGGTCCGTTTGACCGATGGGAAGCGAGAATGCTTTGTAGCACTGATTTCCCTTTCCAGGTTGCTTGGTTGGCCAAAAAGGGCGTATGCGTTTTTTCCTGAATATATTCAGGAAAAAACGGATACGCCCTTTTTGGCCAAAGGCATCATTGTCGACGTTTTGCCGCTTTTCATGTGCTTTAAAAGCGATTCGTATCTACCTCATGAAATCTGTTTCCTGCAATTCTGCCTTGATTTCAAATCCTCTTCGTTGCCTTCCCTCAATATATTTGTGGACGAGAGTTATCATTTATAACTCTGCAGGTTTTGAGTTGCAGTGCCCCTGAGCTCCATTTTTCAACTCGCTTTTTTGGGAGCTGGCCGCAAAAGCGCAGGATGGTTTCAGGCCCTGTTCTTGTTCCGGGGCGCAGGCTGAGCCTGTGGTTAATTCTTCTTCCTGATGGGAAAATAGAGTGACCTGTGCCTGTCCCAACACCAAGAGCTAGTCTCTCATTGGTTCCACGTCTTCCCGTTCATCCTCAGGACAAATTGCAACCTGTACGAAACAGGAGGTTAAAGGTGCTGATGCTCCAAGTAGGGAGATTGCTAGTAAAGCGGCTGGAATGGCGAACCCGGGCACAAGGAGATGAGAAATGAGGTGCGTTTTAGAAACCTTTCCCCATCACATGTTGTACCATCTTCTGGGTTTCTCATGCATGTTTTCGATGTAGGAAGATGCCCTTGAACCTGGAGATTTGGGACCCATGCGATGGGTACCACGCAGTATTACTTTAAAGGGTCTGCGTTTGCTCACCCAACCTCACCAAACCTCTCAGCCCCAAGAGTATTCACCCTTATGTCTCATCGAGCTGTGGGTCTAGATATGGTCAATCCAGGTTGCATCACACCCCCTGAATGCATTGTGTAAGAATTTCGCTCTCTTTCACTGTCTTTGTTTCATGGGTGTTTCAAAGTAATTTATTTTTATAATGCGGTTTAGCTGCTTTTCACTGCTGTGTTTATGACGCTTTACACCCACTTGACACACTAACAGAGAGATATCAATACATAGGTTTTCAGATTATTACTAGTCAGATATATTCTTGTGCGGTGAATAGGGCGTGTTGAGTCCAGTTCTCTGAGCAAGGAGTAGGTCTTGTCTATTACATATTGGGTTTATGGAACGGTATCTGAGCTAATTTAATACCCTTGTTTTATGTATCACCCAACCTCACCTTTCCCGTTAAGCAGCCATAGTGTGTTTTCTGCATGTGTGACTCTGTTCTGTTTTGTAATTCAGTTCAAGTGTAACGGTTTTTAAATTCCCTCTATAAGTGATACCTTATGAGAAGTGTCCTTTGCTGTGTGACTTATTTCACTTAGAATCGTCGTACCTAAATCCACTCATAATGCTGCTACTAACCTTATGACATTGATTTCATGGCTGAGTGATATTCCATTGTACATAAGGACCACAACTTCTTTATCCATTTTTCTCTTTCCTGGGATATTTAAGGTGGAATGAAGTGGAGGTCCTTGTCAACAGAGCAGCCCTAAACTTTGGGGTGCTTGTGTCTTGCTGATTTTTCATTTTCCCAATTCATACCCCCATGAGTGGAAGTGCCGTATGCTCTCTAAGCTGTGTTTTTCAGATGTTTCAGGACACACCGTACACTTCTCCAGAGTGGCTGTTGGCAATTTACATCCCGCCCATCAGTGTAGCAAGGCTCCCATTTCTCCATGGCCTGTCCTGCATTTCTGATTTTGACACTTTTTTCAGCATGGACCTTTTGACCGATGGGAAGCGAGACTTCTTTGTAGCGCTGATTTGCCTTTCCAGGTTGCTTGGTTGGCCAAAAAGGGCGTATGCGTTTTTTCCTGAATATATTCAGGAAAAAACGCATACGCCCTTTTTGGCCAAGGGCATCATTGTCAACGTTTTGCCGCTTTTCATGTGCTTTAAAGGCGATTCGAATCTACCTCCTGAAATCTGTTTCCTGCAATTCTGCCTTGATTTCAAATCCTCTTCTTTGCCTTCCCTCAATATATTTGTGGACGAGAGTTATCATTTATAACTCTGCAGGTTTGTGAATTGCAGTGCCCTGAACCTCCATTTTACAACTCGCTTTTTTGGGAGCTGGCCGCAAAAACGCAGGATGGCTTCAGGCCCTGTTCTGGTTCCGGGGGGCAGGATGAGCCTGTGGTTAATTCTTCTTCCTGATGGGAAAATAGAGTGACCTGTGCCTGTCCAAACACCAAGAGCTAGTCTCTCATTGTTTCCCCATCTTCTTGTTCATCCTCAGGACAAATTGCAACCTGTACGGAACAGGAGGTTAAAGGTGCTGATGCTCCAAGTAGGGAGATTGCTAGTAAAGCGGCTGGAATGGCGAACCCGGGCACAAGGAGATGAGAAATGAGGTGCGTTTTAGAAACCTTTCCCCATCACACGGTGTACCATCTTCTGGGTTTCTCATGCATGTTTTCGATGTAGGAAGATGCCCTTGAACCTGGAGATTTGGGACCCATGCGATGGGTACCACGCAGTGTTACTTGAAAGGGTCTGCGTTTGCTCACCCAACCTCCCCAAACCTGTCAGCCCCAAGAGTGTCCACCCTTATGTCTCATCCAGCTGTGGGTCTAGATATGGTCAATCCAGGTTGCATCACAGCCCCTGAACGCATTGTGTAAGAATGTCTCTCTCTTTCACTGTCTTTCTTTCATGTGTTTTTCAAAGTAATTTATTTTCATAATGGGGTTTAGCTGTTTTTCACTGCTGTGTTTATGACGCTTTACACCCACTTGACACACTAACAGAGAGATATCAATACATAGGTTTTAAGATTATTGCTAGTCAGATATATTCTTGTGCGGTGAATAGGGCGTGTTGAGTCCAGTTCTCTGAGCAAGGAGTAGGTCTTGTCTATTACATATTGGGTTTATGGAACGGTATGTGAGCTAATTTGAAACCCTTGTTTTATGTATCACTCCACCTCACCTTTCCCGTTAAAAAGCCATAGTGTGTTTTCTGCATGTGTGACTCTGTTCTGTTTTGTAATTCAGTTCAAGTGTAATGGTTTTTACATTCCCTCTATCAGTGATACCTCATGAGAAGTGTCCTTTTCTGTGTGACTTATTTCACTTAGAATCGTCGTACCTAAATCCACTCATCATGCTGCTACTAACCTTATGACATTGATTTCATGGCTGAGTGATATTCTATTGTACATAAGGACCACAACTTCTTTACCCATTTTTCTCTTTCCTGGGATATTTAAGGTGGAATGAAGTGGAGGTCCTTGTCAACAGAGCAGCCCTAAACTTTGGGGTGCTTGTGTCTTGCTGATTTTTAATTTTCCCAATTTATACCCCCATGAGTGGAAGTGCCCTATGCTCTCTAAGCTGTGTTTTTTAGATGTTTCAGGACTCACCGTACACTTCTCCAGAGTGGCTGTTGGCAATTTACATCCCGCCCATCAGTGTAGCAAGGCTCCCATTTCTCCATGGCCTGTCCTGCATTTCTGGTTTTGACAATTTTTTAAGCATGGCCCTTTTGACCGATGGGAAGCGAGACTTCTCTGTAGCGCTGATTTGCCTTTCCAGGTTGCTTGGTTGGCCAAAAAGGGCGTATGCGTTTTTTCCTGAATATATTCAGGAAAAAACGCATACGCCCTTTTTGGCCAAGGGCATCATTGTCAACGTTTTGCCGCTTTTCATGTGCTTTAAAGGTGATTCGAATCTACCTCCTGAAATCTGTTTCCTGCAATTCTGCCTTGATTTCAAATCCTCTTCTTTGCCTTCCCTCAATATATTTGTGGACGAGAGTTATCATTTATAACTCTGCAGGTTTGTGAATTGCAGTGCCCTGAAGCTCGATTTTACAACTCGTGTTTTAGGGAGCTGGCCGCAAAAGCGCAGGATGGCTTCAGGCTCTGTTCTGGTTCCGGGGGGCAGGCTGAGCCTGTGGTTAATTCTTCTTCCTGATGGGAAAATAGAGTGACCTGTGCCTGTCCAAACACCAAGAGCTAGTCTCTCATTGGTTCCCCATCTTCCTGTTCATCCTCAGGACAAATTGCAACCTGTACGGAACAGGAGGTTAAAGGTGCTGATGCTCCAAGTAGGGAGATTGCTAGTAAAGCGGCTGGAATGGCGAACCCGGGCACAAGGAGATGAGAAATGAGGTGCGTTTTAGAAATCTTTCCCCATCACACGGAGTACCATCTTCTGGGTTTCTCATGCATGTTTTCGATGTAGGAAGATGCCCTTGAACCTGGAGATTTGGGACCCATGCGATGGGTACCACGCAGTATTACTTGAAAGGGTTTGCGTTTGCTCACCCAACCTCACCAAACCTGTCAGCCCCAAGAGTGTCCACCCTTATGTCTCATCCAGCTGTGGGTCAAGATATGGTCAATCCAGGTTGCATCACAGCCCCTGAACGCATTGTGTAAGAATGTCTCTCTCTTTCACTGTCTTTCTTTCATGGGTTTTTCAAAGTAATTTATTTTCATAATGGGGTTTAGCTGTTTTTCACTGCTGTGTTTATGCCGCTTTACACCCACTTGACACACTAACAGAGAGATATCAATACATAGGTTTTAAGATTATTACTAGTCAGATATATTCTTGTGCGGTGAATAGGGCGTGTTGAGTCCAGTTCTCTGAGCAAGGAGTAGGTCTTGTCTATTACATATTGGGTTTATGGAACGGTATCTGAGCTAATTTGAAACCCTTGTTTTATGTATCACCCCACCTCACCTTTCCCGTTAAACAGCCATAGGGTGTTTTCTGCATGTGTGACTCTGTTCTGTTTTGTAATTCAGTTCAAGTGTAACGGTTTTTACATTCCCTCTATCAGTGATACCTTATGAGAAGTGTCCTTTTCTGTGTGACTTATTTCACTTAGAATCGTCGTACCTAAATCCACTCATCATGCTGCTACTAACCTTATGACATTGATTTCATGGCTGAGTGATATTCCATTGTACATAAGGACCACAACTTCTTTATCCATTTTTCTCTTTCCTTGGATATTTAAGGTGGAATGAAGTGGAGGTCCTTGTCAACAGAGCAGCCCTCAACTTTGGGGTGCTTGTGTCTTGCAGATTTTTCATTTTCCCAATTTATACCCCCATGAGTGGAAGTGCCCTATGCTCTCTAAGCTGTGTTTTTCAGATGTTTCAGGACACACCGTACACTTCTCCAGAGTGGCTGTTGGCAATTTACATCCCGCCCATCAGTGTAGCAAGTCTCCCATTTCTCCATGGCCTGTCCTGCATTTCTGGTTTTGACACTTTTTTCAGCATGGCCCTTTTGACCGATGGGAAGCGAGACTTCTTTGTAGCGCTGATTTGCATTTCCAGATTGCTTGGTTGGCCAAAAAGGGCGTATGCGTTTTTTCCTGAATATATTCAGGAAATAACGCATACGCCCTTTTTGGCCAAGGGCATCATTGTCAACGTTTTGCCTCTTTTCATGTGCTTTAAAGGCGAATCGTATGTACCTCCTGAAATCTGTTTCTTGCAATTCTGCCTTGATTTCAAATCCTCTTCTTTGCCTTCCCTCAATATATTTGTGGACGAGAGTTATCATTTATAACTCTGCAGGTTTGTGAATTGCAGTGCCCTGAACCCCCATTTTACAACTCGCGTTTTTGGGAGCTGGCCACAAAAGCACAGAATGGCATCAGGCACTGTTCTGATTCCGAGGGGCAGGCTGAGCCTGTGGTTAATTCTTCTTCCTGATGGGAAAATAGAGTGACCTGTGCCTGTCCCAACACCAAGAGCTAGTCTCTCGTTGGTTCCACGTCTTCCCGTTCATCCTCAGGACAAATTGCAACCTGTACGGAACAGGAGGTTAAAGGTGCTGATGCTCCAAATAGGGAGGTTCCTAGTAAAACGGCTGGAATGGCGAACCCGGGCACAAGGAGATGAGAAATGAGGTGCGTTTTAGAAACCTTTCCCCATCACACGGTGTACCATCTTCTGGGTTTCTCATGCATGTTTTCGATGTAGGAAGATGCCCTTGAACCTGGAGATTTGGGACCCATGCGATGGGTACCACGCAGTATTACTTGAAAGGGTTTGCGTTTGCTCACCCAACCTCCCCAAACCTGTCAGCCCCAAGAGTGTCCACCCTTATGTCTCATCCAGCTGTGGGTCTAGATATGGTCAATCCAGGTTGCATCACAGCCCTGAAGGCATTGTGTAACAATTACTATCTCTTTCACTGTTGTTGTTTCATGGGTTTTTCAAAGTAATTTATTTTCATAATGGGGTTTAGCTGCTTTTCACTGCTGTGTTTATGCCGCTTTACACCCATTTGACACACTAACAGAGAGATATCAATACATAAGTTTTAAGATTATTACTAGTCAGATATATTCTTGTGCGGTGAATAGGGCGTGTTGAGTCCAGTTCTCTGAGCAAGGAGTAGGTCTTGTCTACTACATATTGGGTTTATGGAACGGTATCTGAGCTAATTTGATACCCTTGTTTTATGTATCACCCCACCTCACCTTTCCCGTTAAGCAGCCATAGTCTGTTTTCTGCATGTGTGACTCTGTTCTGTTTTGTAATTCAGTTCAAGTGTAACGGTTTTTACATTCCCTCTATCAGTGATACCTTATGAGAAGTGTCCTTTTCTGTGTGACTTACTTCACTTAGAATCGTCGTACCTAAATCCACTCATCATGCTGCTACTAGCCTTATGACATTGATTTCATGGCTGAGTGATATTCCATTGTACATAAGGACCACAACTTCTTTATCCATTTTTCTCTTTCCTTGGATATTTAAGGTGGAATGAAGTGGAGGTCCTTGTCAACAGAGCAGCCCTCAACTTTGGGGTGCTTGTGTCTTGCTGATTTTTCATTTTCCCAATTTATACCCCCATGCGTGGAAGTGCCCTATGCTCTCTAAGCTGTGTTTTTTAGATATTTCAGGACTCATCGTACACTTCTCCAGAGTGGCTGTTGGCAATTTACATCCCGCCCATAACTGTAGCAAGGCTCCCATTTCTCCATGGCCTGTCCTGCATTTCTGGTTTTGACACATTTTTCAGCATGGCCCTTTTGACCGATGGGTAGCGAGTCTCCTTTGTAGCGCTGATTTGCCTTTCCAGGTTGCTTGGTTGGCCAAAAAGGGCGTATGCGTTTTTTCCTGAATATATTCAGGAAAAAACGCATACGCCCTTTTTGGCCAAGGGCATCATTGTCAGCGTTTTGCCGCTTTTCATGTGCTTTAAAGGCGATTCGAATCTACCTCCTGAAATCTGTTTCCTGCAATTCTGCCTTGATTTCAAATCCTCTTCTTTGCCTTCCCTCAATACATTTGTGGACGAGAGTTATCATTTATAACTCTGCAGGTTTGTGAATTGCAGTGCCCTGAACCTCCATTTTACAACTCGCTTTTTTGGGAGCTGGCCGCAAAAGCGCAGGATGGCTTCAGGCCCTGTTCTGGTTCCGGGGGGCAGGCTGAGCCTGTGGTTAATTCTTCTTCCTGATGGGAAAATAGAGTGACCTGTGCCTGTCCCGACACCAAGAGCTAGTCTCTCGTTGGTTCCCCGTCTTCCCGTTCATCCTCAGGACAAATTGCAACCTGTACGGAACAGGAGGTTAAAGGTGCTGATGCTCCAAATAGGGAGGTTCCTAGTAAAACGGCTGGAATGGCGAACCCGGGCACAAGGAGATGAGAAATGAGGTGCGTTTTAGAAACCTTTCCCCATCACACGGTGTACCATCTTCTGGGATTCTCATGCATGTTTTCGATGTAGGAAGATGCCCTTGAACCTGGAGATTTGGGACCCATGCGATGGGTACCACGCAGTATTACTTTAAAGGGTCTGCGTTTGCTCACCCAACCTCACCAAACCTCTCAGCCCCAAGAGTGTCCACCCTTATGTCTCATCCAGCTGTGGGTCTAGATATGGTCAATCCAGGTTGCATCACAGCCCCTGAAGGCATTGTGTAAGAATTTCTCTCTCTTTCACCGTCTTTGTTTCATGGGTTTTTCAAAGTAATTTATTTTCATAATGGGGTTTAGCTGCTTTTCACTGCTGTGTTTATGCCGCTTTACACCCACTTGACACACTAACAGAGAGATATCAATACATAGGTTTTAAGATTATTACTAGTCAGATATATTCTTGTGCGGTGAATAGGGCGTGTTGAGTCCAGTTCTCTGAGCAAGGAGTAGGTCTTGTCTATTACATATTGGGTTTATGGAACGGTATCTGAGCTAATTTGAAACCCTTGTTTTATGTATCACCCCACCTCACCTTTCCCGTTAAGCAGCCATAGTGTGTTTTCTGAATGTGTGACTCTGTTCTGTTTTGTAATTCAGTTCAAGTGTAATGGTTTCTACATTCCCTCTATAAGTGATACCTTATGAGAAGTGTCCTTTTCTGTGTGACTTATTTCTGTTCCTTCAAACACTAGTGCTTAAGAAATCTATTGGAGGCAGAAGCAGTCAAGGGTAGCCTAGTGTTAGGTTTAGGCTTAGGGTTAGGGTTAGAGTACGTCTTAGGGTACGGGTTCGGGGAGGGGTTCGGGTACGGCGTAGGGTATGGGTTAGGGTTAGGGTTAGGGTTAGTTTTAGCTTTAGAGCTCGGTTTAGGGTACGGGTTAGGATTAGGGTACGTGTTAGGGTTAGGGTAGGGGTTAGGGTTAGGATACGCGTTAGGGTTAGGCTAGTTATTAAACCTATCCCACTCTCTAGATACCCCTTAGCACGTAAAGGAATATTATTTGGGGGTCCAGCCATGGAGAAGAGTTTAGACACTAGGATAAGATAAGGAACACACCCATTATAAAGAAATCACATTAGGATTCCCTTTTTAAGCTGTTCCTTAAAACACTAGTGCTTAAGAAATCAATTGGAGGCAGAAGCAGTCAAGGGTTAGGGTTAGGCTTAGGGTAAGGCTTAGGGTACGGGTTCGGCGAAGGGTAAGGGTTTGGGTTAGGGTTAGGGTTAGTGTTAGGGTTAGGGATCGGTTTAGGGTACGGGTTAGGATTAGGGTACGTGTTAGGGTTAGGGTACGCGTTAGGGTTAGGGTAGTTAGTAAACCTATCCCACTCTCTAGATACCCCTTAGCACGTAAAGGAGTATTATTTGGGGGTCCAGCCATGGAGAAGAGTTTAGACACTAGGATAAGATAAGGAACACACCCATTATAAAGAAATCACATTAGGATTCTCTTTTTCAGCTGTTCCTTAAAACACTAGTGCTTAGGAAATCTATTGGAGGCAGAAGCAGTCAAGGGTAGCCTAGGGTTAGGGTTAGGCTTCGGGTTAGGCTTAGGGTACGGCTTAGGGTACGGGTTCGGGGAGGGGTTCGGGTACGGCGTAGGGTATGGGTTAGGGTTAGGGTTAGGGTTAGTGTTAGGGTTAGGGCTTGGTTCAGGGTACGGGTTAGGATTAGGGTACGTGTTAGGGTTAGGGTAGGGGTTAGGGTTAGGGTATGCGTTAGGGTTAGGGTAGTTATTAAACCTATCCCACTCTCTAGATACCCCTTAGCACGTAAAGGAATATTATTTGGGGGTCCAGCCATGGAGAAGAGTTTAGGCACTAGGATAAGATAAGGAACACACCCATTATAAAGAAATCACATTAGGATTCTCTTTTTAAGCTGTTCCTTAAAACACTAGTGCTTAGGAAATCTATTGGAGGCAGAAGCAGTCAAGGGTAGCCTAGGGTTACGGTTAGGCTTAGGGTTAGGCTTAGGTTACGGCTTAGGGTACGGGTTCGGCGTAGGGTATGGGTTTCGGTTAGGGTTAGAGTTAGTGTTAGGGTTAGGGATCGGTTTAGGGTACGGGTTAGGATTAGGGTACGTGTTAGGGTTAGGGTAGGGGTTAGGGTTAGGGTACGCGTTAGTGTTAGGGTAGTTATTAAACCTATCCCACTCTCTAGATACCCCTTAGCACGTAAAGGAGTATTATTTGGGGGTCCAGCCATGGAGAAGAGTTTAGACACTAGGATAAGATAAGGAACACACCCATTATAAAGAAATCACATTAGGATTCTCTTTTTCAGCTGTTCCTTAAAACACTAGTGCTTAGGAAATCTATTGGAGGCAGAAGCAGTCAAGGGTAGCCTAGGGTTAGTGTTAGGCTTAGGCTTAGGCTTAGGGTACGGCTTAGGGTACGGGTTCGGGGAGGGGTTCGGGTACGGCGTAGGGTATGGGTTAGGGTTAGGGTTAGGGTTAGTGTTAAGGTTAGGGCTCGGTTTAGGGTACGGTTTAGGATTAGGGTACGTGTTAGGGTTAGTGTAGGGGTTAGAGTTAGGGTACGCGTTAGGGTTAGGGTAGTTATTAAACCTATCCCACTCTCTAGATACCCCTTAGCACGTAAAGGAATATTATTTGGGGGTCCAGCCATGGAGAAGAGTTTAGACACTAAGATAAGATAAGGAACACACCCATTATAAAGAAATCACATTAGGATTCTCTTTTTAAGCTGTTCCTTAAAACACTAGTGCTTAGGAAATCTATTGGAGGCAGAAGCAGTCAAGGGTAGCCTACGGTTAGGGTTAGGCTTAGGGTTAGGCTTAGGGTACGGCTTAGGGTACGGGTTCGGTGAGGGGTGCGGATACGGCGTAGGGTATGGGTTAGGGTTAGGGTTAGGGTTAGTGTTAGGGTTAGGGCTCGGTTTAGGGTACGGGTTAGGATTAGGGTACTTGTTAGGGTTAGGGTAGGGTTTAGGGTTAGGGTACGCGTTAGGGTTAGGGTAGTTATTAAACCTATCCCACTCTCTAGATACCCCTTAGCACGTAAAGGAATATTATTTGAGGGTCCAGCCATGGAGAAGAGTTTAGACACTAGGATAAGATAAGGAACACACCCATTATAAAGAAATCACATTAGGATTCTCTTTTTAAGCTGTTCCTTAAAACACTAGTGCTTAGGAAATCTATTGGAGGCAGAAGCAGTCAAGGGTAGCCTAGGGTTAGGGTTAGGCTTAGGGTTAGGCTTAGGGTACGGCTTAAGGTACGGGTTCGGGGAAGGGTTCGGGTACAGCGTAGGGTATGGGTTAGGGTTAGGTTTAGGGTTAGTGTTAAGGTTAGGGCTCGGTTTAGGGTACGGGTTAGGATTAGGGTACGTGTTAGGGTTAGGGTAGGGGTTAGGGATTGAGTACGCATTAGGGTTAGGGTAGTTATTAAACCTATCCCACTCTCTAGATACCCCTTAGCACGTAAAGGAATATTATTTGGGGGTCCAGCCATGGACAAGAGTTTAGACACTAGGATAAATAAGGAACACACCCATTATAAAGAAATCACATTAGGATTCTCTTTTTAAGCTGTTCCTTAAAACACTAGTGCTTAGGAAATCTATTGGAGGCAGAAGCAGCCAAGGGTAGCCTAGGGTTAGTGTTAGGCTTAGGGTTAGGCTTAGGGTACGGCTTAGGGTACGGGTTTGGGGAGGGGTTAGGGTACGGCGTAGGGTATGGGTTAGGGTTAGTGTCAGGGTTAGGGCACGGATTAGGGTACGCGTTAGGATTAGGGTATGTGTTAGGGTTAGGGTAGGGGTTAGGGTTAGAGTACGCATTAGGGTTAGGGTAGTTATTAAACCTATCCCACTCTCTAGATACCCCTTAGCACGTAAGGGAATATTATTTGGGGGTGCAGCCATGGAGAAGAGTTTAGACACTAAGATAAGATAAGGAACACACCCATTATAAAGAAATCACATTAGGTTTCTCTTTTTAAGCTGTTCCTTAAAACACTAGTGCTTAGGAAATCTATTGGAGGCAGAAGCAGTCAAGTGTAGCCTAGGGTTAGGGTTAGGCTTAGGGTTAGGCTTAGGGTACGGCTTAGGGTACGGGTTCGGTGAGGGGTGCAGGTACGGCGTAGGGTATGGGTTAGGGTTAGGGTTAGGGTTAGTGTTAGGGTTAGGGCTCGGTTTAGGGTACGGGTTAGGATTAGGGTACGTGTTAGGGTTAGGGTAGGGGTTAGGGTTAGGGTACGCGTTAGGGTTAGGGTAGTTATTAAACCTATCCCACTCTCTAGATACCCCTTAGCACGTAAAGGAATATTATTTGAGGGTCCAGCCATGGAGAAGAGTTTAGACACTAGGATAAGATAAGGAACACACCCATTATAAAGAAATCACATTAGGATTCTCTTTTTAAGCTGTTCCTTAAAACACTAGTGCTTACGAAATCTATTGGAGGCAGAAGCAGTCAAGGGTAGCCTAGGGTTAGGGTTAGGCTTAGGGTTAGGCTTAGAGTACGGCTTAGGGTACGGGTTCGGGGAGGGGTTCGGTTACGGCGTAGGATATGGTTTAGGGTTAGGGTTAGGGTTAGTGTTACGGTTAGGGCTCGGTTTAGGGAACGGGTCAGGATTAGGGTACGTGTTAGTGTTAGGGTAGGGGTTAGAGTTAGGGTACGCGTTAGGGTTAGGGTAGTTATTAAACCTATCCCACTCTCTAGATACCCCTTAGCAGGTAAAGGAATATTATTTGGGGGTCCAGCCATGGAGAAGAGTTTAGACACTAGGATAAATAAGGAACACACCCATTATAAAGAAATCACATTGGGATTCTCTTTTTAAGCTGTTCCTTAAAACACTAGTGCTTAGGAAATCTATTGGAGGCAGAAGCAGTCAAGGGTAGCCTAGGGTTAGTGTTAGGCTTAGGGTTAGGCTTAGGGTACGGGATTGGGGAGGGGTTCGGGTACGGCGTAGGGTATGGGTTAGGGTTAGGGTTAGGGTTAGTGTTAGGGTTAGGGCTCGGTTTAGGGTACGGGTTAGGATTAGGGTACGTGTTAGGGTTAGGGTAGGGGTTAGGGTTAGAGTACGCATTAGGGTTAGGGTAGTTATTAAACCTATCCCACTCTCTAGATACCCCTTAGCACGTAAGGCAATATTATTTGGGGGTGCAGCCATGGAGAAGTGTTTAGACACTAAGATAAGATAAGGAACACACCCATTATAAAGAAATCACATTAGGATTCTCTTTTTAAGCTGTTCCTTAAAACACTAGTGCTTAGGAAATCTATTGGAGGCAGAAGCAGTCAAGGGTAGCCTAGGGTTAGGGTTAGGCTTAGGGTTAGGCTTAGGGTACGGCTTAGGGTACGGGTTCGGGGAGGGGGGCGGGTACGGCGTAGGGTATGGGTTAGGGTTAGGGTTAGGGTTAGTGTTAGGATTAGGGCTCGGTTTAGGGTACGGGTTAGGATTAGGGTACGTGTTAGGGTTAGGGTAGGGGTTAGGGTTAGGGTACGCGTTAGGGTTAGGTTACTTAGTAAACCTATCCCACTCTCTAGATACCCCTTAGCACGTAAAGGAATATTATTTGAGGGTCCAGCCATGGAGAAGAGTTTAGACACTAGGATAAGATAAGGAACACACCCATTATAAAGAAATCACATTAGGATTCTCTTTTTAAGCTGTTCCTTAAAACACTAGTGCTTAGGACATCTATTGGAGGCAGAAGCAGTCAAGGGTAGCCTAGGGTTAGGGTTAGGCTTAGGGTTAGGCTTAGGGTACGGGATTGGGGAGGGGTTCGGGTACGGCGTAGGGTATGGGTTAGGGTTAGGGTTAGGGTTAGTGTTAGGGTTAGGGCTCGGTTTAGGGTACGGGTTAGGATTAGGGTACGTGTTAGGGTTAGGGTAGGGGTTAGGGTTAGAGTACGCATTAGGATTAGGGTACTTATTAAACCTATCCCACTCTCTAGATACCCCTTAGCACGTAAAGGAATATTATTTGAGTGTCCAGCCATGGAGAAGAGTTTAGACACTAGGATAAGATAAGGAACACACCCATTATAAAGAAATCACTTTAGGATTCTCTTTTTAAGCTGTTCCTTAAAACACTAGTGCTTAGGAAATCTATTGGAGGCAGAAGCAGTCAAGGGTAGCCTAGGGTTAGGGTTAGGCTTAGGGTTAGGCTTAGGGTACGGCTTAGGGTACGGGTTCGGGGAGGGGTTCGGGTACAGCGTAGGGTATGGGTTAGGGTTAGGGTTAGGGTTAGTGTTAAGGTTAGGGCTCGGTTTAGGGTACGGGTTAGGATTAGGGTACGTGTTAGGGTTAGGGTAGGGGTTAGGGTTAGAGTACGCATTAGGGTTAGGGTAGTTATTAAACCTATCCCACTCTCTAGATACCCCTTAGCACGTAAAGGAATATTATTTGGGGGTCCAGCCATGGAGAAGAGTTTAGACACTAGGATAAGATAAGGAACACACCCATTATAAAGAAATCACTTTAGGATTCTCTTTTTAAGCTGTTCCTTAAAACACTAGTGCTTAGGAAATCTATTGGAGGCAGAAGCAGTCAAGGGTAGCCTAGGGTTAGGGTTAGGCTTAGGGTTAGGCTTAGGGTACGGCTTAGGGTACGGGTTCGGTGAGGGGTGCGGGTACGGCGTAGGGTATGGGTTAGGGTTAGGGTTAGGGTTAGTGTTAGGGTTAGGGCTCGGTTTAGGGTACGGGTTAGGATTAGGGTACGTGTTAGGGTTAGGGAAGGGGTTAGGGTTAGGGTAAGCGTTAGGGTTAGGGTAGTTATTAAACCTATCCCACTCTCTAGATACCCCTTAGCACGTAAGGCAATATTATTTGGGGGTGCAGCCATGGAGAAGAGTTTAGACACTAAGATAAGATAAGGAACACACCCATTATAAAGAAATCACATTAGGATTCTCTTTTTAAGCTGTTCCTTAAAACACTAGTGCTTAGGAAATCTATTGGAGGCAGAAGCAGTCAAGGGTAGCCTAGGGTTAGGGTTAGGCTTAGGGTTAGGCTTAGGGTACGGCTTAGGGTACGGGTTCGGGGAGGGGTTCGGTTACGGCGTAGGGTATGGTTTAGGGTTAGGGTTAGGGTTAGTGTTACGTTTAGGGCTCGGTTTAGGGAACAGGTCAGGATTAGGGTACGTGTTAGGGTTAGGGTAGGGGTTAGAGTTAGGGTACGCGTTAGGGTTAGGGTAGTTATTAAACCTATCCCACTCTCTAGATACCCCTTAGCACGTAAAGGAATATTATTTGGGGGTCCAGCCATGGAGAAGAGTTTAGACACTAGGATAAATAAGGAACACACCCATTATAAAGAAATCACATTGGGATTCTCTTTTTAAGCTGTTCCTTAAAACACTAGTGCTTAGGAAATCTATTGGAGGCAGAAGCAGTCAAGGGTAGCCTAGGGTTAGTGTTAGGCTTAGGGTTAGGCTTAGGGTACGTGTTTGGGGAGGGGTTCGGGTACGGCATAGGGTATGGGTTAGGGTTAGGGTTAGGGTTAGTGTTAGGGTTAGGGCTCGGTTTAGGGTACGGTTAGGATTAGGGTACGTGTTAGGGTTAGGGTAGGGGTTAGGGTTAGGGTACGCGTTAGGGTTAGGGTAGTTATTAAACCTATCCCACTCTCTAGATACCCCTTAGCACGTAAAGGAATATTATTTGAGGGTCCAGCCATGGAGAAGAGTTTAGACACTAGGATAAGATAAGGAACACACCATTTATAAAGAAATCACATTAGGATTCTCTTTTTAAGCTGTTCCTTAAAACACTAGTGCTTAGGAAATCTATTGGAGGCAGAAGCAGTCAAGGGTAGCCTAGGGTTAGGGTTAGGCTTAGGGTTAGGCTTAGGGTACGGCTTAGGGTACGGGTTCGGGGAGGGGTTCGGGTACAGCGTAGGGTATGGGTTAGGGTTAGTGTCAGGGTTAGGGCTCGGATTAGGGTACGCGTTAGGATTAGGGTATGTGTTAGTGTTAGGGTAGGGGTTAGGGTTAGAGTACGCATTAGGGTTAGGGTAGTTATTAAACCTATCCCACTCTCTAGATACCCCTTAGCACGTAAGGGAATATTATTTGGGGGTGCAGCCATGGAGAAGAGTTTAGACACTAAGATAAGATAAGGAACACACCCATTATAAAGAAATCACATTAGGATTCTCTTTTTAAGCTGTTCCTTAAAACACTAGTGCTTAGGACATCTATTGGAGGCAGAAGCAGTCAAGGGTAGCCTAGGGTTAGGGTTATGCTTAGGGTTAGGCTTAGGGTACGGCTTAGGGTACGGGTTCGGTGAAGGGTGCAGGTACGGCGTAGGGTATGGGTTAGGGTTAGGGTTAGGGTTAGTGTTAGGGTTAGGGTTAGGGCTCGGTTTAGGGTACGGGTTAGGATTAGGGTACGTGTTAGAGTTAGGGTAGGGGTTAGGGTTAGGGTACGCGTTAGGGTTAGGGTAGTTTTTAAACCTATCCCACTCTCTAGATACCCCTTAGCACGTAAAGGAATATTATTTGAGGGTCCAGCCATGGAGAAGAGTTTAGACACTAGGATAAGATAAGGAACACACCCATTATAAAGAAATCACATTAGGATTCTCTTTTTAAGCTGTTCCTTAAAACACTTGTGCTTAGGAAATCTATTGGAGGCAGAAGCAGTCAAGGGTAGCCTAGGGTTAGTGTTAGGCTTAGGGTTAGGCTTAGGGTACGGCTTAGGGTACGGGTTTGGGGAGGGGTTCGGGTACAGCGTAGGGTATGGGTTAGGGTTAGTGTTAGGGTTAGGGCTCGATTTAGGGTACGCGTTAGGATTAGGGTATGTGTTAGGGTTAGGGTAGGGGTTAGGTTTATAGTACGCATTAGGGTGAGGGTAGTTATTAAACCTATCCCACTCTCTAAATACCCCTTAGCACGTAAGGGAATATTATTTGGGGGTGCAGCCATGGAGAAGAGTTTAGACACTAAGATAAGATAAGGAACACACCCATTATAAAGAAATCACATTAGGATTCTCTTTTTAAGCTGTTCCTTAAAACACTAGTGCTTAGGAAATCTATTGGAGGCAGAAGCAGTCAAGGGTAGCCTAGGGTTAGGGTTAGGCTTAGGGTTAGGCTTAGGGTACGGCTTAGGGTACGGGTTCGGGGAGGGGTTCGGGTACGGCGTAGGGTATGGGTTAGGGTTAGTGTTAGGGTTAGTGGTAGGGTTAGGGTTCGGTTCAGGGTACGGGTTAGGATTAGGGTACGTGTTAGGGTTAGGGTAGGGGTTAGGGTTAGGGTACGCGTTAGGGTTAGGGTAGTTATTAAACCTATCCCACTCTCTAGATACCCCTTAGCACGTAAAGGAATATTATTTGGGGGTCCAGCCATGGAGGAGAGTTTAAACACTAGGATAAGATAAGGAACACACCCATTATAAAGAAATCACATTAGGATTCTCTTTTTCAGCTGTTCCTTAAAACACTAGTGCTTAGGAAATCTATTGGAGGCAGAAGCAGTCAAGGGTAGCCTAGGGTTAGGGTTAGGCTTAGGGTTAGGCTTAGGGTACGGCTTAGGGTACGGGTTCGGGGAGGGGTTCGGTTACGGCGTAGGGTATGGTTTAGGGTTAGGGTTAGGGTTAGTGTTACGGTTAGGGCTCGGTTTAGGGTACGGGTCAGGATTAGGGTACGTGTTAGGGTTAGGGTAGGGGTTAGAGTTAGGGTACGCGTTAGGGTTAGGGTAGTTATTAAACCTATCCCATTCTCTAGATACCCCTTAGCACGTAAAGGAATATTATTTGGGGGTCCAGCCATGGAGAAGAGTTTAGACACTAGGATAAATAAGGAACACACCCATTATAAAGAAATCACATTGGGATTCTCATTTAAGCTGTTCCTTAAAACACTAGTGTTAGGAAATCTATTGGAGGCAGAAGCAGTCAAGGGTAGCCTAGGGTTAGGGTTAGGCTTAGGGTTAGGCTTAGGGTACGGGTTTGGGGAGGGGTTCGGGTACGGCATAGGGTAAGGGTTACGGTTAGGGTTAGTGTTAGGTTTAGGGCTCGGTTTAGGGCACGGGTTAGGATTAGGGTACGTGTTAGGGTTAGGGTAGGGGTTAGGGTTAGAGTACGCATTAGGGTTAGGGTAGTTATTAAACCTATCCCACTCTCTAGATACCCCTTAGCACGTAAGGCAATATTATTTGGGGGTGCAGCCATGGAGAAGAGTTTAGACACTAAGATAAGATAAGGAACACACCCATTATAAAGAAATCACATTAGGATTCTCTTTTTAAGCTGTTCCTTAAAACACTAGTGCTTAGGAAATCTATTGGAGGCAGAAGCAGTCAAGGGTAGCCTAGGGTTAGGGTTAGGCTTAGGGTTAGGCTTAGGGTACGGCTTAGGGTACGGGTTCGGGGAGGGGTTCGGGTACAGCGTAGGGTATGGGTTAGGGTTAGGGTTAGGGTTAGTGTTAAGGTTAGGGCTCGGTTTAGGGTACGGGTTAGGATTAGGGTACGTGTTAGGGTTAGGGTAGGGGTTAGGGTTAGAGTACGCATTAGGGTTAGGGTAGTTATTAAACCTATCCCACTCTCTAGATACCCCTTAGCACGTAAAGGAATATTATTTGGGGATCCAGCGATGGAGAAGAGTTTAGACACTAGGATAAATAAGGAACACACCCATTATAAAGAAATCACATTAGGATTCTCTTTTTAAGCTGTTCCTTAAAACACTAGTGCTTAGGAAATCTATTGGAGGCAGAAGCAGTCAAGGGTAGCCTAGGGTTAGTGTTAGGCTTAGGGTTAGGCTTAGGGTACGGCTTAGGGTACGGGTTTGGGGAGGGGTTCGGGTACAGCGTAGGGTATGGGTTAGGGTTAGTGTTAGGGTTAGGGCTCGGTTTAGGGTACGCGTTAGGATTAGGGTATGTGTTAGGGTTAGGGTAGGGGTTAGGTTTACAGTACGCATTAGGGTTAGGGTAGTTATTAAACCTATCCCACTCTCTAAATACCCCTTAGCACGTAAGGGAATATTATTTGTGGGTGCAGCCATGGAGAAGAGTTTAGACACTAAGATAAGATAAGGAACACACCCATTATAAAGAAATCACATTAGGATTCTCTTTTTAAGCTGTTCCTTAAAACACTAGTGCTTAGGAAATCTATTGGAGGCAGAAGCAGTCAAGGGTAGCCTAGGGTTAGGGTTAGGCTTAGGGTTAGGCTTAGGGTACGGCTTAGGGTACGGGTTCGGGGAGGGGTTCGGTTACGGCGTAGGGTATGGGTTAGGGTTAGTGTTAGGGTTAGTGGTAGGGATAGGGTTCGGTTCAGGGTACGGGTTAGGATTAGGGTACGTGTTAGGGTTAGGGTAGGGGTTAGGGTTAGGGTACGCGTTAGGGTTAGGGTAGTTATTAAACCTATCCCACTCTCTAGATATCCCTTAGCATGTAAAACAATATTATTTGGGGGTCCAGCCATGGAGAAGAGTTTAGACACTAGGATAAATAAGGAACACACCCATTATAAAGAAATCACATTGGGATTCTCTTTTTAAGCTGTTCCTTAAAACACTAGTGCTTAGGAAATCTATTGGAGGCAGAAGCAGTCAAGGGTAGCCTAGGGTTAGTGTTAGGCTTAGGGTTAGGCTTAGGGTACGGGTTTGGGGAGGGGTTCGGGTACGGCATAGGGTATGGGTTAGGGTTAGGGTTAGGGTTAGTGTTAGGTTTAGGGCTCGGTTTAGGGTACGGGTTAGGATTAGGGTACGTGTTAGGGTTAGGGTAGGGGTTAGGGTTAGAGTACGCATTAGGGTTAGGGTAGTTATTAAACCTATCCCACTCTCTAGATACCCCTTAGCACGTAAGGCAATATTATTTGGGGGTGCAGCCATGGAGAAGAGTTTAGACACTAAGATAAGATAAGGAACACACCCATTATAAAGAAATCACATTAGGATTCTCTTTTTAAGCTGTTCCTTAAAACACTAGTGCTTAGGAAATCTATTGGAGGCAGAAGCAGTCAAGGGTAGCCTAGGGTTAGGGTTAGGCTTAGGGTTAGGCTTAGAGTACGGCTTAGGGTACGGGTTCGGGGAGGGGTTCGGTTACGGCGTAGGGTATGGTTTAGGGTTAGGGTTAGGGTTAGTGTTACGGTTAGGGCTCGGTTTAGGGAACGGGTCAGGATTAGGGTACGTGTTAGGGTTAGGGTAGGGGTTAGAGTTAGAGTACGCGTTAGGGTTAGGGTAGTTATTAAACCTATCCCACTCTCTAGATACCCCTTAGCACGTAAAGGAATATTATTTGGGGGTCCAGCCATGGAGAAGAGTTTAGACACTAGGATAAATAAGGAACACACCCATTATAAAGAAATCACATTGGGATTCTCTTTTTAAGCTGTTCCTTAAAACACTAGTGCTTAGGAAATCTATTGGAGGCAGAAGCAGTCAAGGGTAGCCTAGGGTTAGTGTTAGGCTTAGGGTTAGGCTTAGGGTACGGGTTTGGGGAGGGGTTCGGGTACGGCGTAGGGTATGGGTTAGGGTTAGAGTTAGGGTTAGTGTTAGGGTTAGGGCTCGGTTTAGGGTACGGGTTAGGATTAGGGTACGTGTTAGGGTTAGGGTAGGGGTTAGGGTTAGAGTACGCATTAGGGTTACGGTAGTTATTAAACCTATCCCACTCTCTAGATACCCCTTAGCACGTAAAGGAATATTATTTGGGGGTCCAGCCATGGAGAAGAGTTTAGACACTAGGATAAATAAGGAACACACCCATTATAAAGAAATCACATTAGGATTCTCTCTTTAAGCTGTTCCTTAAAACAGTAGTGCTTAGGAAATCTATTGGAGGCAGAAGCAGTCAAGGGTAGCCTAGTGTTAGTGTTAGTCTTAGGGTTAGGCTTAGGGTACGGCTTAGGGTACGGGTTTGGGGAGGGGTTCGGGTACAGCGTAGGGTATGGGTTAGGGTTAGTGTTAGGGTTAGGGCTCGGTTTAGGGTACGGGTCAGGATTAAGGTACGTGTTAGGGTTAGGGTAGGGGTTAGAGTTAGGGTACGCGTTAGGATTAGGGTAGTTATTAAACCTATCCCACTCTCTAGATACCCCTTAGCACGTAAAGGAATATTATTTGGGGGTCCAGCCATGGAGAAGAGTTTAGACCCTAGGATAAATAAGGAACACACCCATTATAAAGAAATCACATTGGGATTCTCTTTTTAAGCTGTTCCTTAAAACACTAGTGCTTAGGAAATCTATTGGAGGCATAAGCAGTCAAGGGTAGCCTAGGGTTAGGGTTAGGCTTAGGGTTAGGCTTAGGGTACGGCTTAGGGTACGGGTTCGGCGTAGGGTATGGGTTTCGGTTAGGGTTAGAGTTAGTGTTAGGGTTAGGGATCGGTTTAGGGTACGGGTTAGGATTAGGGTACATGTTAGGGTTAGGGTAGGGGTTAGGGTTAGGGTACGCGTTAGTGTTAGGGTAGTTATTAAACCTATCCCACTCTCTAGATACCCCTTAGCACGTAAAGGAGTATTATTTGGGGGTCCAGCCATGGAGAAGAGTTTAGACACTAGGATAAGATAAGGAACACACCCATTATAAAGAAATCACATTAGGATTCTCTTTTTCAGCTGTTCCTTAAAACACTAGTGCTTAGGAAATCTATTGGAGGCAGAAGCAGTCAAGGGTAGCCTAGGGTTAGGGTTAGGCTTAGGGTACGGCTTAGGGTACGGCTTAGGGTACGGGTTCGGTGAGGGGTGCAGGTACGGCGTAGGGTATGGGTTAGAGTTAGGGTTAGGGTTAGTGTTAGGGTTAGGGCTCGGTTTAGGGTACGGGTTAGTATTAGGGTACGTGTTAGGGTTAGGGTAGGGGTTAGGGTTAGGGTACGCGTTAGGGTTAGGGTAGTTATTAAACCTATCCCACTCTCTAGATACCCCTTAGCACGTAAAGGAATATTATTTGAGGGTCCAGCCATGGAGAAGAGTTTAGACACTAGGATAAGATAAGGAACACACCCATTATAAAGAAATCACATTAGGATTCTCTTTTTAAGCTGTTCCTTAAAACACTAGTGCTTAGGAAATCTATTGGAGGCAGAAGCAGTCAAGGGTAGCCTAGGGTTAGGGTTAGGCTTAGGGTTAGGCTTAGGGTACGGCTTAGGGTACGGGTTCGGTGAGGGGTGCGGGTACGGCGTAGGGTATGGGTTAGGGTTAGTGTTAGGGTTAGTGGTAGGGTTAGGGTTCGGTTCAGGGTACGGGTTAGGATTAGGGTACGTGTTAGGGTTAGGGTAGGGGTTAGGGTTAGGGTACGCGTTAGGGTTAGGGTAGTTATTAAACCTATCCCACTCTCTAGATACCCCTTAGCACGTAAAGGAATATTATTTGGGGGTCCAGCCATGGAGGAGAGTTTAAACACTAGGATAAGATAAGGAACACACCCATTATAAAGAAATCACATTAGGATTCTCTTTTTAAGCTGTTCCTTAAAACACTAGTGCTTAGGAAATCTATTGGAGGCAGAAGCAGTCAAGGGTAGCCTAGGGTTAGGGTTAGGCTTAGGGTTAGGCTTAGACTACGGCTTAGGGTACGGGTTCGGGGAGGGGTTCGGTTACGGCGTAGGGTATGGTTTAGGGTTAGGGTTAGGGTTAGTGTTACGGTTAGGGCTCGGTTTAGGGAACGGGTCAGGATTAGGGTACGTGTTAGGGTTAGGGTAGGGGTTAGAGTTAGGGTACGCGTTAGGGTTAGGGTAGTTATTAAACCTATCCCACTCTCTAGATACCCCTTAGCAGGTAAAGGAATATTATTTGGGGGTCCAGCCATGGAGAAGAGTTTAGACACTAGGATAAATAAGGAACACACCCATTATAAAGAAATCACATTGGGATTCTCTTTTTAAGCTGTTCCTTAAAACACTAGTGCTTAGGAAATCTATTGGAGGCAGAAGCAGTCAAGGGTAGCCTAGGGTTAGTGTTAGGCTTAGGGTTAGGCTTAGGGTACGGGTTTGGGGAGGGGTTCGGGTACGGCGTAGGGTATGGGTTAGGGTTAGTGTTAGGGTTAGTGTTAGGGTTAGGGCTCGGTTTAGGGTACGGGTTAGGGTTAGGGTACGTGTTAGGGTTAGGGTAGGGGCTAGGGTTAGAGTACGCATTAGGGTTAGGGTAGTTATTAAACCTATCCCACTCTCTAGATACCCCTTAGCACGTAAAGGAATATTATTTGAGGGTCCAGCCATGGAGAAGAGTTTAGACACTAGGATAAGATAAGGAACACACCCATTATAAAGAAATCACATAAGCATTCTCTTTTTAAGCTGTTCCTTAAAACACTAGTGCTTAGGAAATCTATTGGAGGCAGAAGCAGTCAAGGGTAGCCTAGGGTTAGTGTTAGGCTTAGGGTTAGGCTTAGGGTACGGCTTAGGGTACGGGTTCGGGGAGCGGTTCGGGTACAGCGTAGGGTATGGGTTAGGGTTAGGGTTAGGGTTAGTGTTAAGGTTAGGGCTCGGTTTAGGGTACGGGTTAGGATTAGGGTAAGTGTTAGGGTTAGGGTAGGGGTTAGAGTTAGGGTACGCGTTAGGATTAGGGTAGTTATTAAACCTATCCCACTCTCTAGATACCCCTTAGCACGTAAAGGAATATTATTTGGGGGTCCAGCCATGGAGAAGAGTTTAGACCCTAGGATAAATAAGGAACACACCCATTATAAAGAAATCACATTGGGATTCTCTTTTTAAGCTGTTCCTTAAAACACTAGTGCTTAGGAAATCTATTGGAGGCATAAGCAGTCAAGGGTAGCCTAGGGTTAGGGTTAGGCTTAGGGTTAGGCTTAGGGTACGGCTTACGGTACGGGTTCGGCGTAGGGTATGGGTTTCGGTTAGGGTTAGAGTTAGTGTTAGGGTTAGGGATCGGTTTAGGGTACGGGTTAGGATTAGGGCACGTGTTAGGGTTAGGGTAGGGGTTAGGGTTAGGGTACGCGTTAGTGTTAGGGTAGTTATTAAACCTATCCCACTCTCTAGATACCCCTTAGCACGTAAAGGAGTATTATTTGGGGGTCCAGCCATGGAGAAGAGTTTAGACACTAGGATAAGATAAGGAACACACCCATTATAAAGAAATCACATTAGGATTCTCTTTTTCAGCTGTTCCTTAAAACACTAGTGCTTAGGAAATCTATTGGAGGCAGAAGCAGTCAAGGGTAGCCTAGGGTTAGTGTTAGGCTTAGGGTTAGGCTTAGGGTACGGCTTAGGGTACGGGTTCGGGGAGGGGTTCGGGTACGGCGTAGGGTATGGGTTAGGGTTAGGGTTAGGGTTAGTGTTAAGGTTAGGGCTCGGTTTAGGGTACGGGTTAGGATTAGGGTACGTGTTAGGGTTAGGATAGGGGTTAGGGTTTGAGTACGCATTAGGGTTAGGGTAGTTATTAAACCTATCCCACTCTCTAGATACCCCTTAGCACGTAAAGGAATATTATTTGGGGGTCCAGCCATGGAGGAGAGTTTAAACACTAGGATAAGATAAGGAACACACCCATTATAAAGAAATCACATTAGGATTCTCTTTTTAAGCTGTTCCTTAAAACACTAGTGCTTAGGAAATCTATTGGAGGCAGAAGCAGTCAAGGGTAGCCTAGGGTTAGGGTTAGGCTTAGGGTTAGGCTTAGGGTACGGCTTAGGGTACGGGTTTGGGGAGGGGTTCGGGTACAGCGTAGGGTATGGGTTAGGGTTAGTGTTAGGGTTAGGGCTCGGTTTAGGGTACGCGTTAGGATTAGGGTATGTGTTAGGGTTAGGGTAAGGGTTAGGTTTAGAGTACGCATTAGGGTTAGGGTAGTTATTAAACCTATCCCACTCTCTAAATACCCCTTAGCACGTAAGGGAATATTATTTGGGGGTGCAGCCATGGAGAAGAATTTAGACACTAAGATAAGATAAGGAACACACCCATTATAAAGAAATCACATTAGGATTCTCTTTTTAAGCTGTTCCTTAAAACACTAGTGCTTAGGAAATCTATTGGAGGCAGAAGCAGTCAAGGGTAGCCTAGGGTTAGGGTTAGGCTTAGGGTTAGGCTTAGGGTACGGCTTAGGGTACGGGTTCGGGGAGGGGTTCGGGTACGGCGTAGGGTATGGGTTAGGGTTAGTGTTAGGGTTAGTGGTAGGGTTGTGGTTCGGTTCAGGGTACGGGTTAGGATTAGGGTACGTGTTAGGGTTAGGGTAGGGGTTAGGGTTAGGGTACGCGTTAGGGTTAGGGTAGTTATTAAACCTGTCCCACTCTCTAGATACCCCTTAGCACGTAAAGGAATATTATTTGGGGGTCCAGCCATGGAGGAGAGTTTAAACTCTAGGATAAGATAAGGAACACACCCATTATAAAGAAATCACATTAGGATTCTCTTTTTAAGCTGTTCCTTAAAACACTAGTGCTTAGGAAATCTATTGGAGGCAGAAGCAGTCAAGGGTAGCCTAGGGTTAGGGTTAGGCTTAGGGTTAGGCTTAGGGTACGGCTTAAGGTACGGGTTCGGGGAGGGGTTCGGTTACGGCGTAGGGTATGGTTTAGGGATAGGGTTAGTGTTAGTGTTACGGTTAGGGCTCGGTTTAGGGTACGGGTCAGGATTAGGGTACGTGTTAGGGTTAGGGTAGGGGTTAGAGTTAGGGTACGCGTTAGGGTTAGGGTAGTTATTAAATCTATCCCACTCTCTAGATACCCCTTAGCACGTAAAGGAATATTATTTGGGGGTCCAGCCATGGAGAAGAGTTTAGACACTAGGATAAATAAGGAACACACCCATTATAAAGAAATCACATTGGGATTCTCTTTTTAAGCTGTTCCTTAAAACTCTAGTGCTTAGGAAATCTATTGGAGGCAGAAGCAGTGAAGGGTAGCCTAGGGTTAGGGTTAGGCTTAGGGTACGGCTTAGGGTACGGGTTCGGCGTAGGGTATGGGTTTCGGTTAGGGTTAGAGTTAGTGTTAGGGTTAGGGATCGGTTTAGGGTACGGGTTAGGATTAGGGTACATGTTAGGGTTAGGGTAGGGGTTAGGGTTAGGGTACGCGTTAGTGTTAGGGTAGTTATTAAACCTATCCCACTCTCTAGATACCCCTTAGCACGTAAAGGAGTATTATTTGGGGGTCCAGCCATGGAGAAGAGTTTAGACACTAGGATAAGATAAGGAACACACCCATTATAAAGAAATCACATTAGGATTCTCTTTTTCAGCTGTTCCTTAAAACACTAGTGCTTAGGAAATCTATTGGAGGCAGAAGCAGTCAAGGGTAGCCTAGGGTTAGGGTTAGGCTTAGGGTACGGCTTAGGGTACGGCTTAGGGTACGGGTTCGGTGAGGGGTGCAGGTACGGCGTAGGGTATGGGTTAGAGTTAGGGTTAGGGTTAGTGTTAGGGTTAGGGCTCGGTTTAGGGTACGGGTTAGTATTAGGGTACGTGTTAGGGTTAGGGTAGGGGTTAGGGTTAGGGTACGCGTTAGGGTTAGGGTAGTTATTAAACCTATCCCACTCTCTAGATACCCCTTAGCACGTAAAGGAATATTATTTGAGGGTCCAGCCATGGAGAAGAGTTTAGACACTAGGATAAGATAAGGAACACACCCATTATAAAGAAATCACATTAGGATTCTCTTTTTAAGCTGTTCCTTAAAACACTAGTGCTTAGGAAATCTATTGGAGGCAGAAGCAGTCAAGGGTAGCCTAGGGTTAGGGTTAGGCTTAGGGTTAGGCTTAGGGTACGGCTTAGGGTACGGGTTCGGTGAGGGGTGCGGGTACGGCGTAGGGTATGGGTTAGGGTTAGTGTTAGGGTTAGTGGTAGGGTTAGGGTTCGGTTCAGGGTACGGGTTAGGATTAGGGTACGTGTTAGGGTTAGGGTAGGGGTTAGGGTTAGGGTACGCGTTAGGGTTAGGGTAGTTATTAAACCTATCCCACTCTCTAGATACCCCTTAGCACGTAAAGGAATATTATTTGGGGGTCCAGCCATGGAGGAGAGTTTAAACACTAGGATAAGATAAGGAACACACCCATTATAAAGAAATCACATTAGGATTCTCTTTTTAAGCTGTTCCTTAAAACACTAGTGCTTAGGAAATCTATTGGAGGCAGAAGCAGTCAAGGGTAGCCTAGGGTTAGGGTTAGGCTTAGGGTTAGGCTTAGACTACGGCTTAGGGTACGGGTTCGGGGAGGGGTTCGGTTACGGCGTAGGGTATGGTTTAGGGTTAGGGTTAGGGTTAGTGTTACGGTTAGGGCTCGGTTTAGGGAACGGGTCAGGATTAGGGTACGTGTTAGGGTTAGGGTAGGGGTTAGAGTTAGGGTACGCGTTAGGGTTAGGGTAGTTATTAAACCTATCCCACTCTCTAGATACCCCTTAGCAGGTAAAGGAATATTATTTGGGGGTCCAGCCATGGAGAAGAGTTTAGACACTAGGATAAATAAGGAACACACCCATTATAAAGAAATCACATTGGGATTCTCTTTTTAAGCTGTTCCTTAAAACACTAGTGCTTAGGAAATCTATTGGAGGCAGAAGCAGTCAAGGGTAGCCTAGGGTTAGTGTTAGGCTTAGGGTTAGGCTTAGGGTACGGGTTTGGGGAGGGGTTCGGGTACGGCGTAGGGTATGGGTTAGGGTTAGTGTTAGGGTTAGTGTTAGGGTTAGGGCTCGGTTTAGGGTACGGGTTAGGGTTAGGGTACGTGTTAGGGTTAGGGTAGGGGCTAGGGTTAGAGTACGCATTAGGGTTAGGGTAGTTATTAAACCTATCCCACTCTCTAGATACCCCTTAGCACGTAAAGGAATATTATTTGAGGGTCCAGCCATGGAGAAGAGTTTAGACACTAGGATAAGATAAGGAACACACCCATTATAAAGAAATCACATAAGCATTCTCTTTTTAAGCTGTTCCTTAAAACACTAGTGCTTAGGAAATCTATTGGAGGCAGAAGCAGTCAAGGGTAGCCTAGGGTTAGTGTTAGGCTTAGGGTTAGGCTTAGGGTACGGCTTAGGGTACGGGTTCGGGGAGCGGTTCGGGTACAGCGTAGGGTATGGGTTAGGGTTAGGGTTAGGGTTAGTGTTAAGGTTAGGGCTCGGTTTAGGGTACGGGTTAGGATTAGGGTACGTGTTAGGGTTAGGGTAGGGGTTAGGTTTAGAGTACGCATTAGGGTTAGGGTAGTTATTAAACCTATCCCACTCTCTAGATACCCCTTAGCAGGTAAAGGAATATTATTTGGGGGTCCAGCCATGGAGAAGAGTTTAGACACTAGGATAAATAAGGAACACACCCATTATAAAGAAATCACATTAGGATTCTCTTTTTAAGCTGTTCTTTAAAACACTAGTGCTTAGGAAATCTATTGGAGGCAGAAGCAGTCAAGGGTAGCCTAGGGTTAGGGTTAGGCTTAGGGTTAGGCTTAGGGTACGGGTTTGGGGAGGGGTTCGGGTACGCAATAGGGTATGGGTTAGGGTTAGGGTTAGGGCTCGGTTTAGGGTACGGGTTAGGATTAGGGTACGTGTTAGGGTTAGGGTAGGGGTTAGGGTTAGAGTACGCATTAGGGTTAGGGTAGTTATTAAACCTATCCCACTCTCTAGATACCCCTTAGCACGTAAGGCAATATTATTTGTGGGTGCAGCCATGGAGAAGAGTTTAGACACTAAGATAAGATAAGGAACACACCCATTATAAAGAAATCACATTAGGATTATCTTTTTCAGGTGTTCCTTAAAACACTAGTGCTTAGGAAATCTATTGGAGGCAGAAGCAGTCAAGGGTAGCCTAGGGTTAGGGTTAGGCTTAGGGTTAGGCTTAGGGTACGGCTTAGGGTACGGGTTCGGGGAAGGGGGCGGGTACGGCGTAGGGTATGGGTTAGGGTTAGGGTTAGGGTTAGTGTTAGGGTTAGGGCTCGGTTTAGGGTACGGGTTAGGATTAGGGTACGTGTTAGGGTTAGGGTAGGGGTTAGGGTTAGGGTACGCGTTAGGGTTAGGGTAGTTATTAAACCTATCCCACTCTCTAGATACCCCTTAGCATGTAAAGGAATATTATTTGGGGGTCCAGCCATGGAGTAGAGTTTAGACACTAGGATAAGATAAGGAACACACCCATTATAAAGAAATCACTTTAGGATTCTCTTTTTAAGCTATTCCTTAAAACACTAGTGCTTAGGAAATCTATTGGAGGCAGAAGCAGTCAAGGGTAGCCTAGGGTTAGGGTTAGGCTTAGGGTTAGGGTTAGGTTACGGCTTGGGGTATGGGTTCGGGGAGGGGTTCGGGTACGGCGTAGGGTATGGGTTAGGGTTAGGGTTAGGGTTAGTGTTAGGGTTAGGGCTCGGTTTAGGGTACGGGTTAGGATTAGGGTACGTGTTAGGGTTAGGGTAGGGGTTAGGGTTAGGTTACGCGTTAGGGCTAGGGTAGTTAGTAAACCTATCCCACTCTCTAGCTCCCCCTTAGCACGTAAAGGAATATTATTTGGGGGTCCAGCCATGGAGAAGAGTTTAGACACTAGGATAAGATAAGGAACACACCCATTATAAAGAAATCACATTAGGATTCTCTTTTTAAGCTGTTCCTTAAAACACTACTGCTTAGGAAATCAATTGGAGGCAGAAGCAGTCAAGGGTAGCCTAGGGTTAGGGTTAGGCTTAGGGTTAGGTTTAGGGTATGGCTTAGGGTACGGGTTCGGGGAGGGGTGCGGGTACGGCGTAGGGTATGGGTTAGGGTTAGGGTTAGGGTTAGTGTTCGGGTTAGGGCTCGGTTTAGGGTACGGGTTAGGATTAGGGTACGTGTTAGGGTTAGGGTAGGGGTTAGGGTTAGGGTACGCGTTAGGGTTAGGGTAGTTATTAAACCTATCCCACTCTCTAGATACCCCTTAGCACGTAAGGGAATATTATTTGGGGGTGCAGCCATGGAGAAGAGTTTAGACACTAGGATAAGATAAGGAACACACCCATTATAAAGAAATCACATTAGGATTCTCTTTTTAAGCTGTTCCTTAAAACACTAGTGCTTAGGAAATCTATTGGAGGCAGAAGCAGTCAAGGGTAGCCTAGGGTTAGTGTTAGGCTTAGGGTTAGGCTTAGGGTACGGCTTAGGGTACGGGTTCGGGGAGGGTTTCGGGTACGGCGTAGGGTATGGGTTAGGGTTAGGGTTAGGGTTAGTGTTAGGGTTAGGGCTCGGTTTAGGGTACGGGTTAGGATTAGGGTACGTGTTAGGGTTAGGGTAGGGGTTAGGGTTAGGGTACGCGTTAGGGTTAGGGTAGTTATTAAACCTATCCCACTCTCTAGATACCCCTTAGCACGTAAAGGAATATTATTTGAGGGTCCAGCCATGGAGAAGAGTTTAGACACTAGGATAACATAAGGAACACACCCATTATAAAGAAATCACATTAGGATTCTCTTTTTAAGCTGTTCCTTAAAACACTAGTGCTTAGGAAATCTATTGGAGGCAGAAGCAGTCGAGGGTAGCCTAGGGTTAGGGTTAGGCTTAGGGTTAGGCTTAGGGTATGGCTTAGGGTACGGGTTCGGGGAGGGTTTCGGGTACGGCGTAGGGTATGGGTTAGGGTTAGGGTTAGGGTTAGTGTTAGGGTTAGGGCTCGGTTTAGGGTACGGTTAGGATTAGGGTACGTGTTAGGGTTAGGGTAGGGGTTAGGGTTAGGGTACGCGTTAGGTTTAGGGTAGTTGTTAAACCTATCCCACTTTCTAGATACCCCTTAGCACGTAAAGGAATATTATTTGGGGGTCCAGCCATGGAGAAGAGTTTAGACACTAGGATAAGATAAGGAACACACCCATTATAAAGAAATCACTTTAGGATTCTCTTTTTAAGCTGTTCCTTAAAACACTAGTGCTTAGGAAATCTATTGGAGGCAGAAGCAGTCAAGGGTAGCCTAGGGTTAGGGTTAGGCTTAGGGTTAGGGTTAGGGTACGGCTTAGGGTACGGGTTCGGGGAGGGGTTCGGGTACGGCGTAGGGTATGGGTTAGGGTTAGGGTTAGGGTTAGTGTTAGGGTTAGGGCTCGGTTTAGGGTACGGGTTAGGATTAGTGTACGTGTTAGGGTTAGGGTAGGGGTTAGGGTTAGGGTACGCGTTAGCGTTAGGGTAGTTATTAAACCTATCCCACTCTCTAGATACCCCTTAGCACGTAAAGGAATATTATTTGGGGGTCCAACCATGGAGAAGAGTTTAGACACTAGGATAAGATAAGGAACACACCCATTATAAAGAAATCACATTAGGATTCTCTTTTTAAGATGTTCCTTAAAACACTAGTGCTTAGGAAATCTATTGGAGGCAGAAGCAGTCAAGGGTAGCCTAGGGTTACGGTTAGGCTTAGGGTTAGGCTTAGGGTACGGCTTAGGGTACGGGTTCGCGGAGGGTTGTGGGTACGGCGTAGGGTATGGGTTAGGGTTAGGGTTAGGGTTAGTGTTAGGGTTAGGGCTCGGTTTAGGGTACGGGTTAGGATTAGGGTACGTGTTAGGGTTAGGGTAGGGGTTAGGGTTAGGGTACGCGTTAGGGTTAGGGTAGTTATTAAACCTATCCCACTCTCTAGATACCCCTTAGCACGTAAAGGAATATTATTTGGGGGTCCAGCCATGGAGAAGAGTTTAGACACTAGGATAAATAAGGAACACACCCATTATAAAGAAATCACATTGGGATTCTCTTTTTAAGCTGTTCCTTAAAACACTAGTGCTTAGGAAATCTATTGGAGGCAGAAGCAGTCAAGGGTAGCCTAGGGTTAGTGTTAGTCTTAGGGTTAGGCTTAGGGTACGGCTTAGGGTACGGGTTTGGGGAGGGGTTCGGGTACAGCGTAGGGTATGGGTTAGGGTTAGTGTTAGGGTTAGGGCTCGGTTTAGGGTACGCGTTAGGATTAGGGTATGTGTTAGGGTTAGGGTAGGGGTTAGGTTTACAGTACGCATTAGGGTTAGGGTAGTTATTAAACCTATCCCACTCTCTAAATACCCCTTAGCACGAAAGGGAATATTATTTGGGGGTGCAGCCATGGAGAAGAGTTTAGACACTAAGATAAGATAAGGAACACACCCATTATAAAGAAATCACATTAGGATTCTCTTTTTAAGCTGTTCCTTAAAACACTAGTGCTTAGGAAATCTATTGGAGGCAGAAGCAGTCAAGGGTAGCCTAGGGTTAGGGTTAGGCTTAGGGTTAGGCTTAGGGTACGGCTTAGGGTACGGGTTCGGGGAGGGGTTCGGGTACGGCGTAGGGTATGGGTTAGGGTTAGTGTTAGGGTTAGTGGTAGGGTTAGGGTTCGGTTCAGGGTACGGGTTAGGATTAGGGTACGTGTTAGGGTTAGGGTAGGGGTTAGGGTTAGGGTACGCATTAGGGTTAGGGTAGTTATTAAACCTATCCCACTCTCTAGATACCCCTTAGCACGTAAAGGAATATTATTTGGGGGTCCAGCCATGGAGGAGAGTTTAAACACTAGGATAAGATAAGGAACACACCCATTATAAAGAAATCACATTGGGATTCTCTTTTTAAGCTGTTCCTTAAAACACTAGTGCTTAGGAAATCTATTGGAGGCAGAAGCAGTCAAGGGTAGCCTAGGGTTAGGGTTAGGCTTAGGGTTAGGCTTAGGGTACGGCTTAGGGTACGGGTTCGGCGTAGGGTATGGGTTTCGGTTAGGGTTAGAGTTAGTGTTAGGGTTAGGGATCGGTTTAGGGTACGGGTTAGGATTAGGGTACGTGTTAGGGTTAGGGTAGGGGTTAGGGTTAGGGTACGCGTTAGTGTTAGGGTAGTTATTAAACCTATCCCACTCTCTAGATACCCCTTAGCACGTAAAGGAATATTATTTGGGGGTCCAGCCATGGAGAAGAGTTTAGACACTAGGATAAATAAGGAACACACCCATTATAAAGAAATCACATTAGGATTCTCTTTTTGAGCTGTTCCTTAAAACACTAGTGCTTAGGAAATCTATTGGAGGCAGAAGCAGTCAAGGGTAGCCTAGGGTTAGTGTTAGGCTTAGGGTTAGGCTTAGGGTACGGCTTAGGGTACGGGTTTGGGGAGGGGTTCGGGTACGGCGTAGGGTATGGGTTAGGGTTAGTGTTAGGGTTAGGGCTCGGATTAGGGTACGCGTTAGGATTAGGGTATGTGTTAGGGTTAGGGTAGGGGTTAGGGTTAGAGTACGCATTAGGGTTAGGGTAGTTATTAAACCTATCCCACTCTCTAGATACCCCTTAGCACGTAAGGGAATATTATTTGGGGGTGCAGCCATGGAGAAGAGTTTAGACACTAAGATAAGATAAGGAACACACCCATTATAAAGAAATCACATTAGGATTCTCTTTTTAAGCTGTTCCTTAAAACACTAGTGCTTAGGAAATCTATTGGAGGCAGAAGCAGTCAAGGGTAGCCTAGGGTTAGTGTTAGGCTTAGGGTTAGGCTTAGGGTACGGGTTTGGGGAGGGGTTCGGGTACGGCGTAGGGTATGGGTTAGGGTTAGTGTTAGGGTTAGTGTTAGGGTTAGGGCTCGGTTTAGGGTACGGTTAGGATTAGGGTACGTGTTAGGGTTAGGGTAGGGGTTAGGGTTAGGGTACGCGTTAGGTTTAGGGTAGTTGTTAAACCTATCCCACTCTCTAGATACCCCTTAGCACGTAAAGGAATATTATTTGGGGGTCCAGCCATGGAGAAGAGTTTAGACACTAGGATAAATAAGGAACACACCCATTATAAAGAAATCACATTAGGATTCTCTTTTTAAGCTGTTCCTTAAAACACTAGTGCTTAGGAAATCTATTGGAGGCAGAAGCAGTCAAGGGTAGCCTAGGGTTAGGGTTAGGCTTAGGGTTAGGCTTAGGTTACGGCTTAGGGTACGGGTTCGGGGAGGGGTTCGGGTACGGCGTAGGGTATGGGTTAGGGTTAGTGTTAGGGTTAGTGGTAGGGTTAGGGTTCGGTTCAGGGTACGGGTTAGGATTAGGGTACGTGTTAGGGTTAGGGTAGGGGTTAGGGTTAGGGTACGCGTTAGGGTTAGGGTAGTTATTAAACCTGTCCCACTCTCTAGATACCCCTTAGCACGTAAAGGAATATTATTTGGGGGTCCAGCCATGGAGGAGAGTTTAAACTCTAGGATAAGATAAGGAACACACCCATTATAAAGAAATCACATTAGGATTCTCTTTTTAAGCTGTTCCTTAAAACACTAGTGCTTAGGAAATCTATTGGAGGCAGAAGCAGTCAAGGGTAGCCTAGGGTTAGGGTTAGGCTTAGGGTTAGGCTTAGGGTACGGCTTAGGGTACGGGTTCGGAGAGGGGTTCGGTTACGGCGTAGGGTATGGTTTAGGGATAGGGTTAGGGTTAGTGTTACGGTTAGGGCTCGGTTTAGGGTACGGGTCAGGATTAGGGTACGTGTTAGGGTTAGGGTAGGGGTTAGAGTTAGGGTACGCGTTAGGGTTAGGGTAGTTATTAAATCTATCCCACTCTCTAGATACCCCTTACAACGTAAAGGAATATTATTTGGGGGTCCAGCCATGGAGAAGAGTTTAGACCCTAGGATAAATAAGGAACACACCCATTATAAAGAAATCACATTGGGATTCTCTTTTTAAGCTGTTCCTTAAAACACTAGTGCTTAGGAAATCTATTGGAGGCAGAAGCAGTGAAGGGTAGCCTAGGGTTAGGGTTAGGCTTAGGGTACGGCTTAGGGTACGGGTTCGGCGTAGGGTATGGGTTTCGGTTAGGGTTAGAGTTAGTGTTAGGGTTAGGGATCGGTTTAGGGTACGGGTTAGGATTAGGGTACGGGTTAGGGTTAGGGTAGGGGTTAGGGTTAGGGTACGCGTTAGTGTTAGGGTAGTTATTAAACCTATCCCACTCTCTAGATACCCCTTAGCACGTAAAGGAGTATTATTTGGGGGTCCAGCCATGGAGAAGAGTTTAGACACTAGGATAAGAAAAGGAACACACCCATTATAAAGAAATCACATTAGGATTCTCTTTTTCAGCTGTTCCTTAAAACACTAGTGCTTAGGAAATCTATTGGAGGCAGAAGCAGTCAAGGGTAGCTTAGGGTTAGTGTTAGGCTTAGGGTTAGGCTTAGGGTACGGCTTAGGGTACGGGTTCGGGGAGGGGTTCGGGTACAGCGTAGGGTATGGGTTAGGGTTAGGGTTAGGGTTAGTGTTAAGGTTAGGGCTCGGTTTAGGGTACGGGTTAGGATTAGGGTACGTGTTAGGGTTAGGGTAGGGGTTAGGGTTTGAGTACGCATTAGGGTTAGGGTAGTTATTAAACCTATCCCACTCTCTAGATACCCCTTAGCACGTAAAGGAATATTATTTGGGGGTGCAGCCATGGAGAAGAGTTTAGACACTAGGATAAATAAGGAACACACCCATTATAAAGAAATCACATTAGGATTCTCTTTTTAAGCTGTTCCTTAGAACACTAGTGCTTAGGAAATCTATTGGAGGCAGAAGCAGTCAAGGGTAGCCTAGGGTTAGGGTTAGGCTTAGGGTTAGGCTTAGGGTACGGCTTAGGGTACGGGTTTGGGGAGGGGTTCGGGTACGGCGTAGGGTATGGGTTAGGGTTAGTGTTAGGGTTAGGGCTCGGATTAGGGTACGCGTTAGGATTAGGGTATGTGTTAGGGTTAGGGTAGGGGTTAGGTTTAGAGTACGCATTAGGGTTAGGGTAGTTATTAAACCTATCCCACTCTCGAGATACCCCTTAGCACGTAAGGGAATATTATTTGGGGGTGCAGCCATGGAGAAGAGTTTAGACACTAAGATAAGATAAGGAACACACCCATTATAAAGAAATCACGTTAGGATTCTCTTTTTAAGCTGTTCCTTAAAACACTAGTGCTTAGGAAATCTATTGGAGGCAGAAGCAGTCAAGGGTAGCCTAGGGTTAGGGTTAGGCTTAGGGTTAGGCTTAGGGTACGGCTTAGGGTACGGCTTAGGGTACGGGTTCGGTGAGGGGTGCAGGTACGGCGTAGGGTATGGGTTAGAGTTAGGGTTAGGGTTAGTGTTAGGGTTAGGGCTCGGTTTAGGGTACGGGTTAGGATTAGGGTACGTGTTAGGGTTAGGGTAGGGGTTAGGGTTAGGGTACGCGTTAGGGTTAGGGTAGTTATTAAACCTATCCCACTCTCTAGATACCCCTTAGCACGTAAAGGAATATTATTTGAGGGTCCAGCCATGGAGAAGAGTTTAGACACTAGGATAAGATAAGGAACACTCCCATTATAAAGAAATCACATTAGGATTCTCTTTTTAAGCTGTTCCTTAAAACACTAGTGCTTAGGAAATCTATTGGAGGCAGAAGCAGTCAAGGGTAGCCTAGGGTTAGGGTTAGGCTTAGGGTTAGGCTTAGGGTACGGCTTAGGGTACGGGTTCGGGGAGGGGTTCGGATACGGCGTAGGGTATGGTTTAGGGTTAGTGTTAGGGTTAGTGGTAGGGTTAGGGTTCGGTTCAGGGTACGGGTTAGGATTAGGGTACGTGTTAGGGTTAGGGTAGGGGTTAGGGTTAGGGTACGCGTTAGGGTTAGGGTAGTTATTAAACCTATCCCACTCTCTAGATACCCCTTAGCACGTAAAGGAATATTATTTGGGGGTCCAGCCATGGAGGAGAGTTTAAACACTAGGATAAGATAAGGAACACACCCATTATAAAGAAATCACATTAGGATTCTCTTTTTAAGCTGTTCCTTAAAACACTAGTGCTTAGGAAATCTATTGGAGGCAGAAGCAGTCAAGGGTAGCCTAGGGTTAGGGTTAGGCTTAGGGTTAGGCTTAGGGTACGGCTTAGGGTACGGGTTCGGGGAGGGGTTCGGATACGGCGTAGGGTATGGTTTAGGGTTAGTGTTAGGGTTAGTGGTAGGGTTAGGGTTCGGTTCAGGGTACGGGTTAGGATTAGGGTACGTGTTAGGGTTAGGGTAGGGGTTAGGGTTAGGGTACGCGTTAGGGTTAGGGTAGTTATTAAACCTATCCCACTCTCTAGATACCCCTTAGCACGTAAAGGAATATTATTTGGGGGTCCAGCCATGGAGGAGAGTTTAAACACTAGGATAAGATAAGGAACACACCCATTATAAAGAAATCACATTAGGATTCTCTTTTTAAGCTGTTCCTTAAAACACTAGTGCTTAGGAAATCTATTGGAGGCAGAAGCAGTCAAGGGTAGCCTAGGGTTAGGGTTAGGCTTAGGGTTAGGCTTAGACTACGGCTTAGGGTACGGGTTCGGGGAGGGGTTCGGTTACGGCGTAGGGTATGGTTTAGGGTTAGGGTTAGGGTTAGTGTTACGGTTAGGGCTCGGTTTAGGGAACGGGTCAGGATTAGGGTACGTGTTAGGGTTAGGGTAGGGGTTAGAGTTAGGGTACGCGTTAGGGTTAGGGTAGTTATTAAACCTATCCCACTCTCTAGATACCCCTTAGCAGGTAAAGGAATATTATTTGGGGGTCCAGCCATGGAGAAGAGTTTAGACACTAGGATAAATAAGGAACACACCCATTATAAAGAAATCACATTGGGATTCTCTTTTTAAGCTGTTCCTTAAAACACTAGTGCTTAGGAAATCTATTGGAGGCAGAAGCAGTCAAGGGTAGCCTAGGGTTAGTGTTAGGCTTAGGGTTAGGCTTAGGGTACGGGTTTGGGGAGGGGTTCGGGTACGGCGTAGGGTATGGGTTAGGGTTAGTGTTAGGGTTAGTGTTAGGGTTAGGGCTCGGTTTAGGGTACGGTTAGGATTAGGGTACGTGTTAGGGTTAGGGTAGGGGTTAGGGTTAGGGTACGCGTTAGGTTTAGGGTAGTTGTTAAACCTATCCCACTCTCTAGATACCCCTTAGCACGTAAAGGAATATTATTTGGGGGTCCAGCCATGGAGAAGAGTTTAGACACTAGGATAAGATAAGGAACACACCCATTATAAAGAAATCACTTTAGGATTCTCTTTTTAAGCTGTTCCTTAAAACACTAGTGCTTAGGAAATCTATTGGAGGCAGAAGCAGTCAAGGGTAGCCTAGGGTTAGGGTTAGGCTTAGGGTTAGGGTTAGGGTACGGCTTAGGGTACGGGTTCGGGGAGGGGTTCGGGTACGGCGTAGGGTATGGGTTAGGGTTAGGGTTAGGGTTAGTGTTAGGGTTAGGGCTCGGTTTAGGGTACGGGTTAGGATTAGGGTACGTGTTAGGGTTAGGGTAGGGGTTAGGGTTAGGGTACGCGTTAGCGTTAGGGTAGTTATTAAACCTATCCCACTCTCTAGATACCCCTTAGCACGTAAAGGAATATTATTTGGGGGTCCAACCATGGAGAAGAGTTTAGACACTAGGATAAGATAAGGAACACACCCATTATAAAGAAATCACATTAGGATTCTCTTTTTAAGCTGTTCCTTAAAACACTAGTGCTTAGGAAATCTATTGGAGGCAGAAGCAGTCAAGGGTAGCCTAGGGTTACGGTTAGGCTTAGAGTTAGGCTTAGGGTACGGCTTAGGGTACGGGTTCGGGGAGGGGTGTGGGTACGGCGTAGGGTATGGGTTAGGGTTAGGGTTAGGGTTAGTGTTAGGGTTAGGGCTCGGTTTAGGGTACGGGTTAGGATTAGGGTACGTGTTAGGGTTAGGGTTAGGTTACGCGTTAGGGCTAGGGTAGTTAGTAAACCTATCCCACTCTCTAGCTCCCCCTTAGCACGTAAAGGAATATTATTTGGGGGTCCAGCCATGGAGAAGAGTTTAGACACTAGGATAAATAAGGAACACACCCATTATAAAGAAATGACATTGGGATTCTCTTTTTAAGCTGTTCCTTAAAACACTACTGCTTAGGAAATCTATTGGAGGCAGAAGCAGTCAAGGGTAGCCTAGGGTTAGGGTTAGGCTTAGGGTTAGGGTTAGGGTACGGCTTGGGGTATGGGTTCGGGGAGGGGTTCGGGTACGGCGTAGGGTATGGGTTAGGGTTAGGGTTAGGGTTAGTGTTAGGGTTAGGGCTCGGTTTAGGGTACGGGTTAGGATTAGGGTACGTGTTAGGGTTAGGGTAGGGGTTAGGGTTAGGTTACGCGTTAGGGCTAGGGTAGTTAGTAAACCTATCCCACTCTCTAGCTCCCCCTTAGCACGTAAAGGAATATTATTTGGGGGTCCAGCCATGGAGAAGAGTTTAGACACTAGGATAAGATAAGGAACACACCCATTATAAAGAAATCACATTAGGATTCTCTTTTTAAGCTGTTCCTTAAAACACTACTGCTTAGGAAATCAATTGGAGGCAGAAGCAGTCAAGGGTAGCCTAGGGTTAGGGTTAGGCTTAGGGTTAGGTTTAGGGTATGGCTTAGGGTACGGGTTCGGGGAGGGGTGCGGGTACCGCGTAGGGTATGGGTTAGGGTTAGGGTTAGGGTTAGTGTTCGGGTTAGGGCTCGGTTTAGGTTACAGGTTAGGATTAGGGTACGTGTTAGGGTTAGGCTAGGGGTTAGGGTTAGGGTACGCGTTAGGGTTAGGGTAGTTATTAAACCTATCCCACTCTCTAGATACCCCTTAGCACGTAAAGGAATATTATTTGGGGGTCCAGCCATGGAGAAGAGTTTAGACCCTAGGATAAATAAGGAACACACCCATTATAAAGAAATCACATTGGGATTCTCTTTTTAAGCTGTTCCTTAAAACACTAGTGCTTAGGAAATCTATTGGAGGCAGAAGCAGTCAAGGGTAGCCTAGGGTTAGTGTTAGGCTTAGGGTTAGGCTTAGGGTACGGGTTTGGGGAGGGGTTCGGGTACGGCGTAGGGTATGGGTTAGGGTTAGAGTTAGGGTTAGTGTTAGGGTTAGGGCTCGGTTTAGGGTACGGGTTAGGATTCGGGTACGTGTTAGGGTTAGGCTAGGGGTTAGGGTTAGAGTACGCATTAGGGTTACGGTAGTTATTAAACCTATCCCACTCTCTAGATACCCCTTAGCACGTAAAGGAATATTATTTGGGGGTCCAGCCATGGAGAAGAGTTTAGACACTAGGATAAATAAGGAACACACCCATTATAAAGAAATCACATTAGGATTCTCTTTTTAAGCTGTTCCTTAAAACACTAGTGCTTAGGAAATCTATTGGAGGCAGAAGCAGTCAAGGGTAGCCTAGGGTTAGTGTTAGTCTTAGGGTTAGGCTTAGGGTACGGCTTAGGGTACGGGTTTGGGGAGGGGTTAGGGTACAGCGTAGGGTATGGGTTAGGGTTAGTGTTAGGGTTAGGGCTCGGTTTAGGGTACGCGTTAGGATTAGGGTATGTGTTAGGGTTAGGGTAGGGGTTAGGTTTACAGTACGCATTAGGGTTAGGGTAGTTATTAAACCTATCCCACTCTCTAAATACCCCTTAGCACGTAAGGGAATATTATTTGGGGGTGCAGCCATGGAGAAGAGTTTAGACACTAAGATAAGATAAGGAACACACCCATTATAAAGAAATCACATTAGGATTCTCTTTTTAAGCTGTTCCTTAAAACACTAGTGCTTAGGAAATCTATTGGAGGCATAAGCAGTCAAGGGTAGCCTAGGGTTAGGGTTAGGCTTAGGGTTAGGCTTAGGGTACGGCTTAGGGTACGGGTTCGGCGTAGGGTATGGGTTTCGGTTAGGGTTAGAGTTAGTGTTAGGGTTAGGGATCGGTTTAGGGTACGGGTTAGGATTAGGGTACGTGTTAGGGTTAGGGTAGGGGTTAGGGTTAGGGTACGCGTTAGTGTTAGGGTAGTTATTAAACCTATCCCACTCTCTAGATACCCCTTAGCACGTAAAGGAGTATTAATTGGGGGTCCAGCCATGGAGAAGAGTTTAGACACTAGGATAAGATAAGGAACACACCCATTATAAAGAAATCACATTAGGATTCTCTTTTTCAGCTGTTCCTTAAAACACTAGTGCTTAGGAAATCTATTGGAGGCAGAAGCAGTCAAGGGTAGCCTAGGGTTAGTGTTAGGCTTAGGGTTAGGCTTAGGGTACGGCTTAGGGTACGGGTTCGGGGAGGGGTTCGGGTACGGCGTAGGGTATGGGTTAGGGTTAGGGTTAGGGTTAGGGTTAGTGTTAAGGTTAGGGCTCGGTTTAGGGTACGGGTTAGGATTAGGGTACGTGTTAGGGTTAGGATAGGGGTTAGGGTTTGAGTACGCATTAGGGTTAGGGTAGTTATTAAACCTATCCCACTCTCTAGATACCCCTTAGCACGTAAAGGAATATTATTTGGGGGTCCAGCCATGGAGAAGAGTTTAGACACTAGGATAAATAAGGAACACACCCATTATAAAGAAATCACATTAGGATTCTCTTTTTAAGCTGTTCCTTAAAACACTAGTGCTTAGGAAATCTATTGGAGGCAGAAGCAGTCAAGGGTAGCCTAGGGTTAGTGTTAGGCTTAGGGTTAGGCTTAGGGTACGGCTTAGGGTTCGGGTTTGGGGAGGGGTTCGGGTACGCCGTAGGGTATGGGTTAGGGTTAGTGTTAGGGTTAGGGCTCGGATTAGGGTACGCGTTAGGATTAGGGTATGTGTTAGGGTTAGGGTAGGGGTTAGGGTTAGAGTACGCATTAGGGTTAGGGTAGTTATTAAACCTATCCCACTCTCTAGATACCCCTTAGCACGTAAGGGAATATTATTTGGGGGTGCAGCCATGGAGAAGAGTTTAGACACTAAGATAAGATAAGGAACACACCCATTATAAAGAAATCACATTAGGATTCTCTTTTTAAGCTGTTCCTTAAAACACTAGTGCTTAGGAAATCTATTGGAGGCAGAAGCAGTCAAGGGTAGCCTAGGGTTAGGGTTAGGCTTAGGGTTAGGCTTAGGGTACGGCTTAGGGTACGGGTTCGGTGAGGGGTGCAGGTACGGCGTAGGGTATGGGTTAGGGTTAGGGTTAGGGTTAGTGTTAGGGTTAGGGCTCGGTTTAGGGTACGGGTTAGGATTAGGGTACGTGTTAGGGTCAGGGTAGGGGTTAGGGTTAGGGTACGCGTTAGGGTTAGGGTAGTTATTAAACGTATCCCACTCTCTAGATACCCCTTAGCACGTAAAGGAATATTATTTGAGGGTCCAGCCATGGAGAAGAGTTTAGACACTAGGATAAGATAAGGAACACACCCATTATAAAGAAATCACATTAGGATTCTCTTTTTAAGCTGTTCCTTAAAACACTAGTGCTTAGGAAATCTATTGGAGGCAGAAGCAGTCAAGGGTAGCCTAGGGTTAGGGTTAGGCTTAGGGTTAGGCTTAGGGTACGGCTTAGGGTACGGTCTCGGGGAGTGGTTCGGGTACGGCGTAGGGTATGGGTTAGGGTTAGTGTTAGGGTTAGTGGTAGGGTTAGGGTTCGGTTCAGGGTACGGGTTAGGATTAGGGTACGTGTTAGGGTTAGGGTAGGGGTTAGGGTTAGGGTACGCGTTAGGGTTAGGGTAGTTATTAAACCCATCCCACTCTCTAGATACCCCTTAGCACGTAAAGGAATATTATTTGGGGGTCCAGCCATGGAGGAGAGTTTAAACACTAGGATAAATAAGGAACACACCCATTATAAAGAAATCACATTGGGATTCTCTTTTTAAGCTGTTCCTTAAAACACTAGAGCTTAGGAAATCTATTGGAGGCAGAAGCAGTGAAGGGTAGCCTAGGGTTAGGGTTAGGCTTAGGGTACGGCTTAGGGTACGGGTTCGGCGTAGGGTATGGGTTTCGGTTAGGGTTAGAGTTAGTGTTAGGGTTAGGGATCGGTTTAGGGTACGGGTTAGGATTAGGGTACGTGTTAGGGTTAGGGTAGGGGTTAGGGTTAGGGTACGCGTTAGTGTTAGGGTAGTTATTAAACCTATCCCACTCTCTAGATACCCCTTAGCACGTAAAGGAGTATTATTTGGGGGTCCAGCCATGGAGAAGAGTTTAGACACTAGGATAAGATAAGGAACACACCCATTATAAAGAAATCACATTAGGATTCTCTTTTTCAGCTGTTCCTTAAAACACTAGTGCTTAGGAAATCTATTGGAGGCAGAAGCAGTCAAGGGTAGCTTAGGGTTAGTGTTAGGCTTAGGGTTAGGCTTAGGGTACGGCTTAGGGTACGGGTTCGGGGAGGGGTTCGGGTACGGCGTAGGGTATGGGTTAGGGTTAGTGTTAGGGTTAGTGGTAGGGTTAGGGTTCGGTTCAGGGTACGGGTTAGGATTAGGGTACGTGTTAGGGTTAGGGTAGGGGTTAGGGTTAGGGTACGCATTAGGGTTAGGGTAGTTATTAAACCTATCCCACTCTCTAGATACCCCTTAGCACGTAAAGGAATATTATTTGGGGGTCCAGCCATGGAGGAGAGTTTAAACACTAGGATAAGATAAGGAACACACCCATTATAAAGAAATCACATTGGGATTCTCTTTTTAAGCTGTTCCTTAAAACACTAGTGCTTAGGAAATCTATTGGAGGCAGAAGCAGTCAAGGGTAGCCTAGGGTTAGGGTTAGGCTTAGGGTTAGGCTTAGGGTACGGCTTAGGGTACGGGTTCGGCGTAGGGTATGGGTTTCGGTTAGGGTTAGAGTTAGTGTTAGGATTAGGGATCGGTTTAGGGTACGGGTTAGGATTAGGGTACGTGTTAGGGTTAGGGTAGGGGTTAGGGTTAGGGTACGCGTTAGTGTTAGGGTAGTTATTAAACCTATCCCACTCTCTAGATACCCCTTAGCACGTAAAGGAGTATTATTTGGGGGTCCAGCCATGGAGAAGAGTTTAGACACTAGGATAAGATAAGGAACACACCCATTATAAAGAAATCACATTAGGATTCTCTTTTTCAGCTGTTCCTTAAAACACTAGTGCTTAGGAAATTTATTGGAGGCAGAAGCAGTCAAGGGTAGCCTAGGGTTAGTGTTAGGCTTAGGGTTAGGCTTAGGGTACGGCTTAGGGTACGGGTTCGGGGAGGGGTTCGGGTACGGCGTAGGGTATGGGTTAGGGTTAGGGTTAGGGTTAGTGTTAAGGTTAGGGTTCGGTTTAGGGTACGGGTTAGGATTAGGGTACGTGTTAGGGTTAGGATAGGGGTTAGGGTTTGAGTACGCATTAGGGTTAGGGTAGTTATTAAACCTATCCCACTCTCTAGATACCCCTTAGCACGTAAAGGAATATTATTTGGGGGTCCAGCCATGGAGAAGAGTTTAGACACTAGGATAAATAAGGAACACACCCATTATAAAGAAATCACATTAGGATTCTCTTTTTAAGCTGTTCCTTAAAACACTAGTGCTTAGGAAATCTATTGGAGGCAGAAGCAGTCAAGGGTAGCCTAGGGTTAGTGTTAGGCTTAGGGTTAGGCTTAGGGTACGGCTTAGGGTACGGGTTTGGGGAGGGGTTCGGGTACGGCGTAGGGTATGGGTTAGGGTTAGTGTTAGGGTTAGGGCTCGGATTAGGGTACGCGTTAGGATTAGGGTATGTGTTAGGGTTAGGGTAGGGGTTAGGGTTAGAGTACGCATTAGGGTTAGGGTAGTTATTAAACCTATCCCACTCTCTAGATACCCCTTAGCACGTAAGGGAATATTATTTGGGGGTGCAGCCATGGAGAAGAGTTTAGACACTAAGATAAGATAAGGAACACACCCATTATAAAGAAATCACATTAGGATTCTCTTTTTAAGCTGTTCCTTAAAACACTAGTGCTTAGGAAATCTATTGGAGGCAGAAGCAGTCAAGGGTAGCCTAGGGTTAGTGTTAGGCTTAGGGTTAGGCTTAGGGTACGGGTTTGGGGAGGGGTTCGGGTACGGCGTAGGGTATGGGTTAGGGTTAGTGTTAGGGTTAGTGTTAGGGTTAGGGCTCGGTTTAGGGTACGGTTAGGATTAGGGTACGTGTTAGGGTTAGGGTAGGGGTTAGGGTTAGGGTACGCGTTAGGTTTAGGGTAGTTGTTAAACCTATCCCACTCTCTAGATACCCCTTAGCACGTAAAGGAATATTATTTGGGGGTCCAGCCATGGAGAAGAGTTTAGACACTAGGATAAATAAGGAACACACCCATTATAAAGAAATCACATTAGGATTCTCTTTTTAAGCTGTTCCTTAAAACACTAGTGCTTAGGAAATCTATTGGAGGCAGAAGCAGTCAAGGGTAGCCTAGGGTTAGGGTTAGGCTTAGGGTTAGGCTTAGGTTACGGCTTAGGGTACGGGTTCGGGGAGGGGTTCGGGTACGGCGTAGGGTATGGGTTAGGGTTAGTGTTAGGGTTAGTGGTAGGGTTAGGGTTCGGTTCAGGGTACGGGTTAGGATTAGGGTACGTGTTAGGGTTAGGATAGGGGTTAGGGTTAGGGTACGCGTTAGGGTTAGGGTAGTTATTAAACCTGTCCCACTCTCTAGATACCCCTTAGCACGTAAAGGAATATTATTTGGGGGTCCAGCCATGGAGGAGAGTTTAAACTCTAGGATATGATAAGGAACACACCCATTATAAAGAAATCACATTAGGATTCTCTTTTTAAGCTGTTCCTTAAAACACTAGTGCTTAGGAAATCTATTGGAGGCAGAAGCAGTCAAGGGTAGCCTAGGGTTAGGGTTAGGCTTAGGGTTAGGCTTAGGGTACGGCTTAGGGTACGGGTTCGGGGAGGGGTTCTGTTACGGCGTAGGGTATGGTTTAAAGATAGGGTTAGGGTTAGTGTTACGGTTAGGGCTCGGTTTAGGGTACGGGTCAGGATTAGGGTACGTGTTAGGGTTAGGGTAGGGGTTAGAGTTAGGGTACGCGTTAGGGTTAGGGTAGTTATTAAATCTATCCCACTCTCTAGATACCCCTTACAACGTAAAGGAATATTATTTGGGGGTCCAGCCATGGAGAAGAGTTTAGACACTAGGATAAATAAGGAACACACCCATTATAAAGAAATCACATTGGGATTCTCTTTTTAAGCTGTTCCTTAAAACACTAGTGCTTAGGAAATCTATTGGAGGCAGAAGCAGTGAAGGGTAGCCTAGGGTTAGGGTTAGGCTTAGGGTACGGCTTAGGGTACGGGTTCGGCGTAGGGTATGGGTTTCGGTTAGGGTTAGAGTTAGTGTTAGGGTTAGGGATCGGTTTAGGGTACGGGTTAGGATTAGGGTACGGGTTAGGGTTAGGGTAGGGGTTAGGGTTAGGGTACGCGTTAGTGTTAGCGTAGTTATTAAACCTATCCCACTCTCTAGATACCCCTTAGCACGTAAAGGAGTATTATTTGGGGGTCCAGCCATGGAGAAGAGTTTAGACACTAGGATAAGATAAGGAACACACCCATTATAAAGAAATCACATTAGGATTCTCTTTTTCAGCTGTTCCTTAAAACACTAGTGCTTAGGAAATCTATTGGAGGCAGAAGCAGTCAAGGGTAGCTTAGGGTTAGTGTTAGGCTTAGGGTTAGGCTTAGGGTACGGCTTAGGGTACGGGTTCGGGGAGGGGTTCGGGTACAGCGTAGGGTATGGGTTAGGGTTAGGGTTAGGGTTAGTGTTAAGGTTAGGGCTCGGTTTAGGGTACGGGTTAGGATTAGGGTACGTGTTAGGGTTAGGGTAGGGGTTAGGGTTTGAGTACGCATTAGGGTTAGGGTAGTTATTAAACCTATCCCACTCTCTAGATACCCCTTAGCACGTAAAGGAATATTATTTGGGGGTGCAGCCATGGAGAAGAGTTTAGACACTAGGATAAATAAGGAACACACCCATTATAAAGAAATCACATTAGGATTCTCTTTTTAAGCTGTTCCTTAGAACACTAGTGCTTAGGAAATCTATTGGAGGCAGAAGCAGTCAAGGGTAGCCTAGGGTTAGGGTTAGGCTTAGGGTTAGGCTTAGGGTACGGCTTAGGGTACGGGTATGGGGAGGGGTTCGGGTACGGCGTAGGGTATGGGTTAGGGTTAGTGTTAGGGTTAGGGCTCGGATTAGGGTACGCGTTAGGATTAGGGTATGTGTTAGGGTTAGGGTAGGGGTTAGGTTTAGAGTACGCATTAGGGTTAGGGTAGTTATTAAACCTATCCCACTCTCGAGATACCCCTTAGCACGTAAGGGAATATTATTTGGGGGTGCAGCCATGGAGAAGAGTTTAGACACTAAGATAAGATAAGGAACACACCCATTATAAAGAAATCACATTAGGATTCTCTTTTTAAGCTGTTCCTTAAAACACTAGTGCTTAGGAAATCTATTGGAGGCAGAAGCAGTCAAGGGTAGCCTAGGGTTAGGGTTAGGCTTAGGGTTAGGCTTAGGGTACGGCTTAGGGTACGGCTTAGGGTACGGGTTCGGTGAGGGGTGCAGATACGGCGTAGGGTATGGGTTAGAGTTAGGGTTAGGGTTAGTGTTAGGGTTAGGGCTCGGTTTAGGGTACGGGTTAGGATTAGGGTACGTGTTAGGGTTAGGGTAGGGGTTAGGGTTTGAGTACGCATTAGGGTTAGGGTAGTTATTAAACCTATCCCACTCTCTAGATACCCCTTAGCACGTAAAGGAATATTATTTGGGGGTCCAGCCATGGAGAAGAGTTTAGACACTAGGATAAATAAGGAACACACCCATTATAAAGAAATCACATTAGGATTCTCTTTTTAAGCTGTTCCTTAAAACACTAGTGCTTAGGAAATCTATTGGAGGCAGAAGCAGTCAAGGGTAGCCTAGGGTTAGTGTTAGGCTTAGGGTTAGGCTTAGGGTACGGCTTAGGGTACGGGTTTGGGGAAGGGTTCGGGTACGGCGTAGGGTATGGGTTAGGGTTAGTGTTAGGGTTAGGGCTCGGATTAGGGTACGCGTTAGGATTAGGGTATGTGTTAGGGTTAGGGTAGGGGTTAGGGTTAGAGTACGCATTAGGGTTAGGGTAGTTATTAAACCTATCCCACTCTCTAGATACCCCTTAGCACGTAAGGGAATATTATTTGGGGGTGCAGCCATGGAGAAGAGTTTAGACACTAAGATAAGATAAGGAACACACCCATTATAAAGAAATCACATTAGGATTCTCTTTTTAAGCTGTTCCTTAAAACACTAGTGCTTAGGAAATCTATTGGAGGCAGAAGCAGTCAAGGGTAGCCTAGGGTTAGTGTTAGGCTTAGGGTTAGGCTTAGGGTACGGGTTTGGGGAGGGGTTCGGGTACGGCGTAGGGTATGGGTTAGGGTTAGTGTTAGGGTTAGTGTTAGGGTTAGGGCTCGGTTTAGGGTACGGTTAGGATTAGGGTACGTGTTAGGGTTAGGGTAGGGGTTAGGGTTAGGGTACGCGTTAGGTTTAGGGTAGTTGTTAAACCTATCCCACTCTCTAGATACCCCTTAGCACGTAAAGGAATATTATTTGGGGGTCCAGCCATGGAGGAGAGTTTAAACTCTAGGATAAGATAAGGAACACACCCATTATAAAGAAATCACATTAGGATTCTCTTTTTAAGCTGTTCCTTAAAACACTAGTGCTTAGGAAATCTATTGGAGGCAGAAGCAGTCAAGGGTAGCCTAGGGTTAGGGTTAGGCTTAGGGTTAGGCTTAGGGTACGGCTTAGGGTACGGGTTCGGGGAGGGGTTCGGTTACGGCGTAGGGTATGGTTTAGGGATAGGGTTAGGGTTAGTGTTACGGTTAGGGCTCGGTTTAGGGTACGGGTCAGGATTAGGGTACGTGTTAGGGTTAGGGTAGGGGTTAGAGTTAGGGTACGCGTTAGGGTTAGGGTAGTTATTAAATCTATCCCACTCTCTAGATACCCCTTACAACGTAAAGGAATATTATTTGGGGGTCCAGCCATGGAGAAGAGTTTAGACACTAGGATAAATAAGGAACACACCCATTATAAAGGAATCACATTGGGATTCTCTTTTTAAGCTGTTCCTTAAAACACTAGTGCTTAGGAAATCTATTGGAGGCAGAAGCAGTGAAGGGTAGCCTAGGGTTAGGGTTAGGCTTAGGGTACGGCTTAGGGTACGGGCTCGGCGTAGGGTATGGGTTTCGGTTAGGGTTAGAGTTAGTGTTAGGGTTAGGGATCGGTTTAGGGTACGGGTTAGGATTAGGGTACGGGTTAGGGTTAGGGTAGGGGTTAGGGTTAGGGTACGCGTTAGTGTTAGGGTAGTTATTAAACCTATCCCACTCTCTAGATACCCCTTAGCACGTAAAGGAGTATTATTTGGGGGTCCAGCCATGGAGAAGAGTTTAGACACTAGGATAAGATAAGGAACACACCCATTATAAAGAAATCACATTAGGATTCTCTTTTTCAGCTGTTCCTTAAAACACTAGTGCTTAGGAAATCTATTGGAGGCAGAAGCAGTCAAGGGTAGCTTAGGGTTAGTGTTAGGCTTAGGGTTAGGCTTAGGGTACGGCTTAGGGTACGGGTTCGGGGAGGGGTTCGGGTACAGCGTAGGGTATGGGTTAGGGTTAGGGTTAGGGTTAGTGTTAAGGTTAGGGCTCGGTTTAGGGTACGGGTTAGGATTAGGGTACGTGTTAGGGTTAGGGTAGGGGTTAGGGTTTGAGTACGCATTAGGGTTAGGGTAGTTATTAAACCTATCCCACTCTCTAGATACCCCTTAGCACGTAAAGGAATATTATTTGGGGGTGCAGCCATGGAGAAGAGTTTAGACACTAGGATAAATAAGGAACACACCCATTATAAAGAAATCACATTAGGATTCTCTTTTTCAGCTGTTCCTTAAAACACTAGTGCTTAGGAAATCTATTGGAGGCAGAAGCAGTCAAGGGTAGCCTAGGGTTAGGGTTAGGCTTAGGGTTAGGCTTAGGGTACGGCTTAGGGTACGGGTATGGGGAGGGGTTCGGGTACGGCGTAGGGTATGGGTTAGGGTTAGTGTTAGGGTTAGGGCTCGGATTAGGGTACGCGTTAGGATTAGGGTATGTGTTAGGGTTAGGGTAGGGGTTAGGTTTAGAGTACGCATTAGGGTTAGGGTAGTTATTAAACCTATCCCACTCTCGAGATACCCCTTAGCACGTAAGGGAATATTATTTGGGGGTGCAGCCATGGAGAAGAGTTTAGACACTAAGATAAGATAAGGAACACACCCATTATAAAGAAATCACATTAGGATTCTCTTTTTAAGCTGTTCCTTAAAACACTAGTGCTTAGGAAATCTATTGGAGGCAGAAGCAGTCAAGGGTAGCCTAGGGTTAGGGTTAGGCTTAGGGTTAGGCTTAGGGTACGGCTTAGGGTACGGCTTAGGGTACGGGTTCGGTGAGGGGTGCAGGTACGGCGTAGGGTATGGGTTAGAGTTAGGGTTAGGGTTAGTGTTAGGGTTAGGGCTCGGTTTAGGGTACGGGTTAGGATTAGGGTACGTGTTAGGGTTAGGGTAGGGGTTAGGGTTAGGGTACGCGTTAGGGTTAGGGTAGTTATTAAACCTATCCCACTCTCTAGATACCCCTTAGCACGTAAAGGAATATTATTTGAGGGTCCAGCCATGGAGAAGAGTTTAGACACTAGGATAAGATAAGGAACACACCCATTATAAAGAAATCACATTAGGATTCTCTTTTTAAGCTGTTCCTTAAAACACTAGTGCTTAGGAAATCTATTGGAGGCAGAAGCAGTCAAGGGTAGCCTAGGGTTAGGGTTAGGCTTAGGGTTAGGCTTAGGGTACGGCTTAGGGTACGGGTTCGGGGAGGGGTTCGGATACGGCGTAGGGTATGGTTTAGGGTTAGTGTTAGGGTTAGTGGTAGGGTTAGGGTTCGGTTCAGGGTACGGGTTAGGATTAGGGTACGTGTTAGGGTTAGGGTAGGGGTTAGGGTTAGGGTACGCGTTAGGGTTAGGGTAGTTATTAAACCTATCCCACTCTCTAGATACCCCTTAGCACGTAAAGGAATATTATTTGGGGGTCCAGCCATGGAGGAGAGTTTAAACACTAGGATAAGATAAGGAACACACCCATTATAAAGAAATCACATTAGGATTCTCTTTTTAAGCTGTTCCTTAAAACATTAGTGCTTAGGAAATCTATTGGAGGCAGAAGCAGTCAAGGGTAGCCTAGGGTTAGGGTTAGGCTTAGGGTTAGGCTTAGGGTACGGCTTAGGGTACGGGTTCGGGGAGGGGTTCGGATACGGCGTAGGGTATGGTTTAGGGTTAGTGTTAGGGTTAGTGGTAGGGTTAGGGTTCGGTTCAGGGTACGGGTTAGGATTAGGGTACGTGTTAGGGTTAGGGTAGGGGTTAGGGTTAGGGTACGCGTTAGGGTTAGGGTAGTTATTAAACCTATCCCACTCTCTAGATACCCCTTAGCACGTAAAGGAATATTATTTGGGGGTCCAGCCATGGAGGAGAGTTTAAACACTAGGATAAGATAAGGAACACACCCATTATAAAGAAATCACATTAGGATTCTCTTTTTAAGCTGTTCCTTAAAACACTAGTGCTTAGGAAATCTATTGGAGGCAGAAGCAGTCAAGGGTAGCCTAGGGTTAGGGTTAGGCTTAGGGTTAGGCTTAGACTACGGCTTAGGGTACGGGTTCGGGGAGGGGTGCGGGTACGGCGTAGGGTATGGGTTAGGGTTAGGGTTAGGGTTAGTGTTACGGTTAGGGCTCGGTTTAGGGAACGGGTCAGGATTAGGGTACGTGTTAGGGTTAGGGTAGGGGTTAGAGTTAGGGTACGCGTTAGGGTTAGGGTAGTTATTAAACCTATCCCACTCTCTAGATACCCCTTAGCAGGTAAAGGAATATTATTTGGGGGTCCAGCCATGGAGAAGAGTTTAGACACTAGGATAAATAAGGAACACACCCATTATAAAGAAATCACATTGGGATTCTCTTTTTAAGCTGTTCCTTAAAACACTAGTGCTTAGGAAATCTATTGGAGGCAGAAGCAGTCAAGGGTAGCCTAGGGTTAGTGTTAGGCTTAGGGTTAGGCTTAGGGTACGGGTTTGGGGAGGGGTTCGGGTACGGCGTAGGGTATGGGTTAGGGTTAGTGTTAGGGTTAGTGTTAGGGTTAGGGCTCGGTTTAGGGTACGGTTAGGATTAGGGTACGTGTTAGGGTTAGGGTAGGGGTTAGGGTTAGGGTACGCGTTAGGTTTAGGGTAGTTGTTAAACCTATCCCACTCTCTAGATACCCCTTAGCACGTAAAGGAATATTATTTGGGGGTCCAGCCATGGAGAAGAGTTTAGACACTAGGATAAGATAAGGAACACACGCATTATAAAGAAATCACTTTAGGATTCTCTTTTTAAGCTGTTCCTTAAAACACTAGTGCTTAGGAAATCTATTGGAGGCAGAAGCAGTCAAGGGTAGCCTAGGGTTAGGGTTAGGCTTAGGGTTAGGGTTAGGGTACGGCTTAGGGTACGGGTTCGGGGAGGGGTTCGGGTACGGCGTAGGGTATGGGTTAGGGTTAGGGTTAGGGTTAGTGTTAGGGTTAGGGCTCGGTTTAGGGTACGGGTTAGGATTAGGGTACGTGTTAGGGTTAGGGTAGGGGTTAGGGTTAGGGTACGCGTTAGCGTTAGGGTAGTTATTAAACCTATCCCACTCTCTAGATACCCCTTAGCACGTAAAGGAATATTATTTGGGGGTCCAACCATGGAGAAGAGTTTAGACACTAGGATAAGATAAGGAACACACCCATTATAAAGAAATCACATTAGGATTCTCTTTTTAAGCTGTTCCTTAAAACACTAGTGCTTAGGAAATCTATTGGAGGCAGAAGCAGTCAAGGGTAGCCTAGGGTTACGGTTAGGCTTAGGGTTAGGCTTAGGGTACGGCTTAGGGTACGGGTTCGGGGAGGGGTGTGGGTACGGCGTAGGGTATGGGTTAGGGTTAGGGTTAGGGTTAGTGTTAGGGTTAGGGCTCGGTTTAGGGTACGGGTTAGGATTAGGGTACGTGTTAGGGTTAGGGTTAGGTTACGCGTTAGGGCTAGGGTAGTTAGTAAACCTATCCCACTCTCTAGCTCCCCCTTAGCACGTAAAGGAATATTATTTGGGGGTCCAGCCATGGAGAAGAGTTTAGACACTAGGATAAGATAAGGAACACACCCATTATAAAGAAATCACATTAGGATTCTCTTTTTAAGCTGTTCCTTAAAACACTAGTGCTTAGGAAATCTATTGGAGGCAGAAGCAGTCAAGGGTAGCCTAGGGTTAGTGTTAGTCTTAGGGTTAGGCTTAGGGTACGGCTTAGGGTACGGGTTTGGGGAGGGGTTCGGGTACAGCGTAGGGTATGGGTTAGGGTTAGTGTTAGGGTTAGGGCTCGGTTTAGGGTACGCGTTAGGATTAGGGTATGTGTTAGGGTTAGGGTAGGGGTTAGGTTTACAGTACGCATTAGGGTTAGGGTAGTTATTAAACCTATCCCACTCTCTAAATACCCCTTAGCACGTAAGGGAATATTATTTGGGGGTGCAGCCATGGAGAAGAGTTTAGACACTAAGATAAGATAAGGAACACACCCATTATAAAGAAATCACATTAGGATTCTCTTTTTAAGCTGTTCCTTAAAACACTAGTGCTTAGGAAATCTATTGGAGGCAGAAGCAGTCAAGGGTAGCCTAGGGTTAGGTTTAGGCTTAGGGTTAGGCTTAGGGTACGGCTTAGGGTACGGGTTCGGGGAGGGGTTCGGGTACGGCGTAGGGTATGGGTTAGGGTTAGTGTTAGGGTTAGTGGTAGGGTTAGGGTTCGGTTCAGGGTACGGGTTAGGATTAGGGTACGTGTTAGGGTTAGGGTAGGGGTTAGGGTTAGGGTACGCATTAGGGTTAGGGTAGTTATTAAACCTATCCCACTCTCTAGATACCCCTTAGCACGTAAAGGAATATTATTTGGGGGTCCAGCCATGGAGGAGAGTTTAAACACTAGGATAAGATAAGGAACACACCCATTATAAAGAAATCACATTAGGATTCTCTTTTTAAGCTGTTCCTTAAAACACTAGTGCTTAGGAAATCTATTGGAGGCAGAAGCAGTCAAGGGTAGCCTAGGGTTAGGGTTAGGCTTAGGGTTAGGCTTAGGGTACGGGTTCGGGGAGGGGTTCGGTTACGGCGTAGGGTATGGTTTAGGGTTAGGTTTAGGGTTAGTGTTACGGTTAGGGCTCGGTTTAGGGTACGGGTCAGGATTAGGGTACGTGTTAGGGTTAGGGTAGGGGTTAGAGTTAGGTTACGCGTTAGGGTTAGGGTAGTTATTAAACCTATCCCACTCTCTAGATACCCCTTAGCACGTAAAGGAATATTATTTGGGGGTCCAGCCATGGAGAAGAGTTTAGACACTAGGATAAATAAGGAACACACCCATTATAAAGAAATCACATTGGGATTCTCTTTTTAAGCTGTTCCTTAAAACACTAGTGCTTAGGAAATCTATTGGAGGCAGAAGCAGTCAAGGGTAGCCTAGGGTTAGGGTTAGGCTTAGGGTTAGGCTTAGGGTACGGCTTAGGGTACGGTCTCGGGGAGTGGTTCGGGTACGGCGTAGGGTATGGGTTAGGGTTAGTGTTAGGGTTAGTGGTAGGGTTAGGGTTCGGTTCAGGGTACGGGTTAGGATTAGGGTACGTGTTAGGGTTAGGGTAGGGGTTAGGGTTAGGGTACGCGTTAGGGTTAGGGTAGTTATTAAACCTATCCCACTCTCTAGATACCCCTTAGCACGTAAAGGAATATTATTTGGGGGTCCAGCCATGGAGGAGAGTTTAAACACTAGGATAAGATAAGGAACACACCCATTATAAAGAAATCACATTAGGATTCTCTTTTTAAGCTGTTCCTTAAAACACTAGTGCTTAGGAAATCTATTGCAGGCAGAAGCAGTCAAGGGTAGCCTAGGGTTAGGGTTAGGCTTAGGGTTAGGCTTAGAGTACGGCTTAGGGTACGCGTTCGGGGAGGGGTTCGGTTACGGCGTAGGGTATGGTTTAGGGTTACGGTTAGGGTTAGTGTTACAGTTAGGGCTCGGTTTAGGGAACGGGTCAGGATTAGGGTACGTGTTAGGGTTAGGGTAGGGGTTAGAGTTAGGGTACGCGTTAGGGTTAGGGTAGTTATTAAACCTATCCCACTCTCTAGATACCCCTTAGCACGTAAAGGAATATTATTTGGGGGTCCAGCCATGGAGAAGAGTTTAGACACTAGGATAAATAAGGAACACACCCATTATAAAGAAATCACATTGGGATTCTCTTTTTAAGCTGTTCCTTAAAACACTAGTGCTTAGGAAATCTATTGGAGGCAGAAGCAGTCAAGGGTAGCCTAGGGTTAGTGTTAGGCTTAGGGTTAGGCTTAGCGTACGGGTTTGGGGAGGGGTTCGGGTACGGCGTAGGGTATGCGTTAGGGTTAGAGTTAGGGTTAGTGTTAGGGTTAGGGCTCGGTTTAGGGTACGGGTTAGGATTAGGGTACGTGTTAGGGTTAGGGTAGGGGTTAGGGTTAGAGTACGCATTAGGGTTAGGGTAGTTATTAAACCTATCCCACTCTCTAGATACTCCTTAGCACGTAAAGGAATATTATTTGAGGGTCCAGCCATGGAGAAGAGTTTAGACACTAGGATAAGATAAGGAACACACCCATTATAAAGAAATCACATTAGGATTCTCTTTTTAAGCTGTTCCTTAAAACACTAGTGCTTAGGAAATCTATTGGAGGCAGAAGCAGTCAAGGGTAGCCTAGGGTTAGGGTTAGGCTTAGGGTTAGGCTTAGGGTACGGCTTAGGGTACGGGTTCGGGGAGGTGTTCGGGTACAGCGTAGGGTATGGTTTAGGGTTAGGTTTAGGGTTAGTGTTAAGGTTAGGGCTCGGTTTAGGGTACGGGTTAGGATTAGGGTACGTGTTAGGGTTAGGGTAGGGGTTAGGGTTAGAGTACGCATTAGGGTTAGGGTAGTTATTAAACCTATCCCACTCTCTAGATACCCCTTAGCACGTAAAGGAATATTATTTGGGGGTCCAGCCATGGAGAAGAGTTTAGACACTAGGATAAATAAGGAACACACCCATTATAAAGAAATCACATTAGGATTCTCTTTTTAAGCTGTTCCTTAAAACACTAGTGCTTAGGAAATCTATTGGAGGCAGAAGCAGTCAAGGGTAGCCTAGGGTTAGTGTTAGGCTTAGGGTTAGGCTTAGGGTACGGCTTAGGGTACGGGTTTGGGGAGGGGTTCGGGTACAGCGTAGGGTATGGGTTAGGGTTAGTGTTAGGGTTAGGGCTCGGTTTAGGGTACGCGTTAGGATTAGGGTATGTGTTAGGGTTAGGTTAGGGGTTAGGTTTAGAGTACGCATTAGGGTTAGGGTAGTTATTAAACCTATCCCACTCTCTAAATACCCCTTAGCACGTAAGGGAATATTATTTGGGGGTGCAGCCATGGAGAAGAATTTAGACACTAAGATAAGATAAGGAACACACCCATTATAAAGAAATCACATTAGGATTCTCTTTTTAAGCTGTTCCTTAAAACACTAGTGCTTAGGAAATCTATTGGAGGCAGAAGCAGTCAAGGGTAGCCTAGGGTTAGGGTTAGGCTTAGGGTTAGGCTTAGGTTACGGCTTAGGGTACGGGTTCGGGGAGGGATTCGGGTACGGCGTACGGTATGGGTTAGGGTTAGTGTTAGGGTTAGTGGTAGGGTTAGGGTTCGGTTCAGGGTACGGGTTAGGATTAGGGTACGTGTTAGGGTTAGGGTAGGGGTTAGGGTTAGGGTACGCGTTAGTGTTAGGGTAGTTATTAAACCTATCCCACTCTCTAGATACCCCTTAGCACGTAAAGGAGTATTATTTGGGGGTCCAGCCATGGAGAAGAGTTTAGACACTAGGATAAGATAAGGAACACACCCATTATAAAGAAATCACATTAGGATTCTCTTTTTCAGCTGTTCCTTAAAACACTAGTGCTTAGGAAATCTATTGGAGGCAGAAGCAGTCAAGGGTAGCTTAGGGTTAGTGTTAGGCTTAGGGTTAGGCTTAGGGTACGGCTTAGGGTACGGGTTCGGGGAGGGGTTCGGGTACAGCGTAGGGTATGGGTTAGGGTTAGGGTTAGGGTTAGTGTTAAGGTTAGGGCTCGGTTTAGGGTACGGGTTAGGATTAGGGTACGTGTTAGGGTTAGGGTAGGGGTTAGGGTTTGAGTACGCATTAGGGTTAGGGTAGTTATTAAACCTATCCCACTCTCTAGATACCCCTTAGCACCTAAAGGAATATTATTTGGGGGTGCAGCCATGGAGAAGAGTTTAGACACTAGGATAAATAAGGAACACACCCATTATAAAGAAATCACATTAGGATTCTCTTTTTAAGCTGTTCCTTAGAACACTAGTGCTTAGGAAATCTATTGGAGGCAGAAGCAGTCAAGGGTAGCCTAGGGTTAGGGTTAGGCTTAGGGTTAGGCTTAGGGTACGGCTTAGGGTACGGGTTTGGGGAGGGGTTCGGGTACGGCGTAGGGTATGGGTTAGGGTTAGTGTTAGGGTTAGGGCTCGGATTAGGGTACGCGTTAGGATTAGGGTATGTGTTAGGGTTAGGGTAGGGGTTAGGGTTAGAGTACGCATTAGGGTTAGGGTAGTTATTAAACCTATCCCACTCTCGAGATACCCCTTAGCACGTAAGGGAATATTATTTGGGGGTGCAGCCATGGAGAAGAGTTTAGACACTAAGATAAGATAAGGAACACACCCATTATAAAGAAATCACATTAGGATTCTCTTTTTAAGCTGTTCCTTAAAACACTAGTGCTTAGGAAATCTATTGGAGGCAGAAGCAGTCAAGGGTAGCCTAGGGTTAGGGTTAGGCTTAGGGTTAGGCTTAGGGTACGGCTTAGGGTACGGCTTAGGGTACGGGTTCGGTGAGGGGTGCAGGTACGGCGTAGGGTATGGGTTAGAGTTAGTGTTAGGGTTAGTGTTAGGGTTAGGGCTCGGTTTAGGGTACGGTTAGGATTAGGGTACGTGTTAGGGTTAGGGTAGGGGTTAGGGTTAGGGTACGCGTTAGGTTTAGGGTAGTTGTTAAACCTATCCCACTCTCTAGATACCCCTTAGCACGTAAGGAATATTATTTGGGGGTCCAGCCATGGAGAAGAGTTTAGACACTAGGATAAGATAAGGAACACACCCATTATAAAGAAATCACTTTAGGATTCTCTTTTTAAGCTGTTCCTTAAAACACTAGTGCTTAGGAAATCTATTGGAGGCAGAAGCAGTCAAGGGTAGCCTAGGGTTAGGGTTAGGCTTAGGGTTAGGGTTAGGGTACGGCTTAGGGTACGGGTTCGGGGAGGGGTTCGGGTACGGCGTAGGGAATGGGTTAGGGTTAGGGTTAGGGTTAGTGTTAGGGTTAGGGCTCGGTTTAGGGTACGGGTTAGGATTAGGGTACGTGTTAGGGTTAGGGTAGGGGTTAGGGTTAGGGTACGCGTTAGCGTTAGGGTAGTTATTAAACCTATCCCACTCTCTAGATACCCCTTAGCACGTAAAGGAATATTATTTGGGGGTCCAACCATGGAGAAGAGTTTAGACACTAGGATAAGATCAGGAACACACCCATTATAAAGAAATCACATTAGGATTCTCTTTTTAAGCTGTTCCTTAAAACACTAGTGCTTAGGAAATCTATTGGAGGCAGAAGCAGTCAAGGGTAGCCTACGGTTACGGTTAGGCTTAGGGTTAGGCTTAGGGTACGGCTTAGGGTACGTGTTCGGGGAGGGGTGTGGGTACGGCATAGGGTATGGGTTAGGGTTAGGGTTAGGGTTAGTGTTAGGGTTAGGGCTCGGTTTAGGGTACGGCTTAGGATTAGGGTACGTGTTAGGGTTAGGGTAGGAGTTCGGGTTAGGTTACGCGTTAGGGCTAGGGTAGTTAGTAAACCTATCCCACTCTCTAGCTCCCCCTTAGCACGTAAAGGAATATTATTTGGGGGTCCAGCCATGGAGAAGAGTTTAGACACTAGGATAAGATAAGGAACACACCCATTATAAAGAAATCACATTAGGATTCTCTTTTTAAGCTGTTCCTTAAAACACTAGTGCTTAGGAAATCTATTGGAGGCAGAAGCAGTCAAGGGTAGCCTAGGGTTAGGGTTAGGCTTAGGGTTAGGCTTAGACTACGGCTTAGGGTACGGGTTCGGGGAGGGGTTCGGTTACGGCGTAGGGTATGGGTTAGGGTTAGGGTTAGGGTTAGTGTTACGGTTAGGGCTCGGTTTAGGGAACGGGTCAGGATTAGGGTACGTGTTAGGGTTAGGGTAGGGGTTAGAGTTAGGGTACGCATTAGGGTTAGGGTAGTTATTAAACCTATCCCACTCTCTAGATACCCCTTAGCAGGTAAAGGAATATTATTTGGGGGTCCAGCCATGGAGAAGAGTTTAGACACTAGGATAAATAAGGAACACACCCATTATAAAGAAATCACATTGGGATTCTCTTTTTAAGCTGTTCCTTAAAACACTACTGCTTAGGAAATCTATTGGAGGCAGAAGCAGTCAAGGGTAGCCTAGGGTTAGGGTTAGGCTTAGGGTTAGGGTTAGGGTACGGCTTGGGGTATGGGTTCGGGGAGGGGTTCGGGTACGGCGTAGGGTATGGGTTAGGGTTAGGGTTAGGGTTAGTGTTAGGGTTAGGGCTCGGTTTAGGGTACGAGTTAGGATTAGGGTACGTGTTAGGGTTAGGGTAGGGGTTAGGGTTAGGTTACGCGTTAGGGCTAGGGTAGTTAGTAAACCTATCCCACTCTCTAGCTCCCCCTTAGCACGTAAAGGAATATTATTTGGGGGTCCAGCCATGGAGAAGAGTTTAGACACTAGGATAAGATAAGGAACACACCCATTATAAAGAAATCACATTAGGATTCTCTTTTTAAGCTGTTCCTTAAAACACTACTGCTTAGGAAATCAATTGGAGGCAGAAGCAGTCAAGGGTAGCCTAGGGTTAGGGTTAGGCTTAGGGTTAGGTTTAGGGTATGGCTTAAGGTACGGGTTCGGGGAGGGTTTCGGGTACGGCGTAGGGTATGGGTTAGGGTTAGGGTTAGGGTTAGTGTTAGGGTTAGGGCTCGGTTTAGGGTACGGGTTAGGATTAGGGTACGTGTTAGGGTTAGGGTAGGGGTTAGGGTTAAGGTACGCGTTAGGGTTAGGGTAGTTATTAAACCTATCCCACTCTCTAGATACCCCTTAGCACGTAAAGGAATATTATTTGGGGGTCCAGCCATGGAGAAGAGTTTAGACACTAGGATAAGATAAGGAACACACCCATTATAAAGAAATCACATTAGGATTCTCTTTTTAAGCTGTTCCTTAAAACACTAGTGCTTAGGAAATCTATTGGAGGCAGAAGCAGTCAAGGGTAGCCTAGGGTTAGGGTTAGGCTTAGGGTTAGGGTTAGGGTACGGCTTGGGGTATGGGTTCGGGGAGCGGTTCGGGTACGGCGTAGGGTATGGGTTAGGGTTAGGGTTAGTGTTAGGGTTAGGGCTCGGTTTAGGTTACAGGTTAGGATTAGTGTACGTGTTAGGGTTAGGGTAGGGGTTAGGGTTAGGTTACGCGTTAGGGCTAGGGTAGTTAGTAAACCTATCCCACTCTCTAGCTCCCCCTTAGCACGTAAAGGAATATTATTTGGGGGTCTAGCCATGGAGAAGAGTTTAGACACTAGGATAAGATAAGGAACACACCCATTATAAAGAAATCACATTAGGATTCTCTTTTTAAGCTGTTTCTTAAAACACTACTGCTTAGGAAATCAATTGGAGGCCGAAGCAGTCAAGGGGAGCCTAGGGTTAGGGTTAGGCTTAGGGTTAGGTTTAGGGTATGGCTTAGGGTACGGGTTCGGGGAGGGGTGCGGGTACGGCGTAGGGTATGGGTTAGGGTTAGGGTTAGGGTTAGTGTTAGGGTTAGGGCTCGGTTTAGGGTACGGGTTAGGATTAGGGTACGTGTTAGGGTTAGGGTAGGGGTTAGGGTTAGGGTACGCGTTAGGGTTAGGGTAGTTATTAAACCTATCCCACTCTCTAGATACCCCTTAGCACGTAAGGCAATATTATTTGGGGGTGCAGCCATGGAGAAGAGTTTAGACACTAAGATAAGATAAGGAACACACCCATTATAAAGAAATCACATTAGGATTCTCTTTTTAAGCTGTTCCTTAAAACACTAGTGCTTAGGAAATCTATTGGAGGCAGAAGCAGTCAAGGGTAGCCTAGGGTTAGGGTTAGACTTAGGGTTAGGCTTAGGGTACGGCTTAGGGTACGGGTTCGGGGAGGGGTGTGGGTACGGCGTAGGGTATGGGTTAGGGTTAGGGTTAGTGTTAGGGTTAGGGCTCGGTTTAGGGTACGGGTTAGGATTAGGGTACGTGTTAGGGTTAGGGTAGTTATTAAACCTATCCCACTCTCTAGATACCCCTTAGCACGTAAAGGAATATTATTTGGGGGTCCAGCCATGGAGAAGAGTTTAGACACTAGGATGAGATAAGGAACACACCCATTATAAAGAAATCACTTTAGGATTCTCTTTTTAAGCTGTTCTTTAAAACACTAGTGCTTAGGAAATCTATTGGAGGCAGAAGCAGTCAAGGGTAGCCTAGGGTTGGGGTTAGGCTTAGGGTTAGGGTTAGGGTACGGCTTAGGGTACGGGTTCGGGGAGGGGTGCGGGTACAGCGTAGGGTATGGGTTAGGGTTAGGGTTAGGGTTAGTGTTAGGGTTAGGGCTCGGTTTAGGGTACGGGTTAGGATTAGGGTACGTGTTAGGGTTAGGGTAGGGGTTAGGGTTAGGGTACGCGTTAGGGTTAGGGTAGTTATTAAACCTATCCCACTCGCTAGATACCCCTTAGCACGTAAAGGAATATTATTTGGGGGTCCAGCCATGGAGAAGAGTTTAGACACTAAGATAAAATAAGGAACACACCCATTATAAAGAAATCACTTTAGGATTCTCTTTTTAAGCTGTTCCTTAAAACACTAGTGCTTAGGAAATCTATTGGAGGCAGAAGCAGTCAAGGGTAGCCTAGGGTTAGGGTTAGGCTTAGGGTTAGGTTTAGGGTACGGCTTGGGGAATGGGTTCGGGGAGGGGTTCGGGTACGGCGTACGGTATGATTTAGGGTTAGGGTTAGGGTTAGTGTTAGGGTTAGGGCTCGGTTTAGGGTACGGGTTAGGATTAGGGTACGTATTAGGGTTAGGGTAGGGGTTAGGGTTAGGTTACGCGTTAGGGCTAGGGTAGTTAGTAAACCTATCCCACTCTCTAGCTCCCCCTTAGCACGTAAAGGAATATTATTTGGGGGTCCAGCCATGGAGAAGAGTTTAGACACTAGGATAAGATAAGGAACACACCCATTATAAAGAAATCACATTAGGATTCTCTCTTTAAGCTGTTTCTTAAAACACTACTGCTTGGGAAAACAATTGGAGGCAGAAGCAGTCAAGGGTAGCCTAGGGTTAGGGTTAGGCTTAGGGTTAGGTTTAGGGTATGGCTTAGGGTACGGGTTCGGGGAGGGGTGCGGGTATGGCATAGGGTATGGGTTAGGGTTAGGGTTAGTGTTAGTGTTAGGGTTAGGGCTCGGTTTAGGGTACAGGTTAGGATTGGGGTACGTGTTAGGGTTAGGGTAGGGGTTAGGGTTAGGGTACGCGTTAGGGTTAGGGTAGTTATTAAACCTATCCCACTCTCTAGATACCCCTTAGCACGTAAGGGAATATTATTTGGGGGTGCAGCCATGGAGAAGAGTTTAGACACTAGGATAAGATAAGGAACACACCCATTATAAAGAAATCACATTAGGATTCTCTTTTTAAGCTGTTCCTTAAAACACTAGTGCTTAGGAAATCTATTGGAGGCAGAAGCAGTCAAGGGTAGCCTAGGGTTAGGGTTAGGCTTAGGGTTAGGCTTAGGGTACGGCTTAGGGTACTGGTTCGGGGAGGGGTGCAGGTACGGCGTAGGGTATGGGTTAGGGTTAGGGTTAGGGTTAGTGTTAGGGTTAGGGCTCGGTTTAGGGTACGGGTTAGGATTACGGTCCGTGTTAGGGTTAGGGTAGGGGTTAGGGTTAGGGTACGCGTTAGGGTTAGGGTAGTTATTAAACCTATCCCACTCTCTAGATACCCCTTAGCACGTAAGAGAATATTATTTGGGGGTCCAGCCATGGAGAAGAGTTTAGACACTAGGATAAGATAAGGAACACACCCATTATAAAGAAATCACATTAGGATTCTCTTTTTAAGCTGTTCCTTAAAGCACTAGTGCTTAGGAAATCTATTGGAGGCAGAAGCAGTCAAGGGTAGCCTAGGGTTAGGGTTAGGCTTAGGGTTAGGCTTAGGGTACGGCTTAGGGTACGGGTTCGGGGAGGGGTGCGGGTACGGCGTAGGGTATGGGTTAGGGTTAGGTTTAGGTTTAGTGTTAGGGTTAGGGCTCGGTTTAGGGTACGGGTTAGGATTAGGGTACGTGTTAGGGTTAGGGTAGGGGTTAGGGTTAGGGTACGCGTTAGGGTTAGGGTAGTTATTAAACCTATCCCACTCTCTAGATACCCCTTAGCACGTAAATGAATATTATTTGGGGGTCCAGCCATGGAGACGAGTTTAGACACTAGGATAAGATAAGGAACACACCCATTATAAAGAAATCACATTAGGATTCTCTTTTTAAGCTGTTCCTTAAAACACTAGTGCTTAGGATATCTATTGGAGGCAGAAACAGTCAAGGGTAGCCTAGGGTTAGGGTTAGGCTTAGGGTTAGGCTTAGGGTACGGCTTAGGGTACGGGTTCGGGGAGGGGTGCGGGTACGGCGTAGGGTATGGGTTAGGGTTAGGGTTAGTGTTAGGGTTAGGGCTCGGTTTAGGGTACGGTTTAGGATTAGGGTACGTGTTAGGGTTAGGGTAGGAGTTAGGGTTAGGGTACACGTTAGGGTTAGGGTAGTTAGTAAACCTATCCCACTCTCTAGATACCCCTTAGCACGTAAGGGATTATTATTTGGGGGTCCAGCCATGGAGAAGAGTTTAGACACTAGGATAAGATAAGGAACACACCCATTATAAAGGAATCACATTAGGATTCTCTTTTTAAGCTGTTCCTTAAAACACTAGTGCTTAGGAAATCTATTGGAGGCAGAAGCAGTCAAGGGTAGCCTAGGGTTAGGGTTAGGCTTAGGGTTAGGGTTAGGGTATGGGTTCGGGGAGGGGTGCGGGTACGGCGTAGGGTATGAGTTAGGGTTAGGGTTAGGGTTAGTGTTAGGGTTAGGGCTCGGTTTAGGGTATGGGTTAGGGTTAGGGTAGGGGTTAGGGTAAGGGTACGCGTTAGGGTTACGGTAGTTATTAAACCTATCCCACTCTCTAGATACCCCTTAGCACGTAAGGGAATATTATTTGGGGGTGCAACCATGGAGATGAGTTTAGACACTAGGATAAGATAAGGAACACACCCATTATAAAGAAACCACATTAGGATTCTCTTTTTAAGCTGTTCCTTAAAACACTAGTGCTTAGGAAATCTATTGGAGGCAGAAGCAGTCAAGGGTAGCCTAGGGGTAGGGTTAGGCTTAGGGTTCGGCTTAGGGTACGGGTTCGGGGAGGGGTGCGGGTACGGCGTAGGGTATGGGTTAGGGTTAGGGTTAGGGTTAGGGCTCGGTTTAGGGTACGGGTTAGGATTAGGGTACGTGTTAGGGTTAGGGTAGGGGTTAGGGTTAGGGTACGAGTTAGGGTTAGGGTAGTTATTAAACCTATGCCACTCTCTAGATACCCCTTAGCACGTAAAGGAATATTATTTGGGGGTCCAACCATGGAGAAGAGTTTAGACACTAGGATAAGATAAGGAACACACCCATTATAAAGAAATCACATTAGGATTCTCTTTTTCAGCTGTTCCTTAAAACACTAGTGCTTAGGAAATCTATTGGAGGCAGAAGCAGTCAAGGGTAGCCTAGGGTTAGGGTTAGGCTTAGGGTTAGGCTTAGGGTACGGCTTAGGGTACGGGTTCGGGGAGGGTTTCGGGTACGGCGTAGGGTATGGGTTAGGGTTAGGGTTAGGGTTAGTGTTAGGGTTAGGGCTCGGTTTAGGGTACAGGTTAGGATTAGGGTACGTGTTAGGGTTAGGGTAGGGGTTAGGGTTAGGGTACGCGTTAGGCTTAGGGTAGTTATTAAACCTATCCCACTCTCTAGATACCCCTTAGCACGTAAAGGAATATTATTTGGGGGTCCAGCCATGGAGAAGAGTTTAGACACTAGGATAAGATAAGGAACACACCCATTATAAAGAAATCACTTTAGGATTCTCTTCTTAAGCTGTTCCTTAAAACACTAGTGCTTAGGAAATCTATTGGAGGCAGAAGCAGTCAAGGGTAGCCTAGGGTTAGGGTTAGGCTTAGGGTTAGGGTTAGGGTACGGCTTGGGGTATGGGTTCGGGGAGGGGTTCGGGTACGGCGTAGGGTATGGGTTAGGGTTAGGGTTAGTGTTAGGGTTAGGGCTCGGTTTAGGGTACGGGTTAGGATTAGGGTACGTGTTAGGGTTAGGGTAGGGGTTAGGGTTAGGGTACGCGTTAGGGTTAGGGTAGTTATTAAACCTATCCCACTCTCTAGATACCCCTTAGCACGTAAAGGAATATTATTTGAGGGTCCAGCCATGGAGAAGAGTTTAGACACTAGGATAAGATAAGGAACACACCCATTATAAAGAAATCACATTAGGATTCTCTTTTTAAGCTGTTCCTTAAAACACTAGTGCTTAGGAAATCTATTGGAGGCAGAAGCAGTCAAGGGTAGCCTAGGGTTAGTGTTAGGCTTAGGGTTAGGCTTAGGGTACGGGTTTGGGGAGGGGTTCGGGTACGGCGTAGGGTATGGGTTAGGGTTAGTGTTAGGGTTAGTGTTAGGGTTAGGGCTCGGTTTAGGGTACGGTTAGGATTAGGGTACGTGTTAGGGTTAGGGTAGGGGTTAGGGTTAGGGTACGCGTTAGGTTTAGGGTAGTTGTTAAACCTATCCCACTCTCTAGATACCCCTTAGCACGTAAAGGAATATTATTTGGGGGTCCAGCCATGGAGAAGAGTTTAGACACTAGGATAAGATAAGGAACACACCCATTATAAAGAAATCACTTTAGGATTCTCTTTTTAAGCTGTTCCTTAAAACACTAGTGCTTAGGAAATCTATTGGAGGCAGAAGCAGTCAAGGGTAGCCTAGGGTTAGGGTTAGGCTTAGGGTTAGGGTTAGGGTACGGCTTAGGGTACGGGTTCGGGGAGGGGTTCGGGTACGGCGTAGGGAATGGGTTAGGGTTAGGGTTAGGGTTAGTGTTAGGGTTAGGGCTCGGTTTAGGGTACGGGTTAGGATTAGGGTACGTGTTAGGGTTAGGGTAGGGGTTAGGGTTAGGGTACGCGTTAGCGTTAGGGTAGTTATTAAACCTATCCCACTCTCTAGATACCCCTTAGCACGTAAAGGAATATTATTTGGGGGTCCAACCATGGAGAAGAGTTTAGACACTAGGATAAGATCAGGAACACACCCATTATAAAGAAATCACATTAGGATTCTCTTTTTAAGCTGTTCCTTAAAACACTAGTGCTTAGGAAATCTATTGGAGGCAGAAGCAGTCAAGGGTAGCCTACGGTTACGGTTAGGCTTAGGGTTAGGCTTAGGGTACGGCTTAGGGTACGGGTTCGGGGAGGGGTGTGGGTACGGCATAGGGTATGGGTTAGGGTTAGGGTTAGGGTTAGTGTTAGGGTTAGGGCTCGGTTTAGGGTACGGCTTAGGATTAGGGTACGTGTTAGGGTTAGGGTAGGAGTTCGGGTTAGGTTACGCGTTAGGGCTAGGGTAGTTAGTAAACCTATCCCACTCTCTAGCTCCCCCTTAGCACGTAAAGGAATATTATTTGGGGGTCCAGCCATGGAGAAGAGTTTAGACACTAGGATAAGATAAGGAACACACCCATTATAAAGAAATCACATTAGGATTCTCTTTTTAAGCTGTTCCTTAAAACACTAGTGCTTAGGAAATCTATTGGAGGCAGAAGCAGTCAAGGGTAGCCTAGGGTTAGGGTTAGGCTTAGGGTTAGGCTTAGACTACGGCTTAGGGTACGGGTTCGGGGAGGGGTTCGGTTACGGCGTAGGGTATGGTTTAGGGTTAGGGTTAGGGTTAGTGTTACGGTTAGGGCTCGGTTTAGGGAACGGGTCAGGATTAGGGTACGTGTTAGGGTTAGGGTAGGGGTTAGAGTTAGGGTACGCATTAGGGTTAGGGTAGTTATTAAACCTATCCCACTCTCTAGATACCCCTTAGCAGGTAAAGGAATATTATTTGGGGGTCCAGCCATGGAGAAGAGTTTAGACACTAGGATAAATAAGGAACACACCCATTATAAAGAAATCACTTTAGGATTCTCTTTTTAAGCTGTTCCTTAAAACACTAGTGCTTAGGAAATCTATTGGAGGCAGAAGCAGTCAAGGGTAGCCTAGGGTTAGGGTTAGACTTAGGGTTAGGCTTAGGGTACGGCTTAGGGTACGGGTTCGGGGAGGGGTGTGGGTACGGCGTAGGGTATGGGTTAGGGTTAGGGTTAGGGTTAGTGTTAGGGTTAGGGCTCGGTTTAGGGTACGGGTTAGGATTAGGGTACGTGTTAGGGTTAGGGTAGTTATTAAACCTATCCCACTCTCTAGATACCCCTTAGCACGTAAAGGAATATTATTTGGGGGTCCAGCCATGGAGAAGAGTTTAGACACTAGGATGAGATAAGGAACACACCCATTATAAAGAAATCACTTTAGGATTCTCTTTTTAAGCTGTTCTTTAAAACACTAGTGCTTAGGAAATCTATTGGAGGCAGAAGCAGTCAAGGGTAGCCTAGGGTTGGGGTTAGGCTTAGGGTTAGGGTTAGGGTACGGCTTAGGGTACGGGTTCGGGGAGGGGTGCGGGTACAGCGTAGGGTATGGGTTAGGGTTAGGGTTAGGGTTAGTGTTAGGGTTAGGGCTCGGTTTAGGGTACGGGTTAGGATTAGGGTACGTGTTAGGGTTAGGGTAGGGGTTAGGGTTAGGGTACGCGTTAGGGTTAGGGTAGTTATTAAACCTATCCCACTCGCTAGATACCCCTTAGCACGTAAAGGAATATTATTTGGGGGTCCAGCCATGGAGAAGAGTTTAGACACTAGGATAAAATAAGGAACACACCCATTATAAAGAAATCACTTTAGGATTCTCTTTTTAAGCTGTTCCTTAAAACACTAGTGCTTAGGAAATCTATTGGAGGCAGAAGCAGTCAAGGGTAGCCTAGGGTTAGGGTTAGGCTTAGGGTTAGGTTTAGGGTACGGCTTGGGGAATGGGTTCGGGGAGGGGTTCGGGTACGGCGTACGGTATGATTTAGGGTTAGGGTTAGGGTTAGTGTTAGGGTTAGGGCTCGGTTTAGGGTACGGGTTAGGATTAGGGTACGTATTAGGGTTAGGGTAGGGGTTAGGGTTAGGTTACGCGTTAGGGCTAGGGTAGTTAGTAAACCTATCCCACTCTCTAGCTCCCCCTTAGCACGTAAAGGAATATTATTTGGGGGTCCAGCCATGGAGAAGAGTTTAGACACTAGGATAAGATAAGGAACACACCCATTATAAAGAAATCACATTAGGATTCTCTCTTTAAGTTGTTTCTTAAAACACTACTGCTTGGGAAAACAATTGGAGGCAGAAGCAGTCAAGGGTAGCCTAGGGTTAGGGTTAGGCTTAGGGTTAGGTTTAGGGTATGGCTTAGGGTACGGGTTCGGGGAGGGGTGCGGGTATGGCATAGGGTATGGGTTAGGGTTAGGGTTAGTGTTAGTGTTAGGGTTAGGGCTCGGTTTAGGGTACAGGTTAGGATTGGGGTACGTGTTAGGGTTAGGGTAGGGGTTAGGGTTAGGGTACGCGTTAGGGTTAGGGTAGTTATTAAACCTATCCCACTCTCTAGATACCCCTTAGCACGTAAGGGAATATTATTTGGGGGTGCAGCCATGGAGAAGAGTTTAGACACTAGGATAAGATAAGGAACACACCCATTATAAAGAAATCACATTAGGATTCTCTTTTTAAGCTGTTCCTTAAAACACTAGTGCTTAGGAAATCTATTGGAGGCAGAAGCAGTCAAGGGTAGCCTAGGGTTAGGGTTAGGCTTAGGGTTAGGCTTAGGGTACGGCTTAGGGTACTGGTTCGGGGAGGGGTGCAGGTACGGCGTAGGGTATGGGTTAGGGTTAGGGTTAGGGTTAGTGTTAGGGTTAGGGCTCGGTTTAGGGTACGGGTTAGGATTACGGTCCGTGTTAGGGTTAGGGTAGGGGTTAGGGTTAGGGTACGCGTTAGGGTTAGGGTAGTTATTAAACCTATCCCACTCTCTAGATACCCCTTAGCACGTAAGAGAATATTATTTGGGGGTCCAGCCATGGAGAAGAGTTTAGACACTAGGATAAGATAAGGAACACACCCATTATAAAGAAATCACATTAGGATTCTCTTTTTAAGCTGTTCCTTAAAACACTAGTGCTTAGGAAATCTATTGGAGGCAGAAGCAGTCAAGGGTAGCCTAGGGTTAGGGTTAGGCTTAGGGTTAGGCTTAGGGTACGGCTTAGGGTACGGGTTCGGGGAGGGGTGCGGGTACGGCGTAGGGTATGGGTTAGGGTTAGGTTTAGGTTTAGTGTTAGGGTTAGGGCTCGGTTTAGGGTACGGGTTAGGATTAGGGTACGTGTTAGGGTTAGGGTAGGGGTTAGGGTTAGGGTACGCGTTAGGGTTAGGGTAGTTATTAAACCTATCCCACTCTCTAGATACCCCTTAGCACGTAAATGAATATTATTTGGGGGTCCAGCCATGGAGACGAGTTTAGACACTAGGATAAGATAAGGAACACACCCATTATAAAGAAATCACATTAGGATTCTCTTTTTAAGCTGTTCCTTAAAACACTAGTGCTTAGGATATCTATTGGAGGCAGAAACAGTCAAGGGTAGCCTAGGGTTAGGGTTAGGCTTAGGGTTAGGCTTAGGGTACGGCTTAGGGTACGGGTTCGGGGAGGGGTGCGGGTACGGCGTAGGGTATGGGTTAGGGTTAGGGTTAGTGTTAGGGTTAGGGCTCGGTTTAGGGTACGGTTTAGGATTAGGGTACGTGTTAGGGTTAGGGTAGGAGTTAGGATTAGGGTACACGTTAGGGTTAGGGTAGTTAGTAAACCTATCCCACTCTCTAGATACCCCTTAGCACGTAAGGGATTATTATTTGGGGGTCCAGCCATGGAGAAGAGTTTAGACACTAGGATAAGATAAGGAACACACCCATTATAAAGGAATCACATTAGGATTCTCTTTTTAAGCTGTTCCTTAAAACACTAGTGCTTAGGAAATCTATTGGAGGCAGAAGCAGTCAAGGGTAGCCTAGGGTTAGGGTTAGGCTTAGGGTTAGGGTTAGGGTATGGGTTCGGGGAGGGGTGCGGGTACGGCGTAGGGTATGAGTTAGGGTTAGGGTTAGGGTTAGTGTTAGGGTTAGGGCTCGGTTTAGGGTATGGGTTAGGGTTAGGGTAGGGGTTAGGGTAAGGGTACGCGTTAGGGTTACGGTAGTTATTAAACCTATCCCACTCTCTAGATACCCCTTAGCACGTAAGGGAATATTATTTGGGGGTGCAACCATGGAGATGAGTTTAGACACTAGGATAAGATAAGGAACACACCCATTATAAAGAAACCACATTAGGATTCTCTTTTTAAGCTGTTCCTTAAAACACTAGTGCTTAGGAAATCTATTGGAGGCAGAAGCAGTCAAGGGTAGACTAGGGGTAGGGTTAGGCTTAGGGTTCGGCTTAGGGTACGGGTTCGGGGAGGGGTGCGGGTACGGCGTAGGGTATGGGTTAGGGTTAGGGTTAGGGTTAGGGCTCGGTTTAGGGTACGGGATAGGATTAGGGTACGTGTTAGGGTTAGGGTAGGGGTTAGGGTTAGGGTACGCGTTAGGGTTAGGGTAGTTATTAAACCTATGCCACTCTCTAGATACCCCTTAGCACGTAAAGGAATATTATTTGGGGGTCCAACCATGGAGAAGAGTTTAGACACTAGGATAAGATAAGGAACACACCCATTATAAAGAAATCACATTAGGATTCTCTTTTTCAGCTGTTCCTTAAAACACTAGTGCTTAGGAAATCTATTGGAGGCAGAAGCAGTCAAGGGTAGCCTAGGGTTAGGGTTAGGCTTAGGGTACGGCTTAGGGTACGGGTTCGGGGAGGGTTTCGGGTACGGCGTAGGGTATGGGTTAGGGTTAGGGTTAGGGTTAGTGTTAGGGTTAGGGCTCGGTTTAGGGTACAGGTTAGGATTAGGGTACGTGTTAGGGTTAGGGTAGGGGTTAGGGTTAGGGTACGCGTTAGGCTTAGGGTAGTTATTAAACCTATCCCACTCTCTAGATACCCCTTAGCACGTAAAGGAATATTATTTGGGGGTCCAGCCATGGAGAAGAGTTTAGACACTAGGATAAGATAAGGAACACACCCATTATAAAGAAATCACTTTAGGATTCTCTTTTTAAGCTGTTCCTTAAAACACTAGTGCTTAGGAAATCTATTGGAGGCAGAAGCAGTCAAGGGTAGCCTAGGGTTAGGGTTAGGCTTAGGGTTAGGGTTAGGGTACGGCTTGGGGTATGGGTTCGGGGAGGGGTTCGGGTACGGCGTAGGGTATGGGTTAGGGTTAGGGTTAGGGTTAGTGTTAGGGTTAGGGCTCGGTTTAGGGTACGGGTTAGGATTAGTGTACGTGTTAGGGTTAGGGTAGGGGTTAGGGTTAGGGTACGCGTTAGGGTTTAGGGTAGTTATTAAACCTATCCCACTCTCTAGATACCCCTAAGCACGTAAGGGAATATTATTTCGGGTTGCAGCCATGGAGAAGAGTTTAGACACTAGGATAAGATAAGGAACACACCCATTATAAAGAAATCACATTAGGATTCTCTTTTTAAGCTGTTCCTTAAAACACTAGTGCTTAGGAAATCTATTGGAGGCAGAAGCAGTCAAGGGTAGCCTAGGGTTGTGGTTAGGCTTAGGGATAGGCTTAGGGTACGGCTTAGGGTACGGGTTCGGGGAGGGTTTCGGGTACGGCGTAGGGTATGGGTTAGGGTTAGGGTTAGTGTTAGGGTTAGGGCTCGGTTTAGGGTACGGGTTAGGATTAGGGTACGTGTTAGGGTTAGGGTAGGGGTTAGGGTTAGGGTACGCGTTAGGGTTAGGGTAGTTATTAAACCTATCCCACTCTCTAGATACCCCTTAGCACGTAAAGGAATATTATTTGAGGGTCCAGCCATGGAGAAGAGTTTAGACACTAGGATAAGATAAGGAACACACCCATTATAAAGAAATCACATTAGGATTCTCTTTTTAAGCTGTTCCTTAAAACACTAGTGCTTAGGAAATCTATTGGAGGCAGAAGCAGTCAAGGGTAGCCTAGGGTTAGTGTTAGGCTTAGGGTTAGGCTTAGGGTACGGGTTTGGGGACGGGTTCGGGTACGGCGTAGGGTATGGGTTAGGGTTAGTGTTAGGGTTAGTGTTAGGGTTAGGGCTCGGTTTAGGGTACGGTTAGGATTAGGGTACGTGTTAGGGTTAGGGTAGGGGTTAGGGTTAGGGTACGCGTTAGGTTTAGGGTAGTTGTTAAACCTATCCCACTCTCTAGATACCCCTTAGCACGTAAGGGAATATTATTTGGGGGTCCAGCCATGGAGAAGAGTTTAGACACTAGGATAAGATAAGGAACACACCCATTATAAAGAAATCACTTTAGGATTCTCTTTTTAAGCTGTTCCTTAAAACACTAGTGCTTAGGAAATCTATTGGAGGCAGAAGCAGTCAAGGGTAGCCTAGGGTTAGGGTTAGGCTTAGGGTTAGGGTTAGGGTACGGCTTAGGGTACGGGTTCGGGGAGGGGTTCGGGTACGGCGTAGGGAATGGGTTAGGGTTAGGGTTAGGGTTAGTGTTAGGGTTAGGGCTCGGTTTAGGGTACGGGTTAGGATTAGGGTACGTGTTAGGGTTAGGGTAGGGGTTAGGGTTAGGGTACGCGTTAGCGTTAGGGTAGTTATTAAACCTATCCCACTCTCTAGATACCCCTTAGCACGTAAAGGAATATTATTTGGGGGTCCAACCATGGAGAAGAGTTTAGACACTAGGATAAGATCAGGAACACACCCATTATAAAGAAATCACATTAGGATTCTCTTTTTAAGCTGTTCCTTAAAACACTAGTGCTTAGGAAATCTATTGGAGGCAGAAGCAGTCAAGGGTAGCCTACGGTTACGGTTAGGCTTAGGGTTAGGCTTAGGGTACGGCTTAGGGTACGGGTTCGGGGAGGGGTGTGGGTACGGCATAGGGTATGGGTTAGGGTTAGGGTTAGGGTTAGTGTTAGGGTTAGGGCTCGGTTTAGGGTACGGCTTAGGATTAGGGTACGTGTTAGGGTTAGGGTAGGAGTTCGGGTTAGGTTACGCGTTAGGGCTAGGGTAGTTAGTAAACCTATCCCACTCTCTAGCTCCCCCTTAGCACGTAAAGGAATATTATTTGGGGGTCCAGCCATGGAGAAGAGTTTAGACACTAGGATAAGATAAGGAACACACCCATTATAAAGAAATCACATTAGGATTCTCTTTTTAAGCTGTTCCTTAAAACACTAGTGCTTAGGAAATCTATTGGAGGCAGAGCAGTCAAGGGTAGCCTAGGGTTAGGGTTAGGCTTAGGGTTAGGCTTAGACTACGGCTTAGGGTACGGGTTCGGGGAGGGGTTCGGTTACGGCGTAGGGTATGGTTTAGGGTTAGGGGTTAGGGTTAGTGTTACAGTTAGGGCTCGGTTTAGGGAACGGGTCAGGATTAGGGTACGTGTTAGGGTTAGGGTAGGGGTTAGAGTTAGGGTACGCATTAGGGTTAGGGTAGTTATTAAACCTATCGGGGTCCAGCATGGAGAAGAGTTTAGACACTAGGATAAATAAGGAACACACCCATTATAAAGAAATCACATTGGGATTCTCTTTTTAAGCTTTCCCAAGGGTAGCCTAGGGTTAGGGTTAGGCTTAGGGTTAGGGTTAGGGTACGGCTTGGGGTATGGGTTCGGGGAGGGGTTCGGGTACGGCGTAGGGTATGGGTTAGGGTTAGGGTTAGGGTTAGTGTTAGGGTTAGGGCTCGGTTTAGGGTACGAGTTAGGATTAGGGTACGTGTTAGTTAGGGCTAGGGTAGTTAGTAAACCTATCCCACTCTCTAGCTCCCCCTTAGCACGTAAAGGAATATTATTTGGGGGTCCAGCCATGGAGAAGAGTTTAGACACTAGGATAAGATAAGGAACACACCCATTATAAAGAAATCACATTAGGATTCTCTTTTTAAGCTGTTCCTTAAAACACTACTGCTTAGGAAATCAATTGGAGGCAGAAGCAGTCAAGGGTAGCCTAGGGTTAGGGTTAGGCTTAGGGTTAGGTTTAGGGTATGGCTTAGGGTACGGGTTCGGGGAGGGTTTCGGGTACGGCGTAGGGTATGGGTTAGGGTTAGGGTTAGGGTTAGTGTTAGGGTTAGGGCTCGGTTTAGGGTACGGGTTAGGATTAGGGTACGTGTTAGGGTTAGGGTAGGGGTTAGGGTTAAGGTACGCGTTAGGGTTAGGGTAGTTATTAAACCTATCCCACTCTCTAGATACCCCTTAGCACGTAAAGGAATATTATTTGGGGGTCCAGCCATGGAGAAGAGTTTAGACACTAGGATAAGATAAGGAACACACCCATTATAAAGAAATCACATTAGGATTCTCTTTTTAAGCTGTTCCTTAAAACACTAGTGCTTAGGAAATCTATTGGAGGCAGAAGCAGTCAAGGGTAGCCTAGGGTTAGGGTTAGGCTTAGGGTTAGGGTTAGGGTACGGCTTGGGGTATGGGTTCGGGGAGCGGTTCGGGTACGGCGTAGGGTATGGGTTAGGGTTAGGGTTAGTGTTAGGGTTAGGGCTCGGTTTAGGTTACAGGTTAGGATTAGGGTACGTGTTAGGGTTAGGGTAGGGGTTAGGGTTAGGTTACGCGTTAGGGCTAGGGTAGTTAGTAAACCTATCCCACTCTCTAGCTCCCCCTTAGCACGTAAAGGAATATTATTTGGGGGTCTAGCCATGGAGAAGAGTTTAGACACTAGGATAAGATAAGGAACACACCCATTATAAAGAAATCACATTAGGATTCTCTTTTAAGCTGTTTCTTAAAACACTACTGCTTAGGAAATCAATTGGAGGCCGAAGCAGTCAAGGGGAGCCTAGGGTTAGGGTTAGGCTTAGGGTTAGGTTTAGGGTATGGCTTAGGGTACGGGTTCGGGAGGGGTGCGGGTACGGCGTAGGGTATGGGTTAGGGTTAGGGTTAGGGTTAGTGTTAGGGTTAGGGCTCGGTTTAGGGTACGGGTTAGGATTAGGGTACGTGTTAGGGTTAGGGTAGGGGTTAGGGTTAGGGTACGCGTTAGGGTTAGGGTAGTTATTAAACCTATCCCACTCTCTAGATACCCCTTAGCACGTAAGGCAATATTATTTGGGGGTGCAGCCATGGAGAAGAGTTTAGACACTAAGATAAGATAAGGAACACACCCATTATAAAGAAATCACATTAGGATTCTCTTTTTAAGCTGTTCCTTAAAACACTAGTGCTTAGGAAATCTATTGGAGGCAGAAGCAGTCAAGGGTAGCCTAGGGTTAGGGTTAGACTTAGGGTTAGGCTTAGGGTACGGCTTAGGGTACGGGTTCGGGGAGGGGTGTGGGTACGGCGTAGGGTATGGGTTAGGGTTAGGGTTAGGGTTAGTGTTAGGGTTAGGGCTCGGTTTAGGGTACGGGTTAGGATTAGGGTACGTGTTAGGGTTAGGGTAGTTATTAAACCTA